>NC_143180.1:24282916-24982500 GCF_047325235.1 Durio zibethinus
AATATTTTTGGGGAAAAGTTGAAAGTATCAATTTTCCTCAGAAATAAATTTCAAAAAAAAATATTTTTGGGGAAAAGTTGAAAGTATCAATTTTCCTTAGAAATAAATTTTCAAAAAAAGAGTTTTTGAGGAAAAGTTGAAAGTATCAATTTTCCTTGAAAATCGAAATTTTCAAAAAATATTTTTTGGGGAAAAGTTGAAAGTATCAATTTTCCCCACACAAAAAAAAAAATCATTCTTTTCTTTTTATTTTGATTTTGATTTTTTTTTCTTAAATAATCCGACGACGGAGCCTCTGTAAGTGAAACAGTAGTTTTTCTTGCATACTCCTGAGGTGAGGGAATTTTCTCAATTTTCTGCTAAAATTATTAGAGTCAATTGAGAATAATTTCCAATAACTAATTACTTGGTAAAATTTTAAGGCTTTTGGATAACACAAATTTAAGCTGGTACCATCTTTTGATGGGCGTTGTGAGGGTGCTATAACCTTCCTCACACGTAACCGAACTCCCGAACCCTGTTCCGGTTAGCAGACCCGAACCTATTCTTTTAGGGACCCTTAAACTTAGGTGTTCCCTGAAAGAACAGATTCCTTAGGTGGCCAATCGCACCTAGATAAAAAAGATTGGTGGTGACTCCTTTAAGTCAATGTCTAGCGATAGATCTCCGGATCTAGACGTTACGACAAAGATTCTTAAAGATTATCATTTGAAGTTCAAAGACTTTCATTTGAGAACTAAAAAATTTAAAGATTCTCATTTGAAAACTCAAAGATTCTTATTTGAAGACTTTATCCAAAAATCCAAAATTTCTTTTCTAGATGACTTTCAAACTTCTACCAAAGTCAAAATGTTGTATGTAATGAATGTCATGATCAATGATGCAAATGCTTTCTTAATGACGCAAATATAACAATCTAGATTCTCACAATGACATATTTTCAACAATGCAATATAATGCAAATGTCTATGTCATGAAATTCTAATTAATTATGGTAATATAATTTTCAAGACTCCACCGTCTTTCATCTTTCTTTTTCAACTTTATCAGCACTAACCATTTAGAACAAGTTTTGTCAATTAATACTTGACCGTAATTCACAAGCCTTTCAGCACTAGCAATTTCAAAACAAATTCCATCTATTACCTCATATCATTTAATCACAGGCTTCTCAGCATTAACAGTCTCAGAATAAATTCTATCAATTGATCCATATTATGTTCATCACTTGATCACCATTCACAGGCTTCTCAGCATTAACCATTCCAGAATGAATTCTATCCTCTGATCCACATTATGTTCATCATTTCATTATCAATCATAGGTTTCTCAGCACTAACCATTTCAAAACAAGTTTCGTCTTCCATTACTTGGTCATCAGTCATAGGTTTCTTAGCATTAACCATTTCAAA
The DNA here is from genome assembly GCF_047325235.1 of Durio zibethinus. Taxonomy (NCBI): domain Eukaryota; kingdom Viridiplantae; phylum Streptophyta; class Magnoliopsida; order Malvales; family Malvaceae; genus Durio; species Durio zibethinus. The sequence continues at coordinate 24,284,329 of NC_143180.1, forward strand.
ACAAATTTCATCCACTGATCCACATTATTTTTATCATTCGATCACAACTCATAGGTTATATCAACCAATTCATCCCCATATTCATCACTTGGTTATATCATCTTTTTAAATTATCTTTTCAAGTTTTTACACTCTTTTTATTTTTTCCTTATCATCTTGGATTTCTTTTCAAAGGAATGCAAAACTCTTTTATACACATTGTCATTCATTCATTATCATTTCAAATTATGACAAATGTAATACAATCATACATTTTCTTTATTTATTCTAGAGATGTGAAAATAAGAAAGCACACAGTGAATTGAGAGAAAGGTAATCAATGAGGAGTAATTTTGGTACAAAAAAAAATGGGCAAAAGAATAAATTCAAAGCATGCCCTTAGGAATGTTATTGAATAAATGGAGTAACAATATCCAAACAATGAATATTCAAACAATACTGAACATTAATCCAAGTTTTTTTTTTACAAAAACTCATTCCATTAACTTTCGAAGTCATGTTGAACTTAATGAATTTTGCCCTAGCTTTGAAAGATTTTCGGATGTTTTTGCCCTTCCTCCACATGATCTATTTATTTAACTCTTAGCTCAGAGATTTTTCTACTCAAATCACCATTTCGAGTTTTCAATTTGAGTCTTCATTTTCTTTCATTTTCATCTTTTTTCATTCTTTCATTCTTTCATTCTTTCATTTTTTTTCTCTTTTTCTTTTCTTTTTTTTTCTTTTTTTTTATTTTCATCCATTATTGGTATCTCTCACACATCAACCTCTAAAACATATTCCAGTGCCCCATCATAAGGATGCTTTAACCCAATATATGATTATTCAATTCGAGCACTCATATTTGATCCAAATAGATTTTTAAAGGTTGTAATGTAGGCCATGGTGAAGGGTCATAAAAAAAAGGATAAAATAAGCTCAAAATATGTGTTTAAAAGGTTTAAAACTAAAGGATCATTTTTCATCATTTGATCGATTTTGACATTTTGTCCCTTTTCCCATCATTTCACTATTTTTTTCATTTTTATCCATCTTATTTCTCACAAAAAGATTCTCCTTACTTTACCCAAAATTATGTGTAGCATTCATTTTTTTCTCTTTTTTTCTTTTTTTCTTTGTTTCTTTTTTGCTTATCTTTTTTATTTTTATTTTTTTTGCTTTCCATCCTTGAGACCTTTTACGATTTTTTACCTCTATTCTTTTTTTAAAAATTGTATGCATTGTGGAGGGTGATTCTTGATCAAAATTCTTTAGAAAAAAAATTATAATAGGCTCAATAGAGTAGCAATAAATGATTTTTCAAATGGTAAAAGAAAGATTACCATTTTTTATCTCAAATGTGAATGCTTTTCTTGAACATCATATATTAAACAAAAACAAGCTCATGGATCTTTATAAAAGATTGCATATCTTCAAGACATATCTATTTCACATTTACTAGTAGCTGGCTTCTTTTACTCAAATAATCTTCTCAAATTAATGCGAATGAGTTCTTAAAATTAAATCTCAAAATTATCATTATCATTGTCTAAAATTCATCATCTAAATTTTGGAAATGAAAAGTTATGAAAGGTAATAAAGCATGGAATAATGGTTGAATGAAAGAGAAAATGTAATAAAATGCATTAATTTACCTTTTATTAAAATGATAACAAATGAAATCCTATTGCCTAAAAGAAATCCTAACATTACTTTGGAAGAAATCTTAAAATGACAAACAACATTCATCTAGCCTTAACATCATTTTTCTTTCTAAAATTATGCCCCCATGCGATTAAGTGAATGATCTTTCTTATCATCTAGCTCATTGATTCATTGCAGCTCTCTAGGCCTTTTCGGATCAACGTGTTCTTGATTCTCACTCAGAGTATTGACATTGTGATTAGGCAATGGATTACCACTAATATTAGGTGTTGTTGCTCTTCCTTGATCAAAGTTTATCATTCCATCCTTGATCAATCATTGCACATTATGCTTTAGGGTAATACAATTCTTTATGGAATGATCGGTAATTTTATAGTGCTAGTCACAGTAGGTTGTAGGATCATACCACTTGGGATAGGGTGGTTTGAGCAGCTCTAAATGACTTGAAACAATCAAGTGGTTATTGTAGAGCTCTCGATATAACTTCGTATAAGTAATGAGAATTAGGTCAAATATGAATTTTTCTCGAGTAATTCGTTGCTCTCGTGAACCACTTGGGTTAGCATGATGAATATGAGGTCTTATGGGTGGTTGAATGTTAAGGTTGTATGTAGGAGCTTGAGAGCTAAAAACGGACGGGTATATTGATGGATAAGATGGCAATAGGGCTGACTGGTATGGGTAAGATAAGGTATTATTCATAACAGGATAGTATAAAGAGTAACCTTATGGTGGATAAGATTGATAACCCCTGAACTATCCATCAAAGCTCACGACTTGAGTTTCGACCTCTTTCTTTTTTGACATTTTCTTGGTTTTTCCTTCTTTCAACTTATCACTTTTAATGACATTCTCAATGATTTTGCCTGAGATTACTATATCAGTAAAATTTTTTGTTGCATTCTCTATCATCTTTTTATAATAGAAAGATTTTAAAATATTGACAAATAACACAGTGGTCTCTTTTCAGTCAAAGGGGGTTGCAATTGAAAAGTTACATCTCTTCACCTTTGGGCACATTTTTTGAAAGATTTAGTCATCTTTTTTTTTATGTTCTGTAAAGACAGATGATCAGGGGCCATATCATTTCAAGAACGAATGTGAATCATATCTAACTGGACATACCACTTAGCAACAGAGCCTATAAGGTCATCTTAAAATGCATGCATTAATAACTTCTCATTATGAGCATGAGCTATCATTTTCTGATAGATATGATAATGTGGGTCTTCAGGCACTTCGTACCATCATATTTCTAAAACTCTGGCACTTTAAACTTCAGAGGAATAACAACATCTAGGACTAAACAAAGCCCAGCAGCATCTACTAAACCATAAAAACCAATGCCCTCTATGACCCGTAACATTTCCTTTAACAAGTTCATCTTTTGTTCAGCTTTTGAGCCTTCTAAAGTCTTGTTCTCCTTGGGCTTCAGTTTTTTTTCTCTTTTGGATTATCTAAATTAGGGACTGGTAGTGGTTATACTATTTTTTTAGTAAAGATAAGATTTACATAACTTTGACACTATCCTGAATTTGAAGCTAATAGCATTTCAGGGTATATGTACCTTACAAGATAGGTGAACTGCTATGGTGATGCATCTTGAGTGGACTGGGCTTGATGAAGCCCAAAGCTAGGAGGGTACAGAGGGTCAGTCACCTCTTGTGATGAATGATCTTTTTGGCTAGTACGTCTTTTTATTCCTTTTCTCTTGTTTAACTTATTTAAGGCCTTTAAAATCTTACTCAACTCCCCTTCAAGCTTTTCTTGAGCTTTCTCTATCCTCTCGAAATGATTGAAATTTTCTTGCTCCATTTATCTAACTCAAGCCCTTGTATTGTATTAGTGAGTAAGATTGCTTGGTGGAGCTATCATTGAACCTTGAGTACCACAATTATGATAAAAAATGCTATGCTATACTTTATGCATTATATGTTTATACCTGAATGGAATGTACATTTTCATGGATGAAATGAAAATGATGCAAATGCACAATGTTACATATGACAATAAAAATGATGCATGATATGATAATGCAAATACTAATGCAAATGCAAAAAGTTAAACAAACTGGTTAGATCACAAACTGTTCCTTATTATGTCATAATCTTCAGGTTACATCTATCACCAGGTATGAAGGACTCTATTCTAAGGCTGGCCTCTTAAGGATGAACTATATGTAGGGTTAGGTGATTTTGACCACTAAAGGTTTCCAAATTGTTTCTTACGCCATTGTCCATCACAGACTAATAAGGCATTCCAATCCTCGTCCATCATAAGCTATAAACGAAAATGATTCAATTTGAGTGAGAGTATTTCACTAGCCATTACGGAGATTATCATCTCATGAGAACGTAGGTACTTTACTCCCTTCTAAGAAGGACGGAGCCTGGGTATAAAGCTCATGTAATGCAAATGTAGGTGAAAAGGAACATATTGGTTTCATGCCCAAAATAAAAATGTTAGTACACAAATCATTATAATTTAAAACCATTAGACCAAAGAATATGATAAATTTAAAAATTATGGCTTGACTCTCTAGCTTCTTCATTAGAGTCACCAAACTATCATAACATATAGATCTGTAAATCTATAGCTAGACTTAATAAATGGAGTCACCATCAATCTTTTTTATCTAGGTGTGATTGACCACCTCAAGTATCTATCCTTTTTAAGAACTCCTAAGCTTGACTAAAAGTTCCTAAAAGAAGAGGTTCGGGTCTACAAACTAGAATAGGGTTCAGAAGTTCGATTACATGTGAAAAATGTTATAACACTCTTACATGCCCATCCAAAGGATGGTACCATTTTATTTTAAATTTATCCTAAGGTCTTGAGTCTAATGGTTTCAATTTTTTATGTTAAATATTAAAAATAATTTATAAGATTCTTTCATCAATCTGGTAGAACTCTTAAAAATATTTTTTCATCTCAAAGTATTCAATAATCTCATTTGATTTCTTAAAGAGGCTCCATCGTCGAAAAAATATTTATTTATTTTTGTTGAAAATATATCTAATTATTTCACCATTTGAGCCAAATTAAAAATATTTTCTTGTTTTGAATTTCTAAATTCTCCACCATTTAGGCCTATTTAGAAGAAATTCTTTTTATTTCTTTTTTTTATTTCTAAATTTTTCACCATTTAAGTCAATTTAGAAATATTATTTTTTTTCAAAATTTTTAAATTTTTCACCATTGTGGTCTATTTAGAAATTCTTTTTATTTTTTTTGGAAAATAAATATGATAATTATTTTTATTGAAATTCATGTAAATTATTCCATTATTTGAGATAAATTTAAAGAAAATTTCTCACCTATAGATTTCTTAAAAATTTACCATTTGAAATTTTTAAGAATCTCATCTTTGGATAATTATCAAATATTTTCAACCCAAATTTTTATTTTTAATTTTGTTCTATTTGAAAATAAATATTAATTATTATTATTGAAACTTTATCTAAATTATTACACAATTTGGGATAAATTCAGATAAAATTTCTCACTTAAAAATTTTATAAAAATTTACTATTTGAAATTTTTATAAATTTCATCATTGGATAATTAATACTTATTGTCAAAAAATATTTTATTTTTTCTATTTTTTATTTTTTTCCTAAATTTAATTATGCAAAAATACTAAAAATACATAAATAGAATAATAAATAAATAAATAATACAAAAAATAAAAGCAGCTTGGCTAGCGGCTGCAAAACGGCTCGGCTTAAGGCACAAAATGCGGTTCGGGGATGTGACTTGATGGCTCAGTGTGGCTCAACTTAACTACTATGGAATGGTTGGTACGCGGGTCAAAAGGCAAGTTGGGCTTCGGATCGGGTAGTCCAAATGAAAAATGTATTGATCTTGATAGGTTATTAAGTTCAAAACGACACTGTTTCTGCGAGGGTATAAATAGCCTAAATTCAGTCTATTTTCGTCAGAATTCCTTTGTTCTCTCTTTCTACTTTCCCTTTTCTCTCATTCTCTCTCTAAAAATTGAAGAACTCCGGTTGAACTTCACCGGATCAATCGGATTCTAAAAAAAGTTTCTGAAATCTAAGTTGGTTCACCTAAAATTCGTTGAAAAATTCAATCAGTGCCATAATCTTCAATCGGATTCTGAAAAACTCGTCGGAAAGTTCAACCATCGCAAAAAAACTTGCTAAAAAATTCAACCAACGTCGAAAATTTCATCGAAATCTGAAATTTTTCAAAAAAATTCTCAAAATTTTTTTTTTTTAAAACCTAAAAAACTCCAAAATTTTTTTTGCTTTCTGCTTGCTATTTTTTTCTGTCTCTGTGTGTGTTCTTCTACTCAATATGTCTGTGCATTTATAGAGTGTGATTCGAAAGCCCTAAACTAAAAAGAATTTTAGTCCTTTTTAACTTTTAACTATTAATTTTAATCTCACTTAAACTTCTCCTATTTTTCATTTTTTTTCTAGCCTTTTCATTTTTTCATTTTTTATTTTTTTTATATATTAACAAAAATCAAACGTAGACCCCCAGACATATTAGGGTGTCTACATCTACCCCGAACAGCTAGACCGAACTGAACTGATGTTGATCAGACTATTGACCGATCCGGTTCAAGTAAAAAATTTTTTTTATTTTTTATATATTATTTATATCATTTTTAACTTTATTATTATTGTTATTTATGCATGTTTTAAAACTTTTAAAATTTATTAGAATAAATATTTATTGTTTTATAATAATAATTAAATGAAAATAACAACAATAATAAGAATGATTTTAAAACTTTTAATTCCTTCTAATATTTTTTTAATAACCCAAGTGTTAATAAAAAATATAAAAAAATGATTATAAAATGAATTAGCAATAAGAAAATTTTTCCTGTTTAGAAGTTGAAAGGAACTTAATTGTATTTTAAATAATGATAATTTCACCTAGATGTTAGGAAATTATTTTAAAAAAATAAATAATATTATTAATAATAAATTTTCACAAAAAAAAGAAGAATTTTTTAAATAGTTTAAAAAATCATAAAAATCAAATTTGTTCTACAAGTTCACCTAGATGTTTGAGAGTTTTAGAGATGTTTGTGCTTTTTTTTTCAAAAAAATTTAAACCCTAAACCCTCCAAACTTTAAAACCAAATCTTAAACCCTAAACCTCAAATTCAAAAATTGAAACCTTAAACCCTCCAAATCCTAAAATTGAACCCTAAACCATCTAAACCCCGAAATTGAAACCCTAAATATCCCAAACCTTAAAATTAAACCCCTAAACCTCAAATTCTAAAATCAAAACCCCAAACCTCAAGCCCTAAAATCAAAACCCTAAACATCCAAACTCCAAAATCAATACCCTAAAATCAAAACCCCAAAGTTTCAAGTCCTAAACCCTAAAATTGGTACACAACCCCGAATCATCATAAAAAAATCACCAAAACTTAAAACCTTGACCTAAACTTATACTTAAAACTATTCCAAAACTTTAAGGATATGTGTGAAAATCTCGAATAAAATAATTTGTTCCTGAATACATACTAGATGATGGGGTATTTAAAAAATTTTATTCCATTAAGTTTTTTAAGTGAATCCTTAATTTGCTTAAACAATGGGGTTAATAACTAATTAATAATAAAAGTATACTAATAAAATAGGAGCTTAAGTATAAATTGTCGCACCTAAGCTCTGTCTAGATGTTGGAGGGTCAAGGTGGTCTCATTATATTTAAGAATCCATTTTTTTGAAAAAAAATTTTCTGCATTTCTTCATCTTGTATAATATCCATTGGCTTATATGCATCATTATATTATTGTTGACACTCAATTCACATTTCTTTGTCTTTAATTTTTGTTTGTTATATGATAATACCATTACGTCTTTCTCATATAAAATGTTTCACAAAACAAAAAATTTTTTTTTTTAAGTTGTGATACTATAAAATAAAACAAAAAAAAAACATTTCGAAGAAAATAATTCTTGGTATTCTACCTAGATGTTAGAAAGTCATCAATAATTATCTTCTACAACGAGTGTTATTTTTATTTTGAGAAATTTTGTGTTAAATCTTAAGTGAAAAGAGTTATTTTAAAATTTGCCTAGATGTTGAAGAATTTTAAGGTAATTCTTTAACTTAAGGATTTTCTCAATATTTCTAAATAAAGAGTTTTAACAAAATTTTATTTTAAAATGAAGGGGATTATTATTAAATTTCGAAACAAAATCATTTCATCCAACAACGAAAATAACGCATGATTAAATGGTACCAATTTATGGGCGTTATGGGGGTGCTAATCATTCCCTATGCGTAACTGACTCTCGAACCCAATCTGATTTTTGTAGACCAAAATTTATCTTTTTGATAAACTTTAAACATGCTTTTATAGTTTTATTAAAAAGATAAATATTTTGGTGGCCAATTACACCCTAAAAAAAAGAATGGTGGTGACTTTCTATTTTTTTTTCTTGATCTTTAAAATTCTTTACGTCTGATGGTCTTAAAACCATTACAATAGGATGGATATTGTAGGAGTGCTATAATCTTTCTCACATATAACTGTATTCTCGAATCTAACATCAAATTCGCAGACCAAAAGATAAGATTGGTGGTCAATTGCATTTTAACAAAAAAAATTGATGGTGGCTCTTAACCTTTTATGTCCAACAATCGAGTTTTTGGACCAATACATTATGACAAAGCCTAACCAAGATTAATCGTTTTGAACTTTAACTAATAAAGGTCATTTCTAATGAAAATGAAAAAATGCATAAAGTTGGATGATTGATTATTTTAAAAGTTTTAAGCTTATAAAAATGAGTCAGTTATTATATTTAAGTTTCAATTTGATCTAGTAATTTGTGTATTTATATCATATAAAATATTAAAATTCATATATTTTTATCATATTTTATATAAAAATTATGTATTATAATTCATATCGATATAAAAATATAAAATATATATTTTGATTTAATTAACTCTATACAAGGATATTATTAAAATTTTAAACTATATTATTTTCGAATGTATTTTATTCTTATGTATTGATCATATTGTATTAGTATATCATATTTTAAATTATCATATCTAATCAATATGTCTTTCAAATGATCACAATTTGATGCTCATAGAGTCCAATAAAAAATAGTTACCAAGATTCAAACCCAGAAGCTCTTATAAAATTAGACAACTGATTATCCTAAAAGCTTAAGCTTATGAAAAAATCCCAACTATTATACTTAAATTCCAACAAGTTGTAATCAAATTAAATAAGGACATATGGCAAGAGCATGAGTTGCTTAGTTAAAGCCACTTACTGTTGAATCTTACATAAAAAAATTTCTCAATGGTCTGTTGCCTACACATATTTCATTTATTTCTACATATATATAATATTTTAATATCTATATGTCTCAAAATATAATAAACATTAATTCTAGCAACTTTGAGCTTAACTTTGAGTTTTTTTATGAGATAAATCTGAGCTTGTAAGTTGTAATATATAAATACAAATGAAATTATTGGGAAATATTGATGAATTAAAAATAAAAGTCGAGTCCAATCAATTAAAAAAAACAGTTGCAATCTGACTTCAAAGGCCTCCGAATTAATTAGGGTTTTATTTTTTCTACCCCTCTTTTGAAGGCATAAAACTATAGAAGGGATTGAAGAAGTCAATTTCAATGTATCAATTTATAGTAGCTTACCTAACAAGTAACATTCAAATTAAACCCAATTTCTTAACAAAACAAAAATTTTCTTTTTAGGGTTCCTATTGCACTTTTTTTTTTAGATAAAAAAGTATTTGAAAATTTAATTTTGGTAACAATGAATTGACTATAGATTGAATTGTGCTGGTCAGAACACATCCATTTCATGTGAAAATTTTGGACTTCATGACAAGTTTTAGCCACTCATGTGATTGTTGATAAGCATATTGGATTACTTACAGTTTTGATTTTCTTCTTCGTAAAGCAACGAGGCGTGGTGCTCTTTATCTCCCTCCTCCAGAAGTTTTAAAGTAACGCTTGTTATACAAGTATATTTGAAAAATTATTAATTTGATTTTAATAGAATTAAATTAAATTATAAATATAAGTATTAGGGTTAAAATTTATTCAAAATTTTATTTATTAATAAAACTTATTTTTATTCATTTTAATTTTTAAATATATTTAAAAATAATATTTTTATATTTTTAGATATTTTAATATATTTTTTAAAATCTTTTTCGGTCCCACTAATCAGTCATTGACAGGACATTTGAATGACTTTGGCCCGACTCAACCCACAGTACAAAAACCAACACCTAATCCCAGACAAGTACAAAAATAACTTTTGAGTAGTACCTTATTTGTTCCTTGTGCAGCTGTAGTAGCTAGAACCGTGAGATAAATCAAGAGCGTAGCGAGGGAAAGAGCACGTCTTATTTATAATACATTAAATTATGTAATTAATTTTTATATTTATATAAAATTTAAATTTTAGTTTTTATATATTAATTTATCAAAATTAATTTTTTATATTAATTTAATTTAATAATATTGATTCAATTGATAATAATGTTACTTAATTTACGTTAAATAACTGATGTAATCATTGACTATATTAATGTAGCTGTTGATCATATTGATATAGTATTAATTTGTTGATGTGATAATTTAGATTATTGAGATTAATTGTTAAATTATGTAAATATTTTATACTCGTACAAAATTTAAAATTTAATTATTATATTCGTATGAAATTTAAAATTTAATTCATATGCTCGAACGAAATTTAAAATTTAATCCCTTTAACATAAAAAATATTTTTAATATTTTTAATTTTTTCAAAATTTAAAAATTAAAATATTTTAGTTCCTCTAATATATTATGTTTTATTATATATAATTAATTATTAATAATATCATATTAATAATATTATTATCATTTATATTAATCAATTATAATATTAATAATTTAAATTAATATATCAAGTTAATATTATTTTAATTAGTATAAATATATTATAATGAGAACTTTCAATTTTTTTATCTTTACAAAAAAAACTTATTTAAATAATTAAGTTGGAGTCTAACTTAATAATCTTTTAATAAAACAAAGAACATGAAATTAATACAATAAAAATATATTAAAATAAGTAAAAATTTTATTAAAAATAATATAACTAAAATTTATATAATTTATAACTAAACACATTCAACATTTATTGAAAATAAATTTTAAAATAATTTTTCATATGAAATTTATAGAAAAAATAAGAGAAATAATATTAAGTTATGTTTTTAAGTTATAATCATAATTAAATATTACATCTATATAATGGATTGAATAATTAGTTCTTATATCATAATTAAATTACAGTTATTGAATAATCAAATAATAAATTAAAAATAATTAAACAATAAAATCTACATATAATGAAACTTGAACTTAAAATATCAAGATTTTAAGATTTTCTCCTTACCATTAAGTCAAAAAATCAATGTAAAAAAATCAATGTTTTGAAATATTATAAGATAGCGCGAAACATTAGTTGCATTATCTTAATCTTTTTCATTTCTTTTAATCTAGCTTCATGCATGCTTAGCTATTTTTGAAATCTCTTCAAATGAGTTTGGTTTGAACTCAAAGTTTCAAAACTTAACCTCTTTTTTACTAACTTTTTTTATTAAAAGAATAAAAAAAATTTTAAATAAATATTATTACAATTTGAGAATAGAGAACGATAGATATTAAAATTTAAACTTTAATCCAATTGAATATCATTTCTGAAGATTGTTATATCATCAACTATACTTAAGATTAAAAAAAAAAATCAAACTCTTTCACCATGCATATGAAAACATTTCGTGATTATATGTGGATTGGGGAATCAAATTTGATTGTAATGTAATATTAATATAGTTTTAGGAAAGCTATTCCACCTAACTTTAAAAACTTCAGATTCTTAATTTGGAAGGTTGAATGACATAAACTGGCTTTGGGTCTTTCTCCAATTTCTTATTGGCTAGGCTAAACTTCACTATCAATTCTCGTTAGTGCTATTAATTATAACTACTATTTAGGGTAAAAAATCAATATATGAACTCTAATCCATTATTGCTATATGACTTTAACTCATCTTCGATGTATTAAAAAGAAAAGGATATTTGGCCTTTTTCACATTTAATTCTTGTGATTAAGAGACTTTAAGAAAGATACGTGGGCGTGAATTCTAACCCTACCATCTCCCTTTCTCTGCGGGCGTTTGCCCTCGTTTGAAGCAAAAAATAAAAAAAGGACATTTGGCAACCATGCCTTTAGGGCATAGACAAGAGCATGAGTTGCATAGTTAAAGCCCCCCACTGTTGAATCTTACGTAAAAATATTTCTCAATGGTCTGTTGCCGACATATATTTCATATATTTTTGCATATATATAATGTTTTAATATCTGTATGTTTGCAAATATAATAAACAATAATTCTAGCAACTTTGAGCTTAATTTAGGGTTTTTTTTATGAGATAAATTTTAGCTTGTAAGTTGTAATGTATAAATACAGATGAAATTATTGGAAAATATGGATGAATTAAAAATAAAAGTCGAGTCTAATCAATTTAAAAAAAAAACAGTTGCAATCTGACTTCAAAGGCCTCCAAATTAATTAGGGTTTTATTTTATCTACCCCTCTTTTGAAGGCATAAAACTATAGAAGGGATTGAAGAAGTCAATTTCAATGTATCAATTTATAGTAGCTTACCTAACAAATAACATTCAAATTAAACCCAATTTCTTACTAAAATTTTTTTTTTTCTTTTTAGGGCACCTATTGCACTTTTTTGAGATAAAAAAGTATTTGAAAATTTATTTTTGGAAAAAATGAGTTGACTATAGATGGGATTGTCTTGGTCAGAATACATCCATTTCATGTGAAAATTTTGGACTTCATGACAAGTTTTAGCCATTTTCATGTGATTGTTGATTAACAAATTGGATTACTTACAGTTTTGATTTTCTTCTTTCTAAAGCAAGGAGACCTCGTACTCTTTAGCTCCCTCCTACTCGAAGGTACTCTTTTAGAAGTTTTTAATTTTTTTGGTTTAAGAAATGGCATTACCTTTATAAGAGGGAAAGAAGAGAAAATCTTGATTAGAAACTAAAATTTTTATATCTTTTTTTATATTAATTCGGTTTAGTCGAAATGAAATAAGTTTTTTATATAAATTTTGAAGATTGAATTTATTCAAAATTTTTTCTATTAATAATATTTTGTTTAATTTTAATTTTTAAATATATTTAAAAATAAAAATATTTTTATATTTTTAAATATTCTCTTTTTTTTTTTTTTTAAAGTCCTTTTAGGTCCAACCAATTAAACTAAGTTAGATCCTAAACCAGGCTACTTTGGCCCGACTCGACTAACAGTACAAAAACCAGCCCCTAAGCCTGGACAAGAACGAAGAGCGAATCCTAAAATCAAACCTTGTTTGCTCCGTGTACATCTGTACTTGCTGGCACCGATTATGAAATGAAGTCAGGAGCGTAGCTAGAGGAGGCTGGCATGGCTGGCATAGACTATGGAGGAAAAAGAATAAATAAAAAAATAAAAATTAATTTAAAATTATAATTTTTGATTTAGTTTGGATTAATTTTTTTATTTAATTTGAATTAAGTTTAAATATTAAATATATGTATTAAATTCAGATTAAATTTAAGATTAGTATATAAAAAATAAAAAAATCAAATCAAATTATATATATATTTTAAATTTTTATAAAATAAAATAATTATTATATATATAAATTATAAAAATATATTAAAAATTTTATTAAAATAATATATAAAAAACAAAAAAAATTAAAAATTAGTGAATCGAATCTAATTAAATCAATAAAATTTGATTCAGATCAAATTAATTTTAATAAAAAATCAATTTGAATTTGAATATAATTTTAAAATTTTATTTTATTATATATTATTTAAAAAAATTAATCCGATTTGATACAAATTGTTATCGTTTTTGGACTGCGATTTTTTGTTTCAAAATTTTTTTTATATCATTGTAGCATAATATCTTATTTTATCAAAAATAATGCTTAATTCTTTCTCTTTCAATAAAATTGCTATATATATATATATATATATATATATATATATATATATATATATATATTGGCTTCCCCTCTGGATGAAGTGGAACGATTCTACGTGGAGATTTGAGGAAAGTAGCATAACTACTTCAGATGATGTCGGAGACAATAGCATTCATTTTCGTCCTTGAAACATTGAAAACGTCGGAGAGATTCCCGTAACAACTACAGTTGACAAAATAGACACATAGAGACAAAAAAGCAAAATGTGATACGAAAATTTACAGGGAAAATAATGCAAGTGTCCAAAATCTTAATTAATCAGGAAAATTATATTTATTTATTTTTCCAAATTAGAATTAAAATTAAATATTATATTCATATATAATGAATTTAATAAGAAATTTTTATGTCATAATCAAATTATAATTATTGAATAATTAATTAATAAATCAAAATATAATTCCCATATAATAAAACTTAAATTTAATATCTTAGGATTTTATGATTTTTCTTTACCATAAAGTCAAAATATCAATGTAAAAGGAATCAATCTTTTGAAATATTATAAGATAGCGTGGAACATTAGTCGCATTATCTTAATCTTTTTCACTTTTTTAATCAAGCATTTTGCATGCATGCTTAGCTGTTTTTTATGTCTCTTCAAATGATTTTGGTTTGAACTCAAAGTTTCAAATCTTAACCTCTTTTTTTACCAATGTTTTAATTAAAAGAATCAAAATTTTTTTAAATAAAAATGTGATTATAGATATTAAAATTTAAACTTTAATCTGATTAAATATTATTTTTTAAGAAAACTGTATCATAAGCTACGCTTCAAATTAAAAAAATCAAACTATTTCACCGTGCGTATGAAGGCATTTCACGGTTATGTTTGGATTGGGAAATCAAATTAGCTTGTAATGTAATACGATAGTTTTAGGAAAGCTATTCCACCTTACTTTAAAAAAGTCAGAGTCTTAATTTGGAACATTGAATGACATAAACTAGCCTTGGGTCTCTCTCCAATTTCTCATTGGCTAGGCTAAACTTCATTCTCAATTCTCGTTAGAACTATTAATTATAACTACTATTTATGGTCAAAATTCTATATATGAACCCCAATCCATTATTACTATATGACTTTAACCCATCTCTAGTATATAATTTTGTATTAGAATTTAATTTTTAAATTTCAAATTCAAATCCCACCGTGAATAATTTTTGTATTAAATTTTATTAATTAGTATATGATAATAGTTTGTTTATTTAATATATATATATTTATTTATACACACTCGCGAACTATTAAATTGAGTAACGAATTCTTTTTTCTTAATTGCTTCACAGATTTTTTAAAAATATGCTTATAAATTATTTTTTTTAATGAGTAGCTAAACAAAATAGGTTTCAAACTTTATAACTTTTCAATAATTAAATGATGGTAAGCTGTAATATCATGTCAAGTTGGATGATCAATTTATCCAACTAAGTGTGGAATATAAAACAATAGGCTTGTGATTATCATTTTTATTTGTACTTATAATTTCATGAAAAAAAAAAATTAATACATAGATAAGTTTGGACTACCTTATTCAATGTCAATTTTGTTCTAGATTTAGAGTCGAATATCATAGGAAACAAACAAAGAAAAACTTACAATGGTAGACTTTTTAGTACAAGAGAAAGAATAATCTTCTTAAAAATTCCTAATTATTAAATAATTTACAATTTTACACAAGTCATTGTGCTTGATCTAATCATGTTTAATTTTCGTTATTGGCTATAACAAGATTCCCCTTCCACTTTATCCATTGGTTGTATTTAAGAATTTAAGAACTATGGCCATGCAAAATGCAAAATTTTCTCAAGAAATCATAATAAAGAAGAGTTGAAGATGTCACCCATGGCGGAAAAATTGAAACATTAAATTTCTAAGTTACGAATGATTTGGCACACATTCCAGTAAACAAACCTATTCTTTTGACCAAAATAAAGCAAGTATTATGTCCTGTTTGACAGTGACAGAAATAGAAAAACCTGGAGAAACTGGAGGCTTTAACTTGACAAGGCTCGTATTAGTCTCGGTTATTACTGTTGTGAGAAGCTTTCATTAACTGAATCAAATTTATATATTCGCACTGTATTAAATATAAATTTTTATTAATAATTTAAATATATAAGTTGATGAATTAACATGATTTTAAATCAAATCGAAACGTCATGGTTTTAGAACTATTTTGCCAACAGTGTCTCATTCTCAATAATTTAGTAGGAGAGTTCATGAAAGCCAACTAAGATTCTAAAAGATAATGCTTTCCTTGAAGGGATATCATTTTTTTATTTAATTTGCTTCTTTTTGAAGAGAAGTAGTCAAATTGAACTGTATTTTCATTATTATAAATCTGGAGTCTTCACCAAATCATAAATATTTGATTAATTAGGCTGCTCCAATGTGGACCATGGCTTTGAAATTTTGCTACCAACAACACTGCCCTTCTTGACAAATTCATGTGAAACACATCAAGTCGTTGGGGAGAGATATTTTCAAAGAAAAACGCGTTCTACACTTTTTCTGGAATAAATTATCAGTCTAAAACCAGTGTTTCAGTTTTAATTTATATTTGTTTCTGATAACTTTTACAACGTAAAATTTGCCATGCATATTTGAAGAGTCTACGTGTTAGGTAACCTGCCGATAGTATTTTTGAGAAAATCTCTATATAAAGTAATGGTTTGCCACAGTTTGTTTCCAAGCCATAACACATTTCAATTCTATACTGTTCTATTTCTAAATTTCTAATACTAATATGACTTCCGCTTCTTCTTTTTTGAAGTTTTCTCTCACTTTGCTTCTCCTTTTGCTTGTCTTGGGAAGCACCAATGCTCAACTTTCAACAAATTTTTACTCCAAATCATGCCCAAACTTGTTTTCCGCTGTGAAATCCACTGTTCATTCTGCTATAATGGAAGAGCTCCGGATGGGTGCCTCTCTGCTTCGATTGTTCTTCCATGACTGCTTTGTTAATGTAAATTCTTCTTCTCCATTTCTTCCATCATGAAATTTACATATTACTTCGAAAATCATATGCATGTTCACGACCTAATTTCATTTTTAACGTTACTCTTCAAGCAAAAACATCGTGCACCAATCATTGAGCCAACTGCTTGGAAGCATGGCCTAATTTCTTTACGTGACAGTTTTTACATAAATAAAATTTTGCCACAATTTTGCATAGAAACTAGATAAAAAAAAAAAGTCAAATACTATATCTTTTATGGATAACAGCTCTTATGTCACAAGATTTTTACCAGGATTTTTTTTAAATAATGTTTTAGGATCATGGCCTCATTGTTTGACCAATGTCAAAAAGGACAAAAAAAAAAAAAAAACGGTTGGTTGGGATTTAAAAGTAAATAACTTTTCAAAGGAAACTGACCAAATTGGCATCTATCTCTATGTTACATCTAAACTCTAAAGGCTTGACTTACTAACCTTAGTAATGTTTTTTCATGGTGTTAATTTAATGTTCCTGATAGGGATGTGATGGATCATTGCTACTCGACGACACATCTTCCTTCACAGGAGAAAAAAACGCAGCCCCAAATCGTAACTCTGCTCGCGGATTCAATGTGGTTGACAACATCAAGTCTGCAGTTGAGAAAGTTTGCCCTGGTGTAGTTTCATGTGCTGATATCTTGGCTATTGCTGCTAGAGACTCTGTTGAAATTGTAAGAGTCCTAAATTTTTTTCAAGCATCTCGGTAAAAATTTTAATTAAGCATGTAATTGAGAGAATACCCTTTCTTGGTTTGTAGCTGGGAGGCCCCTACTGGGATGTGAAACTTGGAAGGAGAGATGCCAGGACTGCAAGCCAGGCAGCTGCTAATAACAGCATTCCTCCCCCAACTTCTAACCTGAACCGACTCATCTCCAGGTTCAATGCTCTTGGACTTTCCACCAGGGACTTGGTTGCTTTATCTGGTTTGTCCTCTCTCATCTGTCATTTAAAAAAGAAAATCAATTTTGACTATTATAACTAGAATATATATTTGGCTAATACCCATATGCTGGACTCTTAATTTTAGTTATAAAAAAATTAATCATGATAATGTCAAATATAAAAAAAATTATAGAGACATTTAATACAACATCAGTGACTCGCTTGTCGTCACGTCATTGAAACATTGTACTAATTTTGGTATTGTGAAATTCAGGGTCACATACAATTGGACAAACAAGGTGCGCATCATTCAGGGCCCGCATATACAATGAGAGCAACATTGACAGCTCCTTTGCTCAAACAAGCCAGAAAAACTGCCCAAGAACATCTGGCTCAGGGGACAACAATTTGGCACCACTTGATATCCAGACTCCAACATTTTTTGACAACAACTACTTCAAGAACCTAATAAACAGGAGAGGACTCCTCCACTCTGATCAAGAGCTGTTCAATGGTGGCTCCACGGATTCCATTGTTCGAGGTTACAGCAACAACCCAAGTTCCTTCAGTTCTGATTTTGCTACTGCCATGATCAAGATGGGAGACATTAGTCCCCTCACTGGATCAAGGGGAGAGATCAGGGAGAACTGCAGGAGGGTGAATTAATTGATGAGTTGATGGATGCTTTGTCTTTGGAATAAAAACAAATAGTGATGGAAATTTTGCTTCTCAAGTGGTTGTATCAATTTACATTATTCATTAGGCTTGTGTGCGTTCTTTTATGTTTTCCAAATTGTTCAATGGCTTAGGTCCTGCGGCTGAGACTGTGATCAAAAAGTGACCTTGGTTAGAATAAAAAGTATTTTGAGTATTAATATAAAGAAAATTTCTCTTTTGCGTTAGGCCCTGTTATTATTATTATTATTTTTTCTCCTTTTAATTTTTGAATGCTGGTGAGATCATTGTGAGATCGTATGCAAGTTACAAGCTACGAAAGCAAAACCATGCCCGGCATACGAGCTTGAGTTGATTCGAGCTGATTTTGTATAAAATTAATTTCAAGCCTACCTAACTGGAAATGTTTTTTATTAATAAAGACCATTTTTATTTAAATTTAATTTAAAAATAGATTTAAAATATTATAATATTATAAAAATGATTTTTAATATTTTAATATTATCTTAAATAGTAATGGGCCTAAACAAATTTAATGGCTAAGTCTTGTTGGATACTTGGGCAAACTTTTAAAATTGTCAAAGCAACCTGATAAAGTCCAAAGCAGCAAATGAACACATTTTATGTAATTAGGGGACCATCTCAAATTGGATTAAGCCAGAATGGACCAAGCCAGGGTTTTTGATTCTTAATTTATTTGCACTTGGTAAATATTTCACAGGGCCTCGCCATTTTAGGCCAGAAGCCCACTGAACTAGGACGACAGCATTAGTAGCACAAGCTGTTAGCCCATACTACTGTGTTTATCCCTTCTTTTTTCTTTGATTGATGTTTTGTTCATGCCATATTTTTGTATAGCATTTCACCCCATTTTTACTTTTGAGATGAGATGTTAAGCAACTAATTAGATTAATACAGTTTTTTGTAGTTTTTCCTCGATCAAAAAATAAAAAAATATTTGTACCCTTTGAGCTCAATAAATTAGTAACAAAACTACTTTTTCTCGAATCCACGACTTTAAAAACTTTGATCAATTTGCATGCTATTTGAATTAATATTTAATTGACATAAATGTGACTTAATTGAATATAAATCAACAAGTTTACAATAATAATTAATTGGACATGGGTCAAACTCCAATAGGAAATGGTATCTTGCTTTGAAGAAAGTAGAAAAGTGATGGAGTGAAAGAGAAAAAGAAGAGACCATGATAATGATAGAAAGAGAATATTATACCGATGCCTCTTGGTTTGAGTGGCAAGAAATTCGGTTTCTCTTTAAATAAGATTTTAATTTTAAGTTTTGTGAACGAAAAAAATAAGTTTGAAAAAATTTATTTTTTTTATGAAGTTCGACTCCGGCTTAATCATGATTCAAAGTGATTACTGAACATCAAAAGATTCAATATATATATATATATATATATATATATATATATTATAGGTCATGTTGTTGACATTCAAATATTGATGTTGCGTAGTGAGGGACATAGCACACTAGATTTTGCTTCACAAATCACAACAATATAAAAAATTCAGCTTTGACAATTAGAGCCTTAAAAAATTGATGGTTTAGATCACATATTTTATGAAGGATTAACATTTTTCTTGGTTGACTTAATTATTTTTTTGTTGATTTTTTTTTAATTAATCAGGCTTATGTTTTTTATTATATAACAAGCTAAAATGTCAGATGATACCGTAGAAAAATTTGAGTAATTGGGATTACTTAATTTAACAAGAAAACTTATCAAGAACTTCCGCAGGTGATCAGTATATAAATATTATTGTAAAACAACATCTAACATCTAAGAGAAAAGTTGTTACAATTTTTATTTGGTAGCTGACAGCTTAATCTACCAGAAGCTGCCAGTCCAATATTAATGCCAATATCAGTCAGAAACTCTTATATATTTCTTTCTTGCTTGCTTTCTGATCATACAAGAATTTTCTGTAATAATCTAAGCTTAAGAGTCTTCAGACATCATTCCCTAAGAACATCCCAAATATATGTGTAACAGCTGTCTCTGTCCTAAGTTGCAAAGATTCCTCTTGTCATTATCTTATATAATTACACCATTTTTAATGTAATTTTTAGAGTATTAATCCCTAAAAAATCTCAACGTTTATCCTTTTAGAGAGATTTCAAGGCAAACATACTTAAGACATTGGTCATTGGGTAAGATCAGCCTAGGATGCTGTTGTTCACACATCTTTTTCACCATCATCTTCAAGTTGCCTTGGAGCTGAGCTATGTGCTCCTCCTACTCTACTAATTTGCCTCCAATTTTGACCAAATCTCTCTCCAGCATAGCTAATAACAATTTTTTTTTTCTTTTTCAATGACTTGGAAAAATAATCCATTTTAGCCTTTTTGCTCATCTAACCAAACTCCTAACTAAATTGACTAAGAAGAAATATTGAACGGTTTGACTGGTTATAGTGATCACTCATTTAATTTGTGAGGATGCAAAGTCCCTCATAATATATGCTAAATTTCCATAGTTTAATTTAAACAGTTACGAAATGTGTAAATTGACATATGAACATTTGATTCAGTGGTAAATGTAAGTATTCGTTTTTCAAGAGTAAGTTGTAAGTTCGGATTCTCAAAATAAAACCTAACATGGTTTCTTAGCTTGGCTTATTACTCTCAACAACTAATCTTGCCTCTCTTTTTTTATCTTGGAATGCCACACTATTAATGATCACAAATCACAATATATACAACTCCTCTCCGTTTCTAAACAGTTTCCAACCATCCTTTATTGAATAGAGACCAAAGATATTGTGGAACTTGGGGAGCAGATGGTGAAAGGAAGAGTATAGAAATGTAGAATATCCTTTTGATTATCTTTTACTTATGGGTGAAATATTGTTAAACAAAAAATTTAAAAGGAGTTACATAGGGACAAGGTGAGATGCCATCATTTCAAGCAACCGTGACATTAGACCAAATCCCATCACATCCCTTGGGATTATAGAGACTCAACAATAGGAGATCTACATATAAATATATATATATATATAATTCCATCGAATGTAACACACAATAAATACTACATACGTATATAGGTATCAATTTATGTATCCATATACATTCATTTATGCTTATGTGCATCGATGAAGATATATATAGTTATTTGTACTAAATTGAAGTGATAATGGTGAGATTAGATGTGAATCGAGAGAATATGAATTTAAATCGTAATATTTTTTCTTTTTCTTTGTATAAAAGAAGGTCCCCCATAGATAGCTTGCTTGCTTAAACAATTGAAGTTCCTAAATCCTTCTTCCTTCAGGCTGAAATCCACACGCCAAGGAAACCCATGATTGAGCAATATAATCTTAGCTAGCTGGCACCATCATTGACTATCCAACAAAGACACAGTTATATGTACATCAACTACACCATATATTGTAGCTTTCATAAGGACCAAGATTTGCTTACTTTTCACTAAATACCAGCTGCTTTCAATTTCTTCATAAGATTATCTGCTTGCAACATTATTCAAGTCTCCAAAATATTTTCTCAACTTTTACCCAAACCTTGAGAAGTGCCAACCAATAATTGAACCTAATTCATCAGTGAGTTAATGGGGTTAGCATCCTAGCTAGATTCTTGCTAGGTCCTATACGGTGGAGCTTGAAGAGAAATTCATATGTTAAAATTTGCAATTTAGTTAGAAGCTTAAGCATATGCATCCATAGTGTTGTCAAACGGAATTAATGAAACTTGTTTTCTTATTCCTTGTAAAATCTATGAAATTTTTGGGTGGAAAATTAAAAAAAGACCACAAAGGAGGGTTCTCAGTCTAGCATTTGAATCCAAGCTACAATAATATACTATAAGTTACTATTAATCACGTGATTTGTTGATAAAATGCTGAACTCTTAGTTTTAATAATTAAAGTTCAATCCCAAACAACTTTGAGTATAAAAAAAAGTTACACAAAAATAATATACTAAGGTTGCTAGATCAACATTAAGAAGGTTGAAAAAGGCCAAACCTACAAAAATCTTTGTACAACCAAGAATTAACATAGGCAAAAAAAAGTGAAATATCTTTAGCATTGGAACATAATGAACACTAGTACCGAGACATTAAATTAACAAAAATTTAGAAGTTATAAATATATGTTTGTACCGATCATCTATTACAAACCAAAATGAAGAGAGGCAAAAGGAGTTAATAAATGAGAAAACAGAGTTTATTTGCATGCTTTCAATGATCCATACACAAAAAATAATAATTCTTAGAAGTTTCTAACCTACTCGGGATGATCACAACAATACCTTTTGTCTACCCTAACATCATGTATCAGATCCTTCAATGACACAGAATAGCATGTGCTCACAGTCTTTGCTTCGCGTGCAATGAATTCACACTTGTTTCTTTCCCCAACACACAATCAAAAATTCAAATAGGATCTGCCAATTTTACTTAACAAAATATGCATTTTCAATTCTCTTTTCAATGCCACTTAGTTTACTTCTAGGGTTTGATATCTCATTTCACTAACATTTCTACTTCACCAAAGAAAGAAATTAAAATAGAAGCTTAAGAAAACTTATGCATTTGGTTTAATAGTAGATGCATGCATTTTATTATATTAAAAATCTAGTTTCGAATCCCCTAAATACAATAAATTTTTTTTTAAAGAGAAGCTTAATACATAGATGTATAATTGACATGCATGTCACTATGGAAAAAAGAAATTAATTCATGTGGCCATAGAATATTCTCCCTGCCCCATATGGTAGTGACCATATTATTCATTAAGGAAAACAATAAAGAGAAGTGGCAAACAAGAAATTGTATATGATAAGAAAACAATGTAGAGGAAAGAAACGCATCAACCAATTAACAATTATAGGTAAAGGCATATATGGACTAAATAAAACAAAGCAATGAAAAAAAAAATACTCATCTTCTCTTTTTATTCCATTTTGCTTCATGATAGAGAAAAATAAATGGGATATTTTGATATCAGTCTAGCTAGGAAATTAATAATTTTATCCAAAGTAGGAAACATTTTCATTTGAACTGGTGCTGTAGTTGGTGTACATGGAAGAAGTAGAAGTAATAGGAAAAGGAGGTGGTGGTGGTGGATGTGTTGGGGCTGGTGGTGGTGTAGCAACAGAAATGGCCCCAGAAGAGAGCAGGGCTACATGGGAAGAGGGCATAAGGTTAGCTTCCCTATACTTGTAGTTTAGTAACTCAGCCCTTACTGCATTTAGTTCAGCTTGTAAAGATTGAACTTGCTGTTGCAAAGCTGAAATTGCACCCATGCACCCGTAAACAGGATCTCTTAGCCTCACATTAGCCTCATAAACAAGACTATTCGCTGCGTCAGCTCTTCGGCTTTCCGGTACTTCCTGAATTACACCATGAAAGGCATCATTAGAACAAACCAAAGAAAAAGAAAAAAAAACAAAAAACAAAAAGGGACTAACTAAAATTAGTGTCGTCCCAAGACATCTAATAATATTCAATAACTGTGTTATGTTGACTGAGCTCTTAGTTTCCGTAATCAAGATTTACTGTAAACAAGATTTAATCCCGATAGCCTTTTATATACATATAAATATAAGTATATTGACAAAAATTTGGTTTTTAATTACCATAAGCATCTTTGAGACATTGCTGGCACCGAAGACTTTGTGAACAGAAGCAAACTTTTGGGGTTCATGGGGGGAGAAATAAGGAGAAAAAGGGCATTCTTGAGCACACCTACGCCTTAAGAGTTTGCAGGCTGCACAAGGAGTAATAGTATTTAGGGTTCCCGGAGGACCCAACATGTGTCTTCTTCCCATCTGATGATGAGATGAAACATCTGCTTCTCTCTTGATCTTCTTGCCTATCTCATCAAATCTCTCCCTATATATAACACCAAGAAAAAAACTAAAAAAAAAGGAGTAATTACTTTATATTTATACCAACAGATTAATTTAATTATATAAATGAATCTTGTTATAGGAAGCAATTAGGCCACTAAGTGTACATTCTCAATTAGTCATCATAAAAGATAATTTGATTTCTACTTCTTACCTTTCTCTGGACATTCAGGCATGCTCTCAAGTATATATGGAGAACAATTTTCTCAGGCTGAGGGAAAGAGAGAGTGGAAATGAAAGGAAAAAAAGGACGAAAAAGAAAATGAGAGAAGGGAGGAAAGAGTGCTTAAAAGGCAAGATATACAAAGGGTGTGTCCGGTATTTATAAATAAAATGGGATAGACAAAAAAGAGGCAATATTATTGAGTTAAGAATAGAAACAATAGTTTCTACTCCTTGTTAAAGTTGATGTACGTACGAGGATTCCTGGAATTATAATTTGCTGATGACAGCAAAAGGAATACCAGATATCGTACTTTGAAAGAACTCTTCAAATTCAATGGAGGCTGATATGGGGAGATAGAGAGAGAGAGAGAGAGAAATTGAAGAGCTGATGCTGTCATTTGCAGTATAAATGACAGCTCTATCACTGCTTGCTCACGTGCGACTCCTTAAATGTGTTAAGACTTTTGGAAAATCAAACTATTCAAATTGGCTTTGCCCCATGTGGTCGTTGCTTGCTTCTTCCTCAGGAGAGACCCAAATCAAGCTAGTCACTTTTATTTTATCAACTATAATAAAAAACCCTTTTTCTTTTTTTTTTCTTTAAATATCACTACCTACAATCTTTGATGCATGAATTTGGGGAAGAGCTAGAAGAGTTTTTTAAGTAAAGTTTGAGAAATTTCCTATTAAAAGTCATTGAGTAAAATTTTAAATTTAAAATCCATAATGATAGATTAAAATATTACATTATATAAATCAAATATATAAAATTTAATAACTTTTTATATTATATTTAGATATATATTTTTGTTAAATATTTTGATAAAGTTTTTATCATTTAATAAGTATTTATCAAATTTTGACTATATATAATATTTTTAATAGTATTTATCAAATTTTCATATCAAATTCTATCCATTTATAAGTTTTAGATTTTCAAAATAACTTTCTGTGCAATCATTTTTAATAAAAATTTTCATGATTTTTATTTTAAAACTCTATCTAAGTCTTGTCCCAAAATTTGAACATTACCTTGCAATATGTAAGTACCATTTTGCATATATGCTTTTGAAGTAAAGAATATTATTTTTAATAATATGAAACAATTTATTTGAACTAATTTTGATATAGTGATTAGGTTTATATTCCTGGAGAGAGG
This sequence comes from Durio zibethinus, assembly GCF_047325235.1. Classification (NCBI taxonomy): domain Eukaryota; kingdom Viridiplantae; phylum Streptophyta; class Magnoliopsida; order Malvales; family Malvaceae; genus Durio; species Durio zibethinus. The sequence goes on from NC_143180.1 coordinate 24,309,858, forward strand.
GTTTAGAAATGAACCTCGATCTTTTTTTTTATATATAATTTAAGCCAAATAAAATTTTCTTTTGTTACAATTACGTTAAAAATTAATTTTTAATCACTAAAATAAAAGGTGACATCTGGGATTTAAATCCTAATATTTATAATCATATCTTCTATCTTTTGCTACAACCTTATGTAAATAAATAAAAGTTTCAGCACTTTACTAACTGATTACATAATTATTAAAATGTATTCATGAGATAAAAAGGTTAGTCCACAACCCTAATTAATTAAGGAGGATCATGCATCTAGATGGTCCTAATTACAATTAGAAAAACCTTTTTTTTTTGCATGTTGTGTTAACAATATTGCAACTAAAACAAGCTATATATCAAAGGTTAGGTTATGAAAGTCGAATATATATTTGGATGAGCATAGAAATATAGTTTCTTAAGGGCAGGCATATTAGTTTCTTGTCAATATCAAGAACCCATCTCTAAAAAGACCAAATCCGGGATCTAGTTCCGAAAATGAAATTTTTATTATTATCAGAATTGCCGTGTACTACCCGCAATTTGTTCTTTCAACATGGCCAAGAGACCTTATATTTCAGACATTGTGACAATGAGTGTAGCCTCATTTTGAAGATTTTAATTAATTAATTAAATTATGCTAAGCTAGCTAAATAGCATCAATGAACCTTTAATTCAGTAACATTAGAGTTGGTTTTAGAACTGAAAATCTCGAATTCGGAAAAAAAAAAAAAAACTATCTAGATAACATGAAACATATATCATGTATGTAAAAAAAAAAAAAAAATCAAAAGTTTGAGGTGTTAATAAGAGTTTGAACTCTAAATTAACTACTACATATAGTTTTAGAAAAAAAATGTAATATTATATTTTGAAAAATTCAACCTAAAACTTAAACTGATTATCAAAATTAGTTCTCTTCATGAATCACTATGCTGTCAATTGATGCTCATAGAAAAAGAAAATTACACTAGACTGTCAATTGATGTTCATAGAAAAAGATTGAACAACCTCAAGATTATAGATCTTTTGTAGATAGCAAAACATGGTTTCATGAGGAGATTGATCACATGCTCATATATAGAAAGACAGCCCACCTACATTTTCACAAATGGAAAGCATTACAATTCAAGAATTTTACTTCCCCCCTCCCCTTCTTTTTAACCTCAATACTATACATAAAAAAGGGATGCAATTTTTCACAAAGATAATTTCACTTATGATACTTTAACTTTGGAAAAATATATATATCGGTATGTAAAGAATTAAAATATATAATTTGCACCACAAAATTTTAAATTATGTATTATTTTAATTCAAATTCTAATGCTATTAACTGAACTTACCTATATAGTATCTAATTAGTATAATTTTGTTTTATATATGTTATTTATTAAATAAAAGTATTAAATATTTTGAAAAAACTTCATGTGAATGTTGCGTGACAAATAAAAATTGATTGATTTTAGATAAATTTTACGGTAAATTTTACGGTTTAGATAAAAAAAATCTATATTTTTTTTATTTATATTGAAAAAAATACGTTAATGGTATATGTGGTGAATATATAGTTTGATAATATTTGTCAAATGGCAAATATATAAGCTGATATGATTAAAGGGTTTAAAGTTTGAGTTAATATATACATAATTTGAAAGTTCAAATGCAAATCGTTCATTTTAATTCTTTTGATACCAATTTTTACATGTTCTCAAAGTTCAGATACAAAAAAATATAATTAACTCTTTTTCACATTAATTTTACTTTCAAATTTATTCATGTGACAATGTATTCTTTCTTTAATAATTTTTTGATCTTATATCAAAATACATAATATATATAACAAATTAATTGACTTTTCATCCAAAGCTTAACAAGATAGAATGCTATTTGTTATATATCCTATTTATATTTTAAGATTTATTACGTGTGTATTTGGGTTAATTTTATATTAAATTTGTCCAATTACTTATTTTCATTAATTGGTTTAATTGTTTTTGTTTGATTCATTAATTTTTTATATGTGATGTAATACTTGATTATAATTATAATTTCTATTTGTATTTGTAACTTAAAAAAATAATATGAGGGTTAGATTTTAAGGAAATGTTAATTTTTATAGAGAATTGGAGAAATTGGGGTTTTGCTTGGCTGTAATTTATGAGAAATGTTATATCAAAGTAGGTGGAGAAAGGGAGGGGGGAAAGGGTATAATTAGGAGAGGCTATAAGATTAAACAAGGGATAAATTTGCTTAGATTTTAAGGAAAATGGCACCATCCATTCTTCTTTGACCTGTATTTTATGGCTTACAAATCGCCCCATTGTCCTCAAATCCCCAACCTAATTCTTTTTCTCTATATTTCCCTTTGAACTAAAATCCCAAAACTCACCCACTTTCACTATTTACAATTGTAAAAAGCACTGTCCTAGAGGAAAAAATTTAGATAAATTTTTTAGGTGAAGTTCGTACAGTTTTCAATTAAAAATAATTGAATAAAAATTAAAATAAAAAATCAAAATCGATAGATTAAAATGTCTTGTTAGATAAATTAAGCGTGCAAATTTTTAAAAAATTTAAAAAAATTTTGCTATATATTTTTAGATGACATTTTCAATAAAAATGTTGAGATAATTTTTATCGTTAAATAAATATCGATCAAATTTAAATTATAAGTAATATTTTTAATATTTTATTTTTGCATATTATTGATTTTCACATTAAACTCTATCAATCTATAGATTTAAATTTTTTTATTAAAATTTTTATTAAATCATTTTTAAAAAGGAGCTTCACAAATTTCATCTAAAAAATTTCATATAAATTTTCTCTCTAACCTTAAACCCTTAATAAACCCTAAAAAAAGAGCTCATCTTGGTGTTTCAAAAAAAAAAAAAAAAGAAGCTAGTCTTAATTATAGGATATCCAAGCTGATTTCACCTGTCATTTATTTTTCAACTTATATTATACCAAACAAACATTAATTGTTTCAAATCTCAAAATATAGGTCAAAATGCATGCATGCTAAATCTGGAAAAATTAAAATGTACAGGAACATGGGACCTAACTGTTGTTGTCATATCCACAAACTCTTTGAATATTTTTGGCCTAATTAGTTAGACAAAATCAGGGTTGTAAAAGCAGATGATGACTTGACTTTTACCTAGAAATACCTGCTGATTTAGATTAGTTTCTTTCTTTTTTCCATTCGTGGATGTTGTCCAGGGTTGAATCCAAATTAATTCGGCCACCAGATCAACTCATCTTTGCGGGACTAAATTAAGTCACCAAAGTTGAAGATAATTCATTCAAAATCTCTAAAGATTTGGTAAGAGATTTGTTTGACATATTTTGAAATTGATTATATATTATTTAATGAATAAAAAAAATTATTAGATAAAAATTTTTAAAAAATAAAAATTATTGATTGACAAATTAATAGTTTTATTTTCTCTTGTATGAATAATTTATTATTCGATGATGCTTCCGCTTAATAACTAATTGATTAAGGCTTTTGATTTAATAATTTTAAGTTTCGAGTCATACTTTTATTTATTAATTATTTAAAAGAAAAGAGCATTGTATGGATTTTTTCGACAAATCTCATTATATGTAAATTTGGTTTAATTGCATTTATTTTGCATATATTTAAGTTAAATAAACAGTAAATTAGGAACCTATAATAAATTAGTAAGAGGTTTATTCGTAATTACCTATTGCTTCAACTCAAATTATATTTAAGCAATTGTCAATTAGAGCCAACATATATTGATATCGTTCAGAATTTTTTAATTAAAAAAAATACTGAAAAAATCCTGTTAATAATATTTCTCATGAAAAAGAAATTGATCAGTTTTTTGTACTAAAATACTCATAGATTACATATATAATGTTAAATTTTTAATTAAAATATGCTTGCATATATTTTATTATAAAATTTTTAATTTTCACAAATTTTTAATAGAAATCCTGATTCCATAAGTGATTATATATTACCTTAATTTTTTGTATTTAAAATTATAAAAAATTAAAATCTAATCATTAATATTAAAATTTTAATAATTTATACCATATAATATACCAATTTTGAAAATAGTTTTTGAATTAAATAGCACAGCCCACCTTATCAATGATGAGCCCACGAGGCTCACATTTACTATTGTCCTTTTGATAACTAATTTTGGTGGGCCGAATTTGGATTGCAAAAATTTAAGGATAGAAGGTACAGCCTTTTTTACTCTGTTGAGTGTTGATGGAAGACAAGATGGCCTATTATTATTATTATTATTAATGATGGATTCAGAATTTTAAATTAGGGGAAGCTAAATTAAATAATAATTGCAATTTGAAAATTTTTATTTAACATATAATATGTTATTATTTTATCAAAAGTTATAAAAATTTTAAGTAAAATTTGAAATTCTATAATATAACCATAAATAAGATGCATACATAAAAAAATTCAAGTATTGAAATAAAAAAATATAATTACTTAACAAATAAATTTATTTTTTAATGAAAACTAAACTATAATATTAATACTTTTTACAAAATTAAAAAGTTGAGAATTGAATTTTATTTTGTCTTAAATATTACATAATTGAATAATTAAATAAATAAATTAATCAATAAATTAAAACGTAACTAAATAAATCCAATATAAAATTGAAACAAATCTATATATAATGAAACTTGAATCTAAAATATCAATGTTCTAAACATTTAAACATTTATGATCACAAAGAATAATTTTTTTAATATTTTTAGGAGAATAATTTTTAATTTTAAAAAATACTTATAAATTATATAAATTATATCAATAGGGCTTGGGGGACCATGGCCCCCTCTAGTCTCAATCAGGCTCCACCCCTTATTATTACTATTATTTTTTTTTTTTTGCAAAAATCACAGCCTCCATATATTTGATCCCATACCATCCAAGTTCTGCTGATTGTGGCAAACCATTGTTTTCACAAAATTAGTACACGAAATAAAATTCAACGTTATAGTTATGTAATTTGCTAATAAAATATAAAATTTTTAATTTCAATGATTAAGGTTTAATTGCCATTTACTTTAATTATAAAAAAAATCATTAAATTTATGAAATTTTAATATATATATATTTACATGTAATTAAATCAACAATATTGTAGGATAAAAACCATAGTGAAATTAAATTCTAATCCATGGGTATCTATTTATGGAGGAATATATGGTTTTGTTCAGAATGGCTTTAGAAATATCCTCTAGTAAGGGTGAAAAAGTTGATTACTTTTTTGAAAAATGCTAACAAGGGTTGGTCCGATATCATCTACCAAGCTGTTTACCGTAAATAAATATTCATATGGGTCTAGTATTTATTACTTCTATGCACTTTTGAGTTGTCCAACTATCCAATTATAAAACAAAATAACATTTACTCATACTTGTATATATACAAATTACTAAGCTCTTTTGAGAGCTCATGGATTTTTTTTTTTATTTGGAATTTAACTATAATTTGTTAATAAGTTTGTTTCTATAGTTATTTAGAGTTTCTCTTTTCTTATTCGGCAAGCATGAAATTAATTCCAGTTCACCTCTTATCTGCCAGGTAACAACCAAACCCTAGTATTAGTTTGCTGCTAACATCTTAGATTAGGTCCAAGGGGACCAACTCTCACTGACCTGACCAAAAGGGCTGAAAAAGAAACAAAGATATTGATGTCAAAGGATTATTCACCGTTCCTTTTTTGTGTGTTCGATTAATGCTCCCACATGGCTATTTAATGCCATTTGCCAAGAAAAAAAAAAATAAAAGCTTCACTTTTTTTAATGACCTACCCCCACACTCCCCTATATGCCTTTTTAATTTCAGAACTTCCTTCCAATCATATTCATGTGAACAGCCATGGGAGCTGAGAAAGGGGTCGGGGTAAATATTTTGTAAAGAAAAGGTTTCAGAAATACGTAAAAGGGTGGATTGAGAGTGAAGCCTATGAAAATAAGAAAAAGAAAAATTACTAAAAAGGATTAATATTTAATTTAGAATTAAATATTTTGATGAGTAGTTAATTCAAGATTAAATTTATAATTTATATAAATAAAGATTAAACGTTATTGACTTATAATAATATAAAATTTTTTTTAATGAAAAGTGGAATGTGAAAGATATGTGCCGTAATAACGCATTAAAAAGTTAAAAGTCAATTGATCTGGCACTTTAATGTTGATTTATCTTTTTTTTTTTTTTCAGTATTCAATAAAAAAGAACAAATATAGTAAAGAACAAATATAGTGATCATATACTTATAAAACCAATGAAAGAAAATTTATTAAAAAAATAAAACAAAAAATATAAAATCACTTAAAATTTTTTTGCTTTATCGTAAATCACACAGACAACATTTTGGTTTAGGGTTTGTTGTTAACCCTATTTTTTTTTTTTCTATTTCAATCATTGATCCTATTTCAATCATTGATTTTGGAGTTTTGTCCAAGAGTCTTTGTTGTTCAATCGTGGAGTTTACAAATTTAGAGAGTTATTTGCAATCGTATTGTGCTTTAGAAAAGAGAAGTTTGGAACGTTAGTTCTTGTTGTTTTTATTTTTAAATTTGTATGAGGTAAACAATATTTATGCCCTTTTTTTGTTCTATTATTTTGCATAGTTAGGCATTTTGTTGTTATATTGTTTGTCATTGGTTGAATTTGAGTTAATTCTTCATTTGAATATAATCTTTCTCATTTTATGTTTAGGATTGATAAGTATTATATTATACAATAAATAAATTATATAGTGACAAAATTAAATTTTCTTACTTCTGCAGTGTTTTGATTATTGTATTCTACAATTTTACTATGTTAGTGCATTTGTTGGTGATGGTTGTAATCTTAAGTATATAAATAAGATAATAGAAGACGTGACAATTGATTTTAATAAGATAAATTGCTTTGAGTTATTAAACATTTGTAATGAGGCTAGTTATATGAATATTTGTCAGATATTATATTTGAAACCTAAAAAAATACTAACTGATGGGCTAATAGTAGTAAATAATGATAGAAGTATTCTTGATATGATTAGGTATATGGTAGATTATGATGTAGTTGATGTGTATATATTACATGGCATAGATGAAGTTGTTTTAGTTTTGAGCTATTAACAGGGCCTGAAGAGGAAGATGTAGCTAAGATAGTAGGGAATGAAAGGATAAAATATCAAGATATAGCTGAAATGGTAGGGAATGAAATGATAAGAAATAAAGATTTAATTAAGGCAGCAAGGGTGAGAAATGAAAATGTAGATAAGGCGTCAAAGTAGGAAATAAAAATATATTTGAGGCAATAAATGTAGGAATGAATATGTATTTAGGGTAATAAGGGTAAGAAATGAAGATGCAGCTAGGGTAAAAGTTAGAGATACAAGTGATAGAAATAGTAGTAAAGAGGAAGATCTTACTTTATATAAATTCAATATTTGAGTGATAATGATGATGAAGAAATAGTTGTTGCTAGATCTAAACTAAAAGCTATGTTAGAAAAGGATAAAGGTAGGAAAAATGTAGTTGATGAAAGAGTACAAATTGGTGTATATATGTTGGCGATGGAGTTGGTAATAACAAAAAAATGGAACCAGATTCAACTTCACTAGTTAAAGGCAATATTGGTGATGTTGATAAGGGATATCATAGTGAGTACTGTGACTCTGATGAACATGGTGAGCTTGTTAGTGATAAAGTAGAAATAATTGACGATCCTACCAGGATGAAAAGTTTCTAGAGTATAATCCTAATGCAAAGACCCTTTATATTGAGTTAGTAATATTTTTTAAGAATTCAAAACAATTTAAACATGTTTCTCATTACATTTTATTAAGATAAATAGGGATATAATTTGGGCTAAAAATTACAATGGTTTTATTAAAGGTAAGTGTGCTACAAAATAATGTTTTTAAGTAATCTATGCAACTTATAATAGAAAATTGCAATAATTTCAAGTGAAAACTTACAATAACACTTATGAATGCAATAAGATTTTTAAAAACCTAATGATAAGTCAAGCTATTTTGGTTGGATTGTACACAAACAAATTTATGAAAAATCATTTTATTAAAAATACAAAAATATGAGAGTTAATTAGGAAAAAAATTGATATAAGGGTGAATATTAGCATGATAAAAATGGGTAAAAAAGGTGGTCAATAAAATGATTGGCAATTATAAGGATATGTATGAACTTTTGTGCGATTATGTTGATGTAAACAGGGAAACTGATAAATGTAGCATAGTAAATATGCAAGTTGATAACTTGTATTTCAAAGGTATTATATATGTTTCGAAGCACTTAAAAAAGGTTTGGATAATAGTTGTAAGCCTTTTTTTAAGACTAAATGGTTGTTGGTTGAAAAAGGTTGACAAATGGTGAGTTGCTATATGTTGTTAGTAAAGATGGAAATAATCAAATATTTCTAGTAGCATGGGTGTTGGTGGAAGTGAAATGCACAGTTTGTATAATTTCTTATAAATGATTTCTTAAGTTGTTGAAATCAAACATCACATTTTTGGAAAATAGAATGATTAGACAATCATGACAGATCAACAAAAAATAAATATTTAAATGTTGATTTAAATTAAATTATGTAATTAAATTATATACTCAATAGTAAAACTTATTATTAATTAGTTTTATATCACTTGTAGGGCTTTAACAATACAATTGTAAAGTTGCTTCCACATGCTAAGTATAATTTTGTGCTAGGCATGCATATGTGAATTGGGCTAAAAGTGGACATAAAGGTGAAGAGATGAAAAATGCTTTTTAGATAATTACTAAATCTCTAATAATCAAAGAATTTGAAGAAAATAAGAGAAAATTACAGGAAAATAATGATATTATAGCTGCTGACATAATAAAAGCCTCACCTCGACAATGGTGCAAAGTATTTTTTAACATAGATTCTAGATGTGAATTGGTTGACAACAACTTATATGAAGCATTCAATGAAATATTGTTAGATGTAAGAAAGAAATCAGTGATATCTTTATTTGAATACATAAGAAGGTATCTAATGGTAAGAATTAAAGGAAAAAAAAGAAAGTAATGTTTTAAGTAGAGTGGTGTGATTGGTCCTAATGGCATCAAAGTCATAAAAAAATGCATCTATAGTATCACAATATGTAGTTGCATTTAATGGTGATGGTGAATAAGAAATAGATTTGGATTTAGATAGGTTTATTGTCCAACTTGGTGAGAAGATATGTAGTTGTAGAATGTACCAACTTTTGGTATCCCATGTGTACATGCCATATGTGCAATTAGAGATCTAGGTGAAAATGTTGAAGAATTTATGTTTAGTCAATATTATAAGAAAGTTTATCTATAGACTTATAATAATGCTTTACAACCTATGCTTGGGAGAAAATATTGGACCAAATCTAGGACAAAAGAAAATGTTATACCCCCAAAGTTCAGAAAGATACCAAACAAGTCCAAAACCAATAAAAGAAAAGATCATGATGAGTTTAAGAAAAACAAGTCTAACAATATTAAATCTTTCAATGAAGGGCATGACAATGACATGTAAATTATGTCATCAACTAGGCCACAACAAAAGAGGCTATCTTGTGAGAAGTAAAGAGGTAATTGCATATTATTTTATTTGTATTTATTATTATAAACAGTGTACTATTGTTAAATTAGACTATTAAATGAACAAACCCTAAACCATCAACTTAACTTTTATTTTTCTTTCTATGATAGCAAGATTTTCATATGCTCAAATCTAGATACCAGAACATAGACCAAAGTGCATCAAGTATAGGAAATACTACTGTAGATCCTATTGAAGTTGCAAACGATCTAAGCAACCATGCTACTACTTGTGGTGCTCCTGCTTTTACTTTTATTTCTGCTTTTATGTTCAGATCTGGTTTGGTATAAGCATTTACTTCAACTAATATTTTTTTATTTTGCATCTGCATCTACAATTGCAACTTCAATTGCATCTACACATGCATCTGCACATATTTCAAATCTAATTTCAAATTCAATCAACATTAATGCTGTTATTGCCATTTAAAATGCAAAACTTAAGTCTAAAAGGCTAACAACATCTAATGCAAGATGTTTTGTAGGTGAGGATAAAAGATTTTATGGGATGATTTTTGGAAAAATAAGTTCCTTATTAAAGTCCAAATCTTCTATAACAACCATTAGGAAGAGAGCAATTTCAACAAATAAAATTAGAAGTTGTAAGATAAGAACACTCTAGGAGCTACAACTAGAAGCAAGACAAAAAACATGCAAGATTATAGATTATATACAAACTTAGAAATATGAAAACAAATCATAAATATGAGTGATGTTAGATTAAACGTATACATTTATGATTTTTTTTATAAAATATTAGCCATTCTAACTTGACAAATGTAATTAAATAGCCTGGATTGTCAAGTTGGAAAGTGATAGCAGTTGAAACAAACAGAGGTAAGAAGAATGTTTTGAGGATGTAACTGCTATATAAAAAAGTGATAGCTTTTAAAGAAAATAAGCGGAAAAAAAAAAAAGACTAACACTTCTATTGATTGTTGCTAGAATAATTTGGTTATTATGTTGTGCTAACTATTTTTATGTTATTGTTTTTAGAACAATTTCAATTCAGACTTCTATTAACTGAATGTTATGTGTAGTTTAATGATGATATAGCCATGTCGAATGTATTTCTATTTCTATCATATTGTTTCTATAAATACAACCATTTTCTATTTTTGTTTCTGTTTCTAATGCAACCATTTTCATTATTAGATTACTTTATTCATAACATATTGCAAATTGAACATATTTACTTATTTTCATTATCAAATTACTTTTAGTGTTTCAACTACTTTCTATTACTTCTATAAATCTAGCCATTTTCTGTTGCTTCTATCATTAAAAAAAACAAAAATTAATTACAAATTCACAGTTAATAAAATTTATTCAAATTCACAAAAAAAGTTGAAATTCATAGCTAATAACATTGATTCAATTAGCATTGGTATAATAGGAGTTTTAACTAACATTTACATCTCAACTATCATTCACATTTTTAACCCACTATCAAGCATACAAGTTAAGTTGCCTCTTTTTTTTGGCATTGAAAATAATTAAACAAAACAAAAACACAAAAATGAATGAGAAAAGTCAAATTCTTTTCCAGTTGCCATCTCTATCATGTTCACTATTGGCAATTTTACTACTTTCTTTCAATTTCAACCTCAATATACTAAGTTTTCTCTTCAATTGCGTATTTTTTTTAAGAAGATCAACTTTAACAACATTTTTCTTTAACTTTGATACTTCATATTTCAAACTTTGAACATGATAGTATAAAAAAATTTTCCCTTTTTTCAACTTCAAAATAAGGGTTTTGCTCTATTAGAAATTTTAGGATCATGTCATAAATGAAATTCATAAATAGTTTTCTATAATCACACACCAAAGTGATATTAGTAAATTAAGCCAAAAAATATATATTTTATTACAAATTATTTTGTTCATAAATTTATTGAATAATATAGGCATCCATAAAATCTTTTACCATGATTGCAATTTGTCCATGAAGTCCATCTAGTTACCTTTATATTACAATAACAGAAAATGGTTCTCTTTCAAAGTTCCCTTCTATATGCTAACTAGTTGAAATTAACTTTTAAGTGTTTATATCATGAGACCCTCTTTTAGAAACTTTGTAATTTTAATATTTTGAAGAACAAATTCAAAAAATCTTGACCCAAATCAGAGCATGACAAAAACCTCAAATTTTTACTAATATTGAATTTATAAACTCATATGTGAAGAAAACATTGTATTCAGATTTTACTTTAAACAAAAGTTTTTCAATTTTTTATGTCGGAAAAAAAAAAAGAAAAAAGAGTGGTGGCAGACTTGCAATTTGTAAACCCCAAGTTATCTCATTGTCAAATAGAAAGGATAATGAAAAAGACATATGAAACAGGTTGAGAAACAAAGGCAAAAGCCTTTCCATCTGTCATTTCATGTGGGAATTTAATTCCACTTCATTTTTATCTGTAATGGTTTTTGAATTTAATGGTGTGTATCTTTCATATCCCATTTTCTGTTAAAAATAATCTTACATTGTTACAAGTCGATAATATTTAATCTTTATTTATATAAATTAAAACATTTAGTCATAGATTGAATAACTATCTAAACGTTTAATCTCAAATTGAACATTTAGTCTATTAAAAATAATTAAACTTGTAATAAGTTAAAGGGTTTCTTTTTTTACAATTAAATGTCTTAATTAGAGATTAATATAAACCCAATTCAAGCAAATTAGTACTATAACAAAGAATTGCATGTCTTATCATCCAATGCTTTGAATTTGATTGAAACACATATAAATTAAATAATCATTATAACTTTTTATTGATACTATATATATATATATATATATATATATAAATTATTACAATAGCATGCATTGCAATTTGGATTATGATGAGTTTGAACAAACTGTTCAATAATGAAAATTTGATAGCCCAAACACAACAATCAAACATCTGAAGTGGGGGCAAAGACTAGAAACTAATAACAACTCTGTACAATACACCAAAGAGAAAAAGATAAAAGAAGGAAAAACAACAAATTAATAACGTCTCGAAGTCATAGAAATTAATTACTAGTACCTTGACCTGAGGAATGGCTAACAATTGATACCAATGCTTTCTTAATGTTTACCATTGACTGATATCCTCTAAACTCATTCAGATTCCTTTGTCTAACCCCAAAACACAATGTCGAAGTCGGTGATCCCAGGCCTTCCTTATCATAATCATCCATGCAGTCATGAACGGGTGACCTCGAACATGAAAAATAGCTCCTTCGTCCATGAAATAAATTTTGATTCAGGGAATTAGCTGATGTAGAAGAACCAGAACCATGCACCGATGACCATGATGATAAAGACGATGAAGATGACATAGAAGACCTTGAAGAAGATGGAGAAGCATGGTTTTTTCCAGGAGTGATCAGCCTGGGAAATATGGAACTCAAAAGGGTTGGTTTCATGCTCTTTTTCTGCGTTGATTTTGACTTGAATGAGGAATGATACGAAGGAGGGGGAGTTAAAGGAGGGAGCGTAGTGTCATATGAAGGATGTTTGGGTGTTCCAGGCTGTGACTCCCACATGAATGGAACAGCACCTGAAGCTCCTCCATAGTAGACCCTGCAAGAAGAATTAGCCATGGAAGTTTCCTTAGACATCAGCCTGGAGAAGAACTTGTCATCTTGCTTGATTTTGAGACCTTCCTGATGCTGCTGCAGCTCATGGCTACTGTCACTCAACATTTTGGAAACTGTTGTCGGTTCTAATTTTTTTTTTTTTTTGAAAGGGTCTCTTATTTCTAAAGGCGCTCAAGATCCGAAGTCGAAGGCTACTAAACATCAGAACGGAATATTTCAAGGCCAAATAACTTGTCAAGTCTAGTCCAGTGGGATATAATTAATGCTCATGCAAATTTTGGCTGTTAATCAATCGATAAAATTTTGAATTTATTATATATTGTGCATAGTTAAAAAAATATACGATCTTTAAATTCGTTGAAAGAGAATATTATACCTAAACAAAACTTAAAGACACCTTAACCTTATTATAAAAAAAGAATTTGCACCAAGGATTTCAATGAAGTGGCACTTGTTTCAATTAATTATTAATATCTTGCAGGATTAAACTTTGATATAGATCTAATTAAGAAGAAATTTATTGAGAGGAACAGATCTATGGCGGATAGATTGCTTGGAAATTTAATATGGTAACTCTACGTTACTAATTTTTTTTTTTTTTGAAGAATCTGAGTCATTGATGAGGCAGATTGATGTGGGCTCATGTGGACCGCTCATCATTATCAGTACGAGGGAAAACAGTTGAGCAATGACGACGTTTTGGTTGCGGGTGAGTAAAGCACTAATAAATGAGAACTCGTCCTGGTCCATGATTCCATCTAAAGCTGTTGGTTTGATTTGATAGAAAAATTATAGATACACGTCCAAATGCTTCATCCATTTTTTTATGGCTTAGATTTCAGCAAAGTTGGAATTCAATCCCGACTTTTATTAAATTTTTTTCTTCAGTTTCTTTAAGCTTCAACTTATATATAAATATATATATATATATAAGTATGTATGTATATAAAAACAATATTGATTCCAACGCGTTGTTGGAGGAGTTAAATTTTTTATTATGTTTCCTAAATTATATATATTTTTTGTAAAATATAAGCATCAATTATATGGTCAGGAGAAGTTCATAAAGTATATTACATTACAAATATAAAATTTGACAAACCAAACCATCGGTCTTACCAACTTTCATGATATCAATAATAGAGCAATTACACTACATAGCGTATTTATTGAATCAATGTTATCATAGATAATATTATATTATAATATATGTAAAAATCTGATAAGATTTATTTATGTGAATGTTTAAATAGATTATTCATATTATTTACACGTCAGATAATTTTAAATAATTTTATTCAATCAATTATTTAATTTTTAAAAATGGTAAAGTTTCAAACTTTACATTTATCCAAGTCTTTCAAAAATTATAAGTTTTATCCTAATTTAAATCTGAAACCATAAAAAATCATACACTGTTTAAATCAATATTCACATAAATTTAAATAAATAAAATTTGCGGTTGAATCACTGTTATTTTCTAATTTTTTTGCCTTTATTTTTCTATGATTTAAAATAAAAGAGAAAGATATTTTATCTTAATTTAAAATTACATATATATCTAAATTTCAAATTATACTAACTTATTTTATTTTAATTTAAAATTAAACTTAGATAAATTACATTTTTAAATTTTTAAAATTTTAAATTTAAATAATTATCAAATATATATTTATAATTTCTTCTAAAAATTAATTTTTTTCTTTATAAAAGATAAGAGCAATAAGATTTTCGTCATAAAAATTTGGAATGATAAAGTCTCAAAACAAATATGAAAAAATCTTTATGATATATCACATGAATAAATTTCAATTTTCATACTAAAATTATATATACTTTTAAAAGTGTATATAATTGTGAACAAGAGATTGATTTTTTTATTGAGATTTGTATGTAATTTTACTTTCATAATTTAAAGCTTTCATAATAATTTATTTATAGAGGGCTTTAGTAATTTTAAGCTACAAATTATAGATGATTATGAATATTTTATTTATCTATATATAATATGAAAATTAATATAAATTAAAATTTTAAATTATAAAAAATATAATTTAACAATTATTGTAACTAACCATATGTTACTTTCATGTCCACTAATCCATATGCAGGTACTAACAATTATGTTAAGCTCTTTAACAATTATTGTAACTAACCATATGTTACTTGAAATAATATATAGCAAAATCCAAAGCATCAAAGAAAGAATAAAAATGATGGAATGGTAGAAGATTAGGGTTTTTCTTTGGAATTTGAAAGGGGTTTCGAAATTAACCCTTCTTTATTCCTATAGATTCAACCTAATAACTTGCAATTTAGTAATTCAATAATTAAATTTTACTAAAAAATAAAATCATAATGGAAATGAGAAGTTTTTTTTTTTTTTTTAGAAAATTGATAATAAGATCTATGTGGCAATAAATGTTGTGGACATCAATTTGTCCAGAAGTATAAAATACAAAGTATAAGTATAAAATACGAAATACAATAAAAAAATATGAAAAAAAACAGAATAGAACAAAAAAATTGACGATGGTAGTGGTGCCATCCCCGGCACCACTGCCACCACCCGTGCCACCAGACCCACCAGACCCTACACCCCATCCTTCTGATCACCAGACCCTACCCTCCACCCCTCGAATTAATCCTTCCGTTGACGAAACTGTCAGATATGGCCAAAATTAATAAAAGATGCATGGGGCTCGTGTTTACACCTCTATCGAGCCCCATGCCCTTCCCCCCAAACACACATGGCTGGAGCTCTATAAATAGAGCTTCTAGCGAAGCCAAAAAAAGAGGAGGAAAAAAGAGGCGAGACGCTGCAAAAAAAAAAAACTAAAAAAAAAATACAAAGAAAAAGATACACAGTCCTCCCCGTGGGCAAGAACCCAGCGCCGAGCTTCCTGCACAAAAAAGAAAAAAAAGAGTCAGAACACAAAAAATATATAGTTTCACCGAAACTTCACCAGTAAATCTTGAAATTTTGAGACTCCTTTTGGTGAAAGGAGGTCAAATCTGCACTTAGGGGGTCGAAAAGAGTTTGTGAGAGAATTTTAAAATTTTTCGACATCGTCGACAGCGGTCAGAACTCGCCACCGATGAAGACCACGGCGACCGTCACGACGGACGGCCACCGGCACCAAGTCGGCCTGAAAAAGAAAACAGAGGAAGAAGGTTTTTTTTTTTTTAAGGAGGAAAGAATGACCGAGAAAAAAAATTTTTGCTCTTTTATATAAATCGTCAGGCCCAAAACGACGTCGTTTCATTAAAGGCCCAAAACGACGTCGTTCAGGACAAGGAGGATCGGCGCGTCAACCCGCGACTTGACCTGGGGTCCGTGCACCCGACCCGATGACCCGCTTCTCCATCAGCCTCTGACCGATCTAACTAGACCGGAATCGAACTACCCAGATCGAGTCGAACCACCAGACCGAACCACCGAACCGAAATGCTCGTTGACCGAACTGTTGACCGGTCCGGTTCAGGTAAAAAAAATTTTTTTTAAAAAAAATTTTCTTATTTTTTATGTGTTATTTTATTAATATTTATGAATATTAAAATAATTATATTTGTTAGATTAAATGATGAAATTGTGGTTAAATTTTTTTATGTAATTATGTTAATTTTTAAAATAAACTTTAAAAACAATTATATAAAAATAAATTTAATAATAATACTAAACTAATAAAAAATATAAGAAAAAGAAATTTTTATCCGACGACGAGATTCAAAGGTATTCTTAGTGATGCCTACGAAATCTCTAGATGAGAAAATTTTTTCTAAAATATTACCAGTGTATTAGAATATTTATAGAAAATCTTCAATATAATAAAATTTTCATTTTTCTTCAATTTTTTTAAATAAAATTTTCTTTTTTAAAATAATAAATAAAAATTTATTAATATATTAAAAATAAGTAATAAAAATGAAAGGAAAAGAAATTTAATCCAATGATGGGATTCTAAAAGTATTCCGAGTAGAGATGCTTTAAGAAATCTCTAGGTAAGAAGATTTTTTGTAAAATATTACCAGCGTATTGAAATATTTATAGAAAATCTTCAATATAATTAAATTCCTTTTTCTTCAAAATTATTATTATTAAAATATTAATAAAATTTCTAACAAATGAGATTAAAATGTGTGCATAAACATGATAACATTTTGCATTGCATCATGACATTTTTTACGAAAAGTAAATTTGAGCCTCCGAGGATGAGATTCTAAGGTATTCCGAGAAACGATGCCTAAGAAATCTTTAGGTGAGAAAAAGTTCTTCTAATGTTACCAACGTACTAAAATATTTTAAGAATTATTTCAATAAAAAGATTTTAATTTATTTTTCTCGAGAATAAATTTTTTTTCTAATAAATAAAAAATCAAGGAAACTATTTTTTTTTAACACTGAAAATTGGACTATTTTTATCAAAATCCAAAGATAACCCGTTGTTAATTGGTACCGTTTTTAACAGGCGTTGTGGGGGTGCTAATCCTTCCCCACACGTAACCGACTCCCGAACCCAGACTGTTTCGCAGACCAAAAAATTATCTTTTTTAATAAATTTTAATTAATTTTAAAACTTTATTAAAAGGATATGTTTTAATAGGTGGCCAATCACACCTAGCCAAAAAAGATTGGTGGTGACTCCATTTTTTTTTATTTTGTTTTCAAATTTCGTCGGGCGGACACAAAATCGTTATAATAGCTTGGCGATCCCGCTGGGGATGCCTTTTGTTTTCGAGAGTTAGGCCAAAATTAACTACTTGTTATCCTCAAATTTTGATTTAAACAGTCTTAATCAATTTCTTAAATTTTTATTTTTCATTTTTAGTAAAAAAGGTCAAAAAAAAACAAAACAAATCAAAAATAAAAAGTAAAACAAAAAAATTCACACACATTTCTTTTACTATGCTTCTTATGTTTTTATTTTTTTGTATATATTGCTCTCAATAAATTAGGATATATTTGTACACAATGGCACGATACATCTCATACATGAGCTCTATACCCGGGCTCCGTCCTTTATAGGAGGAAGTAAAGTACCTATGCTCTCGTGAGGTGATAACCTTCATAATGGCAAGCGAAATACTTTCACTCGAATTGAACCCTTTTTCGTTTGTAGCCTGTAATGGGTGAGGATCGGGGTGTCTTACTAGTCCAACATGGACGACAGTAAGGAACAATTTGGAACCTTTAGCCCTGTCAATCCAAACCCAACATAAGCCTAGGAAACCAGCCTTATATAAAGCCCTATCCACCTTCTTGTAGAAAATACCTAAGAATAAAAGTTGTGTATAATACTAAACAAAACAAAATAAATAAAAAATCTCAAAACTAAAAAAAAAACTAAAAAAAACTAAAAAATATTTTTTTTTAAACCACATCCTCACACTAACTCAATTTTGTTTCGTTTTCTTTTTTTACATTAATCATATCATACAGTTTTGCATCGAGATATTTGCTCTAGGACATTTCTCCCAAGAAGTTTTCATAGATCCCATAGAATTACAGATTTGCTCATCTTCAGTCAGTGTGCCATGTGAGTCGTATAATGAAGTACATGTTTGGTCGAAAGAAGCTCAACAAAAGAACGAAAATTGTTTACCTACCAGTTATGTATCTGAGTTACCCGAGAAAGTGTATTTAGATCTCACACAGAATGATTTAAAAGAGTTAGCTGCTATCTGAAGTCAGTTAAGTGAGGAAAAAAAAGAAAGCTTTTACAAAAAGTATGGGCAGATTGCATCCCTCATTTCAGTAGTGATCAATGAACAGCTGGTCAAAGCAGCTATACAGTTTTGGAATCCATCCTATAGATGCTTCACTTTTAATCAGGAAAATTTGGTACCAACTATCGAGAAGTATTCGATTTTGCTCGGGATAGAACTACAATGTCCAGATAAAGTATTTACCCGAAAGCCAAAATCAAGTTATCACAAAAAGTTAGCCAAGCTTATAGGGGTTAAAGTAGAAACCATTGATTCCTTTGCGAAGTCTAAAGGTGAACATCTCGGCATTCGTTGGGACTTTCTTCGAAACTTCATTCAGGAGCATTTGGATAATAATCAAGGTATGGATGTGTTTGCTCTAGCATTATATAGCATGGTAATCTTTTTGAAGACTTTGGGTTATATTGAAATAACTGTGGTAGACTTTTTCGAGCAAATTAAAACTCAAGCAATTAATCTCGCTCCAGCAGTCCTAGCCGAAACCATTAGGTCATTGAATTTCTATCGACGAAATGGGAAAAGACGATTCATAGGATGTGTATCTCTATTATACATATGGGTCAGAAGTCATTTCAAATGTGAGAAGAGTGCATTTTCGAAACCATATCTTCAAAATAAAGCACCACTCGAAGAGTTTCGTAAAAGCCAATGGCCGACATTAAAGACTAAGGAAGGATAGGTCCTTTTCTTGCGAAGGCTTACTGAGGATGAAATCGAATGGATGGCGCCTTAGATGCCTCGTGTGCCCTTGTTGTATCGCGGAGGAAATGAGCCATGGATTTCGTTATTAGGGCTATGGGGCATTGTAAGTTACGCTCCATTGATGGTACTTAAACAATTTGGTGCAAAACAGTTTGTTCCTGCTACTCATGGCCTGGTCCAAGTAGAATTCATTTATGGGGATTTGAATCCATCAATAACCTCAGAGCAGTTGATCCAAGCATGAAAGAGAACATAAAGAATGAGGTTAGGGCCTCTCATCGACAAAGTCACTTCTGATTACCAGATTTGAAAAGTAAGACAACCTAGAGACACAGTACTCTTTCCTGATAATAGCTCATATCAATTGGTTAATCTTTCTGAAGAAGTGTAATTATCAGAAGTTAAGCTTGTCAAGAAAGAATTAGAAACTGAAAAAAAAGAAATAAAAAGAGAAAATTTGAGACTTCGTGAAAAAGTAGGGCAATTAAAATATGAAGCGGAGATATAAGGGAGCAAATTAGAAAAAGTCATAAAAAAGCGAGATCTGGCTAATAGTGATTTAAAAGATCTACACTAAAAAAATAAGAGGTTACGAGTTCAATTCAAAAATGGAAAAGTTACCAAGTCTTATCTTAGTCGACAACGTGAAATGGATGAGCTCCGAGAGGGAATAAACCAATGAAAGGGCAAAGCTGAAGAAAAGCAAGAGGAGACCACCAGAATTTCTCAAGAATGTCAGAATTAGAAGAGATTATACTCTACAACCTCAGCAAAATTGGTGGAATGCCAAAACGAAAAGGAAAGGTTGAAAGTTACGCTCGTAAAAGAGAGAAAAAAGCACTTTGAAGTACTAAATGAAAAAGAATCACTTCACCAGGTGATCCAAGGGTTAGAGATACAACTACAAGACCACAATAGCCATATTTTAGTAAGGATAGATGAGTGGCATAGAAGGGAAAAAGATTGGATCTTCACATGTGATTCAGAAAGGGATGTCCACATGAGATGGAAGGCAGAAAGCTTAGAGAGGTAACACTATATAGAGCACTTGACTAATCAAGTTTGCAAGGCAGTGAAGAAAGCATGAGAGATGGTTGAAAAGGTAGAAGCATTAAGAAGAGAAGTCAATCCTATAGGAGAATATGGACAGCGCCTAGTGAACTTTCTAGATAAGGGGAAAGACCATTATAAGCAAGTCAAACGCTTCTATGGATATAACTCTAGGATGGTAAATCCTATGTAATAAAAGTTGTATGGGATCAATAAAAATTTTTAATGTTGAAATTCGTCCAAAAGTAAATATCTCTCACTTGCATTCATGCATCATATACATCATTTTTCATAAAATAAGTAAAAAAAATAAAATTTTCAACACATAGCATTCTATTTTTTTTCTTTCTTTCTTCTTTTTCAAAATAAAAACTTTGTGGTAATAAAGGTTCAAAAATAGCTCGCCCATCAAAAATTTTGACCCAACCTACTCGTCATTCATACAATACCAGGATACAAATAAGAATCATGGAGCAAGAACAGGTCAGTCGATTTGAGAGAATTGAGAAAGTTCAAGAAGAACTAAGAGGGGATATCAGTATAATAATGGATATGCTCAAAAAACTTGACAAAAAAAAAAGCAATGGAAGAAAATCCTAGCCTTCAAGAATAATCACCAGATATGGTAGATCCTGTCTATCCTCTAGGGTTTGAGCCATGACTGAACCAACCTTCACAAGGAACTAGAGTACCAATTCCTACTCTCGATGGATATCCTAATCCTTATCCAGGAATGACATCCACACTTGCTCCATGACAATTTCAAAATTTTATTAATCCCATTATGATGAAAAAATCACCTGAGCCAATCTTAGTTCTTGATTTGGATGATCCCAAGGAAAGAGAAAAGCTAGGGATGCAGACACCTAAAAAGGTAGAAGATATCAGTGCCCGAGAGAAAATGAAGTTATTGAAAGAAAGGCTTAGGGCTGTAGAGGGAATGAATTTTTATGGCTCCACAAATGCGACTGATTTTTGTTTAGTTTCAGATGTGGTAATTTCGCCTAAATTTAAGGTCTTTGAATTTGAAAAATATGATGGCATAAAATGTTCAATGACCCACATCACCATGTATTGTCAAAAGATGGTAGCATATGCTTGAGATGAGAAGTTGTTAATACATATATTTCAAGATAGTCTTACGGGTTCTGCAGCTAAATGGTATATTCAATTAGATAAGACTCGTATTTATTCTTAGCAAGAGCTTACAAAGGTATTTCTTACACAATATCGGTATGTCACGAATATGGTTCCAGATCATCTATCTCTTCAAAGTATGAAAAAAAAAGCAACTGAAAACTTTAAGGAGTATGCACAAAGATGGAGAGACGTGGCTACACAAGTTCAACCACATTTCACTGAGAAAAAAATAATCGTTTTATTTGTGAACACCTTGAAAGCACCGTATTATAAGAGATTGATAGGCAATGCAACTAAGAACTTTACAGATATGGTGATATCAGATGAGATCATTGAAAATACCATAAAGAATGATAAGCTCGATGTAGGAGAGACAAGTGGAACAAGAAAAGGTGGAACTCTAAAAAAAAAAAAAGAATGAAGCCCAAGCAGTAAACTATGTAAGGCAACAGTTCAGAGGTTTCACACCCTACTCTGTACCAATCTACCAAACCCATTACCCTTCTGTAAATCATGTTACATCCATCCCTCATTCATATCAACCATACCAGTCATTACCACAACCAGCTTATTCACCTCATTTTCAGTCATCTTTTCAGACACCCACCTATAATCGTCCTGCTGCACCTATCAGACCAGGATAGAGACCCAGTCCTAATAGTAGTTTGAGAGCCCCAAGAAATACCCAAAAAAAATCACTTTTGATCCCATTCCCATGACATACACAGATTTGTATCCTCAACTTGTTGAGAAATATTTGCTTGCTCGTGTTATCGTTGAACCCTTGAAACCTCTGTTTCTCAAATGGTATGACCCCAATGCACATTGTGATTATCATTATGGGAATCCAGGTCATTCTACTAAAAATTATACTATTTTGAAACATAAAGTGCAAGGGTTAATCAATGAAGGAGTATTAAATTTTGATACCAACCAACAAGGGACTTCAAATGTCAATGGGAATCCTCTACCAAATCATACCAGACCATCAATAAATGCCTTAATTGATGGGCAAATAAGCCACGCGAAAGAGAAAATAAATAAAGTTAAGACTCCGATGGCTAGGGTGTTCGAAGTCTTGGTCAAAGCTGACATATTGAAGCCAATAGAACCTCAAAATTGCTCTAAAGCAATTAGCTCAACTGAAAGTTGCAATTATCACGGAGGTGTTCTAGGGCATTCTATCGAAAATTATCACCAATTTCGTCAAGAGGTGCAAAAATTGATGGATGAGGATCGAATAGAGTTTTACCAAGAAAAAGAAGAGCTTGTGAAAGCTGAAGTGTCTACCATTGATTCAAAGAATAAGTTTATGCGTAGATCGGTAACTATCTATTATGATGAAAAGCTAACATCGAAGCTAGAAAAGCCTATCTCCCGACTTGTGGTGACAATTAAAGTTTTGACCCTTTTTCATATCAGAATGATAAAGCAATACCTTGAAAGTATGATTATGATGTCGTAGTCGACCCAGATACTACCAACATAACGGGTGTAAGAGGCATAACTCGAAGTGGTAGGTGCTATACCCTAGAGGCTTTAAAAAAAGCTAGAAAGGAGAAATCCAAGGTAAGAGAAGAAAATGAAAGTCAAAGTGGTCTTGACACAACCCCAGAAAAAGAATGTTAGAAGCCAGTATATGAGAGTGAAACAGGTGAATTTCTGAAGTTAATAAAATATAGTGAGTATAGCGTGGTAGAACAGCTTAATAAGATGCCAGCTAGAATTTCGCTATTGTCATTATTGCTCAGTTCAGAGTCACACCGTAATTCTTTACTGAAGGTGCTAAATCAAGCATATGTGTCTCACAATGCTTCTGTTGAATATGTGAAACAGCTTGTTGGTAATCTGACGATTTCAAACTATATCTCCTTCAATGATGAAGAGATTCCTCATGAAGATAGAGAAAGTACCAAGGCTCTTCACATTACTGTAAATTATAAAAGTCATATAATGACTAAGGTTTTGATTGATAATGACTTATCCATCAATGTTATGCCTGTGACTACTCTGGTAAAACTCTCTGTTGATGGATCTTATATGAAACCTAGTCATATGATAGTGAGAACCTTTGATGAAACCAGAAGAGAGGTGCTAGGAGATATAGAAGTGCCATTACAGATTGGCCTATGCACTTTTAACTTGAAATTTTAAGTTATTGACATCTCTCCTTCATACAGTTATTTATTGGGTAGACCGTGGATCCCTATGGCAGGTGCTATCCCATCCTCATTACATCAAAAAGTTAAATTCATTGTTGAAGAGAAGCTAACATATGTGGTAAGAGAAGAAGATTTATTGGTAACTCAATCGATAAATATTCTTTATGTGGAATCGGTAGATGAAGCTCTAGAATGCTCTTATAGATCTTTCGAGATTGTCAATGCAGCATATATAACTGAAAGATCTAAATTATATTCGTCACACTTATCTACGACGACTAAAATGGTAGTCAAACAACTTACCAAGATGGGATGGCGACTTGAAATCGAACTTGGAAAGAACCTGCAAGGAATCACGAAGCCATCGGCCATAAATAAAAAGAGAGATAGATTTGGCTTGGGATATAAGCCAACGAGAGAGGACAGAACAAGAATGGTGAATGAGAAAAGAGATAAGAAAATAGCTAATCTTAATGGATATGAGTCAGAATCAGAGCTCATAGTCATTCTATACCTTTATGATTCTTTTCACTCGGGAGGATACATTTATTCAGATTTACCGGGAGCCCAAATATAGGATTTATGAAAAAATTTTCAGAGCTGGCCATTCAAATGATGGATGATGGAGAAAAGAAGGTTCAAAGTGAAGAGCTGTTCGTGTACCCTTGTCCTTCAGATTTTGAGCTGGATAATTAGAAAGTTACAAAGTTGCCTGTTGTTTTTAAAACTTTGAAAAACTAATGTACTGTGAACTTTAAATCCCTAATTACTTTCTACGAGTATTAGTAGATCTTTTATGGTGTGTTTATATTTGTCGTTCTAATAAAAGACTTAGAAGATGCATCCACATTTCTTTTATTATTTTTATCTTCATTTTACCTTTCATTCTTTTCTTTCCTATATTTTCTTGCCATTCCATTTTTATGTGCCAATATTCTCTCCATCTTATCCTTTGCAGGGTCCCAAACAATGAACATGAAGATAATCATGATAATAATCTCAGATTTGATTTTGAAAACTTAATTCATGTTGATGAACTTGATAATGAGAAAGATTCAGATAACTATACACTGCCTCCTGATTTGTTAAAATTAATGAAACATGAAGATAAGCTAATTGAACCCCACCAAAAAATTACTGAATCAGTAAATTTAAGAGATGGTGAGAACAAAAGAGAGGTCAAAATTGGTACATCTCTTTTACTAGCTGAAAGACAGAAGCTAGAAAAATTACTCCGAGAATATGTAGATGTGTTCGCGTGGACTTACCAGGATATGTCAGGACTCGGCACTGATATTGTAGAGCACAAGTTACCTTTAAAACCAGGATGTAAGTCGATGCAGCAAAAGCTAAGGCGCATGAAACCAGAGATGCTGTTGAGAATTAAAGAGAAAGTGAAAAAATAATTCGATGCTAGATTTTTGAAAGTGGTAAAATATCCTGAATGGGTAGCCAACATAGTGCCAGTTCCTAAGAAGGATGAAAAAGTGAGAATGAGTGTCGATTATCGAGATTTGAATAGAGCAAGCCCCAAGGATAACTTTCTTTTACCTCACATCGATACTCTAGTAGATAATACTACTAGGCATTTCACATTTTCCTTTATGGTGGTTTTTCAGGCTATAATCAGATCAAGATAGCTCGAGATGATATGGAGAAAACTACATTTGTAACCATGTGGGAAACATTCTGTTACAAAGTTATACCTTTTGGGTTAAAAAATACCGGTGCCACTTATCAAAGAGCAATGGTGACTCTCTTCTACGACATGATGCATAAAAAAATAGAGGTATATGTGGATGATATGATTACAAAATCTCATGAAGGAGAAAATCATATAATCAATCTCAAAAAGTTGTTTGACAGGTTGAGAAGATTTCAGCTGAAGTTGAATCTTGCTAAATGTACATTTGGTGTCAAGTCAGAAAAATTATTGGGCTTTGTGGTCAATGAAAAAGGAATCGAAGTAGACCTGGATAAGATACAAGTCATCCAAAACTTATCTCCTCCTTGTACCCCAAAAGAAGTGCGAGGTTTACCAGGGAGACTGAACTATATTGCTCGTTTCATCTCTCAACTCACCTATAAGTGCGATCTTATTTTCAAGCTTCTCAGAAAATATGATCCAGGAGAATGGAATGATGAATGCCAAGAAGCTTTTGATAAGATCAAAGAATACTTTTCAAATCCACCTGTGTTGGTGCCTCCAATCTCGAAAAAACCTTTGATCTTGTACTTGACAGTGCATGAAATTTCATGGGATGTGTGCTGGGACAAAGAGATGAAACTGACAGGAAAGAACGAGCAATATACTACTTGAGCAAAAAATTCACTGATTATAAGTCCAAGTATTCACCATTAGAGAAGATATGTTGTGCATTAGCCTGGACAACTCGAAGGCTTAGACAATATATGCTTTATCACACTACTTGGCTTATAGTAAAGCTGGATCCTATTAAGTATATCTTCGAAAAGCCCTCATTGACAGGAAGAATAGCACGATGGCAAGTTATGCTTTCAAAATATGATATCATTTATGTGACTCAAAAAGCTATAAAAGAAAGTGCCGTAGTCGAGTTCCTTGCTGATCGCACTACCGAAAATTATGAACCAATGAACCTGGAGTTCCCTGATGAAGATGTGATGGCCATTGAAGAAAATGAACCCGTTGAAGAGTCTTTGAGGATGTATTTTGATGGAGCTGCTAATGCTTTAGGTCATGGTATTGGGGTAATTTTAATATCTCCTGATGGGCACTATTATCCCATTACAACCAGGTTAAATTTTAATTGCACAAATAATGTGGCTGAATATGAGGCTTGTGTTATGGGTCTACAAGCAGCAATTGAAAAGAAAATCAAAGTATTAGATGTGTTAGGAGATTCAACTCTAGTCATCTATTAGTTACGAGGAGAATGAGAAACCAGAGATTCCAAGTTGATATAGTACCATAAGTATATTTCTCAGTTGGTTAAACAATTCGAAGAAGTTCAATTCAAGCATTCGCCTAAAGAAGAAAACCAAATTACTGATGCACTGGCTACTCTAGCTGCAATGATTAAAATAGATACAAATACTGAAAGTCAACCTATCAAGCTGGATGTGAAAGATGAACCAGCATATTATTCAGGTATTAAAGAAAAAGTTGATGGAAAACCATGGTATCATGACATCATACAATACATTAAAAGCCAACAATACCCAAAACATGTAACAGAAAATGATAAGAGAACTATCAGAAGGTTGGTTATGAGTTTCTTTCTTGATGGAGACATCCTCTATAAAAAGGGTCAAGATCAAGTACTCTTAAGGTGTGTGAATGCAGCTGAAGTGAAAAAGATTATTGAAGAGATACATGATGGAGTTTATGGGGCACATGCAAATGGTCATATGATGGCTAGATAAATTATAAGGGCTGGATACTATTGGTTGACAATGGAGAGTGACTGTATTGATTATGCCAAAAAATATCATAAATATTAAATCTATGCTGATAATATCTACACTCCTCCAACAGCATTGCATGTTTTGACTCCTCCATGGCCATTCTCTATGTGGGGTATGGATGTCATTGGTCCCATCACTCCAAAAGCTTCAAATGGACATAGATTCATCTTTGTGATGATTGATTACTTCACAAAATGGGTAGAAGCCACATCATATGCTAGTGTGACCTGATCTGTGGTATGCAAATTCATAAAAAAGAGATAATATGCAGAAATGGTCTTTCAGAGATAATTATTTCTGATAATGCCAAAAATTTAAATAGCAAGATGATGAATGAAGTTTGCGCTCAGTTCAAGATTCGTCATCGACACCATATCATCCAAAAATGAATGGGACAGTAGAAGCTGCAAATAAGAATATCAAAAGAATCCTAAAAAAATGACTGATACTTATAAAGATTGGCATGAAAAATTGCCCTTTGCTTTGTATGCTTATAGAACATCAGTCCGAACATCTACCGGGGTCACTCCATTTTCTTTGGTATATGGAATGGAAGCTGTGCTACTGATCGAAGTAAAAATTCCCTCGCTGAGAGTCCTGATGGAGGTAAAATTAGAGGAAGCAGAATGGGTTCTAAATCGCTACGAGCAGTTAAACCTCATTAAAGAGAAAAGACTTGCAGCACTTTGTCATGATCAATTATATCAAAAGAGAATGATGAGAGCACATGACAAGAAAATCAGTCCTCGTTACTTTAGAGAAGGAGATTTAGTGCTAAAAAAGATCCTTCCAAATCAACATGATAATCGAGAAAAATGGACACCAAATTGGAAAAGCCCGTATATGGTGAAAAAAGCTTTTTCTGGTGGGGCATTGATTTTAGCAGAGATGGACGAAAGTAATTTACCTGCTCCGATAAACTTAGATGCTGTGAAAAAATATTTTGCTTGAAAAAAAAAAGTAAAAAAATAAAAAAAATAATAATGACTCATCTGAAGCTAAAAACCTGAAAAAAGGTGGCTTGGATGCGAAAAAGAAGCATCATTCCATAATACAAGGGTAAGTGTAGTTTGATGAACTCTGAAAGATCAAGGAAGTCATCTAATTTAGTTTTAGAAAAAGAATCTGAGAATATTCTGTTCATGATTATCTTATGATCATCATTTGGGCACCTTTATTTCAACTCAAGTACTTTACCATGTATTTGTTACTAGTCTAATAAAATATGCTTTCTTTCTTTTGGAAATAACACCTATCCATTCCTTTATTCTCATTTTTGTCCACCATATGAATAGAAGAATTATGTGATTGCATTTTATTGGTCTTGGACTTAAAATGATGAAAAGAAAAACAAACATGAAAGATCTTAGCATTACTTTTTAAAAGTTGACAAAGGCAAATGAAAAAGGATGAGAAAAGTATGACAAGACATTGATGTTGCAGACTTTTGAAGAAGAAAAATATTGTGGTCATATGTTAAGAACAGATTGGTCGTACAAAAATTCTGATAAAAGAAGCCAAAAGTGAGAGATTTTGAGAACCTTTTTACTACAATGAATAATTTTGATTGCATTACATGGATTGCATTACATGCATTGCATTTAAAGCACTCAGTACATGCATCCATGAACAGTTTCAAATAAAAGATTTCAAAAGAGAAAAATTTACTTGTTAAAAAAAAAATTCAGTTTTGAGAGAATATGATATTTTAAAGTTGTTGAGCCTCTGTTGAGATGAGCCTTTTCCAAAATAAGATTTTAAAGTTGTTGAGCCTCTGAGAGGAGCCCTTTTCCAAATGAGATTTTAAAGCCGTTGAGCCTCTGCTGAGAGGAACCTTTTTCAAGATTTTAAAGTTGTTGAGCCTCTGCTGAGAGGAGCTTTTTCAAATGAAATTTTAAAGTTGTTGAGCCTCTGCTGATAGGAGCTTTTTCAAATGAGATTTTAAAGTTGTTGAGCCTCTGTTGAGAGGAGCCTTTTTCAAGATTTTAAAGTTGTTGAGCCTTTGCTGAGAGGAGCTTTTTTCAAGATGAAATTTTAAAGTTGTTGAACCTCTGCTGAGAGGAGCCTTTTCCAAGATGAAATTTTAAAATTGTTGAACCTCTGTTGAGAGGAGCCTTTTCCAAGATAAAATTTTAAAGTTGTTAAGCCTCTGCTGAGTGGAGCTTTTTCAAATGAGATTTTAAAGTTGTTGAGCCTCTATCAAATGAGATTTTAAAGTTGTTGAGCCTCTGCTGAGAGGAGCTTTTTCAAATGAGATTTTAAAGTTATTGAGCCTCTGCTGAGATGAGCCTTTTCCAAGATGAGATTTTTAAAGTTGTTGAGCCTCTACTGAGAGGAGCTTTTTTAGATTTTAAATTTTTTAAAGTTTTCGAGCCTTAAGTGAGAGGAGCATTTTCGAAAAAAAAAATCATTTGGATGCCGGACAAAATTGTTGTCTTTGTCTTTGCCCTATTACTGATTACCAACAATGTGCAAAGAAGGGCAGCTATGGACATCAATTTGTCCAGAAGTATAAAATACAAAGTATAAGTATAAAATACAAAATATAATAAAAAAATATGAAAAAAAAATAAAATAGAACAAAAAAATTGATGATGGCAGTGGTGCCATCCCCGGCACCACTGCCACCACTCGTGCCACCAGACCCACTAGACCCTACACCCCATCCTTCTGATCACCAGACCCTACCCTCCACCCCTCGAATTAATCCTTCCGTTGACAAAACTGCCAGATATGACCAAAATTAATAAAAGATGCATGGGGCTCATGTTTACACCCGTGCCGAGCCCCATGCCCTTTCCCCCAAACATACATGGCTGGAGCTCTATAAATAGAGCTCCTAGCGAAGCCAAAAAAAAAGGGAAAAAAAAAGAGGCGAGAAGCTGAAAAAAAATTTAAAAAAATACAAAAAAAGATACATAGTCCTCCCCGTAGGGAGGAACCCAGCGTCCAGCTTCCTGCACGAAGAAGAAAAAAAAAGTCAGTTTAAAAAAAAAAAAGTCAGAACACAAAAAATATATAGTTTCACCGAAACTTCACCAGCAGATCTTGAAATTTTGAGACTCCTTTTGGTGAAAAGGAGGTCAGATTTGTGCTCAAGGGATCGAGAAGAGTTTGTGAGAGAATTTTAGAATTTTTTGACACCGTCGACGGCGGCCGGAGCTCGCCGCTGGCGAAGACCACAGCAGCCATCACGACGGACGGCCACAGGCACCAGGTCGACTTGAAAAAAAAATAAAGGAAGAAGGATTTTTTTTTGAAGGAGGAAAGAATGACCGAGAAAAATTTTTTTTGCTCTTTTATATAAATCGTCAGGCCCAAAATGACGCCGTTTAGGACAAAGAGGATCCACGCGTCAACCTGCGATCTGACCGGGGTCGTGCACCCGATCCGACGACCTGCTTTTCCATCAGCCTCTGACCGGTCTGACTAGACCGGAACCAAACCGTTCAGACCAAACTGAACCGGTACTAAACCAACCAGACCGAGCCGAACCGTCGAACCGAACCGTTCGTTGACCGGACCGTTGACCGGTCCGGTTTAGGTAAAAAAATTTTTTTTTTTATTTTTCTTATTTTTTATGTGTTATTTTATTAATATTTATGCATATTAAAATAATTATATTTGTTAGATTAAATGATGAAATTGTGGTTAAATTTTTTTATGTAATTATGTTAATTTTTAAAATAAACTTTAAAAACAATTATATAAAAATAAATTTAATAATAATACTAAACTAATAAAAAATATAAGAAAAAAAATTTTTATCTGACGACGAGATTCAAAGATATTTCGAGTAGTGATGCTTACGAAATCTCTAGGTGAAAAATTTTTTTGTAAAATATTACCAGTATATTGAAATATTTATAAAAAATCTTCAATATAATAAATTTTTCATTTTTCTTCAATTTTTTTAAATAAAATTTTCTTTTTTAAAATAATAAATAAAAATTGATTAATATATTAAAAATAAGTAATAAAAATGAGAGGAAAAGAAATTTAATCCAATGATGAGATTCTGAAAGTATTTCGAGTAGAGATGCTTTAAGAAATCTCTAGGTGAGAAGATTTTTTGTAAAATATTACCAGCGTAATGAAATATTTATAGAAAATCTTCAATATAATTAAATTTCTTTTTCTTCAAAATTATTATTAATAAAATATTAATAAAATTTCTAACAAATGAGAGTAAAATGTGTGCATAAACATGATAACATTTGGTATTGCATGCATGACATTTTTTACGAAAAGTAAATTTGAGCCTCCGATAATGAGATTCTAAGGTATTTCGAGAAGCGATGCCTAAAAAATCTCTAGGTGAGAAAAAGTTCTTCTAATGTTATCAACGTACTGAAAAATTTTAAGAATTATTTTAATAAAAAGGTCTTAATTTATTTTTCTCGAGAATAAATTTTTTTTTCTAATAAAAAAAAATCAAGAAAAATTTTTTGTTCGAACACCGAAAATTGGACTATTTTTATCAAAATCCAAAGATAACACGTTGTTAATTGGTACCGTTTTTAACGGGCGTTGTGGGGGTGCTAATCCTTCCCCACAAGTAATCGACTCTCAAACCCAGACTGTTTCGCAGACAAAAAAATTATCTTTTTTAATAAATTTTAATTAATTTTAAAACTTTATTAAAAGAATATGTTTTAATAAGTGGTCAATCACACCTAATCAAAAAGATTAATGGTGACTTCATTTTTTTTTATTTTGTTTTCAAATTTCGTCGGACGGACACAAAACCGTTATGACAAATATAAATAAAAGGCAATGGGCACATATTTGATGACATTGAAGTTTCACCTCCTTTCAAACTGTCAACATTCCTTGGATTCTTCATTTTTCTTCGAAAGAAAGAAAGTTTTCAAATTGCTTGAAATAAATGGATATTAAACACAGAGGCAGAGAAGAGTAAAGAGTTGAAAACGAAGGGTCGGCGTGAATTTCTCCCAAGCAGGCAGAGGATAGGGGTGTTGGGCACTTGAGAGTAAAAAAATTTAATATTATTAAGTTAAACAAAACCTGACATGGGAAGTTAAAAGATTTACGTAATATGTCTTTTACCTCTTAGTTTAGTGATTAAGAAATTAAAAAAAAATGCGAAGACGTGAGTTCTAATCCCGTTATTATTATTTTATTTTATACGGATGTTTGCTCTTTTATAAACAAAAAAAAAAAAAAAACTTACGTAATATTCTAAGTAACGTGTTAAAAATATATGTATATTAGATATTAACTTTAAAAAATGCTTAGCTAGGATTGATTAACCTTCAATAAAAAGGTTTATATTCCAAACTTGAATTCCCTTGAACTAATAAACTCAATTCCACAAGAAAAGAAATTAAATTATTGCTCTATTAATTTACATAAATGGTCTAAATAGATAACATATATTCGCTTAATTAATTAAGTCAATCAATTAAATTTGTTTGTGAAATTTAAAAACTTAATTTTATTAAATGAAAACACGTAATTTTTCAAATTTACATATTTGAAACATCATGGGTAATTGCATGATTTAGTTTCGTCCATGTAAGGCAATTGAGAGCTGTCTCGTTGGTATAGAAAAAACAATTAGGACCACTAGGGTAAACTAATGGACCACCTCATTTTGCCACTGCAATTTGCCCTCAAACAATGTAAATTCCATATGCTAGGAGTTTAGGCTCATTAATAACCCTGGCACCCTGCCATAAACTGAAACAAAGCTTAATATTGCACGTGAATTGAAAAAGGGACAGACAAAGCCGAAATTCAAAACCATGAAATTTTAATGAGCTCTCAAATTTTGTTGGGCTGGTTAGCACGTTTCTCTCTTTGTTTTATTTTTTTTATTTTTCTCTTTGTATATGTATCTATCATATATAATATTATATTATAATATATATAGAAATTTGATAAAGTTTATTTATGTGAAAGTTTAAATTGATGGTTTCTTTTTCGACACATAGGAAATTTTCAATTTTTTTTTATAATAACATATAATACATTTTCTAATTTTAAGATATTTATTAAATATATATTTAAAAATTATTTAATTATAAAAAACTTTCAAATTTAAGTAGAAGACTAATTCAATTATTTTTAAGTTACTAGTAACAAAATCTAATTTAAATATATTATTTTTTAAAAATACATTTCCAAATAATCTAAATATATATCTTTTTCAATTTAAAATTTTCTAATATAATGATATATTATCTTTTAAAATAGGTTTCTTAATAATATAAATATATATTTTTTAAATCTAAAAACCTCAAATGTAGTGATATTATAAAATAAATTTCTTAATAATTTAAATATGTGTCATTTTAATTTTGAAATTTTAAAAAATAATTTTTATTTTGGGAGATTTTATAATGATTCTTTATTATTTGATTATTTTTAAATTTATCACATACATTATAAGATAATTTATTCTTTAACTATACTTTCAATATTAATTTTTTTCTCTATTATTTTAACCTTCATGCTTGCAAAGGAATGATTTTTTAACCTGTGAGATGCACAAAAAAATTTTTTTTTGAACTTTTTGATATATGAGATGCACAATTTTTTATTACATTATTTATAATTTGTGCATTCATATGTTAAAAAGTTAAAATCAATACTTTTTGCTTTTGAAATTTTTATAAAAACTTTAAATATTTTGTTTGTTCTAGAGTGTATGTATGAATCTTATAGAAAATTTTTGATAATTTGTGGATATTGGAGCAGAGAAAGACATTCGGTTTAGCACAATGGTTATTTTTTTGAAGTATTTTGACAATTGAAGGTAAAATATATTGATTTAATTATTTAGGCATTATTTGTTGGTTTTATTTATTTATTTAGAAAATATTGTATAAGCTTACTTTTAATTGTTGATTTTGTTGTGCTTTTCTTTTATTTTTTTTAATTTATAAATAAAGACAAATAATTAAAATGCAGTACTAATTCTAACATAATTATTTTATATAAAAATAAATTTATATTTTTTTATTTGAAATTAATTTTTTATAATTTAATTTTTTATAGTATTATTTTTTTCCTAGAAGTGAAATGTAAGTAGTAAAAGCATAAAGAAAATTTTTTTACCCTTGAAATCAATTATAAAATTCTGTCAATGAAAACTAACATCTTCTCATTGAAACCTTTTTACAACAAATTTTTAAAACAGTTAATACTATAATTTAAATTTAAAACTATTTCATTTCAGCTTTTAAACAATTTGTATCAAATATAAAGCTTAAAACAAGGATAAAAATTAATTTGGCAAATCTTGTGATGTTAAAGATTAAGATATTATTAAAACTCACGCAAAAAATTTATATGCGATTAAGCTATCATTTATATTATTTAAACATTTAAAACCATTGTTTTTTCTAAATAAATAAAATTTATTTTAAAATTATATAAATTTACATGTGTATAAAAAATATTGCACAAGATAGAGATAAACACAAATTTAAAGAAAATTAATTTGATGTGATGAAATTTTTAGTTTTCAATTTAATATTTTGTTGTTGTACTCAATAATACTATTTATATATAAATCTTTTGGATATTTTATTTTTCTCAAATATTATTATACATTTTGAATTTTTTAATTTTTAATTAAAAATTTTTAATTTTATTATATTTTGATATCTTAATTATATTATTTATAATTCACATATATTGAACATCTAAAGAATCAAATAATATTAATTTATATATTTAAATATATTTAAACAAATAAAGATAATTCATGCATTGTAGGAATAGCAAGCTAGTTACCATATTAATTTGTACATAAAAGGGCATACCTCTGTTTTTTTTTTTTTGTGAAAAATCTTTTTCCATTCAATCATTAATTTGTGACATTTATTTAGTATAATTTAACAATAATAATTTGTCATATCAAGTCAAAAACAAGAAGGAAAAATATTAAATTTAATGTATTAATTCAATTAATTTATATACTAATTTTAAAGAGATATCATACAATAAATTTAAAGTTTAAATTTTAACATTTACAACTTTTATTTCTATTTTCAAACTATGATATCATTTATACCAAAAAAAAAAAAAAAAAGATATAGCATTATTATTTTTCCATCATTAATCTTTAACTCAAGATTGAAAATGCATACCATTTCATTATATAATTTAAATATGATGCAATTAGTTTTGCAATGTCATTGAATGTTGGGTTTTATCTTTTTACAAGATTAATGTATGGTTGCTACTTATCTATCATTACACCATAGGATAGATATATATATATATATATATCATTAAATGAATAATTAAGCGTACAAGAAAAGATAAGGCCATATTTAGCTTCAACAATCCACTTTATCCATTGTTACTCCCTCCATCTCAAAATAATTATCCCTTATTGATTTTTTTTGGTTAAAGTAATTTCACTTTGACTTAATTTTTTGAAATATAATATTAAATTAAAATTTTAAAAAATATGTTTTAAAAAATTTAAAACTCAAAGTTTACAAATCTTATTTTTAATTTTTTTAATTTTATTATTTTATTAAAATAATGATCAAAGTTGAGTTAATTTGACAAAAAAAAAATCAATAAGAGACAATAATTTTGAAACATAGGGAATATTTTTACCATAAAGAGAAGAATTTTAAGTATTTTTAATTCTCTTATAACATTCCTTTTTATTCATTTGGAGAAAAGAATTGAATTCAATTTGTTGAATATGAGATTGTTATATATATGTATTTTTTTTGTCAAGCCAAATCTTATTTAATTTTATTAAGTGAAATAGAATTCATACATGTATAAATATTATATATTGCATGATATGCATTCAATTATGTTTTTTTACAAAAAAAAAAAAAAAAAACTTTAACTTCAAAATAAGAAAAAGTGTTGTAGATATTGAGGTTTAAATCTCATATCGACTAAATATAATTTTTTAATGATTATTATATAAATTAATTGAATTAAATTTTAAATCCATTAAATTACATTTTTGTGAACATTATATATGTTTGATATATATAACACAAATAACGCGGTTGATTCTTTTCTTTAGTGTGAAATGATATGGTCATTTATGCCGACAGCTCCGTAGATTTCTGCAATTGTGTATCTGCCAATGATCATGTATTGCTTCAGCCAACCATATCCAACTACCAATCTCTATCCAATTGAAGTGCCCTAATAAATCCATATCATAAAGAAAACAAAATACAAAAATAAAATATGATTTTTGAATAATTAAAAATTAAAATCGAAGATTTTCATGGCAAATAAGATGCATGATTTAATTTATTTTCCTATTGAACAATTATGTTAATTAAAATTGGTATATAATTTTAGTTATTTATTTCTTCATTTTTCAGCTTTTATTGATTACTTGAATGTTTTAGCATCTTTTTTAAAAAGTAATGCATAGCCGACAATCACGTGCAGACCCTTGAATCACGTGCTTTTCTCCTTTATCTTTTTTTGTTTTTTTAGCTTTTTAATTAATTATGTAATAATGGTGTTTTATACGCAAATTTTTTTTTTTTTCCTTTTCGTTGGATTACAGACCAGATTTTATGGGAAAGTCTAGATCATGGGAGACAAATCTAAAAGGCAATTGATTAACGTTTGATCTAAAACTATATATTTTTTCTTTTTTTTTTTTTTTACGAGGAGGTTTGACTGATTTTACCTAAATAAAATAAAAAATTTATGCTAAAATTAGTGTGCTATATAAATACATATGACAAATTAAAGTAGCTATAGAGAAAACATGTCACATTGTTTAGGCAGTAACATTTTTTTACACCAACAAGAAGTAGATTTACTTAATATTCATTTTTATTAGGAAAAAAATAGGAAACATATGTTATTTTTTATAAGAATAGGAAGCTTATATTATTTTTCATAATTATTGCATTACAATTGAACCTCTAAAAAAAAGTGGATTCATGTAAGAGTCAAAGTTCGATACTCGCACTTGCAATTTCTTTCTTTAATTCCGCGAAAGCTTAGGCCTTCATTTATCGAAAAAAAATATTACATTATAATTAATCCATTATAATCATTAATTGCATAAATGAAATGAGTTAATAAAAATATGGTTTAAGTTCTAACATG
This sequence comes from Durio zibethinus, assembly GCF_047325235.1. NCBI lineage: Eukaryota > Viridiplantae > Streptophyta > Magnoliopsida > Malvales > Malvaceae > Durio > Durio zibethinus. The sequence goes on from NC_143180.1 coordinate 24,347,409, forward strand.
TTAGAACTAAAATAGTATATATCAAACTCCTTCTCGTATTTGTTTTTGTTAAAATTTTCTATATTTTTCGGTTACGTATATCATTAATTGGAATTTTAGTTTATAAAAAGGACTATTAGTGCTAATAGAGACCCACAAATAAACTCAATTAAGTTAAAGTGATTATCAATTCAATTATTGTAATTGTATATATAGATTATAAAGATTAAGATGCAATTATGATGTGATTAACTTGATTGAGTCATTAAACCAACTTTAAGGATCAATTCTCAAAGGTCAACCCCAATAACAAGTCCCTATATATAATTATATATTTTTTCTAATATATTTTCTCATTCATTTTTGTAAAATTGTCAACTCTAAAAAAATTGGATAATAATGATCTTTTGAAGAAATTTTATTTTAGAAAAAAAAATGAAAAGTTAAATACATAAAATTTAACCTTATTCTTAATTGAAATCTAAGAAAAAAATGTTGTGTATATCTAACTAGTACTGTACAAGTAACCAAATTCAAACATTTTTAGCTGTCAAATCAATAGTTTTAAGCACTTGATTTATTTTTAAGAGTTTGAAAATTTTAATATTAATAAAAAAATTATCTCATATAGTTAAAGTAAATGAAGTATTTAAATTTCACCATGGGTTAAAAAAAAATCTTACTATTATAATTAAAAATATTGATTCCCAAAACCAAGCCAATAGTGAATATGTAATCTAATTATATTAACTTCAAATATAGAACATTTTTCCCTACTCCCCAACAATAATGAGGCAAATTTACACATTAGCTCCATAGACCTTGGTTGGATTCTCCTATTTATCATATAGCCTAGGTATGGAATCAAACCAAGTTAAAGCCCTAAAATATGGTCCTTTCCATTTATGAATATTTATGTGTAATCAAACTAAAGATTAACTAGTGCTTATAGAATTTAGCCCTAAAATGATATGATAACATATCATTGAAATTGATATTTAGAAGTTATGAGCTGAAAAGAATTTATACGTAAAATATCATTTTTAATTAAATAAATATTAATATAAGATAAAAAAGATAGATTAAAATTTTTAAAAATAATGTGATAGCACATCGTCCAAATAAATCATTTGAGAATGAAAGCTATACAAGAGGAATAGATCAATTATAATTTTTATTTCATAATGTCTTAGCTCATTTAAGCCTTTTTTTTTCTTGAACCAAAAATTTCCAAAACAATCTAAAATTTTTCTCAAAATCTTTCACCTCTTTAATCAATTGTGCAATCCTTTACACATTTTAGGTATGAAAACCAGACATTGGTGCTTGGTCAAAAAAAAAAAAAAAGATGCTAGTTTTTGGAAGGGTTAGGTAGTTAGGTTAATGATGATGAGAAATGTTGGGTTGGAAAGTGATCCATACATAGTAATTATGGTGAGACCCTTTTTTCACTTTAGGCCTGCTGCATGCATTTTTTCCACTTTAAAGAGACGTTTCCTTCCATTTTTAGCCCCACTTCTCCCCCCTTTATTTCAGTCCTTGCTTCCTCACTTTACTTTTGCCCCTTTATGTTTGTTCTCCTATATTGACTTGGTAGTCAACGATAATCTGAATTAAAAACCCTTTTTTATTTTTAGATTTGTATTTAGGGTAAAAGCTAAATTTCAACAACGTAGTGATAAATTAAATTTATTATTCATATTTAAGCATGTGTAATTTTTTTATAAAGCGTTTGGTAGCTTAAATTTTGTTTAAATTTTATCTTTTTTTAAATAATTTTAATAAATATATTAATTTTACCCCTATCCAATAAAATTTTGATTTTTTTACTTGAATAAAGATAAAAATAAGTATTATATTGTGGGAATGGTTACGAAGATTAAGTATAATTTTAATTTTTTTATTAAATATAAAAATAAGGACGGATAATATAGTATCTTTTTCATATTTGTATCTGTACCCATATTTTACATATATATTATATATATTTGATAAATAAATTTTTATTAAATAATATAAATTATTATTTTAGATTAATTAGAAGTAACATATTTCTATTTAAAATATATATTAATATATTTATAAAAATTACATAAGTACTTAAAAAATTAAAATTTTTTATTTTTATTTTTTAAAAAGATATAAATAAGAAAATTATCCAACTGAATTAATTATTTTTGTGTACAAAATAAGTGTAATTTTAACATTGTATGAACAATTTGACCATCATCTCAAGTTATGAAAGATAAATTTGGAATTCATTCATTTATGTTTATGGTACTTCTCTATGCTTCATCTTAACGTTTTCCCAAAGCCAAAATAATTCAACTTTCTTCTAACAAGATTAGATAGATAAACTTTAAAGGTGACAGTGAGAAAATGGCATTAAAGACACTAATTATGTCTCTAATAATTTTGGTGGGTTGGGTTGCTCAAGCTTTGCACTGTATAATTTTGGACACCTATGCTTGAACTTTTAAATTGTTTTGAACTAATTAATTCTTAATTTCCAATATAAGCCTTATCATTTGAAGACCTAACTTGAATATATAATATATAATTAATTTATTTTATATATAGTACATATACAAATACAATGTATGTAATATGTATTAAGTTAATTTCTATAATTTTAATAAATTTTATTTTGTAACATTTAGTTATTTTTAACATTTTTTTGAAATAATAATTCTCTATAACATTATATACAAAATTCAAATTTAGCTACACATTTGGGTTTCAAAGGTTACACTATTCAAATTCGACCCTACTCTAAATCCTAATTTTCTTAGGCTATGGCAAGCTTGTAGCCAAAATAAAAATATCCATGAGTCAAGTCAAATTAAATCAGGATAAATTGATTGATCAGAAACTCGATCAAGAATAATATATCGGGCTTTTTTAAATTAAAAAATATTAATATTCAAATATTTTTAAAAATAATATTCAATTTATAAGATAAGGGTGGATAAATCTTTAAATTCAAATTTAAAAAAGATTTATTAACATTAAAATAACATCTCAAGCTAAGCTGAATTAAACTTAAATTAAAAATTTATGTTCAAAATTCAACTCTAATCAAGCTTGATAAGCGACCAGTCCGACCTATGTACAAGTCTAAGCCAAGGGATATTAGTATTAATACATGAACGCTCTCTAAATGTTATAATATAAGAAATTTAATTTTGGTAGTATTTATGACATCTTGTCAAATGTCAAACAATATATTTTTATCTTCAATTTTACGCAACGTCGTCGTTTGCATCCATGATTTGATTAGACCTTGCCTTTCCTTCCCATAAAGCCTCACCAAACTGCAATTCCCAATATACCTTTCGTTAAAACCGCAATCAACGGCCAAAAGCACAGGGAAATCAGTCCTGACATGCGAATCCAATCTCATGGTAGCATGCTGCTGTGTCATCATTTTATTGGTGTAAACTCAAAACCCTTGACCCACCAACTCTGACTCATCATCCCAGCAACAAATATCCATCGAACATGTCAGTAACACTTCGACATTCAAACTCATTGAATCAAAAAAATAAATAAATAAATGAAAAAATTGAAAAGAAAAAGAAAATCACTTTGCCACCTTTTCTCTCTCTTTCACCTAGTGGGACTATGGACATAATCATAGCAAACTCACTCTAGAATTCTTGATTTCTCATAATGTAGTCTTTTTTTTTTTTCTTTTTCATCTTTAAAGCTGAACTTGCACACCCTTTAAAAAGAGACCTTTCTCTTTTGCGTTACACTCACATCCACATTAACATTTTCACATTGTTATTCACTCTCTAGCGAAGCTTATTTGTGTGCATATGCAATGGCAGAAGAACCTCAGTACTCACCCATGGAAGGGGTGCCGGGTACACCCGGTATCAGGGAGGTGAGGCCCGAGTCCGGCTCTGAGAATTTCGGGTTTTGCACCGAGAAATGTCATGTGTCCCCGTCGTGTGGGTATCCAAACCCGGGAATAAGGAGGGTGAGCTTGAGGGCTGAGATTGACACTTCTCCGCCTTTCGGATCGGTTAAGGAGGCTGTGACCCGGTTTGGTGGCAGCGGACCTTGGATACCATCGTACAAGTTTGGAGACCCATATGTAAGTATTTATCTACTTTTGGTTTGACTATGATGTAAGAAAAAATGTGCTTTGTTCTGTTGTGTGGTTTGTCTTAATGGAATATATACATGCATGCAGTCCCAAAAATAGTTTCAATAATATGATCTTATGAAGTTTAACTTATAAAAACAAAAAGAAAAAAAATGTTTGTAGTAAGTTAGTGGTTGTCTAGATTATATATGGCTGTTTGAAAATGGCATAGCTTACTAATTGAGATGTCAGCTTCTGTTAATTTTCAGATTTAGATGATATATTTTTCCCAATGAAAATGCAGGGGAAATCATGAAACTTCAACCTGCTTCATCAATTTAGACTGCAATATGCATGTATCATTTATTCGCAAATTTCCTCACATTCTATGTTCTGTTTTCCAGTTCTTGTTAATGTATTTCTGATAGATAATAAATTTGATATGAGCAGCATGGAATTGAAGAGTTTGACATAAAGAAAGTGGAGGAACAAGCAGCAGAGTTGGAGAAGGATCTGATTGTGAAAGAATTGGAGACCCTGGATGTGCTTGAAGAACTAGGAACTACAAAAAGGATTGTAGAAGAATTAAAGAGACAGCTCCAAAATGAAGCTTTGAAATGCATGACCAGTACTCCAGACTTGAATTCAGATGAACACATGCCTGCTCCATCTATCAAAGAAATGAACAAGGAACATTATGAACAGATCAGAATTGGGAGTTCAAGCCCGTGCCCTATTTCGTCTCCTGATTTGATCTTGATGGAGTTGAAACAAGCAAAATTGAGCCTTGGTAAAACTATAAATGATCTTGGGATGATTCAAACTTCTGTTGAGTCTCTAAATAAGAAAATGAAGAAAGAGAAAACTTTACTTGAAAAGACCAAAGAGAGGCTAACTTCTAAGTTTGCAGGGGTGACATCTCTAGAGGAGGAGCTAAAACGAGTGAGGGTGAAACCACAGATTACCAACAATGTGGAAGCCAACCATGGGAAATTCCAGAACTCTTCAAACATTTTAAGACCACCTTTTCACAACAATGCCAAGCCTGAGCAGTTTAAGAAAATGGTTGATCCTGCAAAAACTGAAGTTCCAAGAGGAATTCCACTGCCAGGAAATGATCAAAACAAGCCCTGTATAAAAACTGCTGAAATGAGGTGGGTTGCAGCAAAGAAGATGGAGGAAGCAGCCAGGGCAGCAGAGGCTCTTGCTCTTGTTGAAATGAATGCCCTTGTTGGAATGAAGGGTTTGTCAAGCAATGAGAACTCATCAGGATTTTCCTTGCCAGAGCCTGAGCCATCACCTCTAACCCCGAAAGTTCATAGGGCAGAAGAGGTTTCAAAAAGGAAAGTAATTCATGCAATGAACAAGTTTGCTGAAGCAAATATCTCCAAACTTTCAATCCTGAGGAAGCTAGAGGAAGCTTCAGAAGAAGTTAAACATAGTAAAGAAGCATTGGAAGAAGCTCTTAATAGATTGGAAATCGCAAACAGGAAGCAACTTGATGCTGAAGAGGCTCTCAAGAGATGGATTCCAGAGCAAGAACAGAACAAACAGGTTGTTTACAATGCGACCAAGATCAACAATTTCCATCCACCTTATCCTCATAATCAGCATCAGCATCCTCCTCGATCTCCATTACATGATCTGATGAACATGCAAAATCCAACAACGGATGATGAATCAAACCCTGTTTTAAGGCCAACAGTTTCAATGAGGGATATCTTGAGCAGGAAACAAATTACTCCTGAAGAATGTGCTGTGAGAAGGCCTAATGAAGGCCACAGTACTGAAAGGCAAAAGGTAGCTTTGAGCCAAATGCTTCATGAGCTAAGGGAAGATCTGACATTAGTTCCTTCAAAACCTGTTCAAAAAGATCATGGAGATAATGATCAAAAGCAGTACTTCACCCAGAGGAGAAAGTTTGGGTTCATCCACATATCCCTACCATTGGCAAAGCAAAGCAGGAAGAAACCACAAGCTCTAAACACAATGTGATTCAATAGGATAAATTTGTACTACTAAATATTAATCTGTGGTCATATGCTAATATTTTTTATTCTGTTTGCTTCATTTGTTTGTGTTGCTTTTGGGTGATTATTTTTTTATGTTCTTGGCATCTTTGGATATTTGTTTTGAAATTTGTCTTTGCTGTAAAGGTTTTCTATAATTTTGTCCATGTATTCTGCGATCTGCCCTGAAATATTGATGGGATAGAATATCATGTTTACGAATGTTAATGGTGAGGGTACGAGACTATAGATATTTTTCATTTTCATCTTTAGTTTTTTTTTATTATTATTATTATTATACTTGAATGTTTTAAATAAAACAAAATTTATTTTTTTAACTTTTTTATTATTTTTATTTTACACTTTTATATAATTTTTTAAATATATATTTTTAAATAAAAATATATTAAATTCAATTAATTTAAAATAATAATTTATATTATTAAATAAAATTTTATTTACTAAATATATAAAATATGGATATGAGTACAAAATGATTGTTATATTAATCTTCCCTATACTTAATAAATATTTTGAAACCATACCCTCATCTCGTCTTTAAAATTTAATATTCATTTTCATCCTTATTAAAATAAAAATTTAAATTCTCCATTATATATAGGTAATATTAACATCGCTACTCATGTTATCTATATATATCATGCATTAGGCTGAAACACATTCTAGGAAAAACAGCTTCATGGAGTGGGTTAAAGCCAAGAGAAAAGCACCGGCTGCACCATAATATCTGCACCATAATATAAACAAAAGATTGCATCAAGGAATTTATTTTACAATATTAAAATTGAATTTTTCATGAAATTAGGGAACAAAAAATAGAAAATAAATTACTACCTCTTCTTCTCTGATCATGCACGTTCATTTTGACATCAATAAGTATGTTCCTGTCACACTTCACGTTGCACAAAAGTTTATCTATCCAATCATCTCCCTTCTTGAATGGAAATATTAAATTATTATTATTTTATTTTATTATGTATCAAATATAATTTATAATTTTTAAATAAAAAATATGATAAAAAAATTTAGTTTAAGAATTGATGAAAAATGCATTTTGCAATGAATGAAAAAAAAAAAAAAAATCCTTTTGCATGCTATGATTGAAGCACTAGGAGTACACCCAAGACACTCGTCGACCACTTGACACTATCTTAGATCTACAAACAAGTGGATTGTTCACTTGAAATATATTTTTATTTTTTAAACTTTTATTTCTTCTACAATTTTATTCTTGTAACTAGCCAATTCTAACATCCTACTAACCTTCAATTCCATTTTTATACTTCCGAACCAATTTTAATTCACACTAGCCTTCTTTTCTTTTTAGATATTTGTACCAATTTTAATTCCCACTAGCCTTCGTTTCTTTTAGATATTTGTTATGACACTAGATGAGGCTCTTATTTTTTTAAAGATTCATAATTACAGTAGTGGTCTCATCATTACTTCTGGCTCTCGACCCACTTCAGCACATATCTTTAGAAACCATCCTTTCTGGACTTCAGCTTGGGACTTCTGATTCAAAATTAATCCTATGTACTCTTTGATTTTTGGCTTAAAATTGATCACCAAGATAACTATTCAAGATGCCAATAATAAAAGCTACAATTGCTAAGATCCTTTCCAAACTTGAGAAATAAAAACAATTTTTTGAAAGATGAAAAAATTTTTATCAGGTAAACAGTAAAATAAACTAAAACACTATGCAAAAAATCCATGCAAATTTAAAAAATTAACATTCAATATTAACAAAATATAATAGCTAAACAGTTCAGTATCAAAAGAAATTCAACTTGATCTAAAACATCCAAAAAATTAAAGCAATCAGTAAGATAAAAAACCACCTAATTTGAGCAATTAATAAAGCAGAAACCACCTATAAAAAATAACATGATAAGAAAAATATAAAAAAAAAATTAATCAAATAATTGGGGAACATTTCCTGTGTATTTTTGAATGAAGAAATGAAAGAAACCACCTATAAAAAATAACATGATAAAAAATCAATCAAATGACCTGGGAACATTTTCTGTATATTTTTATAATAAAGAAATGAAAAAATTAAGCAAATTTAATTATTTAACTCATCGTCTAGTACGAAATATTCAATAAAAAAAAAAAAACTTCATTCTTTAAATCACTTTATTTTTTTAAAGTTATATTATTCAGCATAGAGTTGTAAAAACTTTGCCTCTTCCAACCAATGAAAGCAGTGTAATTGAAAATAATACGTATAATTGAAAATAATTACATATACCAAAAATTAAGTAGATGATTTGAATGCAAAAACTTTGATAATGTAAAGAGAATTACACTTACAGTTATAAAATAATCGATCAAAGTAAATAACAGATAAATAAGGTCTTTGTAAACGAAATCCAAAAATTGTTGTTGTCTGAATTAATTAAAAAAAATATTAATGCCAATTAAAGCTCAATAATTTAAGACTCAATCAAACAACAAGATAAGGAATTCCAAAATTTTAAACAAGTTAACTTAAAAGAATTTATAACTTGCATATAGCTTGCAAAGAGTGTTTGGAATAGTTGTCAAATCTCAATTGATTTGATAAAAGATAAGTTTAAGATTTTTTTTGAGAATGACTAAATATTGCTTGATAGTAAGAAAACTTATAAGAAAAGAATTTTAGAAGGAAAAATATTTTTAATAAGCAAGTTAATATACTTATAAATAATGGAAGATATGAGAAAAAGATATAAAAGAATTTATATATTTATAAATAAAGAGTTTTATGGGATAGACATCTTATAAGACTAGAAGAGATTAAGAGAGTTAATGTGGGTGTATTTGTTTTGAAGTGGATTAGAGAATATTGAGAGGGTTTACCCTTTATTTTGAAGTGGACTAGAGAAGATTCAGAATATCTACCTGAGTATGTATGTATATGTGAATGTTTGATTTGAGATTATTAGAGATCAATTGGGATGGTTACGGATTAGTTTAGGATTGTTAAATTTTAGTTTGGGATTAAGATTAGATGTTTTTAATTTTCTATAACTAGTAAATTTTTTTTCATTCATAGAAATAGATAAGTTGAGTATCAAACTATATTAAATTGTTATTTTTTGTGTGGATAATTTTATGATTTAATTTTGATTCTGCTTGCTTGGGTGATTTATTGAATAAGGATTTTAACCTAATAACTAGTATCCAAGCGAAAGTTTGAGATCTAAGAAGAGGTAAGCTTATAGGAACTTAATTCAAATAAAAAGTTTGAGTTTGTATATTAAGATATTGATTTACATAAAGCTTAAAAACATATAATAGTAGTTTGTTACAAGATTTTCATTAGATCAACTGTGATGGTTATAGATTAGTTTAGGATTGTTAAATTTCAGTTTAAGATTGAGATTGTATGTTTGTAATTTTCTACAACTAGTGCTTTTTTTTTCATTTGTAGAGGTAGATAAGTTGAGTATTAAACTACGTTAAATTGTTAAATTTTACGATTTAATTCTGATTCTGCTTGCTTAGGTGATTTGTTGAATAAGGATTTTAACCTAACAACTAGTATCCAAGCGAAAGTTTGAGATCTAAGAAGAGGTAAGCTTATAGGAGCTTAATTCAAATAAAAAGTTTGAGTTTGTATATTGAGAGATTGATTAACATAAAGCATGAAGACATATAATAGTAGTTTGTTATAAGACTTTCATTAGATCAATTAGGATGGTTAGAGATTAGTTTAGGATTATTAAATTTCAATTTATGATTGAGATTGTATGTTTGTAATTTTCTACAACCAGTGAATTTTTTTTCATCCGTAGAGGTAGATAAGTTAAGTATCAAATTATGTTAAATTGTTGTTTCTTGTGTGGATAATTTTATGATTTAATTTTGTTCTACTTGCTTGGGTGATTTATTGAATAAGGATTTTAAGCTAACAACTAGTATCAAAGTGAAAGTTTAAGATTTGAGAAAAGGCAAGCTCATCGGACCTTGATTCAAGGAAAAAGTTTGAGTTCGTATATTGAAAGATTGATTTACGTAAAACGTAAAGACATATAATAGTAGTTTGTTACAAGACTTTCATTACGTATGTAATCAATTATGTATTAAATGATTATTTGATAGAATATAAATAAAAATAGAGATTGTTGAAAATAATGACTTAAATCCTAATAGATTTGGGAGTTAATAACATTCGTAGTTCTTAGATTTGACATAAATTTTATTTTGGTCCCTAAACTTTAAAAAGTTCTAATCAATCTTTAATTGTCCAAAGTTATCCTATTTTGATCTTTTCATCTATGGAACTGTTAAAAATTGAAAGCAAATGCTAGATGACACCACATGATGATGTTAACTAGCATCTCAAGTGGCAGATGAAGACCAAAATAAAATTTTCTCAAAGTTTAAGGACCGAAGATAAACTATCTAATAAATTTTATAAACTTCATATATTTTATAAAATATTAAGTTTAAAAGTATATTTTTATATTTTTGTTGTAATATAATTTATTACTTTTATTTTTTTTTTAATAGAAAATAGTTTTTTAGAAATTAAATTAAGTTAAAAATCAAAATTTTTTTTTTAAAAATTCAATATCATTTTAAAAACAAAAAAATATTTTCTATTAAAAATATTATTTTACTTATATATCATAATAAAAATATTATTTTCTATTCTTAAAATATATTTTAAAAATATTAAATATCTTTTATTTTCCTTTTTCAAATATATTTATAAAAATAAAAAAAGGAAAATATAAAAATAATTCAAGAAAAAATTGATTTTTATATATTTCAAATATATTTTATAGAAATCTATAATTAAAAATATTTTTTATTTTTATTATGAGATGATTTATCAATTAAATAATATTTTTAATAGAAAATAGATTTTTAAAAAATTAAAATTAAGTTGAAATTTTCAAAATAATTTTTCCTAAAATTACATATCATTTTAGAAAATCAAGCAAAAATTTTTATACTAGTTTAAGAAATTAAATAAAAACTTTATAACATGTTAAAATATTATGTAAAAATTTTTTAGATCATTTTCAAAAATAGATTTATTAATCTATTCAAAAATATAAAAACTTTATATTCATATAAAATAAAAAATATAATTTAAATTTTTTTTATTTTTGATTTTTTATAAAATGTATTTTATAAAATATATTTAAAAAAGAAAAATAAAAGATATTTAATATTTCAAAAATAAATTTTTTGGATTGAAAATAATATGTTTTGTTTTGACTTATGAGCAAAATAATATTTTTAATAGTTTTTTTTTTGTTTTTAAAATGTATTAAATTTTTAGAAAAGGAATTTGAAAATTTTAACTTAATTTTAAGTTTTGAATATCTATTTTCTATTTAAAATAAAATCTATTTAATAAGTTATATTATAACAAAAAATATGCAAATGTAAATATAAATTTAATATTTTTATAGCATATGTATAAAATATATAAAATTTTGAGATAATTTCATTTTTGATCCTTAAACTTTAAGAGAATTCTATTTTGATTCCTTATCTATCACATGAGATGTTAGCTGATATCATCATCTGATGCTAGTTGGCATTTGCTATTAATTTAGACAGTTCCATAGATGAAAGGATAAATATAAGACAATTTTGGACAAGTACGGATCCGATTAAAACTTTTGAAGTTTAGGGATTAAAATAAACTTTGGGTCAAAATTTAAGGACTACGAGTGCTATTAACCTTATTTTGGAAAAGATAAGTTTGAGATTTTTTTGAAAATTAGCTAGATATTACTTGATGAATAAGAAAATTATAAGAGAAAAATAAAAAAAAAAGATTCTTAATACGCAAATTAATATGCTTATAAATAGTAAGACTTTTAATAAGATTAGGTATAAGAAAAAGATATAAAAGATTTATAAAGTTTTATGGATAGACACCTCATAAAATTAGAGAAAATTGAAATGGTTTATATAGGTATGTATATATATATATGTGTGTGTGTGTGTGTGAATGTTTGATTTGGGATTGTTAGATATCAATTTAGGATCATTAGAGATCATTTTGAGATTGAGATTGTATATTTGTAATTTTTTAAAATTAGTGAATCTTTTCTCTTTTATTTGAAGGTAGGCAAGTTGAATATCAAATCACGTTAAATTACTATCTTTAATGTGGATGATTTTATAATTAGATTTTACTTTCGCTTTTTAAAAGATCGAGGGCTTTTTCATCTAACAAAGAGCATATTTGAGGTAGTTATATATTTAGCACCAAAGATTTATTTTTTAACAAAAACTCATTTCTCTATCAAAAAACATTTACGCACTCATCATCATAAATGTTTGTTTTCTTAGTTTAGTTTATATTTCTCTTTGATAATTTGTAAATATATATATATAGTAAGTTAGTGGTTATTTTAGATTATACGCATGGTTTGAAAATGACAGATTATTTGAGATGTCAATACCTGTTAACTTTCATATTCAGATGCTATATTTCACAATAAAAAAATAGAGAAATCTTCAAACTTTAACCTATTTTATCATTCTAGTTTGCTATTTGCATTTATCATTTATTTCTAATTTTATATTATATTTCTTGTTAATGTATTTACGATAGATAGAGAATTTGTTATGAACATAAGGGAATTAAAGAGTTTGACATTGTTACGCCTATTTACTTAGTCAACATAGTCAACTCTCTTGGACTTCTCTAGGATGCCCAACTAGCACACATCCAATTGCCACGTCATCCCTCTTTAAGAATTGGTTCACCCTTCGCTAAGGAAGGGCTCATCCAACATTCTCACTTATGTCTCATTAGGCATTACCTTAGAATTGAACATTTGGCTTTTAATTTGCCTAAAATTATTAAATACAGACCACACTTGTCAAGAATTATTAAATGCAGCTCACAATCATTCATGTGGACTTTTTTTGAGTTTCACGTATATTTTTCATTAATTGTCAGCTGTCTAAGTTAAATTACTACCTTTCATCTCATATATAAGGTAAGAGGAGGACTGGGTACGTACGAGAGGCCCTAATACCTAAACTTTACCTCCATTGAAGCTTCTTTACACATCTCATTTCCTACTTCCTTAAACCCTAAGTACTTCATTGACTTGAATGTCAAGCGTATTCTAGATAACCAACTTCAGCGCCTTCTGACTCTGCTTTTTGGTTGTAGATTCATGCCACTTCACCTTCAAACCTTTGCCAGCTCCTTTAAGATAAAACACCGAGAAAAACCATTAACAAAATATAAAAAAATGGAGGAGCAAGTAGCAGAGTTGCAGAAGAATCTGATTGTGAAAAAATGGAGACCCTTGATGTGCTTGTAGAATCTTGATGTGCTTGTAGAATCGGGAACTAAAAAAAGGATTGTAACAACTCCAAAATGAAGCTTTGAAATGCATGACCGCTCTAGACTTGAATTCAGTTGAATACATGTCCGGTTAAGGTATCAAAGAAATGAACAAGGAACATTAGGAACCGATCAGAATTGGGAGTTCAAGCTCGCGCTCGGTTTCATCCCCTGATTTGAACTTGATGGGGTTGAAACAAGAAAAATTGAACCTACGTAAAATTATCAATGATGTTAGGGTGATTCAAACTTCTATTGAGTCTCTAAAGAAGAAAACAAAGAAAAAGAAAATTTTATTTGAAAAGAACCTTGAGAGGCTAACTTCTAAGTTTGCAGGGGTGGAATCTTTAGAGCAGAGCTAAAATGAGTAAGGATGAAGCCAGAGATTGCCAATAATGTGGAAAAAAATCATGGGAATTTTGAGAAATTTTCAAACATTTTAAGGCAGTCCTTTCATAGAAATCTCAAGCCTGATCAGCAATTTACAAAAATGGTTGATCATGCAAAACCTGAAGTTCCAAAAGCAATGCCACTGCCAGGGAATGAACAGGAGAAGCCCTGTATAAAAACTCCTGAAATGAGATGGGTTGCAGCCAAGAAGATGAAGTAAGCAGCTATGGCAGCAAAAGCTCTTGCTCTTATTGAAAGGCATGCCCGGAATGAAGGGTTTGTCAAGCAACGATATAAGAGTTGTTTATCAGCTTCAGGTTTTACTGTAATGTCTGCCCGGAATGCTGATTAAATAAGCTATTATGGCCTGAAAATCAGTAGGCTAAACAAACAATGATAAATATATTTCAGAGCTTACTATTGGATGGGTTGACTCATGTTGTTCTGGATTTTGGTTATATTCGTCACTTACAACTAGTAACGATTACTTTAGTCACTTACAACTAATAACGAACGTTCCATAATTATATTGATTTTATTTCCTTCATCCAATCATAATTTGACATGTGTCATGTTGTGATTTGTTGCCATTATTTTCTTATAATAATTAGGTGTTCCAACGTTTTTACCGCGGGAAACGATTTCTTTTGCTTTAATTTTCTTTAGCTTTTGGTAAACTTTATTTTCCTCCCCGCGCAAAATACTTGAGTGCATTTTAGCAGCTGCTAACTTGCGCTGGAACTGTAAAAACAAGGTAATGGGTGGGTGGCTTTTTGTTCTGGTTTCAAGTGTCCATGGCTTTGCTTATTATTTAATTTTATTCATTTTTGTACAAAAAAGTTTGCAGAGCTTGAAGGTGGAGCTTTAATGGCGAATCACCCAAGAAGCCGCAAAAGGGTCCATGCTACTACCCCCTGCCGTGCCCCTAATGGTAGCGCCTTTCAGAAGTGGTAACAACATAATATTCATATATGTACTAAAAACCTTTGCTTTTGTCCGTTTTATTTTGGGTGTTGATCATTAGAAATTTGTTTTTCAATGCTTCATTTTTTTGTTGATTTTAAGAATTGGGTATTTGATATTGTAACTTATGTTTGAATGCTGAAGTGATATTTGTGGTGAAATGGTGGCAATTGCTTTGGCTGATATGCACGAGTGTAGGACTAAGAAGAAAAAGTTGAAGAGGTTTAAGGGCATTAATGGAACTCAGAATGTTGTCAAACCAACAGTTCCTTGGCAACCCAGATCAGCTTTTAATATGTTTATGTAAACTTCTCAATTCTGATTCCTCTCTTCACTTGTCATTCTTCTATATTATCCCTTTATTTACAGTTTTTAGTAAATTGTTGCATACTTTTTACATTTTTCTTGTGGTATTTTTACACTAGTTATAGTAGATTGTTGGATTATGCTTGTATATGTATGGAGGATTGCTTGTAGTTATGTGCTTTGTGGTTTGTATTTGTAGTAAATTTCTGTCAAATTTGGATGCTTTTTGTTTGTTTATTTTTTATTTTATGATCAAAAGGTACAACTTTGGGGATGTGGGGATTCAAATCCAACTCTTTTCGTTGGGGAAAACATGCACTTGGTCAAACACCTTGAAGCTTTGTCTATTTATTTGTTACTATAATTGGTTATCAGTCCTGATTTTACATACCATCAGTTAATCCTAATATGGTATTCCGCTTGGTTGGTGAGAAAATGGAGAAAGAGATGAGATTCAATAAAGGAACTGAACATCTACTGCATGACTGATATTCAGTCAAGGGATAGTACAAACTAAACTGAATTTTGCTTGGGTTTCCTAGGGAAAGCTTTATGGAAACCAACAAGAATGGAAATTTGATTGAAATTGATCGAAAGGGGTTTGAGACTTGGAAAAACATGTGCAAGGAGGTAACGGTCATCCCAATGTGTTGTTACTATTCCTAGGAAGCTGTCTGTTGGTATATTTTATTGAGTGTCGTTTACCTTTCTGCATTATTCTTTTAGGAGAGGCAACCATATTTTACTCAAGCTGGAAACTTGAACTCAGCCTACAACAAAGATGTGATTGAAGAAGAGAAAAATATTACACAGGTAACTGGACTTGAGAGTTTATGGATGCAAATTTCATTTAAACTATGTCTAGAGCAAACTCTATATGTTCTTGGCATAATTGGTGAAATCAATTGCTGTGCTTTCTTAGGATAGCGGATATCCTTTGAATATGGAACTTGTTGTGTAGATTCTTAAATTGGTAGTTCTATGTGAATTCCGTTTTGCTCTTGTATCAGCTATGGTTCACTAGTGAAGGGTCAATGCTGATGAATAGGGTCAATTCTATTCAAAGATAAATATTGGGAATATGGATAGGCCATTCTAAGACATTGTTATGTAAAGATATATCATTTTGAACATCTTTACATAAATGATATTGTCAGCATAATTGCTTCTCGATTTTAATGTTTCTTTTAGTAAGAATCAGTATCTTTTCTTTTTTTGGTAAATGGGTAACAATCCGTTTACGAAAGCAGTGATTTGTCCTGATAAATTAGCTTCTCTAAATCTTTCTCTTTGATGGGTTCTTGAAATTTTTGTTTTTTCATTCTTCTCAACTTGTTCAGCCTAATTCCTTCGCATTCTGACCTTGAAAGTTAGCATATCCATTGTTCAAAATGAAACCAAGTTTTGCATATATTGTTCCATATTTGAAGGTATTAAGCTTTTAACAATGAGGTTTTCTTCCACAGGTGGATGATGATGAGGCTGATTCAGCAATGGTTGGAAAATTTGATCAGGTTTGTATATATATTTGGGGCACAGAAAGCATAGTAAATATTTATAACAGGGCCGGTGGATAAATTTACGTCTGCTCAATTCTAATTGTTTTCTGACAAAGTCATTGCATGCTGGTTTTTTATCATCACTTATTCATGGAATTTACAGTTCTACGAAGATTGCGAGTACTATGAGACATCTGATGATGATGAACCTTACCAGTCTGGAGGAATTGACAGCCTAAACACAACTGAATGGTACTTTTCATTGTTTCTGCATATCTAACATAATTGTTATCAGTTTGGCTACTTTTGCCACTAACTTAACTGCATTCCTATATATATTATGCTCAGCAATACTAAATTATGACTTTCATGAAGCAGGGAAATGCAGCAATTGGGGATTGCTGAGCACTGTTAGCTTAAAGTCCCCCATTTTGTTGAACCTTTTGTTTCATGTCAATGGGACCATATCCAATTGGCAATGGTGGAAAATTTTTTGCCACTTCATCCTTTGTAAAGGCAAGTCATTTGGCTATTGTAAAGTAGTTGTAGGAGGAGTTTCAGCTTTGTCACAAATTGGTATTGTTTTTGGTACTTAAAACATGGTTGAAGGGGTTTCACAATTCAGGGCTTGAGAGGAAGCATTTTTTTGTCTAGATTTTGTCTTGTAATTTTCCTATTTGGATGCCTTTGTCATATAAACAAATATATTCAAAGCTTGTTTTTCCAAGTTGAAGCTTTCCCACTCAGATCTTTCTTTAGGGATGTTGGATTGTTTTTATTTATCTGATTTTGAGGAATACAGCAAGAAGGCTCTGATCTGAATACTTAACCTTACTAATTGCAAAAAAGAACATGTCTTGGAATATGCTAAGTGTTTTAAACTTTCTGAGATTAGATTTGATAATTTATGTATTCGTGTTATGTAAAATATTAGTAATAATTTATATATTTATATCATATTTTATATAAATATTATGTGTTATAATTTGTGTCAATATAAAAATATTAAATATATATTTTTTGTTTTTTTGAATTTATTAATGATTTTTGTTAAAATTTAATTATATCATTTTCATATTTTTTATTTATATTGTTTTTGTCATCATATTATGATTTAAGTTATTAAATCTATTTAAAATTTACACTTAAAAATTGAGTTAATATTTGATTTAGTGATTATATATTTTTATCAAATAGAAAAAAAATTATAACTTAATTACAGGAGAATAATTTCATCCAAAATTTAACCTCAAATCAAATTTAGGGATTTCATCTTTAAATTTTGTAGATAGATAGGAATAATGTAGTAGATAAATAAAACACCATAAAAAGCAAAAGTTATAGATAACTGAATCCAAAAAAAAAAAGTAATTTATCCAAAAATAAATAAATCCAATGCATTTTGCATCTTTCCAATTCTGTGGACCGAGCTGTACATGCAAATCACGTGAAATCCACGTGAACCTTACAGGTGCATTTCAAAATAATAATAGTAATTAAAAAAAAAATAAAAAAATAAAGCTTTATTTGTTTCATTTCATCGTCTCCCTTGTATTTCGTTTTGGAGGCCAAAAAATGGAAACTAATTTGAGAAGCTCGTCTCATTTACTTCAACTGAGACCCTCTTTTTGTTTTTCTCACTCGCTCTCTCTTTCAAAGCTAATATTATCGGTTTGTTTTTTATTTCTTTTTTTTAAAATTTTTTTGACCCTTTTATGTGTTGATTGAATTTTAATGTTGATATTAATTGCTTTTTTTTTTTTTTAGCAGAAATCACAGCGGTTAAACCTTGTTCAACATCGTTTAGTGATAAAAAACTCAACTAGGTTTGATGAAAATGGCTCTTTTAATGGCTTCCCAGTTAAACCCAGCAAGCTTTTCATGCAAGAGGTATCCTTTTCTCTTTTATTTGTTAGTATGTTTCATGGGAATTTTTTTCTTGTTTGTTATGTGTTAAAAAATGGAAAATTTAATACCTGGGTTTTTTTTTTATTGGAATTTTTCATAGCAAAGGAGATAGTTTGCCTATAATATATTTTGGTTTTCATGCTCGCTTTTTTCTCCTATTTTTGGGGGTTTTTTCAGGGCATTTTAAAATTTTTTTTTGGATGAATTGATGTGCCAATTACTTAAAAAGTTGCAGTTTTGATATCTGGGTTTGTGATTCATGTGTTTTTTTTTTTCTAATTCGTTTGGAAAGATTTTTTTTTTTTGGGGTAAATTCTGTGAATTTAGAGAGAGGAGCAGTTTTAGTGTGTATATATATATATATATATTGGGTATGTATATGTTGTGATAAATTTTGATGGTTTTGTTCATGTTTATTTTGCCATTTAGGCTATTGGAGCTGAGTATGGAGAAGGTTTTGAGACTTTTAGGCTGGACGGGCCTTTAAAGGTTGATGTGGTAAGGAATTAAGTGACTCTACATTCATTGGACTGGTTTGTCAGGGTTTTCAATGAGTTTGGCCATCGTATTGGCTTACGGGTTTCTTTTGGTTTGAATAGGATTACTTGAATGATAGATTACAAGAAGGTTTTCTCAAGCGAATTCGCTATGCCATGAAACCCGATGAAGCATATGGTCTAATTTTCTCTTGGGATAATGTGGTGGTAAGTCTTAAGCATTTTTCATATTTCACAAGGAGTCATATGATGATGGATATATGCTTTTAGTTGACCTTTCATGTATTTTTACTTGTCTTTTTGATGTGGGATTAAATATAGTAAATTAAGAATGTGTATGGAACACAAGATTATGATAGGATAAGATAAGATGATTTTATGAATAAGATTAGATTAAATAATGTCATCCTATCTTGTGTTTGATGTTTGGAAGGATTAGGATAGTATAATTTATTTAATGGTCAAAATTATTCTTCTCTAAAGTTTATACAACTTAAATTATTGATGTAATTTTTAAGGATATAATAGGACATGTAAGTTTAATCCCATGGATTAAAAATAATTCCTCTCCACTTTGTGGGGATTGAATCATCCTATGCCAAGAGGATTATTAATCCTCCTTGTAATCTTATTCCTTGCTTTAGATACAAATCAAACATAATATAGGAAGGTTATCATCCTATCCTATCTATCATCCTATGCACCACACATGACCTTAGTTTGTAATATAGCAGTCCTAACCAAATAGAAAATAAATGGCTATCATGCCAAATACATTTTCAGCTTTGTTTCTCTTTTCAAAGAGGTACTTGGGTTCAGTTTTGTCAAGGGTAGGTGCACTGTAGGCACTGGAATCCTTTTATTGTTGGAGGTGCAATGTACAAAAGAAGTGCTCGCTTGAGTGAAGTAAGGTGCAATATATATGTGTCTATATATAAAAAAACTTAAGATATATAATTCTGGTAATAAACTGTAGAGATTGGTGCATTTCTAAATTCTATCCTACAAAACATGCTAAACTCCGTTTTTCTTTTTTGGCCAATATGCGTGATTTCCTTATGGTCCCAAGTTGTTGTCGAATACTCAAACATTTAGAAGTAGAAAGTTGGATATTGTCCCTTTCTTTTTACTATTGAAGGTACAGCAAATGAAAAAAATTAAAAATAAAAAAAAAGAAAGAGAACTTCAAAACTAGGTGGGCTTTTCTTTTTGCTTCTACAGCCTTTCAAGAAGCCTGTCTAGGTGGACCAGGCATGTGCCTGATCAAATGTGCCTGCCCGAAAGGGTCTCAGTGCTTTTGTTGTCTGGTTAGTGCCAAAGCAGGTGCCTTAACAACACTGCTTAGGTTTATGCTTGAAAATTTTCAAGCAGTGGGGTTTTAGATGGAAGTACCTTCAAAAGCTACATTGAATGTTAACATGCATATTTTGCTTTATACCATGTGATTCTTTCTTTGGCACATTTCAGGCTGATACTGGAGCTCTCAAGTTAGATGCCTGGAAACAACTTGCCTTGGAAGAGGGTATGTATCCTTACCAAATATGTGTTTGTGTGGCTATGGGGTCAGTGCTAGGTGATAGAGGATAGTTGGATGGGGTTATTTATGTTATCACATATTTTGTTCTTTATAACCTTGTACATATGATGAGAGAATCTATAAGAGCTGAACACTGATATTTGAGCTTCTAAATGTTCCAGTGTCTTCATAATAGTTAGTTCTAGATTTATTAACATTGAAATCAACTGTAAGCTTAAATAGGAGCTTGAATTTTCCTTTCCTGTATTAAGTGGAGGAGTATCTTGTTGCCATATAGGTCCCAATGTTTCTTTGTTAAATTTTGTACAGGAAAGGAGATTCCCGAAGAGGGTGATGCTCAAAGGTTGATGCTTTATGCAGGTGCTGATCATGTATTGCATAAGGTTTGGGAGTTCATGGTCCTTTTATTATTTGGATTATGTTTTATGATGTATTGCTATTTAAGCATGACACATTACTTTCTTAGGATGTATTTTGATATTTGGGATTTATTTCTATGACTCAGAGGGCAGAGTACTAAGTCAATATGAGTGATTATGTAAGTTATAATATTGGTTTACTACTGATATTTCATTAAGAGCCAGAAAGTTGCAACAATTCTTATCATCAATTTATTGGTTTTAATTGTGATTGTATTTGGTGTCCAGACTTGTTTAGATAGTCTTTTTCTATTTCTTTCCCTTTCTTTTTTCTGTCATGAAATCTAATCTCATTTTTTGCGAATACAATAGGAAAGAAAGGCATACTAGATGAGGGTTTCTTCAGTTTGAGAAAAATTGAATGCATAAGAACTGAAATATTCCCCTAAAGTTCTGATTTCTTGATTAATCTCTTATGAATTCATTTGTTCCTTTCCTGTCAATCTGACTATTTTCATATTATACTATTTATTTTGTTTATGTCTCTTACCAGTTTCCAAAAATTTTTAGATCTTGCACTGGGAGACTGCAGAAAGCGAAGTGGATAGATTGAAGTCAAGGCTTTCACAGATTTATTATGATAATCTGGCAAAGGTGAGAGCTTGTTCAATTGGTTCCATGGGTTTTATCTTTCAAGTTAATAAACTATATTGCTGCTTTCCTCTTCAATCAGCTAAGAAAACCAATGGATGGGTTGGAAGAATGGCTTGATGCTGTATATACAGCTCGCATCCCTTGTGCTGTGGTTTCAAGTCTTGATCGAAGGAACATGGTTGATGCCTTAGAACGAATTGGCCTCAAGAAGTATTTCCAGGTTCATTGTTTTTTGAAGATTTTTCATGTATCCCTTGTATGGTGGCAACTAATATTGTTATAGTTTTGTTCTGAAGCCCAGTGGAATGTGCTGTTTGTCATGATATGAGCATAGCAGTTATGAGCTTGGCAGGCAGATAATTTGTATGCTACCTTTAATTCCTTATGCTCAAACTTCTCTCAGTTCTGTCCAGAGCCACTATTCTACTTTTCCAGTTGAAAGCCTTTTTTCATCTTTCCTATGTTAGCATGACCGTGTACACTCAATATGTGAAATGTCTTGTTCCACCTTGTCATGATGATCTTGAGACCATTTAGACAGCAATAAAATGGTCTTCTGCAGCAAGTCTCCAGTCTGTGTATAAAATTTCTTTCATTGTTCACAGCTCATAGTTATATTTCATAATGCAGGCAATAGTTTCTGAGGAAGATGGTATGGAGTCAATAGCTCATAGATTTCTCTCAGCAGCTGTAAAGGTATGTTCCATTTAAGATCACTGTATCATCTACGTCACCTATCAATGTTGGATTATTTGTCCTCTGAATTATCAATATAGTTTCGGAGCTACATTTGGATTTGTTATAATGCTGAGCAACTTTTAGATGGTCTTGCTACTGCAAGATTTCTTTTTTTTTTTTTTTTGCAATTTTCTTTTGTTTCTTGAGATGTTCACTGCAATATATGACAGTTTTGATTTTTCTCAGTTTCCTTGAAGTAACAAGGAGAGTTTTACTGTCTTATGGTATGTGAAAGAGTTGTCCATCAATCTGTGTGTATGTGAACTTTTAAACCTATCTATGGCAGTTAAGTGTTGTGTCTGTTCACTTACCCAATCCAGCCACCAATAATGTGGCTGAGAGATGTTTTATGAAGCCCAGGCTTGCGATTATTTCAGATTATAGGCTTCAAAGCTTACCAATATGTAGATCAATAGGAAGCATTTGCTTTCTTTCGATCCAGCTCTGATAGCAGAAAATTTGTACTCTTCATGCACATTGGCATATTGACACACAGTGAAACTGCGACCATTAGATGTCAATTGCAAGAGATAGAAAAGAGGAAAATAAGACAAAAACCAAAGATGCCAATTTGGTTGTTATAATTTTGATAGCTTTTATTTAGTTATCTTGCACCATGCATGAAGCCGCTGCACTTGAATGCATTTAATTTCTCATTGAGT
Source organism: Durio zibethinus (assembly GCF_047325235.1). Lineage (NCBI taxonomy): Eukaryota > Viridiplantae > Streptophyta > Magnoliopsida > Malvales > Malvaceae > Durio > Durio zibethinus. The sequence continues at coordinate 24,370,345 of NC_143180.1, forward strand.
TTATGGAAAACTGTAGTTGAGTTGTTATACGTAAATGTAAAAGTATCTGGGTGCAGTACATGTCCTATACAGAAAAAACTATTAAACTCAATGATAGAAGCTTCTTTTTGTTTTTAATTTGTTCTCCTTTGTTTTTGATCTACTTCCAATTAATTCCTTGCAGCTGGATCGTAAACCATCGAAGTGTGTAGTGTTTGAGGATGATCCTCGCAGCATTACTGCAGCTCACAACTGTACTATGATGGCTGTGGCATTGATTGGCTCTCACCCCGCGTATGTGTTTCATGCAACATAGAAGCATGCTATCATTAATACATGCAAACTTTAATTGCAACATTTGAAAGAACTCAATATCTATGAAATGTGATTATTGCACCCAAATCCCTTTTATCAAGAAATTATCTGATATCTGTCATAGCCTTATAGGAAAGCATATTAAAGGCAAGGGTGTAACCCTTGGTATTTACACTTGGGGCATAAATAGTGTGGAGGTTTATGCCCTTTTGAGTGTGGCTAGGTTTTGTGTCGATCTGACCGGAAAAAACTTGTTTTCTCACAATTGTGTGCTTTCTGATTTCATTTGTTTCTTTTAGTTGGAAAGTCATCTGAAAAGAAATTAATAGACATGAAAACATGCAGGTATGATCTGGTGCAGGCTGATCTTGCAGTTGGTAACTTTAATGAGCTTTCAGTGATTAATCTTCGAAGATTATTCGCTAACAAGGGTTCTACTTTCATGGACCGGCAAAAGCAGATCATAGAGAAGAATCCTCCGAAAAGGAAGCTTACAGTCGACACCATATTCTGAATTCATTTCTCATCTTCCCCGAATGAACATTTCTCATCTTCTTCCCCTTCATTCGGAATTTGTCCCTGTACGTAGCAAAACCGTAGGTAGAAGAGTTGTTTACATTTTCTCTTGATAGGAAAATGTTTTCCACCCGTCATTCATCTGATTGTACAGTGGATTGGTTAATTCAGTTCTCATCATGGTAGAACTTCACTCTAAATATGAATGTTGGAACCGAGAATCTCCTGATAAATGGGATGGTATTGTAATTTTGTGCGGGATTATTGAAAATGATTCCCTTTTTCCTGATTACTAGTATGGTTTTACTGCTTGTTTTCATCTTGCAAAACTTAATAGCCAAAGTATTTTCAGGTCCCAATATGATGATATTGCTTGACCTGGTTGGTTAGCAAGGCAAGTAATTAGACAACCATAGGCATTAGTTTTTCAATTTCCTCATGCTAAATCAGCAACCTCATCATGAATTCTGTCCACTTTACATCCTCTTCAACCATCCTCGTCAGCTTGTTGTCGAATGAATACACATTCTATATGATTGTCTTCTGAAATTCCTTACAAACAATGAACCTACAGACATGATCAAACAGAAGAAAAAGCAATGCTCAAGGAAAAATCAACATTGAAACCAGAGGAAGATAAAGCAAGAAGTAGCATGTAGAGTGCATTGTCTTAAAAGAAACAAGTGAAAAGCTGTTTTGTCCACAAGACAACTCAAAAACTGCTAATTAAAGTGTGACAGCTGAGTGAGCCAACTTTAGAAATTTGATCTCACCATTCTAAATGACTCCGCCTACCACTTAAGAACACAGAAAATACTCAGACTGGGACAAATTCTCTCATTGTTTTCATTGTTACTCAAAGCAGCTGACAGAAACACAAACTCATAGACATCCAAGTTATTATGAATAAAGTTGGATTTGTTCAAATGAAATAAAACAGCACATTTCCTGCTCAATTTCCATTATTAAACATCCGGGAACTTACCAGTTCAAGTACCAAAGAACTACAGCAGTTTCGGGGGCATTCACACTAAGCTACTATCAAGAAACATGAAAACAGGCTATTCAACCAAGAGTCTTCACAATAAATAAGCGTCAAGGATTAAGGCATAAAGCAAAGATGAGGAAGCAAATATGTATTATTATGCATGTTTCCAAAGGAAAATTAGTAGTGTCCATTCCTCAAGAAACTGCAGAGAGAAAAATTTTCATACTAAAGCAAATTTCTTTATTTATTTTTTCCTTTTATTATCTCTTTCATATAATAATCTCACTTTTCCCTTTCACTTTGTTTCTTTTTTCTTTGATTTCTTTCTCGTCTACTAAATACCTATTCAAATCCTGAGAAAACTTGGTCTAAAGCTAAGCTTTATTCTGTTTGGTGCCATAACAATGTCACCTTTAACATCACAAAATCTAGCTCTAAAAGCAACTCAAGCTTGGGGAGCAAATAATACAAAGGGTACATTTTTGCTTGTACAGTGAGCAGAGTAAAACAAAACAAATGATTTCAGTTAAGTATGACGTAGGTGATAGGATTTGAATTCCAAACCTACTGGATGTCATTTCTTAAGGGTGGTTTTATGAATCAATTGAAATAAGCCTTGGGTTTGATGTAATTTCTTGTCACCATAAAATAAAAATAATTGATCAATTCGCTATGCTCATTATGCATCATCCATTTTAATAAGAAAAAGAAACTAATCAGGAAACTTCAGTTAGAAATGCCAAAAGCAATACTAATTGAGACATTACAAGAGGAAAAGAATATAACATTCCAAAGAAACATAAGATGAGGTAAACATCATCCTAAAACTATGCAAAAATTGAATAATTTTGTACCATAAAAATCAATGTAACTGAAGTTAAGAGTAACAACTGATTCTATCCAGCTATCATAGAAACATTCAATATACTAATAAAGTCAACTAACTTTGCACTTATTTTAGGCTTCAACAACATTACTATGCAGTATGCACAAAAGTAACCGAATTATACACTAAATGAATTCAGAAGGAGAATTCGAATCAGGCTTCACATTGTCACCTAATGCTCCAGGATGCTGCAAATTTTGCAAAACTTGAGGAGGCAAACCCGCCAAACCAGCTGCTAGCCCATCACTGCTGAACCATAAAACTGACAAAAGAGCCTAGCCATAACCCCAAGAATCTGCATTTGGTTCTGGCATTCATCCATATGCATTTGCATCGTTGCTTTCTCATGTTCAATTTGCAAACCCAACAACCTCTCCTTCCACTCCATCTCCTCCTCTTCGCGCTTCTCCTCCATTCTCCACCTCTTCGTCCTTTCCTCATCCAATTCCTTCTCTAACCTCAATCTTCTGTCCCCCTCCCTTCTATTCCAAGCCAACTTTATTTCCTCCAATATTTCCCTATCTTCCACTCTCTCCTCCCTCTCACTCCACCGCTTTTCCTTCCCAAACTCCAATTCCCTCCTCTTTTGCTCCCTCTCCATCTCACCTTTCTCTCTTACAAACTCTCTTTCCTTCCTTTTCTTTTCCCCCCTCACCACCACATCTCTCAACTCCAAAACTTGTGTTCCAAGCAATCCAAGCCCCTTACTTCCTCCTATACCCTTCCTTGATTTTCGAACCCGAGAAATACCAATATCACCAAATTCCCTCTCTCCCCCAAACTCACCCTCATTCCCTACCTTCTCACCACCATGAACCTCATCCCCATCTCCATCAACACCGTCCTCTTCCTCTTCCTCTTCCTCCTCAAAATCCTCACTATCAATGCAAACCCCCCCCCCCCCCCCCCCAAGTCACAACAGTACTCAAACAAATCATTCCCATTACCATTGCTTTCACTTCCTTTCTTCCCTTTAACTTCAAGTTCCACATCACCAAAAACCTCTTTATACTTCAAAAAATTTTCCCAATGATTCTCACCATCTTTCCAATTAAACTCATCATTTGAAATCTTAATCTTCTGCTTCACCCCCAATTACTGGTGCCTCATGTTTTGAACCTTAATAGACACATCACTCCAAGACCATTTGAAAGGAAAAGTAATGGGACCTTGAAGATGATGAACTGAGTTAACATGGTCAGCTATGGGCTTAAACTTTTTCTCTCTTGTTTTGAGTTTGGATAAAGTTCCTGAATTGAGAAGATCGGAGTATGTGGACAAAAGGGTTTGTTCTTCAAGCTCTGACCACTTCTTACGTTTCATTTTTGTAGGGAAAGATCTTCTAGGAGTGTTTTGGTTTGGCTTGGTTTTGAGGATTGTTTGAACAAAAGACTTGGAGTTCGCAGGTTGTCTGAAAAATGCCGAAGTGCAGAACTCAGGAGTACTTCTGAGAGCTTTGGGGATTGAAAGTTTTTTTTTCTTTGACAAAAAAGACCCAAGAAAATAAACCAGTAAAGAAAAATAAAACAATGGTCTTGGCCAACGTTAAAGCAGAGTTGGGGTGGCAAAAAAAATAGACAAAACGACTTTTGGAACATCTGTCAAAGATTAAAACTTTTTTTTTTTTTTATCATTTTCCTTATCTTCCTCTCTATCTAAACCCTCTCAAAGACCCGGCAGGATTGGAAGAAGCTTCATAGATGAGTTAAGAGTTGAGAGTTAAGAGTTGAGACCCTGCTTCAAAAACAAACTCGAAGACTGAAGCTTTTCTGGCAGTTGCAATTGGAACCCAAAAAAAATGTCTTGTAGCTCAGTTTCTGCTTTTACTTCTTCTCTCTTTGTCCCTCCAAAAAAATCATCTCTGTCCAATCACAAGCCCAGATTCATCCGCTGTTCTCTTGGAGGTTCTCATTTTTCCTTCATTTTCAATTTTATTTTCCAATGTTAAGGTTTTATTTGTTACTTCATTGTTTGAAGTGGGATCTTCTGGTTTTTTTTGCTTTCTGTTGTGGAAGTGGCAAGGCTCAAAAGACCAAGTCAAAATTTTGGAATCTTAGAACATTAGGGGCCTAAGCCTGAAAACCTCTCTGGCTAAGCTGACTTGTGTTTATTTAATGTGTTATAGTTATGGGTTCATGGGATCTAATTGTGATGCAATTTTGGTTTTAATGAATGAAGCTCATTTGATGTGCGGGCTTCTTTGTTGAAAAGTTGCTTGAAATGATCAATGGGCTAATGTCAGATGTGAGAATTAGAAGCCATTTTTAGATGTGCTGGTGAATGGTGATTAGTTGATAATGTATAAGCTTTAGTTGACGTATTGGGAATAGTTATTTTGAATAAGAATGCTGAAGGATAGAACTAGTAATGCGTTGAAATCACCATTAGCTATGCTTTGATGGGACCATGACACTATGACAGGACAATGACCCTTCTGCATATGAGAACCACCATAGCATAGAAAGGCATTGGGACTTTTTTTTTTTTTTTGTATATTTCTTGGGGAACATAAAAGAAAATCAAGGAAAAAAGCTGAAATAAATTTCTACTATGTTCTTCATTCCGGTCGGTTGTCATTCTTAATTTATTGATTTTTACTGGTTTTATAACAAAATTGAGTAGCAAGCTCGTTACTCATGCACAATCATGATCACACAATTTGGTATTGTGGCATGTTTGATGTTGATAATTGTTTGAGAAAGTGTGCATATTATTGGTCTGGTTGAAATTACCTTCTTTTTGTCTAATTTCAGCCATACATGTCCTGATTGCTTCCTTACATTTGCATCCCCTTGTATGTGAGCATGGCATGTTTCCTTTTACAAAATCATATATACTGATGATTCTCCACCACTCTTCTTCTTCAACTATTGTCTTTGATCAGGCCTGCCTGCATTATTGAACCATATCTAAGTTTTCCCGGAAATTGCTGGTTTATAAGTTTTATCTTTAACATTCTCATTTAGGGACTGTAGTGGAACCAAAAGCTACTGCAGCTGCTGAGCCGTTGTTGCTCAATGCTGTGCGAGGGCAGGATGTTGAAAGACCACCAGTTTGGCTTATGAGGCAAGCAGGGAGGTACATGAAGGCAGGTTTTTAAATCGGTGTGGTTTCAAAAGGTTTTTTTTTTTTTTATGTGCTGCATTTACTTTGGAGATAGCATACCACAAATGTAATATGTCTGCTTGATGCTTGTGCTAGCAAACCCTTCTCGAAGAAGAGAAAAAAAAAGATTTATCTTTTATTTCCTTAGATAATCTAATAGAAGGATCACAGTAGGCTATATGATATTTCAAAATGAGGATTCTATGGTGGAGAAAGTATAGCCTAATTCCTCACCGCAGTTCTAGTCATTAAAGAAAGAAAAAAAAAAAGAAGGAAAGAACAGAAAAGAGTGAGTAGATTTCTTGATGATGTAGAATGAAAATTTCCTAAAAAACTTGCCACATAGAACTTGCCAGGTTTTAGTAAGTTATCTAAAAACCTTGCTTTTTATGCTTTTGTCAGATCAAGCAGAAATGAAAAGTAGATATTTTCCAATATTTATGTGCTAATGTTTTATGCAGCCATTTTATATGCTAGTTTTGCAGGCTTTTTTTTTTTTTTTTCTCTTGCAAATCTTATGCTTTGATGCCATCTTTTACTTCACTTTCTATTTATATGCGTGTAGGTCTTTTTTCCTTGAGCCTTGTTTATTTCTTGTAATTTCAATGTTGGCATCTCTGGTTTTTGCTTCTCAAAGAAGAGAGTAGGTAATTGTTTTTTGCTTTCATGCTCCTTCTCCTTTTCAATTATGTCTGACTTTGAATGTTTCATATTGTAGAGCTACCAAATTATCTGTGAAAAATATCCTTTCTTCTGTGAAAGATCAGAAAATGTTGATCTTGTCGTTGAGATTTCACTGCAGCCATGGAATGTTTTCAAGCCTGATGGGGTTAGGTTTTTTTGTAATCCTTTTAATTATTTTTCTTGAATGAACATTTCTGATTGCTGTTTTATTATTCTTGGTTAAAATCCCCCATTTTTCCACATTTTGGGTATCAAGAGGCTTCAGTTGACTTTTCCATTCTTTTGACAAGAAAGCCAAACACCTCCACTCCTCATTCTTTTTGCTCTTTGCAGATTGCAAGTTATTATCATTTTGAATAATTGTGTATTGTGACAGGTCATTTTATTAGCTGATATTCTTACTCCTCTCTCTGGGATGAACATACCTTTTGACATTGTGAAAGGTAAAGGTCTGCTTATCTTCGACCCTCTAGCCACTGCTGCTGATGTTAATAGATTGAGAGAATTCGATCCCGAGGAGGCAGTTCCTTATTTTGGCGAAGCATTGACAATCTTGCGGAAAGAGGTCTATATTGACATTTCTTATACTATTGTCCTAATTTGAATTTCTTATTTTCCCCATTATTTTCAGGGTTTTTTGTTTTTACATATGTAAAACATCCATGTCTTGCCATGTACCATATGGTATTTTCCACATACCATCAGTTGTGCATTTGGAATGTTCTTAGGCAGGAATGGCAAACAAATAATGGAGTTAAACAACCAAGATAATCAATTAGAGAAGTTTGCTAACCTTAATGTTCCCAAACAGAAAGGTTAGCCATTAGGCCTCTCTGCAGTAGTATTTTTGCCTCAATTATACCTAATTGATTCCAAAATAGTTATTCCCTAACCCTTTCGCGATCCCTTGGATCAACCCTCTATGGTCAGAAGTATGTAATTATCTGACTTTTACTATTGTTTTGTTCTACCATTTTATATAAGGACGTAGTATTGTTCTTTGCGAACTCAGGTAACATTGTAATGCTCTTGCCTACTTAATGGGGTTTCAATAAATTTAAAAGCTAGTGTAGACTCACCCCTTCTCTTTGTTTTGCCAGGTAGATAACAAAGCTGCAGTTCTAGGTTTTGTTGGTGCTCCGTTCATGCTAGCATCATGTGTGGTTGAAGGTGGTTCATCAAAGAACTTCACCAAAATAAAAAGACTGGCCTTCTCTCAACCCAAGGTAATTTTAGTTCTCTTTCTCTAGCATCTGAGACCTATTGTAGTGATGTTTGTCTTCTTTGTTGTTTCTTCTGGACCTGGTCCTTGTCTTAAATAGTGTCCATTACTGAAACAACAAACAACGTAAGAGTTTTCTGTCTGCTACTTCAAAAGTTAATTGCCAGTTTGATTGCCTTTGGTTTTTCTTATTTTTCATCTGCTTCTCAAAACATTTGTCAACTACCCTTAATTGTGAACAATGTTGTCAACTGGGTTCCATATTGACCTTTTCCTCCTACAGGTACTTCATTCTTTGCTTCAGAAATTTGCGACCTCCATGGCAAGGTACATTCGATACCAAGCTGACAATGGAGCTCAAGCTGTTCAAATTTTTTACTCTTGGGCAACAGAGCTCAGTCCAGTGGATTTTGATGAGTTCAGCTTGCCCTATTTGAAGCAAATAGTAGATGCTGTAAAACAAACCCATCCAGATCTTCCTCTAATCCTTTATGCAAGTGGATCTGGGGGCTTTTTAGAAAGGCTAGCTTTAACAGGTGTAGATGTAGTTAGCTTAGATTGGACAGTTGACATGGCTGGAGGTAGAAGGTGACTTGGACATGATATTGCTGTACAGGGAAATGTTGATCCTGGTGTTCTTTTTTGTTCAAAGGAGTTCATCACCAATTGGATAAACGATACCGTGAGAAAAGCTGGTAAAGGGAAACATATATTGAATCTAGGTCATGGGATTAAAGTAGGTACACCTGAGGAAAATGTTGCCCATTTCTTTGAGGTTGCTAAAGAAATCAGATACTAAAAACGACAAGGGATTTGCACGCTGAATATAGTTTATGTATCTTAAGGTTCTTTTTTCCAGCCTTTGATTCTTCATTTGTATTTATATTGTTCCATGCTGGAGAAACATACTAGAGTAATATAATTTTGTTGACAGCTTCGATCCTTGAAGTCTAGGAGTGCAGATAAAATCACTTACTCCTTAATCCACGATATAGTTATTTTAAGCTTGAATTTAATTCAGTTGATTCATACAATCATTTTTAAGATGTGATAATTCGTAAGTTTGAAATTTAAACAATGATACTTATAATTTCTTTTTTTATTCTAATACGGTATTTTTTTGTATTAAGAATATAAAAAAAATTGTTGAAGCTATTCATTGCAAAATTTTACTTGGAATCTACATAATTTTTTTTTGCCGTTCTACAATTTGCTAAAGTCCTATTCTCACGACAAGCATTAGCCTATATGTCTGCTATGTTTTTGATCTTGGTTACATTTAGACGGGGTTTGGGGGAGCACTTGCAGTTTACTTCTTAACCTTTCATTGGAAAAGTAACCGACTGTTAGAAGTCAGAAGGTTAACATAAGTTTGGTTTGGTTTTGTTTGTTATGTGTAACTGAAACTCTAAATTTGGAAACATCGTTCTCATCTAAGTTGTTACTGCGGCCTTTTCATTCCTTTATTTTGAATCTCCTATCCAGAAAAGGGTCAGGGGACCGTTATAAATCATGTTCCTTTATTTTGAATCGCCTATGCAGAAAAGTGTCAGGGGAGCGTTATAAATCATATGCCTCATCTAACTACAGTCAAAATACTCCCATCATGTGCTCTTATTCACCTTTTTGCCAAGGCTATGACAACAAGATAGAAATCTATAACAGGAATCACAACCTTTGATCCCATCCAATTATAGAGTGATATAACAACAAAATTTGATGATTATGTTGACGACTTTGGAATTCTTTACAGTGGAAAAGATGGATCAAAGTCATTGGAGCCATGCTGAACTGATGTCGTTAGGCCGAAAAGAGGCCAAAGGAATTTAAGATTCCAGATTCAGCTTAGCTTATAATATGTCAAATGGGTCATTAATAGAATCTGACCCTTCATTTATCATTTGGGTTTGGCTCAAAAATTATAGGTTGTTTACCTACAGGTTTTTATGCTAGGGATGATTGTTGCAAAACATACTGAATATGCTGATAGCATCTCAGAATAAAGTTAAGAAGGTTGACTACTTTCACTGACTTTTCAGCCAAAATATATATATATATATATATATATATATTGTTTTTGGGCAAAATAAATGGTATCAGACCTACCAATCACCAAATCTACTCAGCAAATATGCTAATGCCACCTCAATGATCATTCTATGTTTTAAGTAGTTCATACATTATTGGTCAGTTATATCTGTACAATTTGTGCACATTCATGATATAACTCCTTTTCTTTTGCTATTTATTTAGTATAGTTTAAATTTCGGGTTTTAATATTTAGAATCGATGTGATGGGTCCTTAAAATGATTGAAAAAAAATTATGTCCAAAAATATTAAGTTTGGAATATTCTGCAAAAACTAGAGCCCATGTAAAATGCTAATCCTGCAAAAAATTTAGAATTGATTCCCTAGTTCTTAGACAAGGATAAAATTAGAAAAAATGCAAAAAAAAAAAAAAAAACAAGCCTCGCAATCATCATGCTTCAGGCCAGAAGTTAGAAAACAGTGGGGCCAACAAGGAGGTTACCAACCCATAATCACACAATAATATTGTCAAAATTGTCGACTTTAAGATGTGGGTCCAAGCAAATTTCATGGAACATCAACTCTTTCAAGACCTGACAGCAATAATAAAGTCAATTTACAAGAAAATTCAAAAGGAAGAAGCAAATACTTTTAGGACTCTATGGTCTCATTTTGTCCTTTAGTTTTGCTTCATTATGCCATCTATGGACTAGTAGTCTGCAAAGACAGCCAGTTTAGGAGCCACCAGGACCAGGAATCAACTTGCCTGATCAATAATGCTGCTCAAACAGTTCATGTTTTCATTGATTTTGTTTGGACAATTTAAATTTGGGTTTAATGGCTTAAGAAAAGGTTCGGTTTTTGAAAAGAAAGAGAGAACCTGTCATTTCTCAAATCCTTGTTTTCCGTCCACCCATTAAGGGTGACCTTTTGTTTTCAGTTTTGACAGCAATAGAAAAGCCAGGCTTTGGTCCTAGCCAACACCTTACATATACCTTCCATATATAGTTCAAAGCCAGTAATGCCAATTATTAAATGACGAATTGCATTATATTACCGTACATAGTATTTGCAACATCTTTGTCTTTCATCTGTCCCCCGCTACCTCCTCCTCAAAAGGCCTTCTTCCACTCAAAACTCTACATTATCTCTTTTTCATTTCCCTTCAAAAGTAAGTTTGATTCTTTCTTTCTTCCTGAATTTCATTGCTTTCTTTATTCTTCATTTTTGAGGGTCTCTTGATCTAGGTTGTAATCTTGGACATGAGATGAGACCAATAGTTTTGTTTAAACCTGTTTCCTCATTGTTGAATCATGTTCATCCTGTGAAATTGATGGATTTTAAATGTTTGTTTTTGGGTATTTTTCTAAATCTAATCTAAACAACTTTCTGTTCTCTGAAATGTTTGTTTTGCCTTATTCATTTCTCATCTACATTTTGTCTGCTTAGAAAATGTTTTTTTTTTTTCCCAATCTAGATTTAGCCCTAGAATTCATTGTTTATGTTGTCCATACCTGTTATTACTGAATATCTTTAATAGCTTGACTACGTTGGTGAAATCAATTATTTGTATTGTGTTAGCTTAAGAGTTTGTTTCCATATCTTTCAAAACATTGTTTAGCTATCTTTAAGTTTTTGACATGAAAGAATGTTTCATAAGTGGTTATCTGGAAGTAGATGGGAATTTAAATTGTAAAAGACTAGCTGCTAAATTTCTTATGCGTTAGTTAATCTTGTTCAACCATGTGAACCATGATGCTGCATTTGGATCTGTGAATGAGAGTTAACATAAAAGTAATAAAGAAAGAAGGTTTTGATGGAATATTTAAAGAGGAATACACCATTATCGAGTATGTTTGCGGGTTAGATAAATTTTAAATCTAAATCTGAATCCGAAGTCTTTTCTTCTCTTTCTTTCTTTTTTTTTTTTTTTTTTTTTTTGGAATTTGATCCACTGATCTTTTAATTGCAGCCAATATAACTGAGCCAACGCAATAATACATATTTCTTGCAGACTTATCAGGTTTATATAGTTTTGTGCTATCAATTCTAATGACCCTGTATATAACTGCATAAATCTAAACAAAGATTTGAACCAAATGTGCAATCAGTCATCTAGTTGTTTAGCGTGTTTTTGTGTTCATCATCTTACATTCTAGGCCTACATTTGAGGATAATTGAAAGGGCTGCTTTTGTTGGTTTTCAGCAGTTTATGCATCATGATTCTAGGAGATGTCAGCAAGTCAGGTTTTGCATTTGATGCATTACTTATGTAATTTAGTTTATGAAGAAACAAAATATAGCTAAAAAACAAGCTTTTTAATGATTCATATGAACATTTCTTTATACTACACATGAATGTCAGATAATAATTTCCATTAGAGAGAATTACACTCCTACTCACTAAAAGCTTCATCTGGAAAAATTGAGTTGAACGACTTGTGTTTGCTGGCTAATGTGGTACCACTGGTTTCGGCACATAGTTGAGAATTTGGTGCATCACTGAGTAATATTTATAGTGACTTTTTATGCATTTCTTGACTTGAAGCACGAGCATGAATTCAGAATATATATGGTGTTTTTCTGCTGATTGAATCATTGTCTACTTGCCTCTTTGTGTCTTTCAGACAGCATACAGACAGGACCAGGGAATGCAGAAAGATGTGTTTGCACGCTGTGAACTTTTTCTCTGAAGCCGATAAGGTTGTGTCGACTTCTGAATTACCCCTATTCATTCTCGATGAGGTTGGATACTCAATGGATAGCAAATTCAAGATCTGTGTCCAAATTCTTAATAGAATTGAAAACAAAGTTTCTTTCATGTTGATGCATGACCTTGTTGAAGACGGTTGATTTCTGCTGTAGGCACTCCTGCTCTTTAGAGTGTATATGTAATAATTGCTGGAGATAGTACTTTATTGGAGTGTGTTAGGATTCGAACTTGGGAATGGAGAATAAGGGGAAAGTATTGATGCAAAAGTATGAATTTGGGAGATTGTTAGGGCAAGGAAACTTTGCTAAAGTTTACTATGCAAGGAATATGGAAACCAACCAGAGTGTGGCGATTAAGGTTATTGATAAGGAGAAGGTTTTAAATGTAGGGATGATTGATCAAACCAAGAGGGAGATATCTGTTATGAGCCTGGTTAAACACCCTAATATCTTGGAGCTTTATGAGGTCATGGCTAGCAAAAGCAAGATTTACTTTGTTTTGGAATATGCCAAAGGGGGTGAACTCTTCAACAGGGTGTCAAAAGGAAAGCTGAGAGAAGACATGGCAAGGAAGTATTTTCAACAACTGATCAGTGCTGTTGACTTTTGCCACAGCAGAGGTTTTTATCATCGGGATTTGAAGCTGGAGAACTTGCTCCTGGATGAAAATGGAATTCTCAAAGTATCGGATTTTGGTTTGAGTGCCATTGCTGAGTGTAAACATCAAGATGGGTTACTCCACACAACTTGTGGAACCCCTGCCTATGTAGCTCCTGAAGTTATAAACAGAAAGGGTTATGATGGGGCCAAAGCTGACATCTGGTCTTGTGGGGTGATCCTCTATGTTCTACTGGCTGGTTATCTGCCATTTCATGATTCAAATCTAATTGCAATGTACAGAAAAATAAGCAAGGCAGACTACAAATTTCCTACCTGGTTTTCACCTGAAGTGAGCAAGCTGTTGTCAAGAATCCTCAATCCTAACCCAAAAGCTAGAATTTCAATTGCAAAAATCATGAAAAATCCTTGGTTCAAAAAGGGCTTTAACTCCAAACCAGTTCAGAAGAAAGATGAAATGGAATTGGCTCCTCTCAATATTGATGCAGTTTTGGGTTCTGAGACTAATTACTATAATGCATTTGAAGCGAAGAAAGACAACTCTAAGCTCACTAATTTGAATGCCTTTGACATTATTTCTCTATCAAGTGGGTTCGATTTGTCTGGATTATTTGCAAAAAATGATGAGAAGAAGGAAGTAAAATTCACTTCCATGCATACTGCCTCCGCCATCACATCTAAACTAGAGGAAATTGCTCAGAATTTGAAGTTAAAAGTTAAGAAGAATGATGGAGGGCTGTTGAAAATGGAAGGATCAAATGGAGGTAGAAAAGGGGCCTTGGCTATTGATGCCGAAATATTTGAGTTCACCCCATCTTTCCATTTAGTAGAGATGAGGAAATCCAATGGTGATACATTGGAGTTTCGAAAGATGTTGCAACAGGATGTTAGACCAGCTCTCAAGGATATTGTTTGGGCTTGGCAAGGTGAGCAGCAGCAACAACAACAACAACAACAGCTGCACTCATCCTAACTCTCTTCGTACCGAAGTGTCTCAAGTTTATTTTTTGAATGATGTGTTCTTTTTCTTGAATAATTGTAGCCAAATTTGGATTTCTCGAAATCTACTTAAACGCCCAATTCCATTGCAAAATTTTGGCTACTTGGTGTTAGTTACTTTTATTAATGTTCACATGCTGGTTTCTTTTCTCCATAGCTGGCATGCTTCCATGATTTCTTGTTTGAGTTGTGTTGAAATTTGAATAGGACATCTGTTACGATTTATGGTCACTTAATTAGTGGTAAGATATTTGGTTACTATTACATGATCATGTGCTTGGCAGAGGCTCTTGGCTTTGCTGTTGATATCTAAAAAACAGTATGGCTCCAAAACATCCAGCTTTGATGCTCTTCTGTTTCAATCTCAAATTCAGTATCTGGTGCACGAAATTGTCTAGAACTGCAACAATGATCTAGAAATCAGATTGTTTCTTCGTTGGTGGAGTTTAAAAACTCAAATGGCGATATATTTTATAATTTTCTTGATTAAAATGTGAAATGAGTGCTTAACTAGTCTCTCTGCTGTCATATACAACATATACAGGATGTTTAGCCTTACTCTTGAGTCTTAGGTTAATTTCAATAATATAAGTTAATTAAAACATGAAATGAGTGCTTAACCTTATTCTTGACTCTTATATTAAAGTGTCAATAATATTTGAAAGTTTTGTGAATCAATATATATAATAGATGATTTGAAAATTTTATGCAGCCATTGTCTTTGTTTATTAATAATTTATTTTTGATTATTATTAATACAATCTTCAATAATTTCAAGTATAAAAAATTCAGATTTCAATTCACTCCAAATAAAATAAATATCCACAATATTTATTTGAAAATTTTCAATGATAAGTCAAAAATAATTAAGAAAATCAATAAAGAAAAGATCCCTCACTAAAAAAAAAAGAAGAAATTTTGATACAGAAATTTCCTCTGAGGTGTCCTCCAGCAAAAAGGAATCCTAGATAACGAACAACCAAACAGGACTAGGATTTCCAAATCGTACAGTGTTTCCTTTATAATTATAAATACCCTTGATTTGGCCTTTCATACTATCTCAAATCTCTGGTTTTTTCACTGTTTGGATTCATCTGCTTTCTGTTCTGTTTTCTTCCCTGCTTCTGTTTTGATGGCTGCGGCAAAGTCATGTCCATTGCCATCCTACACGCCACAAGAAGTGGCTGCTGTCTTCGTGGACCGCTACTATTTTTTGCTCCGTGATTCTCCAGGAGAGCTTCACAAGTTTTATCTGGATTCAAGCATGGTGAGTCGGCTGGGACCTGATGGTGCAATGATTAGCTTCACAACCATGGAAGAAATCAGGAAACATGTCCTTTCTTCCTTGGATTGCAAGGAATATGAAATTCTTTCTTCTGATGCACAAGTTACAGCAAACGAGGGAGTGTTTGTTGTGGTTATCGGTTGCTTCACTACAAAGAATAATCAGATGAGGAAGTTCAATCAATCCTTCCTCCTCACCCCAATGGAAAGAGCCAATAGTTACTTTGTCTTAAATGATATTATGAGATTTCTTGATGAGCAAGAAACAAAAGTTGTTCATAGTGAAGATGTCCTAACTGCTGTTTCAACTTCAACATCGGATGATGAGCCAACCAATGATGTTCCTAAAAAAAGTTTTCTGTCGGTGGTGCATGCACTGAAAGAAAACACTGCTCCCTTTAAGGCGCCTCCGGTAAGAAAATCAATTAGCAGAGCACCTCAAGAGTCTAATTTTGATAAAAAAAGTGGCTCGGAAGAGAAGAAGAACACCAGGACTGTGGACAATGTTGAGGGAACATCTATATTTGTCGGTAACTTGGCAACGGATTCAAAGCCTGAAGAACTCTATGAGGCTTTCAAGAGTTTTGGACCAATTAAACGTAATGGGGTTCAAATTAGAACTGATAAACAGCACAGATGGTATGCTTTCATTCAATTTGAGTCTTTTTGTTCTGCACAAAGTGCAATCAAAGCTTCTTTTATCAGAATTGGCGACCGAAGACTGAATATCAAAGAGAAGAAACGCAATGACTCCGGAAATTCCAAGTTTTCTCGAGACTCCCTAAATGGCAATGGCAATGGCAATGGCAATGGCCATGACAATTTTGGGAATTTTACTTGGCGCAATGGACCTGCTAATTGATAAGAATTTTCTTTCTTTTTTCTTTTCCTTCTTTATAATCATAAAAACATTCACTTATGTCATCTTGTTTTAAGATTATGAGATAGATTTTCAATTTTGTTTGTTCTACAAAAACTTCACGGCTTTCTTTTAGAGTAATATGATTCAAATGCAGCAATTTTTGAATTTGTGAATGCTATTTTTATTTGTCAATCATCCATTAACCCCATGTTCGGGGTATAAATACATTTTTATTACTCATTTTAATCCATTGATTTCTTATGATAGATATAATATTTGATTATAATTATAATTTTTTTATATTTCAATTGTCAAAATTAGGTATCTAAGATTCTATATTAGTGTTTTCAATTAATATTATAGAGGCTGTTTGTAAAGTAATTATATTTAATAATATAAAACCATATCAAGATTAATTTTTATAGATTCAAATTCACAAGATTTGTAATGTCACAAGATTAATTTTTTTTATGTGGATATCTAGAGTTATGATACTTAAGCATATGAAAAAAAAAAGTTATAGCCATTTGTTATCATCTTTAATATTTGATATTAAAGTGGCAAATTGGTGAATTCAAACATATTCAAGTCACGTTAGATTCAAGTTATTTTAGGTTTAAAAATTTTTATGTTCGACTTATTTAAGTTATTTTTAGATTTTATGAAATATATTATCTTTTAACATATTTTTCAAATTTAAGCTTTTTCGAATTCAAATTTTCAAATGAATTATTATCTTTATGATCAAATAGATTTTAATCAATTTTATATTTTAAAAAAGAATTTTGGATTTCGGATTCATTTAGTCACTTCTAATCATACTTCTAAATAGCTATTAAAATTCAATTTCTATTATAATTCTTAATTTTATATAATTGATTTATATTAAATTACTTTCCTTAAAGTTTTTAATTAGATTTATAACTGCTATATAATCTATTAAACCAATCTTTACTTAAAAAATTTTTTTTTGCCACACATGTTTACTATTTTTTTTTTATTAGAACTAGACCAAACTCTTTAAAAAGGATATAAATGCAATTAGAAATGCATATTACCTTATGTTTGACTTCTTTTCCCATGAAAACTCATCTAGTTTATATATAATATTTTGATAATGATTTATTATATTTATTATCACTTGATATAATTATATTTATAAATTAATTCATTATCACTAGATATAATTGTAAATTAATTATAATAAAATTTATTTCATGTACATATAAGATTTGCATTATACTTCTTCATGGATCAAATCGGATTAGATTTAGACTGAATCTAATTAGGATGTTAATAAATTTCGGACTTACTCGAGTTTGGTTTAATAACTTTATTTATTATCTAGACTTAAACTTTAAACGAAAAGAAAATGCTTTGGTGCATTCAAGTCTATCCAAACTTTAATTTTTTGAAATAAAAAATAAAAATAAAATTTAAATAAGTATCAAATATGACAAAATAGATCATTAACAAAATAAATTTTAAAAACAACTTTGTTAATTTAATTTGGTGTTTGAGTGAAATTTGGGTATATGTAGGTATAGGGTATCAATATATACACATATTATTTAATTATCAATTTTTTATATAATATATATATATATATATATATATATAATTATTAGGTCAAGCCGAATCAAGTTTAAACTATCCTAAGCTTGATTCGTTTTCTAAACAAACCTTCAATTTAAATCCAAACCCATTTAACAGGTGTAATATTCATGTTTAAATCTCTCAAATTTTGAATAAAAATTTCAGACTCAAGGGAATAGCTTAACCATTAAATAGGCTTAATTTGCATTTAGAAGAAAAAAACTTAAAAACTAAATTATAATTAAAATTTACAATCTCAAATTATATTCTCAAAATATATCGACGGTTCAAAAATGTCATGACTTTATCAATTAGGCTTTGATTTAATGGAAGGAGGACGTCTTAGAGCCTTAAGATCTTAAATTCAAACCTCATTGTATGTAGGTTTAGTTCTTTAATTGTGTTATAGTTTCTTAATTAATTTTTCAGTAATGATAACTTGATTTAATCTAAGGCAATAATTAGTTAATAAGTATTTTTATTGACGTTTAGATTTAGAAAAAGAAATAATTTTTATACCCACCAATGCCTAGCAGTTCTAAAGATACGAGAATTCCAAATCCCCTTCCTGCAAGCAATCTGAAGAAATAGAAACTTCTTGATAAGAGAAATCATTGATGCTTAAATCCAAAATGCTTAAACCAAGCAACTGAATGAACTGATCATGTTTGAATTTATACTTCCAGAATTGATAGGTCTTCTCATCCGCATTGAGAGCTATCATAAAAGCAAAAAGGACTTGGAATTGGAAGACCATATACGATTTTCTTACTAACAATTCATCAAATTAATTGGATTTCTTTATTAATTAAACTATTAAAGTCTAATCTAATCGATGCTGTGAGTTGGTATGTGCAGATAACATTGAAAAAGGCTATAGATTTCTGCTGGCAAGTGGAGGACCCTGCTTTGGTACCATAGCCAGGGACTGCTCCAAGGAATGCAATCTAAAAATAATTACCAATAACAAGTATTCCTTTATAGTGTATAGAAAAAAAAAGGAAAGTTGCAAAAACTAGTACCTTTGGCATTGCGAACTAGTACTGTTTACTTGCCATCAGCTCCAATATATATAACAATTAAAACTGGTTTTACAAATTGGGGCAAAACTAAATGCAGCAGTGGACTATGGAGCCATTAATGTTGTCAAAACAAAACATAAAGATAATCACCAAAATTGTCAAAACAATACTTTCAACCTTTTTATTTAGCAGTTGGCATTTCCTTGATGATAAGTTTATGGTTTGAGTAGAGCGGATTAGGGGATCTCCAAGCACATGGAGGCGATATCCCTAGGAAGAAGCACCACAATGCATACTGCTGCGGATATTGCAAGCTTTGAAAAGATAATATCTGCTGCTCTTTGAATTATCTACAACATTTACAATCTATAAAGCCTCATTTATCCGTCCACTGGTTAATATGTAAGGCTAGCTAATGAGTCTTTAAACTTAAGATTCTTCCTGAACCATTTCTGCTTCCTCCCACCACGAAACAGGGCCCAAACCATCATAGTCTATTGATCCCTGCAGCGAAAACAAGCACCATAAATACATATATAATAAGTGCAGGAGATAATACTTTATTGGAGTGTGTTAGGATTCAAACTTGGGAATGGAGAATAAAGGGAAGGTATTGATGCAAAAGTATGAATTTGGGAGATTGTTAGGGCAAGGAAACTTTGCAAAAGTTAACTATGCAAGGAATATTGAAACCAACCAGAGTGTGGCGATTAAGGTTATTGACAAGCAGAAGGTTTTGAATGTAGGGATGATTGATCAAACCAAGAGGGAGATATCTGTTATGAGCCTGGTTAAACACCCTAATATCTTGGGGTTTTATGAGGTCATGGCTAGCAAAAGCAAGATTTACTGTGTTATGGAATATGCCAAAGGTGGTGAACTCTTCAAGAAGGTGTCAAAAGGAAAGCTGAGAGAAGGCATGGCAAGGAAGTATTTTCAACAACTGATCAGTGCTGTCGACTTTTGCCACAGCAGAGGTGTTTATCATCGGGATTTGAAGCCGGAAAACTTGCTCCTGGATGAAAATGGAATTCTCAAAGCATCGGATTTTGGTTTGAGTGCCCTTACTGAGTGTAAACATCAAGATGCGTTACTCCATGTAGCTCCTGAAGTTATAAACAGAAAGGGTTATGATGTTGCAACAGGATGTTAGACCAGCTCTCAAGGATATTGTATGAGCTTGGCAAGGTGAGCAGTTGCGACGACAACAACAGCTGCACTCATCCTAACTGTCTTAGTACTGAAGTGTCTCAAGCTTATTTGTCGAATGATGTGTTCTTTTTTCTTGAATAACTGTAGCCAAATTTGGATTTCTCGAAATCCATTTAAATGTCGTGAATATTGACTCAAATTTCATAAAAAATTTGTTTGATATTTATTAGAGATTTATTTGAGATTTATTAGATATTATTTGATGGATAAGAATACTTACAAAAAAAAATTCTAAAAAAAAATATTCTTAATAGGTAAGTTTGACATGTAAGAGAAGAATTCTAAAATGAAAGAGATTCTTAATAAATAAGTTTAACTTACAAAAAAAAAATTTAAAAGAAAATAGATTCTTAATGGACAAGTTACATGTCAGGTCAAGAGTAATGTGTCAAAAAATTTTTATTTTTGAATTGGAAATTATGGGTACTCTTTTTTTTTTTCTTTTTGATCAAATTCTTTTGGATACTTGTCAATCATTTAGCATCAGTTTTTTTCGCTAAAAGGACAAAATCTATTTGCCTAAAACCCCGAACTTTAATATTGTCAATAACAGGTTTAATCTTCCACAATTTCAAGTTTTAAAAAAAAAAATCATATTTCAATTCACTCCAAATGAAAATAAATATTCACAATAAATATTTGAACAATTTCAATGGTAAGTCAAAATTGTTAGGAAAATCAATAAAGAAATGATCCCACACACACACACACAAAAAAAAAAAAAAGAAATTTTGATACAGGAATTTCCTCTAAAGTTTCCTTCATCAGAAAGGAATCCTAGATAGTGAACAACCAAACAAGACTAGGATTTCCAATCCATACAGTGTTTTTTTTTTCTTTTTCTATAAATACCCACCCTCTATTTGGCCTTCCATACAATATTTCATCTCTGATTTTTTCACTGATTGGTTTCCTCTGTTTTCTGTTCCGTTCTCTTCCCTGCTTTTATCTTGATGGCTGCGGCAAAGGCATGTCCATTGCCATCCTACACGCCACAAGAAGTGGCTGCTGTCTTCGTGGACCGGTACTACTTTCTGCTCCGTGATTTTCCAGGAGAGCTTCACAAATTTTATCTGGATTCAAGCATGGTGAGTCGGCTGGGACCTGATGGTGTCATGATTAGCTTCACAACGATGGAAGAAATCAGGAAACATGTTCTTTCTTCCTTGGATTGCAAGGAATATGAAATTCTTTCTTCTGATGCACAATTTACAGCAAATGAGGGGGTGTTTGTTGTGGTTATCGGTTGTTTCACTACAAAGAATGATGAGATCAGAAAGTTCAATCAATCCTTTGTCCTCACCCCAATGGAAAGAGTCAATGGTTACTTTGTCTCGAATGACATTCTGAGATTTCTTGATAAGCAAGAATCAAAAGTTGTTCATACCGAAAGTATCCCAACTGCTGTTTCAACTTCAACATCGGATGATGAGCCAACCAATGCTGTTCCTAAGAAGAGTTTTCTGTCGGTGGTGCCTGCACTAAATGAAAACAATGCTCCCTTTAAGGCACCCCCGATGAGAAAATCAATTAACACAGCACCTCAAGAGTCCAATTTTGACAGAAAAAGTGGCTTGGAAGAGAAGAAGAACACCAGAATTGTGGACAATGTTGAGGGAACATCTATATTTGTAGGTAACTTGGCGACGGATTCAAAGCCTGAAGAACTCTATGAGGCTTTCAAGAGTTTTGGACCAATTAAACGTAATGGAGTTCAAATTAGAACTGATAAAGAGCACAGATGGTATGCTTTCATTCAATTTGAGTCTTCTTGTTCTGCACAAATTGCAATCCAAGCTTCTTTTATCAGAATTGCTGACCGAAGATTGATTATCAAAGAGAAGAAAAGCAATGACTCTGGAAATCCCAAGTTTTCTCGAGACTCCATGAATGGCAATGGCAATTGCAATGGCCAGGACAATTTCAGGAGTGGCAGAAATTTTACCAGGCACAATGGACCTGCTAATTGATAAGAATTTTCGTTGTTTTTTTTTTTTTTTCTTCTTTATAATAAAAAAAACATTCACTTATGTCACCTTGTTTTAAGATTATGAGATAAATTTTCAGTTTTGTTTGTTCTACAGAAACTTCATGGCTTTCTTTTAGAGTAGTATGATTCAAATGCAGGAATTTTTGAATTTGTGAATGTTACTTTTATTTGTCAAACATCCATTAACTCCATGTTTTCAGTGTAAATAAATAATAAGAAATTCCAGCATGATACCCCTAGCCTAATTCCAGCAATGAAAAACCAAAGGAATTCTGTAATTTTTATTACTTGTTTTAATCTATTAATTTCTTATAATAGATGTAATATCTAATTATGATTATAATTTTTTTATATTATTAATTTTGGAAAAGGTTTTCCATTATATTCCAATTGTCAAAATTAGGCATCTAAGATTCTGGATTAGTGTTTCCAATTAACTTTATAGAGGCTGCTTGTAAAGTAATTATATTTAATAATATAAAACTATATCGAGATTAATTTTATAGATTCAAATTTACAAGATTTGAAATGTCAATGGTACATATTGAAAATTGAATCTTGTGTGAAATTATTTTCCATATATATAATTTTTTTTCCATCCAAAAAAAAAATAAATTGAACCACATATTTCCAAATTGAGAATTGTAAACTATTGTCCTTAGAATATTTCCTTAAAAACAATGCTTCAAATCTTATGTGAGTGTTTTTATTCTATAGATGGAAGTTTATTGGTCTTTGTATGAAAAAGGGTGATTTTATTTTAGATGACTTTCATTTTGTAGGAGTGCTAAAAATTGTAAAATGTGCTTTTTTTTTCTTTACAAGTTCTTATAAGTCTTGAAGTTCATGTTTTTTTTTTTTTTTCTTATAAATTATGCTCAACCATTTGATTCAAGACTATATTAATAAATATAGAAATAGGTTGCATCGTCGAACCAATGAAATTTGTGACATTTTAATTTTATTGAGATATTTTAATGATTTAATTTTGTTAAATTACATTTTACAAATTTTTTTTTGAGATAGATTATTCACAAAATCATGATGAAAACAAAATAAAATAAAATCCCTTGTTACAAGACCACCTCCATTTTGGTTAAGTTATTCATTTGTTTTTTTTTTCTTAACTTGAAAGCTTAGGTGAAGGAAATTATTCTATTTCAAGTCCAAATTAAGCTATTCATGTGACTGAAAATGAATGTATAAATGAATAGAGTTTTTAATGAATTATTCGTAAATATGTTTCGGTTTCTATTCATTTATATTCTTTTATTAAATTTTACAAGCGATCTTAAATAATATTTTTATGTTCGTTTATTAAACAAACCAAATATGAAGAAAAATTTGTTTGGTTCATTTATATTTATAAACAAGCTTGTTTAAATTTGTTTAATACTTATGCATTTGTTGTTCGATTATTGTTCATTTGTTATTCGTTTATAATAATACTAACAAAATTACATTTTTATCCTTTACCCTAATTTTATTTTAAGATTAGATTATATTTGTTCGGATTTATTTATATTCATTTATGTTCGTTTATATATGTTCATAAACATATTTGTTTAATGTTTACAAATGAACTTATTTAACTTAATTAAACTAAATACGAGTCGAATATAACTATCTTACCATCTAAACGAATGAGTTCAAATGAATAGAACAATTTTTTTACTGAACATAAACTAAACCTGAATACCTTTAAAAATAAACAAATAAACTACTAACATACATTCAATTGTTTATATTTAGTTTGTTTACTGTCTTGAAAGGGCTCAAATGACTTTCTCCACTCAATACTTAATAACAATAACAACACTAATTTTTGTTATATATATGTACTAACTTTTTATTCTTTGCATAAAGGATATAATTAAAAATAAAAACTCAAATATTATTTAAAAAAATTTATAATAATTATATAAAAGGTATTACCATCCATTTAAAGTGGCAAATTGGTGAGTTTGACAAATTCGAGTCATATTAGATTCAAGTTATTTTGGGTTTTAATATTTTTAGGTTCCAATTAATCAAGTTATTTTTAGATTTTATGAAAGATATTATTTTTTTCAGCATACTTTATAAGTTTGAGTTTTTTCGAGTTCAAATTATTTTGGGTGAATTTTTTATTTTTATAGCCAAATTAAGTTCAATCAAATTTATTTTTTTTTTAAAGAATTTGTAACTCGGATCCATTTTGTCTCTTCTAATCATATTTCTAAATAGCTATTAAAAATCAATTTATGTTATAATTCATAATTTTATTTAATTGATTTATATTAAATTACTTTCCTCAAAGTTTTTTATTAGACTAATAACTGCTATCTAATCTATTAAACCAATCTTTACTTTCTAAAAAAAAATTTTGTTAAACATGTTTACGTTTTCTTTTTTATTAATTAGATAAAATTATAAATTAATGGTAATAAAATTTATTTCATATACGTACAAGGTTTGCATTATATACTTATTCACGAGTCAAATCAGACCAAATTTCAATCGTATTTAATTAAGATATTAATAAATTTCAAACTTGCTCAAGTTCAGTCCAACAATTTTATTTACGGGCCAAACTCAAACTTTAAATGAAAAAAAGTTACTTAGGTGCGTTCAAGCCTATCCAAATTTTAATTTTTTTCAATTAAAAAATAAAAATAAATTTTAAATAAATATCAAATATGATAAAATAAATAATTAACAAAATAAACTTAAAAACGACTTTGTTAATTTAATTTGGTGCTCGAGTGAGATTTGGATACATGTAGACATAGGGTACTAATGTATGCACATATATTATTTAATTAATTAATTATTTTTATATAATATTATTAAAAATATAAATATATATAATCATTGGGCCAAAAAAGTTAAAGTTTGAACCTTAAATGTTATGTCCTAAGCTTGACCCATGTTTTGAATAGATCTTTAATTTAAGTTTAGATCCATTTAACGGACCTAATATTTATATATAAATCTCTCAAATTTTAGATAAATTTTTTAGATTCAAGTGGATAGCTTAACCTTTAAATAGTTTTAATTTACATAAAAAAATAACTTATAAAATAAATTATATTTAAAACCTACACTTTTAAATTATATTCTCAAAATATATTATTGACGATTCAAAAAGATCTTGGCTTTGCTAATTAGGCTTTTATTTAGTGGAAGAAAGAGGTCCTAGAACCTTCTACGTACTTCTAAAGATATATATAGGAGAATTCTCTCCAATTGTAGAAATCCCCTTCTTGCGAGCAATCTGAAGAAGTAGAAACCAAATAAGATTAGGAATGCAACAGATCTTCTATATAAATATAAAACAATCTGACTTGACTTGGTATTTCTATTGGAACTTACATATGTTATAAGCTCAGCACTCTGCTTTCTTTACATTTGATTTGTTTTTTTTTTTATTGTTTTTCACCGATGTTGATGGCTGCATTGACCCGAGAAGAAGCTGCTAAAGCCTTTGTGGAGGACTACTACTCCCACCTCTGACAATATCCAGGAGATGTTTACAAGTTTTATAAGGATTCAAGCACATTACGTAGGCTAGGACCCGATGGAGTCTTGAACCGTTGGACAATCTTGGAAGCCATTGATAATCATGTTGTCTCTTGCTTCGATTTCTTTGATTGCAAGAAGTTTGATCTTCTCTCTATTGATGCTTAATTATCTATAGGCCTTGGAGTTCATGTTTTGGTCATTGGTAGCGTGACTATGGACGATACTACTAAGAGGAAGTTCACGCAATCATTCGTCTTTGCCCCTATGCGTAAACCCAATGTTTTTCTAAGTTCGACTGATGTTTCTTTTTTTATTTTGACTGATGTTTTGAGGCTTCCTGATGATGAAGAAACGTCAAACACTTGTGTCCAAAGAATTAATCCTGTGCCTGTTCAAGAAGTTCAGAAGATTATTCCTGAAAACTCGAAGATTTGTGTTGAAGGAGTTGATTCGACTGCTGGTCCAAATCTAGATGTTGTGACAGTAGATATTGTATCCAATGAGAAAGTTCAGAGCAGGATGCTACCGCATCAACTTCTGTCAAAGGAGTTGGTTCAATTCCTGGTCCAAGTCTGATTCTATGCCAACTGATATTGCCCCTTACGAGGCTTTTCAAGAAGTTCTAAAGGATGATACTGCTGTGGTAACTTGTGTCAAAGGGGTTGATTCAATTGTTGTTCCAAGCTCAGATCCTATGCCAGCTGATGATATTGCCCCTAACAATGATATTGCTGCTCCCAAAAAGTCTTTTCTAAATGTCGTGAATGCATTGAATGGGAATAATGCTCCATTTACGGCTCCTTCAACGAGGAAATCTTCTCCAACAACGGCTAAGGAGTCTAAGGGAAAGTCCTTGGGAACTTGGCCATGGGTGTAAAAGTTGAAGAACTTCACTTGGTTTTTAAGAAATTCGGACCTATTAAACAAAATGGGATTAAAACTCTATCTGATCATATGAAAAACAGATGCTTTGCCTTCATTGAATTCGAGTCTTCGAGTTCTGCACAAAGTGCCATCCAAGCTGCTTCTTCTATCACAATTGGCAACCGAAAAGTTCATATCGAAGAAAAGAAAACTGGCTATACTAACTACGGAGATAGCAAGTTTCCACCAGCCTTAAGCCTTGGCAATGGTTTATTCACCAGGCACAATGGACCCGTAAATTGATCAAATCTTTTTCTTCTTTTTTTTTTTCATTTAAGAATGATTATTATAAGGAACATATTTTCTCTCTTGTTAGGCCAAAAGGCTCCAATTTTATCACATCAGTCTAACTGACTTACGTCCATGGATGAGAAACAAGATCCACTAGTTTTAGAGAATTACAAATATATATCAAAATGTATCAACCACTCAACAATCAATACCCATAAACCTTTCCAATCTCCTCTAGTCCTATGGACCTTCTCAGTTTCTTATGGTCCACTCACAAACAAATATATACAATCATAAGACGTAAAGTTTCAATACTCCTATGAGGTGTCTAACTCAACAATCAATACCCATAGACCTTTCAAATCTACTCTAGTCCTATGGACCTTCTCAATTTCTTATGGTCCACTCACAAACAAACATATACACTCATAAGACGTAAAGCCCCAGTACTCCTATGAAGTGTCTATCCCATAAAACCCTACAACTCTCTTGCATCTTTTTTCCATGCCTAACCTTGTAGATAATTCACTTATTTATAACCATATAAACTTACCTATTAAGAATCTTTTTTCTCTTAGAATTTTTTTCCTGTAAGTCAAACTTACCTATGAAGATCCCTTTCTTCTTATAATTCTTCTCTTGCAAATCAAACTTACCTATTAAAAATCTTCTTTCTCTTAGAATTCTTCTTTTGCAAAGTCTTCTTGTCCATCAAGTAATATCTAGCCAATCCCAAATAAATCTGTTATGGGATTTGAGTTATTATTCTTAACAATATTTACTTTGACTCAAATTTTATCAAATTATCTGTCTTCATGCTAGACATGCTTGGCTCTACCTACAATAAAAGTCTCATAATCATCTTTTCTTATGTGTCTTCATGCTTCACGCAAATCGATCCTCAAAACACGAACTCGAACTTCTTTCTTAAATTGAGCTCCTCTAAACTTGCCTTTTCTTATGTCTCGAACCATGCTCTGATACCACTTGTTAGGGATCACCACAGCCTGATACCACTTGTTAGGCCAAAAGACCCCAATCTAATCACACTAGTGGAAGTGAAATCAAACAATCAATTAAACACATAAGAGATAATAATTTAACATGGTTTGGTCTAATGTACCTACATTTACGGATGAAAAATAAGATCTACTAGTTGTAAAAAATTACAAACATACATCAAAAAATAGCAACCACTCAACAATCAATACCCATAAACCCTCTTAATCTCTTCTAGTCTTATAGAGTATTCTCAACCTAAACAAATACATATCTATATGCACCCTTTTAACACAACCAAACACATACCCATACGCACCCATATATCACATCTATATGGACATTCTTAGTCTCTTCAAGTACATTCACAAACAAACATACATATCTATAGGACATAAAGTCCTAGTACTCATATGGGGTGCCTATCCCACAAAACCCTACAACTCTTTTATATCTTTTTCTCATAACTTACCATGTAGAGACTTCACTTATTTATAACCATACAAACTTGCCTATTAAAAATCTTTTTCCTCTTAGAATTATTTTCCTGCAAGTCAAACTTGCCTATTAAGAATCTTTTTTCTCTTAGAATTTTTTTCTTAAAAGTCAAACTTACCTATTAAGAATCCTCTTTCTCTTAGAATTCTTCTTTTACTAGTCTTCTTGTCCATCAAGTAATATCTGACCAATCTCAAACAAATCTTTTATGATATTTAAGTCATTATTCCTAATGTCTCTTTCGTTTCAAAAGAAGGCTATTGACTTTGTTTACATTGTTTAATTAGACTCAATTTCTGTTGAATTAAATTGCAGGAATTGATCTTATCTATGGTGGGACTATCATCAATTGCACTAACCTTTTTAATTTGTTATTGTTGTTTTATTTGTCAAAGTTCCCTAAAATTCTTCTTCTTTTATGGTTTTTATTTATTTATTTATTTTTGTTGCTAATGAAGGATTAGAATTAAAAAATAATAGAAGTAAGGTGAGACACGAGACTTCATTAGACAATTTTTTTTTATAGACTAAAATATTGTTTCATTAATCATCTTTTAAGCTAATTCTCAAACTTGTATAATGATATTTTCATAGTTAGAGTAAAAAAAACTTGACATGAACTGAAAAATCCTTCCAACCCTATTTGATAAAAAAAGAAAAAAAAAAGTTACCAACCCAAACTTATCTAATCTAAATCTGAATTAATATGAATTTGAATGATCCAAATTCAAACGATGTAAAATAATATCAAATTAAATTGATTTATATGAGAGCTATTGTATTATCTTCTTTACAGGTTATCCAATACTCTAAGAAACTGATTAGTTTAAGTTCTTTTACCTTATTTGAGACGAATCTCTCAAACAATTACCTGCATAGGCACTGGCATATCGATGACAAATTTTTATTTATATTAGAGTACTTGCTGATACAAAAGTCCTTTCTGTTCTTTCTTCATGGTAGCACTTGGAGGTTAAACTCTTCAACCCTTTTTTTTAATATAGGACATGATTTTTGTCAAATTTATGATCTTGACTATGTGAAGAAGACAAATGTTCTTTCATTTACGAGATATCAGAACAAAACCAAACAGGCCGATGAGACAAATGTGGTCTAAATCGAGGGGCTAAAAGGATAAATTGAAAATTCGAAAGGTCTTATATACTAATTCTATGTATGTATGAGTTTATCCTTAAATATATAATTTTTAAAGATAAATTCAATGCAATCACATCTTCATTTCATGTTTTATAAATTAAAAAAATTAACACTAGAACATTTTGTTCAGTGCATGATCTTTTTTTTTTTAAAGAATAAATTTCAAATTTCTCTTTGTTCAAATTAAAAAAAGAAAATCGAATTATTTAATCTAAGTATATAGATAATTTCATGTTTTGAAAGTTCTAAGTTTTTATTAGAATATTGTGTCATGCATTATTTTTCAACCCTTTCTAGAGACAGGTAACGCCACTACGCCTTTGTTGAGTTCTAGAAATAGCCAAAAGTCAAAGAATCACAGCTTTGATGCAAAGTTAAAAATTAATAAAAACAAAGAAAACCCTTTGCCAAAAAAATTTGGAATTGAAAGAGAAAGCTTGGAGCTCTCTCAAGAAATTACATTTGTTGCTTTATTTTTTTTTATCTAATTGATTATCCGAATATGTATTCCTCATTTAATGATGTAAAGCATGGTGGCATGGTATGATTTATCTGAAAACACTGGAAGCAATCATGAGCCCACATGTCCATATAATGTACAAATTATAAAAAGTGAAATACCCACGGAATATAAATATATATAAAACAATACAAAAAAAATTTGTTCTCGCCACTGTCACATTCCC
Source organism: Durio zibethinus (assembly GCF_047325235.1). Taxonomy (NCBI): domain Eukaryota; kingdom Viridiplantae; phylum Streptophyta; class Magnoliopsida; order Malvales; family Malvaceae; genus Durio; species Durio zibethinus. The sequence goes on from NC_143180.1 coordinate 24,400,364, forward strand.
ATGATCATGAAGACAAACGAATTGAAAGGAGATGTAATCTGAATTCCACTTGCCAAAGCATCATTCATGCCATTAACTTCCAAATCTGATTTGACATTCCCCACCCCTTCCATCCTTCTTATCTCAATTCTTGTTTTAAGTTTGCAAGCCTTAACTACCGTTCTTGCCATCCTCATTTTATATAAACATTTACGAAGTAAATAAATTTTAGCTGAATTCGAAATTTTGATTAAATTTTATTCGATTCGATTTGATTAAAAAATTTATTTAAATTTTTTTTAGCTCAAAGTGATCTGACCTGAACTAGTCCAATTGTGACCTTTACCTATGTGGAATCACTTGGACCGACTTAATTTAAGTAACATAGATTAGGTGGAGTTTAAGAGAATTGCAGCAGGTAAAGTCGTTTGTCATGTTCTAATTGATCCTTCATTTGAGTTTTATTTGAAGCCTGTCTAATAGAGTTAATTCCTAACATTTATGGCTGGAGCATGTCCTCACTTATGCCTAGCAGGACCATTTTCGGTTCAGATGATAATTGTATGTACCTTGAGCATATAAATGACTCTCTGATGTAAATTTTGGTACAGTTCTGTTTTTTTTTTCTCTTCTCTCCAACATTTATGGGCATTGGGCAACTCATGAAAGTTGACCACTTGGGCCTGGAACAAACAGCACCTGTCTGGTGGGGACATGCTGCGATGGATGATTTTGGGAGTAACTCAATGGTGTTAGACTGTTAGCTTTAGCTTTACTAATTGATTCCTAGATTCCATAATATCCATTTTGATGCCTTTACACTAATCAACAGATTCCTTAGCTTTCATGCAAATTCTTCATGTCCAAATTAACCAACCCCACGTTTATAGACAAACAATAGCCCTTGCCTTGCTGGAAGAGGTTTTGGAATCTAGCAGTTCCTTATTCCTACAAGTTTACGTATACCTGTATCTTGTTTTCATTTTTTTTTTTTTTGTGGGATTGTTAATACAAATGAAAATTATTCTTGAAATTTATGTTTACCTATATTTTGTAATTTCGAATCATATTCATGTTTATATGTATCTTGTCATTGTGATCGAGTATCAGGTCAATTCGATTTTTTTTTTTTCAATCTCAATTTATAGCATAATTAATCTGGATAAAAAGAATGTCAATATTGTGATATATCTCTTTCACTGAGAACTTAATTCTTTGTCCACAATCAATCTCAAGTACTCTAATACAAGATAAGATATTTAGGTTGGGGTTACACTCATCAAGATTCTTGAAGATTTTCCAATCTCAATCAAATTCTAGACTGTTCAAATTTTCATTGGCTACGTTCTTCTTTTGTAACCATAAGTTGTGTACATGACCTCCAGTTCAATGACAGATCATTTTAGTACAGTAAGCCCTTCAGAAGGTAGCTTTAACAAAGAAAAAGAAGGCCTAAAAGTGAGGTAAATTTCACATGATATGTGTCAAAGCATAAAAGAAAAGAAAAAAAGAAAGTGGTGAAAGATACTAATAACTTGAATAAGGATAATACTGTTAACACTCCTTTTTTCTTTCTCTTTTACTTGGGGCTAGAGAATCACATATTATTAATAGTAAATTTTATGTAGATAATAATTTTTAGTCTTTTTTTTTTATATCTGAAATAAATTTAAAATTCGTATTTTATCAACAAATTATATAACCGTCGATATAATAATTTTTAATTTAATTGTCATTTCAGATTAAAAAATAAAAAAAAATAGTGTCAATCATAAATATCTGATTAACTTTTTGAATTTAAGAAAAAAATTAAAAATCTTCTGATTCCCCAAAGCTAAGCGACTAGTGATAGATAATAAGAATTGAACTGATTTGCAGGCTAGTTGTACTTTCATTCACATCACCTTTCACTAACCAAAGGTAAAAGAAAGAGCTTTGTAACTCATAATGCAAAGAAGCTAAAAGACCTTTCTCTGCTTCAGAAGAACCATTCAAAGTCCCACAATTTAGAGTTGTGGGTCCATAAGTCACATTTTTCTATTGTTTTCTTCTAATTGTGCCATCATTTGAACTGCAATATCTTTCATCCTTTTCTCTAAAGCTAGTCCGGATTCAATGATACCGTATGATTAAGGTATAAGCAATGTTTCGAAGACTAATCAATGCTAATTTGCTCACTTAGTCATTCATTAAAAGTTATTAATAAAGCACTTAAAATTTATTCTATTACCTAACATTTGATCCGATGATTATTTCATTTATTTATTTATATCCCTTATTTTAAATGAAAAATATATTTTTTTTCCTCATTACAAGGTGTAAAAAGATGCATGATTACACAAGTGGAGAAGATGGGGTCCAAAAATGTCATGTTTTGAGAAATCCAACCCCTTTATTTCACCATTAACATTGCTTTCTCTCAAGTATGATAGGGATATTCAATAAAATTGTGAGACAAATGGTTGATAAGTTAGACTAAACTATTAAGTGCTTTAGCTGAGGGGACTAGATAGAGATATTCAACTATTGCAGTGTTTTTGCTTTAAAATATCAAAACTTCCTTAGATGGTAGGTTTTTGGCAAACTTTTTTGCCCTACACAAAACAATTACTGCTTTATAATAGTTATATATATATATATATATATATATATATAATCCCACTAGTAGATTTATTCTTTTGTGCTTGTCATAATCAAAATTCAACATCATCAGTCCATATAATTCCACACTAAATGATGCTTTGAGATTTCACGAGTTAAAAAGTAAAATCTTTTTTTATATTTAAAGTTATTATTATTTAAATTCTGATCACTGAAATTAAATATTTAATATTTTAAAAATAAATCACGAGATTGTTGACAAGAAAGTAAGATCTTAGTTAAACCTAAAATCTCATATTTGAAGGGAAAAAAAGAGAAAAAAAAAAAAAAAAGCTTTAATGCTTTTGAGTTGTTGTTACCTTATATATGATTGATATTTCCTTAGTGGAGGGATGCCAAACTTTTGGTCCCATATTTGTCTAATTAAGATTTAATAGAAAGCAACAATTCATGATTGCACTATCTGCCATTATGTTAAAATGTCTGAATACTCGGATTGTCCAATTATTCACTTAAAAGTTACTAATAAAATATCTATGAATTTGCAATTATTATTTGGATTTTGTGAACGAGACACTCTTTAGAATTATTATATAAAGCAATATCTTCACTCAATGCATTAAAATTTTTTTATGAAATTATTAAGTGTAGCAATTAATGTAAAATTATTGCTATAAAGAGTGCTCTGAGGCAGAGATGGATCTACGTAGAAGCACCACTGAGTTCATAAAATTTTTTGGGTTTATTATAAAAAATAACAAAAGTTTTGAAATTTTAAAAATTTACCCAAATAGATAATCTTTGTGATCATATTTGCCCCCACTAAATTAAGGTTCATACATGAAAATTTTCATTGTTTATCTAATAATTGAATATTAACACTTTGAGTGCTAAGCAATATCATTATAATATATATACTTATATATATTTTTGAGTTTATAAAAAATAAAATAAATTACTTTTAGAGAGTTTGAAATTGCTAAACTTCTAATTTTTCATAATAATTTGTTTAGATTGATGCAAGCTGATCTTACAGGGATAATGAGATATGGAGTTTGCACTACTTAAATGATTTAACCACTTTTTAACACAAAAAAAAAATAAAATAAAATAAATAATCATCTTCATTCTTCTTTTCATTGAATGTGAGAAAAGAATAATTTTTTTATTTTTCAAATTATAATGAATAAAAATCAAGTATATTTGTTTATTAAAAGTAAATGATAAAACTAAACATATTAAAAGTAAATAATAAAATAGGACATGTTAATTTTTATTTCATTTTTTCACATATTGTATTTATTTTTAAGAATTTCGTAAGTAAAATTTTATTAAATTAATATCTCTATATCTATATATATATATATATATATGTATTTATTATGATAAAAAATTTATCTAAATAGTGTTTAGGCTATATTCATAAAAAAATCATATAATTAATTATGCAAATATTATTTATATTGCAAAACAAAGTTTTTTTCATTTACAAAAAAATATTATACGCGTTAATTTTATTTATAATTTTTAAAATTAATTTGTATTTCAATAAAAAAAATTTAAATTAACTTAAAATATTTACCTCGCTAATCATAAATCTTTGCTCCGTCCCTGCTCTAAGGTCACCTAATTTGCAAAATCTGTATTATTTTTATAATAATTTATGTGTAGTCGCTTGGTGGAAATATCAGACAAAATAGCCTTACCCTTATATACAGGGCTGGGAACAGGAACTGATCTATTCCTGTTGCTGAAGACAGGCTATTGTTTTCAATTACTGTCAAGCTTTTGTGGAAGTAGATGAGGCATTGAATACAAAAGAAAGTACAATGTCCGGGGCAGTGAGGGCATTGGTCTCGTGAAGTTGCCACCCTCAAATTTAATTGTCTTACAATTTCTGCCAATTTCTGCCAAATGATAATGCATATGTTTTTGCTCCTCCTGCTTGAATCCTTTCCCTTGGAAACAAGGTAAAATACAAACAGGTTCTTCTATTTGGTTTAAAAAAGAAGGGGAAGAAACCATGTGCTGAGGTGGAATTTGAAATTGGATCAGCCTGTTAACCATCTGCAAGAACCAGGTAGATCAACCAACTATGACAGCTATGTTTACTGACTAATTGCTTGGAATTTGGTGCAATAAAAACTTAGAAAAGGGATATTTCAGATCCTTAAATGGTGGAGAAAAGTATAATAAAAATTTGACACTAGTGGCCTCCCATTCTCAATCCAAACCTGATGTAATTAATCAGCATGTAATTGCTGATGAGTGACCAGAATTTCCCTTTTTTTTTTTTTATTTGGAGAAAGGAGATTGGAGCTTTGTTTTTGCTTTCAGCAGAAAGTCATACAAGTTTGAATTTCCTTTTGTTACTATTGAAAGAAAATTTTTAGAATTCGAAATTATTAAAATTTAAATTTTAATATTTTACCAATAAATAGTGATTGGCCAGAAAATTAACCAAACCATGGTGTGAAACCAGGATTGTAGCTTTATTCGGAAATCAAAATCATGTTTAGTCAAAGTACGTAACCATTGGCACTTAGGAAGAGGATTTCAAGAACGTGGCATTAACTTCAAAGGAGGAATATATATATTTTGGAAGTCTTAAATATGACTTTATAAATTATTAAAAGGAAAGTCAACTCTACACGTTGTTTTAATTTGTTCTTCGTCAATGTCTCCCTCCAATTTCTTTCAAAATTGGCAACACGTTTCCAACTTGCCACAATAACAACCACCACTTCCCCATATTTCAAACCCTTTCTAATTGCAGTTTGAACCATTGTTAGCTCCAATCCTTACTCATATTTTAAAGAATTATATTCTATACACCATCATTAATTTTGTGGATATAATTTAAAAACTTTGTCGACAATTTATGAGATATTTTTTATTAAAAATTTTTAATTTATTGTTAATCAAAAATGAAAAAGAAAAAGAAAAGCCATCACCTTAATTAAAACAAAGAAAGAAAGCAAACTAAATTTGTTAATCATGGGTGTATGTTCCAATTCTAGACAAATACTAAAAGGAATCAAACCAAATATTTGGTGGGTTCATGTTCCGTATCCAAATCTATATCCATATACATAAATATATATATATATATATATATATATATATATATTCTTAAAATCTTTAGTTTAGTGATTAAAGATGCATGAGAGAATATCAAAAATTTGATTTCGAATCAAATATTTTTTTATTTTTTTTATTTGTATTAAGATTTTGCTTTCCTAATATAATAAAAAAATATATATGTTGTCATAGTAAAATTTTAATTTTATAAATAAAATTAAAATTTTTTTAAAATTAGTAATTTTTATATGAGTCATGAATGAAATAATTTTTATATATATTGGTAGCTTTCATTGAAGAAAAAGCATTAAAACAACGTTAGAAAAGCCAGCCGTTTTCATATTACAAAGTAATAAAATTCAATTTGCTGAGCTAATTAGTAATTAAATCGGAAAAAAAAATGGGGAACAGTTGTAATTCGCTTCGCTTTCTTATTCTGACCAAAACCATTAATGAGGAGCCTACCTTCGTGGTTAGTCACAATATTTATTATTTTTTACGTTGCCTATGATTCTTCCTTTCTCTTTTGTTTTTTCTTTTAATTTTTTCCGATCTTTTTATATATAAAAATAAATAAATATTAAGTATGAATGAACCTGTCATGGTTCACACTAAAAAATGTCTCAAAAATCAAAAGAATCGTAATTTATTTCGTCTTCAAATTAATTCTCAGATACTTTTCCTACATAAAAAGATCCCTTCTTCTCACTTTTGCTCTATAGAATCTCTTCTCTTTTCTCCACTAATCATCTTTTTTCCATCAAATTTCCCAAAAAAATTTAAATTTCTAAACTTTTTTTCTCTTTTTTTTTTTTTTTTTGTTAAGCTTTCTTTGGGTATTTGTTTATTTATAGATATAAAACCATACTCTTTGCTGCTCATCTGTTAACAAAGTTTGTTTCTTTTCAAGTTCCATGGTCATGGAACGTCACCCACGACCCAATAGTTTCCTAACTCGCCTCAACTCGGCCGTAGCTAAAAGTCGGGTCGGGAAACGTTTCAAACTCGCTGAACGGAACTCGACTTTCACAACGGAGTTACGTGCCGGCACAGCCACTTTTCTTACCATGGCTTACATCTTAGCCGTCAACGCTTCTATCCTCACCGACTCCGGAGGTCCCTGCAGCGTCTCAGATTGCGTTCCTCTATGTTCTGACCCTTCTGTTCCATTATCCAACTGCACTGGGTCAAATCTCCGAGTCATCCAGCCTGACGTGTCATGCAAGTTCGACCCGGTCAACCCGGGCTACGCTTCATGTTTGGAGAAAGTACGTAAAGATCTCATAGTAGCTACCGTTGCTTCTTCTCTTATTGGTTGCCTAATTATGGGTGCTTTCGCCAATTTGCCCCTGGCTTTGGCTCCAGGTATGGGGACAAATGCGTATTTTGCCTATACCGTAGTCGGGTTTCACGGGTCGGGTAATGTCCCTTATAAAAGTGCTTTAGCGGCAGTTTTTATAGAAGGGTTGATCTTTTTGTTCATTTCAGCTATTGGATTCCGGGCCAAGTTAGCTAAGTTGGTTCCTAAACCGGTTCGCATCAGTTCTTCTGCGGGTATCGGGCTTTTCCTCGCGTTTATCGGGTTACAAAATAACCAAGGACTTGGGTTAATCGGGTATAACCCATCGACCCTTGTAACTCTCGGAGGGTGCCCAAGTTCGTCGCGGATTTCAGTTGCCCCAGTTTTAGCGGCGGCTAATGGAACCGTTAGCTTATTGCCAGGTGGTACAGTCTCGGGTGATATTTATTGTCTACGTGACAGAATGGAAAGTCCCACACTATGGCTTGGAATTGTGGGCTTTGTGATTATAGCTTATTGCTTGGTGAAAAATATTAAGGGTGCTATGATTTATGGTATAGTATTTGTAACGGCGGTTTCTTGGTTTCGTCACACAAAAGTGACGGCTTTTCCTAACACGGACGCCGGTGATACTGCTTATGAGTATTTCAAGAAAGTTGTTGATGTCCATGCAATTGAAAGTACAGCTGGGGCGTTGAGCTTTAATACTATAGGTAAAGGTTACTTTTGGGAGGCTTTGGTCACGTTTTTATATGTTGACATATTGGATACAACTGGTACATTATATTCAATGGCTCGATTCGCCGGCTTTACTGATGAAAATGGTGATTTTGAGGGCCAATATTTTGCTTTCATGTCAGATGCCATGTCAATTGTTGTGGGATCATTGCTCGGGACATCACCAGTGACGGCGTTCATCGAATCGTCGACAGGAATACGAGAAGGGGGACGAACAGGGTTAACGGCATTAACCGTGGCAGGGTATTTTTTCCTAGCATTTTTCTTCACCCCGCTTTTGGCGTCTATACCGGCATGGGCGGTGGGACCGCCGCTGATCCTGGTGGGAGTGTTGATGATGAGAGCAGTGGTGGAAATTGAGTGGGATGATATGAGGCAGGCAATCCCTGCTTTTGTGACATTGATTTTGATGCCTATGACCTATTCCATAGCATATGGGTTAATTGGTGGGATTGGAACTTACATTGTATTGCACATTTGGGATTGGGTGGCAGAGCTGTTGGTGAAGCATGGAGTCACAAAAAGGAATGGTGATGCGGTCAATGGGGCGCATGAGCAAGCAACAGAGGATGGAAGTGTAAAAGCAGTTGAACTTGAACGTGTTTAGGTCCCAAGGGGAAAGGACGTTTGAACCTTTTGTTTTTACACCTTCACTTTGCTTTTGTCTCTTTTGGACAATATCTTTCTAGGCTTCACATTTGTAGAAAAAGAAATAGGATAAGAAATGTGTTCACATTTCACACATATAGACATAATTAGTAGTGAATATTTTTTATGAATTTGATTGTTTTGTGAGAATTTTCTTAATTTTACTTTTTTTTTGTATCGTATTAAATATATATAAAATATGAAAATCATCATATTTAATTTGTATTAATATATCAAAAACAAAATATAATTTTATTAAAATTTTAAATTGTATCACTTTCTTTTTTTTTTTTATATCGTATTTAAAATTATTAGATTTATTTTTTACCAATAAATAAAAGAAATATTTTTTTCTTTTAGAAAAGTAACTACGATGTAACAATCACATATATTTTCTTGCAGAAAATGAAAATTTTCTTGATCTTTTAATTTAATTGTCCGAATTGTGTCGTTCTCAAGAAATAAAAGACAAGCATAAAGGGGCAGTTTTCTATTTTGTTAACTTCTAATTGTTAAATAGACTAATCATAGGTCCAAAACTCGTTTGGTCAAAGAGATGGCGATTGATTTTTCACATTAAGCAAATTGGATGGTGATGGATGGTTGCAGGCAACCATTACTTCCACGATTGAAATTGTTGGCATTTTGATAGATTTTTTTAAAAAAATCTTATCCATTGAAAAAAAAAAATTTGTTGCTTCTTCTAGAAATTCTCCGTTTACTAATGATCTAAAACAAATATTTGACTAATATTCCAATCGGTAAGAGTAGTTTTTTGTTCCAAAAAAAAAGTTTTTTTTAGTTGAAATTTATTTTCATCATCGATAACAAATTATAAGATCGAATATCTCAGATAAGAGACATCACAATAAATAATCAATATATAAATCAAAGTATTCTAGTCGATACTCGATATTTTAAGCGCTATTTTTACATAAATATCAAGCTGATACCTTAATTTTTATGAATATATATATATATATATATATATATGTATGTAGAGGTGAGACAGAACATTGATTGAAGTAACAAGAAATCAAGCATGATTCTAAACAAATGGCGACCATTGTTTTTACTTGTAGATAAGGGATTGTTTTGCATGTGCCATGGTGTTAGAATCATTGCCAATCTGTCATAAGTAGGAACTTTTTTTTTTTTTTTTGAATAAATCATAAGTAGGAACTTAAAGCATCAAAAGTGGGACAGTAAACAAAGCAACTTTTAGATATAACCCAATACATAGTATGTGTAAAGAATTGATGTTGAATCCCCCCCCCCCCCCCCCGCCCCAACCAAGTCTATAAAATAAATTTGCCCTTAGGAAAAAAGGCTAATAATAAGGGAAGATGTACTTGAAAATCAAATTTTATTGTAGGGTGATTGATTATTTAAAATAAATTTCATGGGGTCTTCTAATTAAAAAAGAATTTTCAAAACCTAATTGCCTTTGATTATGGACTGATTAAAGGATATCCACAGTTGATTTTATCATTTTATGTATTAGTTTTTTTATGAAATTAGTAGTACTATTTTATATTCATAATTATTTAATTATAATCTTACTGTATAGATCTAGAAATTAAAAACATGACATAGTATTATGAAATGAAAATAATACGAAAATAGATAAGGAAATCACATGGTTTAAAATTTTAACAAAAATTATGTATGAGTTTAACAAAAATTAAAAACAAAATTTCATAATTTTTGTATTAATACAAATTATGAGACACAAATATTTTCATATAAAATACGATATAAATATATGAATTATTAATATTTTATACAATATAAATACACAATTCACCAAATCTACATGCATATATCCTAATATGTGAATCTCATAATTAACATGTTTCTAATAAAATTGTCTTCAATATTAAAAACAACTCCATCCTTGTCACAAATAAAGTTTGATCTAACAAAGAACAATATTTTTCTTGTGCACAAAACTATATTACATGGTTCGAATTTAAATATATAAATTAAATTTATTAAAAATATATACAAATTAAATTGGGTTCTTAAGACAACAATTCAACTGTTAAAATTTGAGATTAATTTTTTTATAGTTGCAATCTCGAATTAAATTGCGAATCTGAGAACAAACTATGAGATTTATGGGACAGAAGAAATTCATATGTCTAATCAATTGCAAATCCATCAAATTTGTTTCAGAAATATTTATTTATAATATATATAAACTATCAATAAATTTATTAATTTTATCGGCAAAAAAAATATTTAAGAAAAATTTTAGGGTGTCTAAGAAAAAAAAAAATTTCAAATTTTTTTATTATCCATGAGCGCCCTAATTAAATATGTGGATCTACTCCTCTTATGTATAATAAAATTAAAATAGGTATGAAAATATATGATATTTTCTTTTCTTATAATTTTACAATAATAACAAATTAATATAACCTTATATCCCATAATTCTGGGATCTTTTTTTTTTTTACAAATTTTATGATTAATTCTTGGGGACATTTATCACACTCTATCCTTTAGGACAAGTGTCTCCAATTGAGACCAAGTCCTATTGATTGTGAAACCAAAGCATCCTTGAGGGATCAAACATCTATCTATCAAAGTAATTAATTTATTTGTTGAGAAAATTGAATTAAATGGAGACCCCATTTTTTTTTATGGTCTTTATTAGTGCTAGTCGCTTTCTTTCTCTAAATAATGCTCTCAAAAAGGAAGAAATAGGTGAGGACTGATCGGGAGGATGCTGAAGATGTTTAACATTATTTGGCTTCCACCTTCGTTTATTGGCCATGCTTTAATTGGTCCACCTACCATTGAAATTTGAAACTACCCCTTTTAGGGTAACTAAACGCCCAATTATTGAGACTTTTCCTAACCTCACTAACATTGGTTTTAACCCTTTTTTTTTTCAATGATAAGCTTACATTTATTACATTGTAGAAAATTAACACCAGCATATATTTGGATAAATTTATCATAAACTTTGATCAAATTTGTATGTTGTAGACTTATTTAAGAGTTGGATTATCCGTCTAAATTCAAAAGTTCACTCACATTTTAAGAAGATTTTGACAAAAAATTAAAACACATATTAAATGGGATTAGACATAATTTTTAAGTTCATTTAAATTTCAAGTCAAATCTTGAACAAAAGGTTTAAAGTTCAAGTTTGGCCTAAATTCATATATATAATTTTTTATTTTTTACATATATGTGAATTATATAAAAATTAATTTATATAATTATTTATTTATATATATAAATTAAATATAAACTCATTAAACTTAAGTTAATCACACTTTTTTTAAAATTTTTTATTATATAAATCAAGTTTAATGGGTGAATTTGAAATTTTTTTTTTTATTTGAGTTAGGTTTCAAAAAATTTTGAAATTCAAAATTTCAAACTAAGCCGAACCTAGATAAGTATATAAATTATTAACACCAAATATAAGCCTGGCCTAAACCTAACCTAACTTGATCTATCAACAGCTTTAATATCTTGATACTTGAATTTGAAATCTGATCAAAATTTTAATATTTTTTTAATGAAATTATTTATTTATTTGCTTTTGTGGCTACCGATTAGAGTAGAGTCAGAAATTTTACTTTGGATGCCACTCAATATATACATGATTAATGTAAAGTTAAAATAGCATATGAGATATAATTTCTCAACATTTCAAAGGGTTAAAAAAGTTAAAAAAAAAAAAAAAAAAAAAAAAGTAAGAAAAATTCATCGGACACTTAATTTTACATAAAGATTATCTTTCTTATATAAAAGATTATAATAGTTTAGCATTCTTTAATTGTTTTCTATTCTTAATTTAGAAAGAAAATACTAATTGATACACCATAATTGATGATTTGGTGTTAATATATTTATATGATTGATTGGGAAATTTTCTTTTATTTAAGGCAGTAAATAATTATTATGTATAATAATGTTTAATCAAATAAAAAATGAATGGTAATCAAATTAACAATGAGTTCTAAAATTTAAAAAATTAACAAATTTATCATATTAATGTATAAATTTTACAAAAGAGGGATCAAAATAAAACCTCTTCCTTATCACTGAAACACTGTCTCACTTAACCAAGATTTTAGATTTTAAGTCCCCTTATAATATGCAAATTAATTTGAGATTTCTTCATTTTCCAAACTTGAGTGCTATCTTATCTGATTGATCTGATTTATTAGGATTAGTCTTTTTCTCAATGGGTCCTTTTAGTTGCTTCTTTTTTATAGGATTCTTTTTGCACGTATATTAAACAATTGAAACATTTAATCTATAAATTAAACGGCCATTATATAAGATTCACGGTATATAAATATATATTTTTTGTCATTATCAGCTTTAATCCAAATTAAATTAGATTGATGACACTTCAATCAAGCCTAGGATTAGCATCTGTTCTTGTTAAGGATGGCAGTAGCTTTGCTAGTGCTGAGACACTGTTTAAACAAACCGACTTTTGGCCAATCACAAAAGATTCTCAGAACAAATTAAAGCTCAAGAATTAATGTCGCAAGGTGCCATCAAAATCTGGTTCTTGTGCCCTTGATTGTGTTCGTTAGACCAAAATTCAAAGGGAAGGCAGGCAATTTGAAGTGGGAAATGAAAGATTGCTACCACCACACACCTGTCCTTTGTGCTGGATTAGTGGGGTTCCTAGCTAAATCAGAGGAATGTCATTAACTTTTATAATACAAAGAATTTGCACTTTGCCACTTAAAGAAGAAGTTATTCAACTTTTAAGTTTTGGATTGATTCAAGTCTCATCGAATAGAAGTTTGGTTGGTTTAATTTATTTATTAATTTTTGTTTTTTAACATAAATTAAAAGATATTTATCGAGAATATTAAATTCTTAATTCTAATAATTAAATTCAATTTCTATTAAAAGTCACTTGTAATTTATGTAATTTCAACTAAAAATTCAAAGAATTTGCACTTTGACAAAGGAACAAGATCCCTATTGTAATGTACGAATTACAACTTCATACACGTACTGATGTACGTTGACAGGATGATTCCCCCACCAGGGGAATGAAAACAAAGGTTGGCTTGTTATAGGCTTTAAAAATTCTCCATTTAGCTTCAAAAAACAAGCATTGATGGATTAATATTCTGTTTGTTGTCTGATTACCATTCTTCATTGTGAGAAAAAAGTTGATAAAGGGGAGAGACTAGAGAGGTTTGGAGACAGAACATATTCTTGACTCTGATTTGTTGATCTGACATCAAAACACAACACTGTTATTGTCATGTAAAAGGCTACCTTTATGAGCATGATCGTTTAAGCTTATGTCTCTCATATACATGTGAAAAATAAGGTAAGATATAATCTTGGTTTTCTAGTTACAACAGCTGTCAGATATCCTATTTAGCAACCCTCGAAGTTAGCATTATCCAAAATTAGTCACACTACTTAAACCTAATTTGGATGCGTGATGAGAACATTTTAAAAATTCAATCATAAAACATAAATTCCGACACGATCAGAGTTCTCGCACCATGAATACAAATCAAGCATTAGGCAAAGATAAGCTTGGAATGGAGGCCTTCTACACGTAACAAGATTTCCCAATCTTGAAATGGATACAGATAAAAAGAATAACTGTTAATTTGATGATAATATTGATTCTTTACCTTAATCTGGATTTTAATGCATAAATTTTCTTTCTTTTTAGAAAGTTGATTTGAGATATTAATATTCTATTTTTTTAAAGAGATTTGTCAAATTTTAAATTTTGAATTTTGTGTTGTTGTCGTAAATGAGTTCACAAATAACTCGAATTTTAATTTAATTAATTTTGATAATTATTTTTAAAATATGATATTTAATAAATTTAAAATTTAAATAAATTCAAAAAAGGATTTAGCACATATTTCTATATGTACACAATAAAAAATTACACACCAATCATGTTTACTTGATATGGCACTAATATGCCTGTTTTTAACATGACCATGTTGTATTCAAAAGCAAGGAGCAAACCATCATATCTTTATTTGCTCAACAAATGTACTGGATCAAGGTTTCAAGCATTCTGCTATCTTGGAAATTTGTATTACCCAAAACATCATAATGCAAAGACTTGGCCAATTAAAATGATGAAAAAAAAAAAAGGTTAGATGTGCAAAGGAATGTAGCAATCCAAATCTGACAATGCACACAGCCTTTTGGATCCAAGTATGTTGGTCCAACTACAGGTGTTTTTGTGCTCATATATGGAGCTTTACTTGGACTTCAGCCTTTTAATGGGCTTTACGTGGGTTTGTAAGTTGTAGTCCTTCTTTGAGCTTTATTATGTGATACTTTAAACTAAATCTGATCATGGGTCGAATGGAAAAAAGATAGTAAGCTTTGCTTTTAATCATCAGAAACCTTCTATCAAATGGAAGTTCTGAGCTATCCAGTTTCATAAAACTACGACTGTTTGACGTGTTTGAAACTTTTTTTTGTATCATGTGATGTTATTCCTGAATACCTGTTGACATGTTTCTCTGCAGGTAAGTGTGGCAGATTTTCCAAAGACTAGGGCTGCAATGAAACAATTTCTATCTCCTTGGGGATGAAGGAACAATTTCTTGTTCTGCAAGCCGAAGAGGATGTTGAAAACATTGGGGATTTGGTCATGATAACTTGTGTTGCTCCAAGCTCATCAAAGGAAAAATTTTATGCACGATCTTGTACCAGGAAAAGGAATCAGCTCTCTTAGATTGAAATCATTGACTGAGAATTTTCCAGGGCGAGTAGAAGTTTTTCCTTCCATTGATTTTCTTCTAATATCCATTTTGATTCATTGGTCCTTCTGGGGAGCTGAATTTAGAAGTTTGTATATGGAACTCTACAGAACTTTTTCAGATCATTGCCCTTGATTGCTTGCTTCTTGAAGTGCATACTATATGAAGTCTCTCTCTTTCTCTCATATACAGAAGTGACAAAAATCAAATCACCTTTTATTATGTGAAAAGAGATCACAAAGTTATATGGGTTTGAATTTTGTATAATCTGTTTAACTTGCACTGTCTTACAATTCGTTTCACTCCAATACTAAGAAATGATTTCAATATCGTTCCTAATGGAACTCTTATTTAAATGATCTTTAATCATGTTTGATTTGATTTAATAATTTAAAATATAACAACATAAAATAATATAAAAATAATACAAAAAAATATACATATGATACGATTTAAAATTTTAATAAAAATCATATATAAGAGATATAAATATGATAAATTTTAATAAAAATTATATATATTTAATAAAAATAAAAAATATATTTTATATTTTTTATATTCATACAAATTATAATATATAATTTTATATAAAATATTATATAAATATATAAATAATTAATTTTTTACATAATATAAATTTATAAATTATCAAATCTAATTTAAACAATTAGACTTTATTCTTACTATTGCAACTCTTTTCTTGTTACCATTCTCCTACGAGGGAGAACAATTATTGACACCACAAAAAATATAACATGGTGACACCAACAGTGACCTTAATTGGCATCTAGTGTACTATTTGTTACACTCGCATGAAGTTCTAGATTCGACCAAGAAAACCTTGGCGTCTAGTATTTCCTGGGCCCATAATTGGACGGTGAAGTGCGTTACACACAGATTACATTCCAGGGCAATATAGTCTAAACAATATAATCTGACAATCCCAAATCTAACCAACAGAAACAGGAACAGGAACACAAGTGCAAGGTGCAAAAAATGAGTACCATAAGCGGCACCAGTTGCTTCTCTTCAGTGTTCCAAAGCCCACCTGAAACTGAGCTTTTGTCTTCAAAGAAGAAATCTAGATTCAATTTCATACTTCCCAAGAAGCCCTCTGAAATGGGTAGTAGTAGAATTTTCTGTAAGTTATCTGAGACTGAGCGTGGAATTGGTGAAAACCCCACAATTAGTAAACTGTCTGCCAGGTCCAAGAACAGGATGGAAGAGTATAACACAGCCATGAAGAGAATGATGAGGAATCCATATGAGTATCATCATGATCTTGGTTATCTTTTCTATATCCCATTTCTCTCATATCCATTGGCATTCAATAGTTTTCTGGTTTAATTAATGTTAGTCATTTTGGTAGGCTATGTTACTTAGATAATCTTTCTTGTTTTAAAATGAATTATGTTGGTTTTTTTTTTTCTTTTCTTTTTGGATCTGTAATCTGTTACTCTAATACTTGCCTTAGTTTTAAGAATGAAAAATTGCTGCTACTTTAAGGTAGAAAGGGGGGATGAAATATTTTAATTAGCAATTTGGATCTAGATTCATAAAGCCCTTTTTGACCTTGGATTGTGTTGAATCATGTGACTTTGTAACTTTTAAGTAAATTATGCTTATTACAAATAAAGGGTGTTGATTAAAATATTTAATGGAAGTGGAAAACTTTTCTTCTTTCTGGGATGATGTGTGATCCATCTTCTGTTCATAACTTTTATTTTGTCCCCTCATACATAGGATAATCAAACCCTCTCCACCCAAGTTTAATAAAATGACTTGGAAATTTTCCTGTTTTGCTTTGCTTTGTACTAATCAAACTTTGAATCCCCAATCTATGGTGTTTTATTTGCCTGAATTGAACAACCTATGATGAATTTGACCCCAAAAGAACAACCTATGCTACAACTAGGTGACAAGACATTGCTGAGAAAGTATGCTGAAACTGAACAGGTTTGTGCCACATCACTCTTTTCATCCTCTCTCTAAGAGTCTCTCAGCTCGTTGATGTGTAATGGAGGCTTTCAAGTTTGATAGAAGACAAACCAAGGAGTGTAGAGAATCCTATAAATAAGAAATTTTACCAAAAATATCGGTCTATCTCTACTACATAAATCTAAAAATTTATATCTATCTAGTGATAGCATTTGATAGCAAGCTTTGCCATTTTGCTCAAGGTAGGAACTAGGATTCTAATTTGTCATTTAGAGAATTAATTTGTAGTTGTTCTTTATGTATGGACATAGAATCATTGAGAGAACAAAATTTGTGAACGGGCTCTGCATTTAGCATACATTTTGTATTCCTATTAGTCCATTTCTACATTTCCTCATTTCATCCTTCAAGAACATGTCTTAAGTCTTGTTGTTCAAGAATTCTGATTATTCATGTCCTGTTTTCAGGCATGAACTACACGCTGATAACAGACAATTTGATTGTGGGCTCACAGCCCCAGAAACCTGAAGATGTAGATCATCTGAAACAAGAAGAGAATGTGGCCTATATTCTGAACTTGCAGCAGGACAAGGACATCGAGTATTGGGGAATTGACTTGCAGTCTATAATAAAAAGATGTCGACAACTGGGAATTCGTCATATGAGAAGGCCTGTAAGGAAAATTTTCTCCACTTGCTATTAATAACTTGTTCATTCAGGAATAAATGAATCACATCAAGAAGACTCCATAGTGAAATTTGGAGTAGTTCTAGGGAAAGGTAGGCTTGTTTTGTTCAAAATAAACAGTTGATCTTTCGATATTGGTTGAACAGATGTGGGATTTATATAAAGAAAATGACAATTCCTCTTTGCATATCGGCAAAGGTTAAATGCACTGCACAGTCACTTGCAAGGAAGTTTGATGTTTTCGGATGCCTGACTTGAACACATTATCTTATGCATTGGTAGGCAAGAGACTTTGACCCAGATTCCTTAAGAAATGAATTACCCAAAGCTGTTTCTTCATTGGAATGGGCCATCTCTGAGGGGAAAGGAAAGGTGCATGTTCATTGCACAGCTGGCTTAGGAAGAGCTCCTGCAGTGGCTATAGCCTATATGTTCTGGTTCTGCGGCATGAATGTAAGTCGTTTATGCTTATATATTGCATCATCCATTACCTCAAATTCTATAGCATAACTGTCTTAGCTGAGTTTCATTGCTCAGTATCTGTTAAAACTATCAGCTAAATACGGCATATGATGCACTGACTTCAAAAAGACCTTGTGGGCCCAATAAAATGGCCATACGTGGAGCCACCTATGATCTGGCTAAGAATGATCCATGGAAGGAGCCCCTTGAAAGTCTTCCTGAACATGCCTTTGAGGGAATAGCAGATTGGGAGAGGAAGTTGATTCAAGACCGTGTTCGTTCGCTCCGGGGAACCTGATTATCTTGGTTTGCAACTGTTACCTTAAAGCCAATTCGAAATTGCAAGGCAGCCAAAACCAAAATTTTGAGCATTGCTTGTGGCATGTTGAAGCTGATCTCTCCGAGGAATATTTTCCTGACTGCAAATTACTCGGATATGATTTGATTTTCTCTATCATTTTACACAAGAGAATAATTATTATAGCAACTATGTGTCATAATTCCATTGCTACTTGCTAGGCCTTCAGCCTCCAGCTCATAAACCATAAATAAAACATTGAAAGTGAAATAAAAACACAGGATGTTTCTCCATATTCAAAAGCATGATTTATGTTTTATATATATATACATATATATATATATGCTGATGACTTGATTGACCACGTTGGTGATTCATTTGACGTATACTTTACCTCTAAGTATCGTACATGTTCTGATAATGGATGCTGATAAGGTTGCAGACAGAGTAATGCAACAATGAGGATCAAAATGTTCAGAAACAGATTGCCTGGAAAGGGGATACTCTAAAGTATAATTTATATAGCTGTGCTCATGTCCCTGCTAGCAGCTATAATTCCATCTAAGAACGGAATTCATTTCAAACTGTATGGATCAAACTTTCTATGTTATAAATTTGCCAATGATCTTAACCAGAATAATAATAGTACATACATATCATATATGTAATTCGAGGCATCAGCAAAACCCGACTGATAGAAATTAATACTTTGTAACTTGAGTTGAAAGAAACTCGTACGCTGTACATTATATGTAAACATCTCGTAGACAAATCCTGGGCAACTTCAACACCAACTACAAATTCTACAAATATTTTTCTTTTTCTTAGAAAAGAAAAAGTGGCTAATATGCTGGAATCTCATCTAACTTTTTGAGCCATAGGATTTTGCTAAAACTAGGAAAGAAGATTATTGGTGAATGAAGGAAAGCCATTGCATCCCAGGAAAAGCAAATAACATGTAGTCATAGATTAGCCCCATGGTGCACAAACTTACTGCAATTGAAGAACACCAGCAGTTTGAAATTTGTTAGCCTGACTATGGACCAGCTGACACCACCACACCGAATAATCTTTCTACCTCAACAACGAAGAATAACAAGAAACTCCACACAGGTCAGACTATATAGTCCGCCCATATAGCATTGCTCTTCAGCTAATGCCATCATCAAAGCTGGTCACAGAACAAGTTACTTCTCAAAAACATTTGGATAAATGTGAAGGATTCTTGATTTGTGCATCTTCAATTCCCAAAGAGCTGTAAAATGAATCATCTCTCAGAAAATTTCAAGATGAGGACCCAATCTGGAGCTTTGCTAATTGTGTTTGACGGTGTCCCAAACAAAATGCTGTAACTATCCAAAGTAAACAAACCTGGAGAGAAAGGAAAAAAAGATAGAAAACCTTCATCATCTTTTGGTTAAGGACACACAAACAGAGAAGGTAAAATAAATGCATAAATACAGATGGACCGGTAGATGGACAAAAATAAATACAATGTAGTTGCAGAGTCTAAGTGAAGAGAGAACATTAAGGTGTTGTTTAATAATGCAAAAATTTCAATTTATTGAAAACTTTAACTTCAATGAATTAAAATTTTCAATGCATTTTGTTCTTCATTCCAGGGTCACTTAATGAAATGTTTTCAAGAAATGCTGTTGAAAATGTTAAGAAACTAAACCCTACGTCATTCGGTAAAAATTGTTTCAAACTTTTTTCATGTTTGACTACATTACTCCTTATGTATTGATTAAAAAGATTCTTATACACTATCATTTTAATTCTATTTATTAATAAAATCAAATATATTAATTTTTTTGGAGAAAACCCAATCAAAATTTATTAACTACCTAATTTTGAGTGCACCCAAACAATTTTATAGTATAAATTTAGAAATTACTACTTCAAAATAAAAATTCAACATTCAATTTTTATAGTTTATCAAAGAAAAGCCAAGTACAAAAATAATATCATGGAAAATGGACACAATAGGGTTCAAGGAATTAGGAGTCTTCTTCAATCAACAATTAATCTAGAGAAGTAGATAAAAATTTGTCAAGACATACAGGAAGTGCATAGAGAGAAACTGTTGATATCCTCCCATTAAGAATGCTGAAAAGTAGTTTGTACATTCCTGCTGCTGTAGCATCCCCAAGTCGCTGAACAATTACATCTATGCATATCTGCAGCATTAGGTTTTCAGGGAGGCCATGATTAAGTGCTTTTATCATTTCACAAACTAATTCACTTCACACATGTCATGCAAGAGAAGAGTGTTTGTTTTTTTTTTTTTTTTTTTTTTTTTTTTTTTTTTTTTTTATAGAATGCAATAGAAGAGATTCTTGATCGTATTGGACGCATATACTGGAATGACACCTGTCAAGCCACATTTTGAGAATAGGCACTATCCCTTCACAAGGCCTGGAAGAAAAAATAAGGTGCTTTATCGGAACTTGAGGGGTTTACTAAAATAAAAGGAAGTCAAATACTAACACAAGTTTGACATATGCTGCATGTCCCAAATTTCCAGTATCATTTAAAGCTCCCAAATCACTTCAAAAGAAAATATGGGAAAACATAAGAGCACAACAATGAAATTTACATACTTTAGCTTTGTATTTCTCATCCTCAGAAACAACGGTAAATAGAAGTTCTCTTCCAGGCCTTGTTACAACATAATTGACCACCTGCAAAGAAATAAGAAGTCATAGAGTGATAGGTAATTTACACTATTGCTGCAAAAAGAAACTGTTAATTTTCCTCTTCCTAACATATCCAAGTTTGCCTTGACAATTATAAACCTACAGAGTGAGATCTGAAATATAGCATAATGATAACAGTAGCTAAATAGACTATACATAATCAAATAAAAAGGCGAAAAGAGAACATAGAGGAAGAGAAACGAGACAATCAATGGTGCCAACCTTTCTTAGGGTCTCAGATATGGCAACCACTATCCAAGTTGGCCATATAGCAACGGCAACCAGATTTGAGAAGGCAACGAATGGAGTGCAACATAGAGCTATAGTAATGCCAGCAACAGTAAGAATGCGACCCTGTAATAAGTGAAAACATAAGTTAGGATCATAAACAAATGACAACAGCAATGACCTGGACCACAAGACCATAGTTGTAAAATAGTATATATTAAATTACAATAGATACCCTCAAGACTCAGAAAAAACAAATATGCACCAAGAAAATATTTCATCATTTTCGTTGTTACAAATAAATATTAGATAAAAACAAACTGCTGAAACTCATCCTAAGCATATCATACCGTTAAGGTAAGTTGTCCAGTGAGGATAAAAACAGCAATAAAGCTATTTATCTGGGCAAACAATCTTCTTCTGCCAACTGAACTTGCAACTGTCATGGCAATTACATTCACTTTCTGGAAATGAGTAAGGGAGGAGGTGAAAGTGGTTAGATCAAATACCATGAGCAATAGTAGTATCAAGCACATTGCATTAAACAAGAAAGCCCCGACATAACAAATTAAACACTATGGACTTTTTTATTGTATACTTTGATGCAAGTACAAAAAGAAAAAGCTACCTAAAAATTTTAAACCAGCACAACAAAATTTTCTCCAATCTGAAGCCCAAACCTAGTTAAGATTAACATAGAACAGTTAAAAATGGTCAACAAAGATAAATAGCATACAAGTACCTTACAATTTTAGAGATTAATATAGGAGGGAACTATGCTTGTACTATTTAAAGTTTACTTTTCTTAGAGTCCCTACGAACAATTCGATTAAACATACAATCTCTAGAAAGGTCATAAATCACATTTTAGTTTTACATTTTATTTCCTCAAATCAATCCTAGATCCATGAATGATCTATAAAAATCTAGTTCAATCAGGATTTTAAAGTTTTTGCTTACATAAAAAGTCTAGCTTGATTTTACAAACTCCTAAATACTGTAACTTTCTCCAAACATATATCATCAATAAAAACAAAGCCCCAGGATATACATAGAAAGCTTAGCAGCAGTATTTAGCATACAAAGTAGGCAAATTCAAGCTATATGTGTGGGATAAGAGAACAGTTTTACCTGAAAATAGAAGAAAGAGGAGACAACTGCACTCAACCAGAGGAATAATGACACATGCAACAAATAGGTTGATGAAAATATAAGCCGGAGTCCATCTAAGATAGCCCAAAGCTGAGGCTTCACCGGAGAGGTAGTTATTTTAGGAGAAGAAATTTTGAGAGCAGATGCAGCGGGCTCATCATCATCATCATCTTTTTTTTGATCCAAGTCAGCTTTTCTAAAAGAGAATGCAATCAAGTTAGAACATAGGAGGTTCAATCCTGAAAAACCATGTATGCAGATTCACAAGAAACTTGCAAAGGTAAAGGAGAAACCCTATAGCAGATAAAATATTCAAAAAGGTTAGATCAATGAAATTAGTCACTTTATATTGATATAGTGCTTCTTCTTTTAACATCTAACATGTCATCCACGAACCACACACCTGCTCCCCATTAAATTGTATTAGTAGACATATCAAGCTAAGGTATAATGTGGTAACCCATCTCTCATTACATTGATGTGAATAAATGTGGATGTCTTCCAAAATGCTGAAGCAAGAGAGGCAGAATTTCAACAATTGTTCAGCAAAGAAAATAAATATCATGGTTCAGTTCACAAAAATCAAGGTTTTTCTTACTCCTATCCAAATCATATAACAATGCATTCCAAATCCCAATGAACTCCCACCCCCACCCCCCCACCCCCCCCACTCCCATCCCAAAAAAAAAAGAAAGAAAAAAAAAAACCAAATAGATACACTAATTGCATGTTTCACAGGTTAACTAAAGACACAAACATAATGAATTTAGCTAACCTGATAGGAGATAACTCTTCAGGGATATAAGCTATATCCTTGTTGATCCCTTTTGATGACTGTGCCGCTAATTCCATCAAAACAGCAGCAAATAGGAGCAGAACTATAATTAAACAGAACATGTTAAAAGAAAGAAAAGAGAGAGAAAAACTAATAATAGACTAAATATTGAGATTCCACATGCAAATAATCAACTAGGCATACATACATGACCCCAGCCAAGCCATTCCTGTGGCAAACAAAGACCCAAAGAGCTGGCCAAGCGTTGCACCAGCACCAACGAAACCAAACAATCTTGAGCCAGACTGAACCAAAAACAAAATTTGAGGGCAAGAAGGAAATGATAATCTTCATAAGACAAGTGATGAAAACATCAATACCTCACTATCCATGATATCAATTACTCTAGCCCAAGTTGAAGATATTGTAATAAGGTTAAGCAGGGCGACCTTCCAAACAAACAAAAACAAATTAGACAAGGAAAAATCTCATTATTAAAAATTAAAATACTAGATAAGTAGGAAGGCAAAACTAATCACAGATAGATCAGGTGTTATCATACCCAGAGGAACAATCCAATTCTCACTGAAACATAAAACCAATCATGGTTTCCCCAACCTATAGAATCAACAGGGCTGGCTTGACCAATAGTGACTTCTAGTTCAGTGGAAAAGGCAACTGAATCCTACAAATGGTTTGCCCATGTTAATACAAAATGATCTGCAGAACCAATTTCCCTATAACAAAAAGGATCACTCATGACAAGGAATACCATCTTGTGGGCTTTTTGGTTTACCTTTGACAGGGATTGTAAAGACTCCGTGGATGATGTATGCCATAGAATGAAGAACACAACAAGTGATACACTAAAGAACCTGTGTATCAAAACCAAAGCCTGGAATTTCAAGAAGCACTAATTACAAGATGATATGTAACCAAACAATAAGAATATTACTGGTAAGAAATGGTCATGGACCTCAAGGATTTCTTGTCGGTTTTTTTAAATGGTTCAAATGACAAATTAAAAATGACAGTTGTTTGTGCACAGACCGCTGAAACTAATGGTCTCAAACTTCTTATTTACATTCTATGGATAAATTTCGATGAACATTGATACATCTATGATCAACCTGAAAGTCCAAGCCACAAACCATGCTAATAAAGCGCAATGTTGCATCATTTGTTGGCATGTTCTTGGAAAGTTAGTTTTGACAAAAATCAACTAAATAAGAGATACAACAATAAAACATGATAAAATTACATTAACAACCATGTAATAAATGTGGATCACAAAACCATTTCCACCATTATTTGGTTCAAAGCTGAAGACTGTGCATTAACACACATGAGAACATGCTTTTGATGATACATGTATGGTATTCTCTTATCTTAAGGAAGTAAAAGGTCTCATTTTCGAGTCCATTTATGTGAGTAGGGGGAGGGTTACCTCCCACTCTTTAACACCTAATGAATAGATGAAAAAATAAAGAAAAGCTTCCCATTGCCATTTTATCAACAAAAACAGCAAGAAAAATAACTAAACTTTACAGTTCATACCTCCCACGACCCCATTCCCCGAACCATAACCAGGTCGTTAACTCTTTACACGCAGTATGATTCCAAACTGAACACCCACACTACCAATTACAATAAGAAAAGAGTTAAACTTTGCCACACCCCCTAGAACTCCACACTACCGGGACCATAACCAGGTCATAACTCTATAACTCTTTACATAATCTAAGGAAAAGATTTAGAGCAATTCAACCATACTTGTATATAGTAAAATTATGTATTTGGTTATTTATGAAAGTGAAAATTTTAACTTTTAATTCCACATTATCAACAGAAAAAGAGCCAAACTTTCCATTTCATCCCTAAACTCTCTACATCTAAAGGCTTCCCATTTTCAACCTTTCACTAAAATTCCAAAATCTAAGAACAAAAAACAATAAACAAAATTAATAATGAAGTGAATTGAAATGTACCTTGACTTTGGAAAGATTAGGCAAAGAGAAGATGAGAGTAGAAACAGGAACAGCTATCAAAGTTAATACTAAAGACCCAATAAACAATCCAGGCAAATTAGATAATCCCAATGAAATTGCTCCTTCATCCCTCAATGGCAGCACAACAAAATAAGCACTCAAAATCTGAAAAAAAAAAAAAAAAAAAAAAAACCCAGATTAAAGATTATGATTTTTAATTAAAATTGAATCGAATTATGGCCTAATTTTATGTAATTATGACTTACAAAGAAGAAACAAGAAGAAGAGTGGAGCAGAGCAGGGATCTCGTGAGGATGCACTCTAACGAATATGGAAATGAACGCATCTAAACGCCGCCTACTGATTATTTCTATCATTTTGGGGTATTTTCAGTTGAAAATGGAGAATTGGATCAGAGAAATATGAAACATCATTTCCATGTCGACAAGGACAAAACCAGAGTTCAAAGCAGGCGACTTTTTTTTTTTTTAATGGTAATTAGATAATTGCATGAAAGCCCATTTTAATTAGATGGTTTTGTTTTTGCCTCAATATAATTTATTATTATCAAATAGGTCTAGGAAATTTCCACATTGTTTCAAACGTAACTAATCGATGGATGAATCAATTTTCTTCACTTAAATTTACTAGAGCCTTCTCTGCTCCACAAGAATCATTCAGTGTTCATCTAGCATGCATATACACAATTTGCCCCCTAGCTGCCTCTCATATGATTCTATTGTTTACATACTTCAATATTGAAGCTTTTATAGTTGGATAAAGCCGAAAATAAACCTAACAATCTAAAATACATACGATGATACAATACAAATATAATATATAAAAAAAATAAAAATAACATGATTTAAAATTTTTACAATAATTATATAATGTTTAACAAAACAAAATAATGTATTTTATAATTTTATATAAATACGAATTATAACACAATTTTTGTATAAAATATAATATAATTACTCACAACATAAATACATGAATCATAAGATCAATATGAAAACAAATTCATACTTCAGTTTAATCTCCAGGTTTGAAATCTTTAGTCCCATGGAATGGATTCAAGTTGGCTCAAATTCTTAAGGTCCCTATCATTTTCTTTAAATTGTTGATATAAAAAGTGGAGAGAACGAAGTAATCATTTCCTTCTCTCAGTTTTGATGATAAAAACATTCAGATCCTCCACATTTATTTTATTGTCTAGTGATCTTCAGGATAAGTTTGTTGCTATTGATGCAAATAAGACAAATGTAAAGAAAATTTTCTCACGTCTAATATGAACCTTTTGCCTATACACTTCCAAGTTCAATTTCATAATCACTCCCTTCCTTCTCCATGTTCCTTCTAAGGCAATGTAGTATCTCATACACCTCCATTGTTTTCAGGGATGATGAATCCCTTGAGAAGAAAACATCAACCTTATTCCTCAGTTCAATCCAACTACATCCAGGGTTTTTCTTCAATCCCTTTTCTTTCATTGTTGATCGTATGTTTGCAGCCTTGTCCCACAATTCAGCTTCTCCATACAAATGTAACAGTTGAACATAATTGCTGCCCCTGTCTGGTTCCAGTTTCAGCAAGTTCTGAGCTGCCAGTTCCCCAAGCTCCACATTAGACTGGGCACGGGAGGCACATAACAAACTCAACCAGACACTCCTATCAGGTTCCATGGGCATGGTTTTTATAAAATTATAAGCATCCTCCAAACGTCCAGCACGGCCCAAGAGATCAACAATGTTTACATAGTGCTCCATTTTAGGTTCAATCGCATGCTCCACTGTCATGCACTGAAATATATTGTGGCCTTCATCAACCAGACCAGCATGATTGCAAGATGAAATCAGGGAAAGAAAAGTAACATCATCAGGTTTTATTCCACAATTCTTCATCTCATCAAATAATGACAAAGCTTGAAGGCAATTCCCATGAGATCCATAACCAGAAATCATGCAATTCCATGTAACTACATCTTTCTGAGACATGTGCTGAAATATATACTCTGCATATTTTAAGAATCCGCACTTAATATACATATCCATCAATGCATTCTCCAACTGAATATCAGATTTAATCTCTAGTCTAACAAGATATCCATGGATGATCTTTCCATTAAGCAAAGCTGCTATGGACGAAACTGCAGCAAGAACACTGGTAATGGATACAGAGTCTGGATAAAAACCATGCTGAACTATTTTAGAAAAAAGATTTATCGACTGGTCAGGCAGACCATTTCGGCAATAGCATGACATCATCAAATTCCAAGTAACAAGATTTTTGTGTGGCATATCAGAGAATAAATTTTCAGCCATATCTGGGAAACCACATTTTGAATACATATCAACAAGGGAAGAACCAACATAAACATCTCCGTCCAAACCAATTTTGATCACATATCCATGGATCGTGCACCCTGAATCTACATTCTCCAATCCCGTACAAGCGCTAATGACACTTGACATAATATCAGAATCTGGTCTTACTCCATCAGCATCCATTCTTCCAAAATAATCTAAAGCTTCTCTGAACTTACTATTTTGACAAAAACCTGATATCATGGATCCCCAAGCAACCACATCCATTTCCCTCATTGTGCGAAGAACAGAATTAGCATCATCAACACTGCCAGACCTACAGTACATGGTCAATAAAGCACTCTGTACAGTAGTACTACTGTCTATAGGTCTTTTCACTAGTTCTGCATGAACTGACCTCCCTACATTGTATATTCCAATCATACTGCCACATGATAAAACATTAGACAGCGTAAAAGAATCAGGGGTTATTAAATTACATCTCATCTTGTTGTACACTTCAAAAGCAGCATAAGAATATTTATTACAAACAAAAGTCGATATCATAGCATTCCATAATTCAATTCCTTTATCCAATACCTGATGGAAAACATTTTCTGCATCTTCAACAAATTGGCATTTTCCATACATGCTTAAAAGAGAAGTATAAACAAAAGGGTTATTTTCAAATCCCAATTTGATTAAATCACAATGAACTTGCCTTCCAAAATCCACAACATCACCATACCCACAGGCACTCAAGGTACTACTAAACGACTCTGATACAAACTTGACATTCTCACCTTTCATTAAAGAGTACAACTTTAAGCTCCATTCCCACCATCCATTCTCTAAAAACCCACCAATCATCACATTCCAAACCACCACGTTGCTCTTATCTTTCAAATGATGAAACACAAACCAAGCCTCCATGATTCGACTACGATTCGAATACATATCAATCAATGCAGTTTCCAAAAAAGGGCCACTCTTAAACATATTCCTAACTATGTAACCATGAATTTGCTGTCCTTCCTTAAACCCCAAAACACCAAGAAGAATAGAGAGTGAGTAAGCGTCAGGAAGTAACCCAAAAGCCTGCATCTTATAAAAATGAGCCAAACCCTCCTTTATTTGACCAAACTTAAAATACCCATCAAGCAAAGAGTTCCAAGAAGTAACATCCTTAACAAAAGCTTCTCTTTCAACCATTTTTTCAAACACATTAACTGCATAAGAAAATAACCCACATTTCACATACATGTTTATAAGTGAAGTAGTGATAAAAGGGTCAAACTGGAGACCCGATAGGATGATTGTGGAATGAAGGGTTTTGCCATAGGTAAGGTTAGAGAGGAAAGTGGAAGCTTTCAGAAGAGAGGGGAAAGTGAATTGGGTGGCTGAAAGTGGGGAAACAGAGAATAGTTGTAAGGCTTTTGTGAATTGGCCTCGTTCAATAAAGGTTTTGATGTTGAAGTTGAGTAAGGCTGGGGAAAGATGGGAGCTTTCATGATGTGAAAGTTGGCGTGAAAGGCGCGTAGTTTGATGCATTTCTGCATTGTCGCAGCTGTCTGCACCAGAAGTGAACAACAGATTTATTGTTAGCTACAAACTGCTACGTTTGAGAAAAAAATTTCGGAAAAACCAAAAATTTATTCGAATTGGCTGTGTTTGATATATTTCGGATTTATTTTTT
Source organism: Durio zibethinus (assembly GCF_047325235.1). Lineage (NCBI taxonomy): Eukaryota > Viridiplantae > Streptophyta > Magnoliopsida > Malvales > Malvaceae > Durio > Durio zibethinus. Next base: position 24,429,683 of record NC_143180.1, read on the forward strand.
TTATTTGATTAGATTAAATTTAAATATTAAATATATCTATTAAATTTTGGATCCATATATGAAAAATTAAAAAAAATAAATCGAATCAAAATATATTTTTTTATTTATTTTAAATATTTTTTAATTTTTTATAAAATAAAAATAATTATTTTATATATTTTTTTAATATATTTAAAATTTTATTAAAATAATATATAAAAATAAAAAATTAAATTTTAAAAAACAATTAATCAAATGAATTAATAAAATTATATTTGAATTGGATTAATTTTTAAAAAATATTGATTTAAATTCAAATCAAATTTTAAAAATTTATAATTTATACATTATTCGAAAATCAAATCAAATTTAATTTAATTCAAATTATTATCATCTTCGTAAGCAAAGAAAAATAATTATACCTATTAAAATAAGATATAAAAAATTTAAAATTTAAAAATCGATAAATTGAATTGAACCAATAAAATTTAATTTAAATTGGATTGATTTTTAAAAAATCAATTTAAATTCATATCAAATTTTAAAAATTAATAATACTATATATTATCCAAAAAATCAAATCAAATCCGTTTTAATCCAAACTATTATCTCATAAACAAAAAATAATAATTATATTTGAATGTTTTATTAATAATTTTTAATTTTTAATAACATATAAATATAAATTTTCAAAAAAGAACAATAAAAGTAATTGTAAAATGAGACATCCATTGGGCTAGAATTTTAATTCATTTGATTTACTTCATTTTTTTAAAAAAGTGATGTTTTATAAGTTGGGAGTCAAAGCCAATACCTATATATTTTTTTATTCTTAAATTGCAATCACCTTTAAACCATAAAATAAACTTTAGTAGCTATGTTTCTTGGACTTTGCTTAGACTTAAATATTAGATATGTTTAATATTTTTAAAAAAAATTTTGAATAGATTTTTTAAAATTATTTAATAATTTTCCATCAAAGTTTAGTAAAATTTTATTTTAATTTTTATACAAAGAAAATCAAAATTTGAAAACTTAAAAAAAAAAGTTCATATGTAAAACAAGAATACTTCAACTAGTAAATTTGCTCAATAGCATATGTATAATCATGGAAAATTTTAATAAAAATTTCACTTTTTTTTTTTTTTGTATAAAGGAGACTACAACCTGGGGATAGGAGAAAAGGTTGCAGATACTAAGATTGAAACTCTAAACCTGTTAAAAATCACATCTTAAAAGTAATTGTATGAATCAACTGATTTTAATTCTGAACTCAAATTATATTTTATTTTTTTATTACAGTTTGTATGTTGTTATTTAACCTAATTTGGATGCCTATCATGAATCATAATCAATAGTAGCTGCTTCATACAAGCCAAGTACCTCTCAACTGATATATAAGATAGCATGCAATAAGATTCCTTTCTTAATTACCAAAGAACATCATGAAAGATAAATACAATGACCTTGAAAGGAATCAGCTTAAAGCTAAATTTATTGTCAGCAACAAAATCCCCCACTTTGCAAAATAAATTATCTAACAAATTTCTCCAATGGGTAATTTACTTCCTACTATTTAGGCATAATATGAGGGAAATGTATTTTATATATAAAAAATAAAAAAGTTAAGGTAAATGACAATCAGGTCCTGGCTACATGATCCCGCTTCCTTGACAAGAACAGTAGGTTTCAAACTTCTTCAACCTACAAGTGACAAGTTATAGCTTAACAATTAATTCAACAGATTTATACCACCATTAAAGACCACAAAGAAAAGACATGTATATGATAGTCAAAAAGGTTCCTTGTTCATCAAGATTAAGGAGTTCGAATAACCTGAGGGAGGCTCATTAATTCAAGAACAGCTTTTTTTGGGGTTAGCTCACTGTCAATAATCCGAGCAATGGCTGTCAGGACCGGCATTTTAACATTATATTTCTGGGCTAATGCAATCACAGCTCCGGCAGTTGACACACCTTCGGCTACCTACAGTATGTACTAATCATATTAAATGGCCAGACTTTAAGCACTAACAGCCAGTATAAGAATTTAGAAGCACCTGATTCATGGAACTGAGTATATCTTCGAGCTTCTCCCCTGATCCAAGACGAACTCCAACTGTTCTATTTCTTGAAAGATTTACAAAACATGTAAGCATAATGTCTCCAGTTCCAGACAGACCAGTAATTGTCGCCGGCTTTGCACCCATCTATAGATGTGTACTAAAAGAATTGTTAGATAACACAATTTACAGCATGAAATTATTTATTTGAATGAGCAATATGAAGCATATCAACATTCTAGCCAAAACCCAGGGGGTGGGGGGGAGAGAGAGAAACTAAGGCAGATCCTCATAGCTAAGGTTTCAATCAAGGACCTCCGCTCTGCTTAATAGCCAGCTAATGAAAAGAAAAAAACAAAAAAAGGGGCAGGGGTAGGAGCGACATACCTTCGTTGCTAGCCACCGTATCTCAGAACAACCTTGTGCTACAAGAGCTGCCATGGAATTGTTACCAAGATTCATACCATCTACAATCCCAGCAGCTATTGCAAGAACATTCTTGAGAGCACCTGCAATTTCGACCCCTGTAACATCACTGAGGTTATCAGAAGTTACAAGCTGAGCATATGCACATCACTGCTTACCTACAACTCTTGACTGTACACAAAATCAACCATATAAAAACTGCATGCAGACCTAAAGCAGAGATCAGGGGACAAACGAGATTCTTAAGCAGAGAGGGATAAATTTGGTATATGTTGTTTTGGATGTTGTTGCATTAGAGCCTCATCACAGACAAAGAATAGTAACTGAAATGTAGTAATTATGGCAAATGGAGATATTTGAGGGAAAGAGAGAACTATAAACAATGTTTTATACTAATAATACAATTTTTTTTTATTTAGTTTTATATGATGAAGATCCTCTACCTTGAAGTGCTGATCCTTAAATAACTAGAAGCCAATAGCTGCTGAACTGCATTGGCCAATTTTTTGTCTTTTGATGCCACCACCATTGCTGCAAAGCAGAGGAGAATAGCAAAGCAAAATATAAAGTAACCCCAAGATATATGAATTGGTTGAAAGCATTACAAGAATACAGTTGATTGATTGCAAGCAAGTCACCTGTTGGTAATTTGTTCATCAATTCCAACGCAAAAGAAGGCCCTGATAGTGCAACAAAAGGTTGGCGAGGGTTCTTCAATGTTTGAGGAATAATTTGAGACATCATCCTCAATGTATTGAGCTCCAAGCCTTTGCTAAGGGATATAAATGGCAAGCCAGGATCAACATGTTCTGCAATTCCCTCAATAAAAGAAGCACTGAACTGCATTACAGGAGGCAAGATCAGGCTGTTGCCTCAGAGTGAAAAAAAAGCTAAATAGTTTTATATAGTTGATATTAAACAGAATTACACATATGATATGACCCTACGCAACAGATAGTGTTGTGGACAATCAAGTTTATGCGATAAAATTTCACAGAAAGGAAAAATGATTCACAGGTTTGAGTACAAGAAACATCAACATAATAAAAGGACTTGAAAGACCTGCACAGGTACAGCATGAAGGCAATAGTCCGCCCCAAGCAAAGCAGTTTTGGCATCAGAAGTTGCAGTCACATTTTCTGGTAGCTTGTGTTCGGGGAAGTACTTACTGGAAACAGAGAAGACAGATAATGTTCCAAGGTTAATAAAACTCCATGACCATGAGTAACATCATATAAATGTAAATTGGGATGTTATTTAAAAACCGAAAAGAAGAAAACCCACTTATTACAATGGTTTTCATTAATGGATTGGCAAACTGCAGGATCACGCACAAGCAGGCTAACTTCCATTTGAGCCTTTCTATTGGCAACATGTGCAGCCATTGCAGTGCCAAAAGATCCTCCACCTAACACCACCACCTTCAAACCAAATTAAAAACGTAAATTTAACAGATTATGCCATTGGACTTGGAGCAGTTTATGCTATAACTAAAATTTACAAGGACAACAGGGGAAAAGCTTTTCCTTCATTACAAAATAAATGTACTAAAAGTGAAGTCCAGTTCAATTCAATATTATAGATAACAATTTCTATCCAATGCCACCATTTTTCCAGATTCATGAATGATAATTGGACTTTTCAATCTTTTCAATCTTTTGAATATATCCAACAAATCTTTCGATATCTCCTTACTGTAATTTTGTACAAGTTCTCTTCTTTACATGAAAGCCAACCCCTTTCATCAATTCTATGGAGTATTTTTCAATAACTTAAATTACCAAGCCTAGAAAGGAGTCAAATTTACACAAAAATTAAAAGAAAAAAGAAGTGAAAAAAAAAAAAGAAAATCTTCTTGCTTTAAACCATACCAAAACAAAGCCAGCAAAAAACAAACAAAAAGAAAACCTTTTTAGTTCGTTCAAGAACATCAGTTTTGGCTTTTGAACGCCAAGAACGTGACCATCTAACAAGCTTCTCCCAAGCAAGCCGGACCACTTTCCGGCGATCCCGAATCCTTTCAGAGGAAGTCTGAAATGGGTTTTGGTCAGAATCTTGAGGGAGTGAAGGAGATGGTGATGGTGACGGAGGAGTTGCAGCACAGCACGTGGCAATGACAAGTGGCTTTGAAGGTAACTTTGGGAGATTCAGAAAGTTAATGGGATATGGGTTTTTCGAAGTGAATAATGGGTTTAGATTTAACAAGAAAACTGGTTCAGAAAGTGCTGCCATTTTTTTGTTGAAACGTTAATGGAAAGAAGCAATGAATATGAGAGTTTAGGGGAAATGAGAGATTTTGGGAAGAACAGAGATTTTATTCGAAGATTTTAGTTTTATCCGTTATGTACGGCGCGCCATCCCCGATGCTTTTTTCATTTTTTTCCGTTTTCCATAGGTCCACTGGGGCGCCATTTCTGTTTTCTCACAGATCTGTTAGGCAAACACCAATTTTACTTTTGGGCCCAAATCCATTTGTTAGAAACACTGAAAATGGAAGGATAATACCTAATTTGACCCCTTAATTATTACACTTTTTGAACGTGGTACTTAAAAAAAAAAACATTAAACCGTGCATATAAACTTCATTTTTAAGTATCAAGTTATTCCTACCCTTAACACCATTAGATAATGTTAATGTGGTATTTAAATACTGATATAGATATACGTAACTACTATGTGATATGAGATATGGTTATCACGTGTTATTTTTTAAAAATAAAAATAATTTAAAGTAGAATTTTTAAGAAAAAATATTTTTTTTATTTTTTAAAAAATGATACGTGACAGTTGTATCACTACCATATGAGAGTCACTTGTCATTTACTGTTGTAATGGTTTTGAAGCCGTTTGATAAATTTGAAAAAGAAAATAAAAAAAACAGAGTCACCATCAATCTTTTTTAGTTATATGTTATTAGTCACCTATTAAAATTTATTTTTTTGATAATATTTTAAAATTAATTAAAATTTATTAAAAAGATAATTTTATGATCTGCGAAACAGTCTAAATTCGAGAGTCGATTACGCGTGATAAAGGATTAACACCCTTATAGCGTCCGTTTAAGAACGGTACCACTTAACTACATATTATCCTATGATTTTAATAAAATAATCTTATTTTCGATGTTTGAAAAATAATTTTCTTGATTTTTCATTTATTGATAATTATTTTTTAAATTTTTTTATTTTTTATTTTTTTTAGTGCTCAAATTTTATTCTAGAAAAATAAATTAGAACTCTTTTATTGAAATAATTTTTAAAATATTTCAGTACATTGGTAACATTAAAAAAACTCTTTCTCACTTAGAAATTTATTAGGCATCGCTCCTCAGAATACCTTAGAATCTCATCTTCAGATGCTTAAATTTATTTTTAATAATAAAATTGTGTTATGCATGCGATGCAAATGATAATACATTAATGCACACATTTAAAAAAAAATTATTAATTTTTATTATTATTATTATTTTCATTTAAAAAATGAAGAAAAGAGGAATTTTTATTATATTGAAGATTTTTTATAAATATTTCAATACATTGGTAATATTTTTTAAAAAAATCTTCTCACCTACGGATTTCTTAAAGCATCTCTACTCGAAATACTTTTAGAATCTCGTTATCGGATAAAATTTTTTTTTCCTCATTTCATTTTTTTGTTACTTTATATTATTATTAGTTAATTTTTACTTAATATTTTATAACAAAAAAAATTTTTTATTGCATTAAAAATTTTTTAATAAATACACCAATATACTGGTAGTATTTATAAAAAAATTTTTACCTAGAGATTTCGTATTACTCGAAGTACCTTTGAATCACATCATCGGATAAAATTTTTTTTTCTTGTACTTTTTATTAATTTATATTATTATTAGGTTTATTTTTTAAAAAAACAAAATTATATAAAAATTTAACAATATTATAGAACAACAAAAATTTATTCTAGCAAATTTAAACATTTTAATATGCATAAATATTAATAATAAAAATTAAAATAACAAAAATAATATTTTAAAAAATTCAAAAAATTCAAAAAAAAATTTTTTTTACCTAAACCGAACCAGTCAACACCAGTTCGGGCGGTTTGGCAGTCGATCCAATCTAGTTGGTTCAACGATTTAACATCGATCTGGTTCAGTGGGTCAGCAGTTCAACATTGATCCAACTAGATCGATCTAGGCAGAGGGGAGCCAAGTCTTCGGGTCAGTTGTGCGAACCTTGGGTCGGGTCGTGGGCTGAAGCGCGGATCCTACAGCTCAAAACGACGTCGTTTTGACACTTATTGAAATAGCATTGTTTTGGCTTTTCTCAGTTTCTATAAAACCTTAACTTTTTTCAACTCAGTTTTTTTAATTTTTTCTCTCTCTACCCTTTCCCATTCTCAGACTCTTTCTCTTTAAACACAGCCGGTCGTTTGTCATTCGCCACATCCTTCGTCCGCCACCTGTCGTCGGTCGCCGTCGTCGACGTCGAAAAATTTTAAAATACACCAAAATATTCTCCTCAACGTACTCTTTCTAGATCTGGTCTCTTTTTCACCTGAAACAACCCCAATCGACGTAGATCGAGGCTTAACATTTCGGTCTCTTTTTTCTCTTCTTTTTTTCTATAAACTAAAATTGACTTTTTTTATTTTTTTGTTGTAGGGACTTAGCGTTGATGGTTTTTTCCTATGGGAGGACTGTGTTTTTTTTTTTTAGTTTTTTTATTTTTTTGTTTGCGATTGTGTTTGTTTGAAAAAGAACTGGGCTAGGGGTGGAACTAGGTCTCTGAACGTGAGTGGGATGCTGAGGGGGGTTTGGGTGTAGGCATCGAGATCAGGGCGTTGTCTCTATGTTTTAAGGGCTTGAGTGGGGTGCTAAGGGGCTAAGTGTACGAGTCTGGTATCGAGGCTTCCTCCTTTCGAGCGCGGGGTCATCGTTGTGCGCAAATGATGCTAATGCTTTATAGGCTTTTGGTGAATAGGGGTATAGGGGTTTGGTCTAAGTGTTACAAGACTTACAGGATTAAACAGGGGTGAATAGGGGTGACAATGGTGCCATGCATGGCACCCACTGCCACCGGCCATTTTGTTTTTTTCATTTTTTATATTTTTTTGCTTTTTTTTTATATATTTTTCTATGTAAAATTAATATTGATGTAAAAAAAGAATAATAATAATAAAAAGGTAGGCTTTAGGCCTAAATAATGAAATCGGGCCTCAATCCTGATTGGGCCTCAATCAAGTTTTAGGTCAAAAATCAGGTTAAAAGTTTCAAATAAATTTGATGTCTACAGCTGTCCCTCTTTGCATATTGCTAAAAATCAAGAATAGGACAAAAACAAACACAACAATTTTGTCCAGAATCCAAAAAGATTTTTTTTAACTTAAATTAATCAGAAAGCTTTTCTCATCAAATCGATACTCAAGGCTCGACAACTTTTAAAAATTTAAAATCTAAAAAAAGGCTCTTCTCAGCAGAATCTCAACAACTTTAAAAAATTCTCATCTTGAAAAAGGCTCCTCTTAGTAGAGGCTCGACAACTTTAAATTAAACCATAAAAAATAACTTCGAATATCACTATCGAAGGATAAATAATCTCAGATATCACCACCGAGAAGATGTTAATGACTTCAGATATCACCACCAAAGAAAATGCAAATGATTTTTTAACACTCGGATATCACCATCGAAGAAAACTCGAATATCACTATTGAGAAAATGTAATTGAAGCTCTAACACTCGGATATCACCACTAAGAAGATGTGAATGACTTCGGATATCTTCATCGAAAAAAATGTAAATGATTTTTTTAACACTTAGATATCACCACTGAGAATATGTAAATAACTTCGGATATCACTATTGAAGGAAACTCTAATATCACCATCAAAAAAATGTAATTCAAGCCTTAACACTCGGATCTCACCATCGAGAAGATGTGAATGACTTTAGATATCGCCATCGAAGAAAATGCAAATGATTTTTAACACTCAAATATCACCACCAAATAAAAATGCAAATGATTTTTAACACTCAAATATCACCATTGAGAATATGCAAATGACTTCAAATATCGCCACCGAAGAAAATGCAAATAATTTTAACATTTGAATATCACCACTAAAAAGATGCAAATGACTTCAGATATCACTACTGAAGAAAATGTAAATGATTTTTAACACTCAGATATCACCACCAAGAAGATGCAAATGATTTCGGATATCACCACTGAAGAAAACTAGAATATCACCATCGAGAAAATACAATTGAAGCTTTAGCACTCGGATATCACCACTGAGAAAATGTAATTCAAACCTTCACACTCGAAATCACCACCAAGAAAATGCAATTCAAACCTTGACACTCGAATATTACAACCGAGAATATACAAATTACTTTTTTTAATACTCGAATATCACCACCGAGTGATTTTGAAAATATTTTAGATTTTACCACCAAGAAAATGCAATTGTAAATTCAAACTTTAAACTCAGATATCACCATCGAATGATTTTAAAAATATCTTGGATATTACCACTAAAAAAATGAAATTCATACTTTAATACTTAGATATTACCACCGAGAACTTTGAAAAAATTTATCATAATATTTTTCTTGACTGATACCAATTTCACTAGATTAACAACTTTCTTGCCAGCTAGATTGGGGTTAAAGCTCTCATCTTGTGCCATCTCGTCTTGATCTTTTTAATATTTTTTTGCCTTTTTTTTCTTTTTTTTTATTCTTTAATGCTTCCAAAATTGGTGAACACCACTATGTTGCAAATGTCTTCTCTTAAAATGATGATGCAAATGCAAATGTCTTTTTTTAAAATGATGCACATGAAATGCAAGTATCTTTTTTTAAAATGAAATACAAATGTCTTTTCTTCAAATGATGCACATGAAATGCAAATATCTTTTTCAAAAATACCAATATACACATGCTTTATCAAGTTAATGATGCAAATGCAATATCAAAAGGTTCAAATGCTCAAAAAAAAAAATTTTTAAAAGAGTCAAGATATGCTATTACCCAAAATCTTCTTTTCTTCAAAGTTCTTTTTCTTTCAATCCCGAATCTTTCATCTCAATTCCAAATCCTTTCTTTGCTGCTTATTTTTCATCAATTTTGCTTTTTTTCTTCATAATTTGGATTTTTTGACTTTTTTTTACCATTTTTTTCACCTTCAAATCAAACATGCATATGACCAATTCAAACTTGATGAAAGAGAATTGAAGAAAATGAGCCATCGAACCATGGTAAAACTCAATTGGTTAAGCATACATTTGTATTCCCATATCGCCCCTTATTTTCCTAAAAAAAAATTTAAAAAAATTTATTTTTCTTCCCTAAAAACATTTATTTTAATAACAAAATTCTCAAAAAATTGCCTTAGTCAACCTCTATGAAACAATATGGCTCTTAGTCTCTAAAAAATGGTGATCATTATTATGCACATGGCAATTCTATTTTTTCAAAAGGCTTGGATGATTAATTGTCAAATTAAGGTCCGCATGGATAATTGAATTTTTATCCAGGCTTCACAACAAATTCTTTTGGAAGGTTCTGTAGTGGTTAAATCATATTTGACACCCTTTTTAGTACACAATGTGATATTTTAATAGATGTCAAGACCAATTGTGGTTAATTCAAGATCATATTAGGCAAGGCCAAGATTTTTTATGATAACCCTTACATACATCTCAATCATTAGTTGCGATAAGTTCTCGTGTAGCAATCCCATTCTCGCTTTAGACTACCCATTTTTTTGTATTCACCCTAGAGCTTATTCTTTCATTTTTCTCATTTTTTTGTTGTCTTTTTTTAATGATTTCATCATGCACTCAAGTATTCTTGTGAAAAAGAAAATGGTCAAAAGCGAAGTTGGTCATAAAGGATTCTACAAGAAACAAACTTTACAGTTCAAGCATCCATGTTTGATTGAAATGGACTTTTCAAGGTATGTAACATAGGCTAGGGTTCGAGGTTCTGAAAGAATGGATAAACAAGCCCAAAACATATGTTTAAAGGTGATCAAATTAAGGGTCATTTTACATCATGTGCAGGACCTTTTTTTTGGCTATTCATCCCTTTTGTTTCTGTAGTCATAACATCCAATCATCTCTTTTTTTTTTTTTTTTTGCTTTCACTTTTGCTCTTTCTTGCATATTTCAACATTTGCTGGAATATATTCAAAACTTCTAAACTCAATTTGTTTAACATTTACCCCTGCAACTTAAGCCATTCTTTCGTGACTTCATCAAATAAATCTTTCTTTGTATTTTTATTTTAATATAAACGGTGATCCTTTATCAATGTTCATTTAGAAAGAATTTACTAGGCTCAAACGGATAGTAAATGGATAATTTTTTATTTATGAAAAGATAAAAAAATATGCTCATTTGTCATCTCAAATCTGGTCACTTGTATTGAAGAGTGATTCCTTGAAAAATTATAATTTTATTTTTATCACCTCTCTTTTTTCTTTTTCTTTTTAGGATCGTTTGAATATCTCGAGCGCACGATGTAACCATCAATTTTTATTTTTTTTTTATTTTTTTTTCTTTTTGTTTTCATAACTCACATCACAACCAATTTTTGTCCTATCTTGCTAAGTCAACAAAGTCTAGATGACAATGAAAATCATATTGAAAGGGTTTTATTTGGGTCCCAATTGCGCACATCATCATGAAATTACCTAGTGCCCTAAACTAGGTAATCTTAGGGCAACTAAAAATCATGCTCTTCTATCAGTATGCCTCCTAAATAAAAAAAATGATGTGTTTGTGTATTCATGGCTATTTAAAAGACTTTTTATTTGAAGCATAGTCTTGACACCTATCAAATCACCAACATATAGATAAAAGAGCATTATATTTGCTTGATTTTTAATGAACTTAGAATTTTTTTTCAGATTGATCATTTTAAAGTTTGTTGCCTTGAGAGAGGCATCACAAAATTCAAACTTCTATCTTTCAAAGCATTAAGATTTTTTTCAAGTGATTTTGAGACATAAAAAAGACATGAAAATATTTTATTCAGGTAGGTTCATAATAATGACCACCAAATTTTTTAGATTTTTTATTATGAAGAGGAAAAAAAATTTTTAACTTAAGAAAAAAAAAAGGCTCTTAGCATTCAAATTCAACTTTCATTCAAGTTATAAGGTTCATACACATGTCTAATACAGAAGTGAAAAAGGAAACAAAAAGGGTACACTTTTTATTTTGAATCAATCCACCTATTTGCAATACCAAATGAAGATCTATCATTTCTCGAAAACAGCCATAAAATCATTCTCTAATTCTTTATCTATCCATCGCATCAATGCTTTAACACCTTTGGTTCACCTCTTTTCAATATATCAAGGTAGAGAGTTTTCAACAACACGATGATCACTGTTAGTTTTAAATTCTATTTTTTTAGCTTTAATGATATCTCTAACCTTGTATTTTAGTGCATAACAGTTCTCTGTTGAATGACCTTGATTTTCATTATGGTAATCACATTTTATATTAGGATCATACCATTTTAGGTAAGAGGGTTGAAGAGGTTCCAGATGCATAGGTTTCAAAAGCTGATTCTGGATAGGTTGAGGTAACAATTCTGTGTAAGATATAGGAATAAGGTCAAAAGTAATTTTTTTTTGTATTTCTTGGGGTATTAAACCAATACTTGGATTAGATCTTTGTTTTAATCTGGTAGATGCAGCGAAATGATTGTATAAATAGTTGGGTGTCTGAAAATATGATTAAAAATGGGATGGATAAACTGGTTATTATAATAGCTGATACAGTTGACAAGAATAAGTGATGGATGTAACATTATTTATGGGAGGGTAATGGGTTTGGTACATTGATGTAGGGTATAGAGTGAAACTTTTGAACTGTTACCCCACATAGTTCATAGCAGGTATGGACATCATTCTTGGATACGGATAAACATATCCACCGGAAGTAAGAATTTGCACTCTGGTTCTTTAGAAAAGTTGGGTTGGCTGCGGCTCAGATCACGGAGGGTATGTAAGATCTGCCATATCTGATGATAGCTCTTGGAGGCTGGAATTTTCTTCCACTATTTTTTTTTATCAAGATTCTTGAGCATGTCCATTATCTTATTAATATCCCCTCTTAGCTCTTCTTGAACCTTCTCCATCCTCTCAAATCGATTAGCTTATTTTTGTTCCATGATTCTTGTTTGAGCTCTGGTATTGTACGAATAGTGAGTAAGTTGAGTCAAAATGTTTTGGTGGGCAAGCTATTTCGAACCTTTATTACTAAAAAATTTTTTAAAAAAATCAGAATGTCATGTATTGAAAATTTTATTTTGTATTTTTTATTTTTGAAAAACAAAAATGGTGCACATGATGCATGAATGCAAGTGGAAGATATTTGCTCTTAGATAAATTTCAGCCCTAGAAATTTTTTATTAATTTCATACAACTTTTGTTACACGAGACTTGAGCAAATCTATAGTTCTATAGGATCTATGAAGACTTCTCGAGAGAAAGATGTCTTAGAGCAAATACTTTCATACAAAACTATCTGATGTGATTAATGTCAAAGAAAACAAAACAAAATTGAGTTAGTGTAAGGAGGTGGTTTGAAAAAGAAAAATTTGTTTTGAGATTTTTTGTTTTGTTTTGTTTTTGTATTACACACAACTTTTATTCATATATGTTTTGGACTTAGGTATTTTCTACAAAATGGTAGGCAAGTCTCTACCTAAGGTTAGCTTCCTACGACTTATTACATGCTCAGTTTGGGTTGACATGCATCCAAAGGTTCTCAAATTATTTTTTACTGTCATTCATGCTAGATTAGTAAGGCTTCCTAATCCTCACCCTTTACAGGCTACGAACGAAAAGGGTTCAATTTGAGAGAAAGTATTTCGCTTGCCATTGTGGAAGTTATCACCTCACGAGGGCATATGTATTTTAATTTCTCCTATAAAGGACGGAGCTTGGGTATAGAGCTCATGTATGAAATGCATTGTGTCATTATATGTGTATATGTTTCCTAATTTATCAAGAGTAATATATATAGAAAAATAAAGCATAAGAAGCGTAGTAGAAAAACATGTGTGAATATTTTTCTTTTTGTTTTCGATTTGTTGTGTTTTTTTTTTTCACTTTTTATTGAAAATGAAAAATAAAATCTAAAAAAAAATAATTATGATTATTTAGATCAAAATTTAAGGATAATACGTAGTTAATTTTGGCCTGACTCTAAAAAATAAAACTAGTTCTCAGTGGAGTCGTCAAGCTATCGTAACGATTTTGGAGCCGCCTAACGAATTTGAAAATGAAAATAAAAATGGAGTCATCACCAATCTTTTTTGGTTATGTGCGATTGGCCACCTATTAAAATTTATCATTTTAATAAGATTTTAAAATTAATTAAAACTTATGAAAAATATAATTTTATGGTCTGCGAAACAATCTGGGTTTAGGAGTCGATTACACGTGGGGAAAGATTAACACCCCACAGCACTCGTTTAAGAATGGTACCACTTAACTACGTGTTGTCCTATAATTTTAATAAAACAATCTTATTTTCAGTGTTTGAAAAATAATTTTCTTGATTTTTCATTTATTGGAAATTATTTTTTAAAATTATTTTATTATTTTATTTTTTTAGTGCTCAAATTTTATTCTAGAAAAATAAATTAGAACCATTTTATCGAAATAATTTTTAAAATGTTCTAGTACATTGGTAACATTAGAAGAACTTTTTCTCCCCTAAAGATTTCTTAAGCATTGTTCCTCGGAATACCTTAAAATCCTATCTTCGGAGGCTCAAATTTATATTTCACAATAAAACTGTGCCATGCATGCGATGCAAAAGATAATACATTAATGCATAAATTTTATTTTTTTATTTAGAAATTTTATTAATTTTTATTATTATTATTTTCATTTAAAAAATGAAGAAAAGAAGAATTTTTATTATATTGAAGATTTTCTATAAATATTTCAATATACTGGTAATATTTTAAAAAAAATCTTCTCACATAAAGATTTCTTAAAGCATCTCTATTCAGAATACTTTTAGAATCTCGTCATCAAATAAAATTTTCTTTTTCTCATTTCATTTTTTGTTACTTTATATTATTATTAGTTAATTTTTACTCAATATTTTATAACAAAAAAAATTTTTTATTGTATTGAAAAATTTTTAATAAATACTCAAATACACTGGCAGTATTTACAAAAATCTTCTTACCTAGAGATTTCGTAGATATTACTACTCGGAGTACCTTTGAATATCATCATCGAATAAAAATTTCCTTTTCTTACACTTTTATTAATTTATATTATTATTAGGTTTATTTTTTAATAAAAACAGAATTATATAAAAATTTTAGCAATATTATAAAACAACAAAAATTTATTCTAGCAAATTTAAATATTTTAACATGCATAAATATTAATAATAAAATTTAAAGTAACAAAAATAATATTTTTTAAAAAATCAAAAAAATTAAAAAAAAATTTTTACCTGAACGGAACCAGTTACAATTCGATCAACATCGATCTGGGCGGTTCAAAGGCTCGATCCGATATGCTTAGTTCAGCGATTCAATGCCAATCTTGTTCAATGGGTCAGCAATTCAGCATCGATCCAACTAGATCAGTCTAGTCAAAGGGGAGCCAGGTCCTTGAGTCAGTTGCGTGAACCTCGGGTCGAGTCGTGGGCTGAAGCGCGAATCCTGTAGCTCAAAAAACGGTGTTGTTTTGGCTTTTCTCAATTTCTATAAAACCTTAATTTTTTTAACTCATTTTTTCCAGTTTTTTCTCTCTCTACCTTCTCCCACTCTTAGACTCTCTCTTTCTAAACACAGCCGATCGGTTGTCGCCCTCCACATCGGCCATCGACCACCGTCGTCGGTATAAAAAAATCTCAAAACACACCAAAATATTCTCATCGACACACTCTTTTTGGATCCGGTCTCTTTTTCATCAGAAATAGCCCATCCGAACAACGTAGATCGAGGCTTAAAGTTTCGATCTCCTTTCTCTTTCTTTTTTTTTCTATAAACTAAAACTGACTTTTTTTATTTTTTTGTAGCAGAGGCTTGACGCTAATGGTTCCTTCCTACGAGGAAGATTGTGTTTTTTTCTTTGTTTTGGTTTTTTTATTTTTTTATTTGCGATTGTATTTGTTTAAAAAGGAATTGGGCTAAGGGGTTGAACTGGGTCTCTGAACGTGAATGGGATGCTGATGGGGGTTTGGGTGTAGGCACCAGGATCAGGGCGTTGTCTCTAGGTTCTGAAGGCTTGAATGGGGTGCTAAGGGGCTGAGTGTATGGGTCCGATATCAAGGCTTCCTCCTTTCAGGCGCGAGGTCGTCGGTGTGCGCAAATGATGCTAATGCTTTATAGGCCTCTGGTGAATAGGGGCACAGGGACTTGGTATGAGTGTTACAGGGTTTGCAGGGTTAAACAATGGTGAACATGGGGGCGACAGTGGTGCCGTGCACAGCACCCACTACCACCGACCCTTTTGTTTTTTTTCTTTTTTTTTATTTTTTTCATTTTTTGTATTTTTTTGCTTTTTTTATATTTTTTTATGTAAAATTAATATTGATGTAAAAAAGGAATAATAATAAAAAAAGATAGACTTTGGGCCTAAACAAAGAAATCGAGCCCCAAACTCGATTGGGCCTAAATCAGGTCTTGGACCAAAAATCGGGTTAAAAGTTTCGGACAAATTTGATGTCTACATCTACGTCAATATTTAAATACCACATTAGCATTATCTAATGGTATTAAATGGTTGGAGTAATTTGATACATGAAAATTAAATTTAGGTATTTGATTAAAAAATTTTCAATTAAGGTACCATATTAGAAAAGTTATAATAATTCAAGAATCAATTGAGGTATTATCCCATAATAGAACAGGGAAAGAAAATTTTTTAATTGAAAAATTGAAGGTTACAAATCAAAATATTTTGGTTTTATTTCCATCTATTTCAGATTATATTACTTATAATTATTATAATATAATTAATTAATTATAATTTAATATTATATAAAATTTATAAAAGAAAATGTAAAACCCACACTTTTAAGTGATAAATTCTTACATAATTATTTATTATAATTCTTTAATTACAAAATTATTAAAAAAAAAAAAAAGAATTGTAAGTAAAAATTTCATGTATTATTCTCGAAGGCTTGAAGGTGGCTTGGGACCATCTAATTACTGAGTTAAGACTTCTTTCTTGCAGTTCAAAAGGTGGTGCAGCCGTTGCGTGAGTAAGTTCCATTGTTTGCAGTTGCCCATCAGTGCTAGAAGATGCTTAAGTGAGGGTTCCGATTCCATTGCATCTTTTATGATTAAATTCATTGTATCATTGATTAAATTTAAATATTAATTTTAATGAGATTCATTCAATATAAATTTTTTAAAAAATTATTTTTTTAATCGTCATTACAGTAATTTTTTTCAATCATAATTATAGTCACTTTTATTATCATTTTTAATCTCATCAGAACTAATCTCATTGCTTATCCAAAATTTTTTTATAATAATATTAAATACATATTTTTTTATCTTTATAAATTTAAATTTATATTACTTTATACAATTTTGTTAATATTTCAATAAACCAGCATCTCTTTTTTAAATACTTAAAGTTCTTAAAACATATATATATAGAACATTTCCTAAGCATAACATATATATATGGATATTTATAAGATTATATATTTAAATGAGAGAGTTAGAGTGTATGCCTGTTAATTATATATGATTTCACAACTATTGAAATTACCATAGTTTTAAGGCTGATTATTTTATCTCTAAACAACAAAAAAAATGTGTGATTATGAAATATAACCATTAAATCATCAATTTTCCTTTTCATTCTCCTTGCCAAACAAATTTAGTAATTTATTTTATTATTACCATGATTTAAAAAATAAAAAATAAAGCAACCATTCTGTTCTTTAAAGGATACGCAATTTAAAATATTTTTATTAAGATATCTAAAATTGCAATTTTAGAATACTGTGAACTGAATAAACAAAAGACTCTTGGCTTTATTAAGATAAAATTAAAAAAAAAATTATTTAATACATTGTCAAATTTTATTTTATATATATATACACACACACACACGCTTACATGCAACCATATAGATTTTTCTAACTTTTCATAATTTACTAATCCACCAGAAATTTGGAGATAAAAATCCTCATTTGACGGAAAGAGAACCCTAGCTAGCCCAAGAGTGTAATTGGCTACTAGTTACAATTCATACATAAATCAATTACAATAAACAAATTAATTTTAAAAGAAAAATCTATTATCACATTTCACATCAAACATACTTTTTTCCTAAACAAATAGACATATAAATAGTGTAAAATTCCAGTTTTCATTTTTGTTTTAATTACCTCCATAAGCATAGTTCCAACAATGTGGAGCTACTGAGAAAGCATTTCAGGACACATCCACGTATGTTAAACTTGTCCTTTTGCTTCAGGGCCCAAACTTTTATTTTTAGATGCTTTAAATTAGGGAATGGTAGTCGGCTTTCATCCAGCAAGGCAGGAAACACAGACAGAACCTAACCACATTAAAAATGGTTATATAATATTGATGATAAGAAAAGGAATTAAACCTTTGACATAACAACAATTGATACTTCTACAATTCGTATACTACTTATTCATTGGATAATTAGTGAAAGATGAGCAGCAACCAAACATGCATTCCTAACAAAAACGTGATTTTTTTTTTTTAATTCAGAGAAAAGGACACCTAAAACCTGCTCTTTGAGTATGAATCATGCACAAACAACTTGAGCCGAATGATCGGGTGAAAAAAAAAATCACATCGATGTTGATTTTAGCTGAGAGGACTAAATTTTAGCTAACAGGCAATATCAGTCCAATACTTTCCATCTTTATATAACAAATAATGTAAGAATATATCACTTACAATTACTATAATGTAATTAATTGATAATAATTTAGCATGATATAGAGTTCATAAAAAAATTATGTAGAGCCCATATTTTAAGTAATGCATTTTTATATAATTATTTATTATGATTAATTAATTATAGTATTACAGTAAAAAAAAATTGTAGGCAACACTGATCAAGAATATATATTTAGTTAACAAACAATTAATGATGCAATGGATTTGTTTGGTGCATCAGATTATGAGAAGATAAAATAAGATGATATTATGAGTAACATTAGATTAAATTATGTTATATAGTTTTATGTTTGATGTATGCAATGATTATGATGGGATAATTTATTTATTGGTTAAAATTATTTTTTTTCAAAATTTATACTATTTAAACTATTAATGTAATTTTTAATGGTATAATAGGATATATAAATTTAATCCCATTGATTAAAAATAATTTTTTACACTTTGAGAGAAGTGAATCATCCTATACCAAAAAAATATTAATCCTCTTCATAATTTTATCCATTTTTTTATATACTAATCAAATATAATATAAGATGATTATCATCATATCTTATCTATCATCCTATACACCAAAAATGACTTATGTATGTCAAATAACCTATGTCTACATACATCATTTTGCATGACCATAAAATGCCTTCATTTCTCTTTAATTCTAGATAAATAGCATTAAAAGAAATTTGTATATATATATATATATATATATATATAAATTAGTACTCCATAGTTTATGAAACAATCAATGCTAAGTAAAAGAACTTTAATTACCTGGATTGTTGACGGTGATAAAGTGAGAGAATTTGCATGAGAAAACGCCTTAAACGTGTTGATCAAATCAAGAAAATACTCTTCCTCGACTCTACCGTAGGTCGAAGAAAACATATTAAAGTATACATGATGAAGAGAAGCAAGGTTTTCAGCGGAGCATACTAAATAGGCATAACCAGTGTACTTGAAGGTCGTGAGTTTTGGAGCATCAATCACAACTTTGCATCTTCGTCTTGGACGCGCATGGGTGCAAATAAAAATTCCAAGGCTTTCAGATTAAAAGAATGAATGCTCAAAGCTTCAGTTTCAGGATCAAAATTAATATTACAAAACTTCAAAGTCTCAAGATTTGGACAGCCAGAGAAAATCCAGGGATCAAAGTTTTTTCCATTCATGATCCTATGCCCGCTAAGACTCAAAGACTTGAGAGCTGGTAAACCCAGATTTCTTTGCAGCTTTATGCTAATCCCTGTATGAAGTTTGAGAGCTCTAATTGATTTGCAAGTTTAGAAGCTCTGAGGCAATACAATGGGCTTATAAAAGCAAATAAAATCCAATTCAATGGGCTTATAAAAGCAAATAAAATCCAATTCTTCAACTTTATGTTCAACAGCGTAACTTATCAAGGGGAAGAGATACGAACCTTGGTAAGGGTAGTGGGATGACGGCGTAAAAGTACTTGGCTGATGAATTTACCAAAATAATGCCTCTTTAATTCTTCCTTTTCTTCTTTAGGTTTAAACACATTCTCATTAATGAAACTAAAAAATGGGAAGGTGCGGAAATCAAAGTCATGACAGGGAAGAGATTTCCATAGGTTGTTCCATCTCTTCGACAAAACACAGGTTCGGACAGCGTATCTGGCGTTTACTGAGGACAAGATTTGATGGAGAAGATCATCGGGCAAACTACTGATCCTGTCTTCTCCATTGTCGTTACTGCTCATGAGAAAGCTTTTGCTCCTTGTTCAAGTATCTCTTGATCCCAAAGCTCTTAAGAAATGTTTCAGGTTTTAGGTATAATAATGGAGTCGCAAACAACTGAAAGAACATTATATATTAGGGTTTAGGCTAGTGATTTAAATTGCAAATGTGGTCATGTTTTCTATCGCATTATATTTTTTATGATTACAAACATAATGAATAAAATAGTAGTTGTTGCGCTCATTGCGTGAATTTTGTTTCTATTTTACACAACTTATCATAAATTAAAGGTATACAAAGTTCTTTTTAGCTAAAACTAGAAGTATACAACCATAATATCTAAAAATTAAATAATTTTAGTAGAAAAACAATCTTATAAGAGAAAATTAAAAAAGTCTCAACAAATTTAGAGATTAAAGAACACTCACAAAAATAATAGGTAAAAAACTCAAAATCCAATCTTCATAGTTCAAATTGAAGAACAATGAATCATGAAAACACTGATAAAATTTTAATTTAATCAGACCACGGATTAATCTCAATCAAACTATTTGACTAGAACTACACAAACCCATTTTTTTCTTTTTTTTTTTCTCTATTTTGCCACCACACTACTCTTGTTTCTTTTTTAGCTATATAAAACAATATATATGGGTTTAAAACCCTATAACCAAGCATGAAAAGACTAAAAAATCTTTGATGAATGGACTTTGGTTTTATGCCACCCTAACACAAATTCTACCATAGCATTGACTTTTAATAAATTCGGACTACACATGGTTGAACCAATTCTGACTCCACCTGATTCACACAAGATGGTCAATGCTCAGGTGCAGCTAAATAAACTTATCCAATCGACTCCACCTGTAACTAACGCCTTATTACAACATATTTTTTCTTATTTGTCTACGATCTCATAAACACAATTTGTAACAACAAATCTCCTTCCACAATCGATGTGGGAAAACCTTAACAGTCTCCTCATTTTACACATCTGGTCGTAGGAGAGAGCTTTTATGCCCAGCTCATGAGGAGATGTTGGCAACCTAGCTCTTACATCACTTGTTGTGATTAACATAACCTTAAACAATATTCAAACCAAATATGTCACGCAACAAAAAAATTAAATTATCTTTCTTTTATGTGAATTTAGCAAGAAACAAACAAATAGAGTTAATAAATAAATCTTCAAACTACAAAACAAGAACACAAGCAATTTACGTGAAAAATCTTCCTAAAATGAGAAGTAAAAAGCACGAACAGTAACAAATAATCTCCACTATCAAAATCTAAGAATATAAAGTTCTCTCTAGCTAAAACTAGGGGTATACAACCACAATATCTCAAGATTAAACAATCATATCAAAAAAAAATCTTACAAGAGAAAACTGAAAAAGTATCAAATTTAGGGATTAACAAACATCCATAAAAATAATAGGTAAAAAACTCGAAACCCGATCTCCACTGTTCAAACTAAAAAACAATGAGTTATGAACACACTAATAAAATTTCAGCTCAATCGGATGACAGATTGACCTCGATCAAACTACTTGACCAGAACTATACAAACCTCATTTTTTTTCTTTTTTTTTTTCTCTATTTTGCAACCACACTACTCTTGTTTCTTTTTCAGCTATATAAAATATTATATAAGAGTTTTAAACCCTTTAACCAAGCATGAAAGAACTAAAAAGTCCTTGGTAAATAAGCTTTGGTTTTAGGCCACCTTCATGTGGAGGAAACCAAGCCTAACACCACCCTCATATCTTGCTTAGATCCTCATTACCTCTTTTTCAAAAGATTTTAAACTGCCATATCTCTTTTATCTATTGTAGACACCCAATTTGGTCCAGGCCTGGATCAATTGGGCCTGATTCAAATGGATAAGCCCAATTTGGCTTTCATTTTGTATTTTATATTTTTTTTTTATTTTATTGTTTCCTTTGTATTTTATGTATTTATTATTTATTTATTTATTATTACTATGTATTAATATATGTATATCTTTATTTATTTATTTATTTATTTTTGTTAATATTTATATATGTATTTTATTTATCTAGTTATATATTTATTATTATATTATAATTTATTTATTTATTTTTATTTATCTTGTAATATTTTTATTTATCTTATTATTTTTTTAATTATTTGTTAATTTCTTTTTATTCGTTTATCTGATTTTTTTTGTTTATCTGATTTTTTTTTCTTTTTTTAGGGGTTGAGATTGAAGACTTTGAAGAATCCTATCGTGAATGGAGATTCAATTAGAATTCAGATTGGATTCAAAGATTGAATCCCCATAAAAAAAAAAATAAAGATTGATCAGAAACTCTTCTGATCAATCCCTATAAATAGGTACTGAAACACAGAACACAACACACAGAAAACAGAAGGAAAAAGGATATTGGTTGAGAGAAAAAGAGATACAGAAAAGATTTAAAGGTTAGGAAGGTTTTGGTGCATTTAGAACAGCTCTAGGAATTAGCAGGAATTTTTAGAAAATTTTTTTACGATTTTTTTTTCTGGAAATTTCTGAAAAATTTTAGATTTCGATTGAATTTTTCGGCCAAAGTTAAATTTTTTGGCTACAATTTCGACCAAGTTTGAAGTTTTCGATTAGCTGCCCAGTTTTCGGTGACGATCCTCAGAAATCGACCAATTTTTCGATCAACTTTCGACAAAAAACCCAGATTCCGGTGAAAAATTTAAAAATCCGAAGAATATTCAATCGGAGTTCTTCGATCGTTTTAGAGAAAAGGAAAGAAGAGAGAGAGAGGGGAGAAGATTTCTGTCGAAAAAACAAAGGAAACAGCCTTATATACCCTCTCAAAATGACGTCATTTTTGCGTTAAATAACCCAGAGGATCCGGCGTTTTGCCAAGATCCGACCCGACCCGAGCATCGACCCGCTTTTCAACCCGCGCGTGTTTTGCCTCCCCGAGCCGTTAGTTGAGCCGAGCTGACGTCTCAAGCCGTTTTTTTTCCTTGAGTCGAGCCGAGCCGAGCCCTTCTCGAGTCGCTCTAGGTTTTTTTTTTTACTTTTTTTATTTTTTTTATTTTTTTATTATTAGATTAGGTTTATTTAATGTTCTTTTATCTTTATTTTATTTTTATTTTTGTTTTACTTTTTTTTTTCATTTTTATTTTGTTTTATTATTTTATTTTCTTTAAATAAAATCCAAAAAAATATTTTTGGAAAAAAGTTAAAAGTATCAATTTTCTTTAAAAATAAATTTTCAAAAAAGTTTTTTTTGAGAAAAAGTTGAAAGTATCAATTTTTCTCGAAAATCAAAGTTTTCAAAAAATATTTTTGGGAAAAAGTTGAAAGTATCAATTTTTCTTAAAAATAAATTTTCAAAAAAAAAGTTTTAGAGGAACAGTTGAAAATAACAATTTTCTTCAAAAATCAAAGTTTCCAAAAAATATTTTCGAGAAAAGTTGAAAGTATCAATTTTTCTAAAAAAATAAACTTTTAAAAAAGGTTTTTTGAGGAAAAGTTGAAAGTATCAATTTTTCTTGAAAATAAAAGTTTCCAAAAAATATTTTTGGAAAAAAGTTGAAAGTATCAATTTTCCTTAAAAATAAATTTTCAAAAAATAAATTTTTGAGAAAAAGTTGAAAGTATCAATTTTTCTCGAAATTAAAGTTTCAAAAGAATATTTTTAGGGAAAAGTTGAAAGTATCAATTTTTCCTACACAAGAATAATCATTCTTTTCTTCTTCTTTTTTATTTTATTTTTTTTGTTTATGTTAAATAATCCGACGATGGAGCCTCTGCAAGTGAAACAGTAGTTTTTTTGCATACTCTTGAGGTGAGAAAATTTTTTTAATTTTTTGCTAAAAGTATTAGAGTCAATTGAGAATAATTTCCAATAATTAATTACTTAGTAAAATTTTAAGGCTCATTGGATAACACAAAATTATGCTGGTACCATCTTTTGATGGACGTTGTGAGGGTGCTATAACCTTCCTTACACGTAATCGAACTCTCGAACTCTGTTCTGATTAGTAGACCTGAACCTATTCTTTTAGGGACCCTTAAACTTGGGTGTTCCCTGGAAGGACAGATTCCTTAGGTAGCCAATCGCATCTTGATGAAAAAGATTGGTGGCGACTCCTTCAAGTCAATATCTAGCGATAGATCCCCGGATCTAGACGTTATGACATCTATCTCTCTCAAGAGTCAAATTTGAAAAAGACAACATAGAGCATAACCTAAAGTTGATAGGTATGGAGCTTATATGAGAGCTTTTTCTTCAAACCATCCGCAACTCAAATTTTTAAAAATAGTTATTTGGTTTTCTACCGTAAATTTTTTTTGTTTTAGTTTGATTAAGGCTTAAATTTGTTAGATTTTGACTTAATTTTTCGAAGTTAGAGTGGGTTATCTTCTCTAATTTGATTTTGTTTATTGTGTGATTTGAAAAATGTGAAAAGTAGCTTTAACATCCCAATATAACCGCTATTAGCCGTTACACTACTCTTTAAAGTTGTAAAGCTCCATTATGAGTGTGATTGTTGTTCACAATCCCATTGCGGGTGAATAATGGTGGCGGAGGATGCCATTACTGCTAAATAGCAACCATTACACTTCAATGTCAACACTATTTGAAATCCTAGTTTAGGCTCAGGATTGAATCTTGCTCACTGTAGATTTGAATTATATTTCTTTTAAAATATTAAAAATTAAAATAAATTTTAAATGAAAGTATATTATTTATTAACATAATAAATCTTCTTATATAAAAAATAATATAATATCTTAGCTAACCTAAAAATTTCATGTATAGGCTTGGCCTAATTGTTAGTTCATGTTAGAAAAAATAAATAAGAGAATATGAATAATAGAAATGAATTTTAGTTTTAAGGCATGAATAATATTTTTTTAAAAAGTAACTAGACTGCTAGGATACAATAAAATCTTAAAACTATCTAAACAAAAGTAGTAAAAATGCTTATATTGAAAATTTATTTATAATGAATGAACATACATAAATTTATATTCAAATGATTATAGTCATTTGTACAATCATGAGTTATATATACATCATTTATTTATATTTAAGTAGTTATGACTATTTGCCACATAATAATTATTTCTATTCAAATATAATTATTCAAAATATGAATGAAATATATACAAAATTAAGTCTATTCACCAATAATTAAATCTTTTTATCTAATATGGTATGGCTCACATTTTAAACTACTAACTATCTCCCATTAGTTTCGAATATTGGTGTTTAATCTTTAGTATTTCTCACAAATAAATATTATAAAAACTAAAAGATACATCTCAATTTAAACCTTCAATTAATGTATATGCTTTAGAATTCTAATGATATTAACATTATCCGCGGATTAAACCTCAACTGCTAATTTAAAATTGAAGATATAACACAAATAATACTTACTTAATTTTCTATCAGAGATTTACAACCGCTTTAACACTATTATAGCCATGTGTATAGCCTATTTATAAACATTTACAATAGTGACCTCAATTCTTCTGGTTGAAACAGCACTATTTAATATTTATATAGGTAGAGTTTTCATGATATTTCTATTGTTTTAGACATTTACATAATAAACTCTATTAAGAATATAAAAACTCATTTTCCCCACGTAATGGATCAAACTAGATTCTAAAATTTGAATAAATTTTAGTAATGGTTTACAAACACATGATAATAACTTATTTTTATCCATTAAACTTTGCATTTAGAGGTAACTAATTCAAAATTGGATTTCTATTATTGGTATCTAATACTAAAGGTTTAAATCTATTCTACTAACCAAATATCTTGAAACTGAATTTACTTTTATGGTAATTACCCTCACTTGAGATTTAATCTCTTATATAATCACTTAATAGGCCAACATATCCAAGCTTTTCATTTTGTATATCATTTATAAGCTCTAGACATTTTTGCCTCATTTTTATCATTTTAAAAAATAATTGGTATTGGTTGTGACAACAACTCTATATTCATTAATATAAAATTTCAAACATTATGTTTCTACACTTTTATCCATCTTTAACATATTTATTTTTCTAGTACAATTGGATAAATCAAACCATTTTAGTCCTTTTTAAGATATTTAAGGACATTTTTAATGATTTTTCATTAATAAGTTGTACTAAACTTATTATGTTGTATAATTTGCACATAGTAAAATTATACTCAAATCTTATAATATTATGATTAAAATTTTTATTTCTTTTATTTAAAATTTATAAGAAATCATCACACCCACCATGTGCAAATATGCATTTTTTATTAAAAAAATATATCATTCAATTATCAAGATATATATATTTTCAATCAATTTACCATTTCATTTATCTTTTCAATATTTGGTGGTAGTTTTTTCTTTTTATAATAGAAGGCATCTAAATCCATCTTTAATAAAAAAAAATAACTAGTAAATATTCTATATCTTAATATTACTTTTTCATAGAAGTTTCAAAAGTTTTATTTCAACTAAATGTGAGAGTATGCATTAACAAAATATGATGCCAAATATAATCACCCTCAAAATTATTTTTCTTTTAATAAACTCATACTTTCTATAGTCTTCTTTTGAGATTTTCGTGCCAACTCTTGGATACTTAGTAATTTATTTTATCATAAACAGTTAAGTCATATCCACCATGGTTCATGTCATTAAGAACAACCATATATAATTTCACATATAACCACACAATACTATAAAGTTTGTGTTCAAATTATCAAATAAATGAAATTTTTCACCCAATAAATGGAAAACATTTTAACTTGTTACAAAGAATTAAATAACTTCTCCATTTGAATTGAAGTTATTATCTTAGATAATATGTTTATTTTTTCTTGAAATAATATTATAAACAGTAAATAATATGAATCATATATTATTCTCTTGTCAATAAAATGCAATCATGGAATAGGGACCATAAAATATGATTTTATAATAGGAAAACATATACTTCTTTTTTGAAAAGATTTATAAATTCACAATTTCTTTTATGTCTTAAAATAATTCTTAAGAATTTTATCATTTTGATTTAATAACCATGGTCTTACCAAAATATAACAAGGCTACAAGAGATTAATAACCAAACCTAGCAAGTACTCTATATATATTTTATGCTCATGACCATTCAATGCCTTAATCAAGAAAATTCACATATGACATACCATAAAATCATGAATCATGAATCATAAATTAAATAATTTAATTCAAATTCAAAATCAAAATCAAAGGAGGGCATTATACTTAATGCCTTTTTTTCTAACGGTGATTTTCAAAATAGAAAAAAAATTTTGTGAGCGGATAAGGCTGAGTCAACATGAAAAGATGCTTGGCATGAATACAAGTTGTAGTGATGAGGTAGTGATCAATAAATTAAAGGAAATGGAGTCCATAGATAGATGAGTGACCTGAATTTTAAGGTACTGTTTTTCACTCTTGGATTTAATTTTAATAGGTGCACATTTTTGGTTGTTTGCAATTGATATACAAAATTTGTGAAATACAAGAAGGTTGGGGAGAATGATGAAAGGAGTAGTGTTGAAGAATATGGTGTGATTTCATAGGGCATCAATGATATTCTATTAATACAAGAGACTTAATTGCTGCATATCAATGGTGGGTTGTTTTCAGGGGATATAGCCATATGGGAATTACTAGTGGTTTTTCACTGTTGTTGTTAATTTTGGTGGTTTGTTTATGAGTTGGGATAGAGCCTGTTTGTTGGTAGATTGATGCCTTATCTCGAAGCAACATGATATTTATTAATGATAGTTGGGTCAGAATAAACTCTGCTTGTGTTGTTTGCAAGGTGAATGCTCTTGAGAACATTAGAAGTCTCCATAGACGTAATCTGATGACTACATAAATGTGGTGGACAGTAATTGGCACGTTGTGAGAGATTTTAATACTAATAGACTTCCCCTAAAAAGAATGGATGTGCAAGTTATGGATTGGAATTTTTTACTTTCAATCATTTTATGTTTAATCTTCACTGTTCTAGAGCTGAAAGCTTGTATGCCTTAATGAAAATGTACAAGACAGCCCATCTATAGTATTGTGATTTTTGAGGCATGATTCACTCTTCATGCTCGCTTCTGCTTAATTAGGTTGTTCTGTTAAGAAGTCCAACCCCAACTATGCTGAGCCTTTCTGTCATGTTAAGCCTTTGACAAGACTTTGCCCATACTTAGCCCAGCATGAAGAAAATAGAATTCTTTCCTCATCACACTGAGTTCCCAATTTCAAACCCATATTCCATCCTCAAGCCCATACCTTTATACTTGCACACATATAGATATTAATAAATAAAATTTGAGATTTGCTTGGATTAATTCATTCAATCACTTTTAAAAAATAATATCAAAAAAATTAAAATTTAATTTTAATATTTATAATTACTTTTTGTATTTTTAAATTATGACATTTTTATATAATTATAAAGTACTACATCTTTGCTATAAAACCAATTCCAAGTACAAATTGAACTTTGATTTATATGATTTTTAACAATAAAGTCCAAACCCAAAAGATGCTTGACTTTGACTTGTTCATTTGCAACCTGCTAGTTGAGTTTGCACGTTCCAAATGTGTAACTAGAAAATTAGTACAATCCTTTAGCTTGGCCAATCGAACTGAAGATAGAGAATATGTAAAAGATAGAAATAATGGTTTTGTATAAATATCAAATGAAGACATAGGAAAACTTTCTAGGATATGTCCCTTCAAACATTGAAATGGTGAGAATTTTGCAAAAAGAGTTGGAATTTCAAGACTTCAACAGTTGTGAGTTCAAAACTTGAAATACGAAAATGATATGATATTAATTTGAGATATTAAAATCGATGATAAAATATTAATTAATAATTTTATTTTTTAAAACATCAAATTGATAAAAAAAAATATATAACAAATAAATATTTAATTTTTTTATTTTTAAATTATCATCTTCTTAAAAAAAATTGTTGTCATTTTTGTTAAAAAACCTACCGCAAGATGTTCAAAATTTTCATATATCTATTAAGGGTTTCCAACAGTTTTCAAATCCAAAATTTGGTGGACAAGCATCTAACTCTCCAACTTCTATTGAAAAGCAACCATATGTAATGTAATGGCATAATCATACTAGATAATAATAATGATATAATAATAATAATAATAACCTAACACGCAAAGCACACGTCCCCTACGCGTCCCAGTTGACTAATCAAATTTCCAATGTTTTTTTCTTCGAATCTTTCACTTAGTTCCAGAAAATCTCATCAACGAATATTCTGTTTCATTTACCCCACCTCAAACTAACAAATATATCTTGAAGAGTTTTCATGCTACAATAGGATATAATTGTTGAGAATATTAACTTAAATTTCATAAGAGATTTATTTGAGATTTGTTAGATATTATTTGATGAACAAGAAGATTTACAAAAAAAGAATTCTAAGAGAAACAAAATTTTTAATAAATAAATTTGACTTGCAAGAAAAAAATTTTTTTAAAAAAATGGATTCTTAATAGATAAATTTGATTTGCAGAAAAAAAATTCTAAGAGGAGAGGGATTCTTAATGGGCAAGTTTGTATGATTATAAATAGGTGAAGTCTACATAGGGTTTGTATGATTATAAATAGGTGAAGTCTATATAAGGTTAGTTATGAAAAAAACATATAAGAGAGTTGTAAAATTTTGTGAGATAGACATCCCATAGGAGTATTTGGGTTTTACATCTTATGAATGTGTATGTTTGTTTGTGAGTGGACTAGAGGAGACTGAGAGGGTCTACATAGGATGATGTATGGAAGCATATTGATTTGTGTTTGTTTGGGTTGAGAATACTCTATAGGACTAGAAGAGATTGAGAGTATCTTATAAGTATTGATTGTTGAGTAAGGTCGATGATTTGATGTAAGTTTGTAATTCTCTACAACTAGTGGATCTTGTTTCTTATTCGTAGATATAGGTCAGTTGGATCGAATCACATTAAATTGTTATCTCTTGTGTGTTTGATTTATTGTTTGATTTTGCTTCCACTTGTGTGATTGGATTGGAGGGTTTTAGCCCAACAAATGGTATTAGAGCTGTGATCTTCCCCAACAAATGGTATCACAACTATGGTGATCCCTAACAAATGGTATCAGAGCTGTGATATTCTCCAACAAGTGGTATCAGAGCTAAAGGTTCGAAATGTGAGAAGAGTTGAAGATTCAAAATATGAGAAGAGCTGATGGTTCAAGAAATGGGAAAAGTTGACAGTTCGAGATATGGGAAGAGCTTGGTTTGAGATATGAGAAGAAGTAAGCTTAAAGGAGCTTGACTCAAGAGAAGAGTTTGAGTTTAAGTTTTGAAGATCAGTTTGTATGAAGCGTGAAGACACATAAGAGAAAATGATTGCGAGACTTTTATTGCAGTTGGAGCCAAGCATATCTAGTATGAAGATAGATGATTGATGAAATTTGAGTCAAGGTGAAGATTGTTAAGAATATTGACTCAAATCCAATAAGAGATTTGTTTGGGATTTGTTTGAGATTTATTAGATATTGCTTGATGGAAAAGAAGACTTGCAAAAGAAGAATTCTAAAAGAAAAAAAATTCTTAATAGACAAGTTTGACTTACTAAGAGAAGAATTCTACGAGGAGAGGGATTTTTAATGGGCAAGTTTGTATGATTATAAATAGGTAAAGTCTCTATAGGGTTAGGTATGAGAAAAAGATGTAAAAGAGTTGTAAGATTTTGTGAGATAAACACCCCATAGGAGTATTGGGGCTATACGTCTTATGGGTGTGTATGTTTGTTTGTGAGTGGACTAGAGGAGACTGAGAGGGTCCACATAGGTATGATGTATGGAAGCATATTGGTTTGTGTTTGTTTGAGTTAAGAATACTCCATAGGACTAGAGGAGATTGAGAGTGTCTTATGAGTATTGATTGTTGAGTAAAATCGATGATTTGATGTAAGTTTGTAATTCTCTACAACTAGTGGATTTTGTTTCTCATCTGTGGATGTAGGTCAGTTGGATCGAACCACGTTAAATTGTTGTCTCTTGTGTGTTTAATTTATTGTTTGATTTTGCTTCCGCTGGTGTGACTGAATTGGAGACTTTTAACCCAACAGTAATAACCCTTTCTTTACATCTTTTTCTGCAGATTCTTGTGCTTGGTCTAATGGCGTTTTAGAGGCAATCAAGGCAGATAGACATGTGCAGCAATGATCATGGCGATGGTGGTCGGATTCAAGGAAGAAAGAGCAGAAAAAATGGTTCATTCAAAGCTTATTGTTATTGCCCTTGTGTTAGGGTAACAGCTTCAGCATTCAGAGGACCAGGGAGACGCTTGTTTGTTAGTTGTTATCCTGTCATGCAATGTTTTGGCTTGGATGATTGTAGGCATCAACACCATCACCACAGGCATTTCCATTTATCACAATTCCCACCTTTGATTTTATCTCTCTTTTGAATTGAATGAAAGGAAATATATATGGTTTTTAAAGTATTTTTTTTCTAGTCTTTCATAGAATCAGGATTGTGCTTTGTCCCCCTGACTCAGCTGAAGAAACTAACTTTGTACAATGTTTTAGAGTATCAAAAAAAAAAACCTAGTTAATTTTGTCAGGATGAATACAATATTTTTGGGTTTTTTTCTCCTTTTCTTAAGGGAGAAAATGAAGGAAAAGAACAAAAAATCCAATCACTTGGGTCTGAATGAATCCAAATTTGGAGATTTCTTCAATGCTTAATTTATTTATTTTTTAATTCTTAAAACCATTAAAAATTGAATTCTGATCAATAGAGCTAAGAAGTATGTTCATTTGGTTGATGTGAAGGGTTATTATATGACTTTTATGTTATCAATTTATATCATTGTCTGCTACTTTTCCCTTGATGATTAAATTAAAAGCTGTCTATTTACTTTTAAAATTGAATTTATACTGTCTTTGACAAGATGACATGAATTTTGAGTAAGACAACATTAGGCAAACAATGCATATGATCTGTAATCATGATTCCAGTTTTAGCAAGTTGTATAATTTTTTTTTTTTTTTTGTGGTCCTGCCTACATTAAGGATAACAAAAAATGACTACTTGGATTATGACAAGAAAATCCACTTCCTCAGTGAGTTCAAATTTGAAATTGTTTCATAAAAAATATGAATTGTTTCGTAATAAACAATATGAATTACTTCAAATTAAAGCTTATACTAATTAAAATGTAATTTTTTAAAAAATGATGTCATAAGTTGTAGAAAAGAAAACAGGACGTAGATATTAATATTTGAATTTCATGCTTATTGAATGTGATTTTTTAAGAATAATTATGTAAATCAATCGATCAAATTCTACGTCTAATACCGTTAAAAACTTGTGTATTCCAAATTTGACTAAAATTTATACTTATTCTTGGCTAATTCAAGCATGCACCAAGTAAAAAGAAACAAAGAAATTTTGGAAATACCTTCAAATAGCTAGAAAATACTACAGAATGGAAAGCATAATTGGAGGAGGGAATTGCTCCACTAATTAGGAGTTTTCCCCAATAATGGCAACAGGGGAAACCAGCTGGGAAGATATTATTAATAGTACAAATCAATTTTCAGATTACGTGTATTATCAAAATCATTCTGATTGATACCTTCATGTGCAATGTTTTGGAACATGTGACATAACTGGAGTTATAAAAAAAAATCATATGGGATATTTATAAAAAAAAAAAAAAAATTATTTTATGTGACTATAATTTTTAGTTATAAAGGTGAACATCAAAATTAATTAATAAATAAACCAAAGATGATCCAAATCCATTAATTTGTTTGTTTCCCAAAGCTCCTATCTCGTTATACATTGGCTTTTTCTATTAATGATACTTGCATTTAAGAACAAAGTGAAAACTGGAAAGGAATCCAATGATTCTTCCTATTTTGATTAAAAGGTGAAATTAATATTGATTAAATTTGTTCTTCTCATTTAGCCATTGTTCCAAATTCATTAATTTGCTCTTTATCCAATTTTTTTATTTGAAACTTATTATTGGAATAAGAGATTATGCAATTGCTCTTTGAATAAAAAAATTCATGCACCGATTAAAGAGTTGTTAAATTTCATGATCTGACTTGCTTATGGTTAATGATACTTGCATTCAATAACAAGCTGAAATGGAATTCAATAGTTCTTTTTATTTCATTTAAAGCACCATTATTTATAAAAATTAGACAAAATAAAAAAATAAAGAGATTAAAAAAAAATTAAAAATAATCCAAATCAAAAAAAAAATGAGAGAGTTATTTATAATGGTTTATACATGTTAAACATAAATTTAATAGTGTACCTATTAAGAGAATTTAGTTTCTAAATTTATAAGAAATTAAAACATCTAAAAATAAATCACGAAACATATGAAAATACATAATAAAAAATAATACAATATTTAAAAATTTACATGAAAAATAATTATTGATAGTCGCAAAAAGATTCAAACTACAATTTAATCTGATTTTTTTTATTTGATTTTTCGTACAATCAACTTAGAATATGAGATATACGACTTAAGTGGATCGTATGCATAAAAATTAGATATTAATTAAAACTGTTAATTCTCATACAAGATGTGGAGATGGAGCATAATAGGACTAATTTGCTTTTGGAAGGTTGAAATCTAAAATTCATAAATTTAAATGATGTTTGCATTATAAAATAAAGCTAGATGGAATCCAATTTTTTTCACAAAAAAAAAAAAAAAAAACACAATTGAAACTGTTCTTCTCATACAAATGTGGAGAAAGGGAGAAATACAGAACTAATTTACATGTGAAAGACTGAATTTTTTTATAAAGAATAACGCAACATGAAAATAAAAAGGAAAATTATGTAAATATTGAAATTCAAATTTCATAACTATGAATGTCATCATTTAAAATAATTACAAGAATCAACTAAGTGAAACTTTTGGTTTGAAAGATTGAAAATGATGTGTGTACAGTAATTATCATTACAAATCTTTCCCATACACTAATCTTGGTCATGGCCAATTTTGTCCTAAGAAAATATATTTCAGCTGCTGCATTTCATCAAATGGCGTTTCAATTGCTTAACATCTGACTGTTTCAGGGGCTTCAGCATGAACATCTGAGCACCTTCCTTTAAGCACCTGTTCACATATATACATAAAATCATCTTTAACATTACATGGTTAACAGAGAAAATATTTTTTTTATTAGGAGAAGACATTGAACTCATCATTTGGGCCAACTCCAAATGCATTTTCAAGAACTTACTGGCTAATCCGAGTAGGGCTATATTCAGATGACATGATCACAACAGGAACCTCCTTCAGAACTGATTCCTGTTTTTCAAAACATAAACACAATTGCAATGGTTAAAATTAATCCTGAAAAAGGGTACTTAAAAAATGTTACCAACTCTTCAGTCTTCACTCTAAATTTTCAATACCTTGATTTTCTTAAGCAGCTCAAATCCTGTCATTCCAGGCATGCAATAATCTGTTATTATAAGATTTACTTTTGAAACCTGCAGATAACAAACAAAATAAAAAAATATTAGGAATATAAGAATGTGATGATTTTTTTTCAGTTTGAAGAGTTTTTGCAAATGGAATGTCATGTTACTTACGGTACCATCCATGGCATTCCTCTGATCATTTGCCAATCCTAAGTATTCCAATGCCCTCAGCCCATTCTCTGCTGTAGTTACTGCAAAAAGAGACAGGAAAATGCTTTAAAGTACTCCAAATGAAATGCTTTGAAAAAATAGGTCCAAATATGAAGGATTAGAGAAAATGTACCTCTGCAGGAGGAGCTTTTGAGTAACTTCTCCACTAGTTTTCTATCAGTGAGATTATCATCCACAGCTAAAACATGGGGTTCATCTCCAAACTCCACCGTCATGTCCTTGGAACAGCCACCGCCACCATCCATACTTTGATATATCTTCTTGCTAAGCACTAGTTTGATAATAAATAAGACAGTAGTAGTACCCCAGACTAGTCACAAAAATCAACATTAATGCACAAAATAAGCAGACAGGTGCCCTGCATGCATTATATAATGTAACAGAAAAAAAATTGATGACACTAAAAATTGGACAATAATTAATACAAGAGACCAATAAACAAGCTCACAAGAGCTGTATGAATGTAATGAGAGATTGTATTTATAGAGAAAACAACATGGAGGTTGGT
This sequence comes from Durio zibethinus, assembly GCF_047325235.1. NCBI lineage: Eukaryota > Viridiplantae > Streptophyta > Magnoliopsida > Malvales > Malvaceae > Durio > Durio zibethinus. The sequence goes on from NC_143180.1 coordinate 24,464,981, forward strand.
GGGGCTGTTTGGAGGGACAGAAAATGGAGCTTTTGAAGGGTAGAAAAATAAAATTCAAGTAAAAATCATAAAAATTAAAGTATATCATAGTATATATCACAGATATTTCGTGATCCTTTTTGGGGTTCTCTTTGATTTGATTCAGTCCCCCACATTTGTTATTTATATTTCTCTCTCTTTCTCTCTTTTCTAAAAATAACAGTGTTAATGTGCCATTTTTTTTCTATATCAATTACACTACAGAATCATAATCAGTATCTTCAATCCTTTTCTGCAGGATCCTTTCCTAGGCTGAAAATGCCAATACCCATCTTATGATTTGGACCACATAACATCTATGAACCAACTCTAATGCATTTACACTTTTTTTTAAATTGTTTTAACATTTTCTATTGGTCCTCAAATGATTTCCCAAACAGTTTTTTTTTTTTTTTAAATTACAATATATAGTTCTAATTTGAATTTTTCTTGTTTTTTTAATACTTAATAATTTATATATTTCTATCATATAAAATGTTAAAATTTTATATATTTAATCATATTTTATATAAAAATTATATTATAAATATTTTTTAATTATGTTAAATTTATTTATAATTTTTATTAAAATTTTAAAATTTTTTTAGCACTAATGGTTAAAAAAAAAAAAAAGCAGTTTGGGGGTGAAAACAAAAGCCCACTGTACATATTTAGAATCTGAAAAATGAGATATGATCGATGTTATGTTGATTTTATTAGGATATTTAGAGGTTTTGGTTTGGATTGGTTTAGCAGATCGAAGCATAGGCAAGATCCAATCCGACAATAGAATCTGACTCTGCCTCAAAAGACAGATATGCAGAATAATAGTATATTTTTTAATTTCTTCACGTAAAAGATTTGTGTTCATGGCAAAGGATTTGGGAACGTGTTTTTTTGAAAACAGAATCATTGTAACTTGTAAGGGTAGTTGTACGGATCGGTTGTAAAATATTCAGAGATTTTTTCAGCTTTCTACAATATTCTCTTTTCTCCCCAAAAACAAATTTTGAAAACGCTCTTGCTTATTATATGGTAGAATATTTGATGTGCTAGACTATATGATAAAAGGGATATCACAATCATATTTGATTCTGTTTCAAATAAAAATAATGCTTAAGCTCTCAAGGGCATTTTCAAGTTTCAAAAAATTTTATAAAGAAATTGAGATCAAACATTTTTTTTAATGCTTGAACTTACCAGAAATCGAACTAAAAATTCAACATTTTACCATCAATTAAGCAATTTTACCATGTTGACATAACCCAATTTATGGTGTCCTACTAATGCCTATCCTACTCATCCCCATCTAAAAATCAGGCAGCATCTTCACATGAAAGTCTCTGATAAAATCCCTGGGAAGACTCTTTCTCTGTTGCACTGGCCGGTGGGCCATGGAAATCAGTTGAATTCTATAAGCAAAATCCAATTCAAATTCAATAGATCCTTGAATAGCCCCTTAGGCTACCTCATAGGGCTAGGGTAAAACTTCACTTTTTTTTCATGCATTTATGTTTATATAAATCCTTTTGCTGACTTTACCCCGGCAGAAATGCAATGTCTGTTGTCATAAATACGATAACAGCAATGCCTCATGACATTAATGTAATACATATGCAATGTCTAGCCAGAAAAAGTAGGCCATGGAAAATAATTGATATGAAATCCCAACAGGTATTCCTAACCCTGGAACCATCAATCATCCAATGATCAAAACTTCAAATAAATCTTACAAGTGAACCCTGCATAATGGATGGTGAGTGAGAGGTAAGTGCTTACCAGGAGTAAGTTCGGAGACTATGCATTGCAGCTACCGATGAGTCGGATACCGAAGAATTAGATGTACATTATAATGCATTCACAATCAAGTTTAACAATCAGGATTGAAACTAGTTTAGACCGCTCTTTTTTGCTTAACTTTGCATTACCAGATTCAAATTAAATGTGGCAGCAACAAAATCCTCTTATATAGATTGTGAGTAACAGACACTGATTTAGACCATTCAAAAGACTAAAAAAACAACCTCATCTTGTTCCAACAGCAAGAAGTAATGACTGCTGAGAGCTGCAATTAGAACCTCCGAACAGTAACCTATATTGTTTTGTAGGTGTCCAGTTATCTTTATTGTCTTCATTTGATGCTTGCTTTAGGAATCCGAGATGTGCATGGACCAGCTGAGGTCATAGATGGAATACCCTTAATGTGGCCACACCTTTCTCATCAGTGAAAAGATGCTGCAGCACAGAGAAATCCCTGGTCATACGTGCAAAATCCAAAGCAACATATTCCAGGCTGGACAAAAACCATAAAGAAGATGACAGAAACCAGATTCATAGGATCCAACCCCCAAAATTCAGAAAGTGCAATAATGAAGAGCATGGAATAGACATAAGAAAAGTTAGAATCACCACAATCCATGAAAAAGCATCACCAAGAATCCAAACGAGGAAAAAGCATCCACAAACCAGAACATGAAAAACATACCGGTGTTATTTTCTCCAACTGCTTCTTTGGATTTAGTACATCTCCTGGCTTTCCATCAATCCTAAATGAAAGAATAACAATTTTCTGAGAAACTTCATCTCAAACAACAAAACATATCTCAAAACCAAAATATGTGTAAAAGGGAAATGGGGAAGATGCGCGACACAAGCGGTTATAATGGGAACAGAGCAATCTGCAGGTCTCATTGTAGAAATTCTTAGTTCATTTTTATAGATGAATGCTCTTCATTTCATTGAAAACAAAAGGCATATTAGTGCTTCATTTAACTCTCAAGCTAAGCTGTTGGTGTGGCTCTTATTACCGGACTAATCATGCTGCAATTTTGGATTTGATCAACTTGATGAGGGGGAGGCTAGGAATTATTCCATCAAAAGCATCTAATAGCTTCACTAATAGCCATGGAAAAGGGAAATAATCTACCAGCTTCTTTCTTTTCAAATAAAAAGGTAACTGATTGCCAGCGAAATTTCTTCTCATTGACCATTTGCTACCAACTTACTAGTCAATTTTTATAGCAACTTGCAAGTATATTTTTAGACTTACTGTACTACATAATTTTTTTTTAAAGGTAGGCCCCCTAAATTTTTATCTTATCTAAACTTTGACAAACATGTTTGTTCTTCCATATGAGGAAGGACAGAGCAAAGAGAGAGGAAGAAAACAAAGCAGAGAAGAGAAGGTAGACAAAGAGCACAGAGTTTCTGATCCTAACTTCTAATAATTGTCTAAATCTGAAAATCACCATGATAAGTATTCACAGCCTTAGTGCCACACAAATATGTAAACCCCTATATAAACCCTAATTATTTTATCTATGCCTACAATAAGTGCTCCTAAAATCCCTTGAGGATAATACTCCATCAATATTCTTGATATTTGTAGTGACCATTTTCTCCTTGAGCACAATAAACATAACTAGTGCCCCTCAGTGTGTTAGATCAAGAGTTAAGTGCTTACTTCGACAAGTCACTAAGATCATTGCCTAACATAACAGTTTTTTTTTTTTTTTCACATTTATTCTAGGCCTAGATTTACTATAGGGTTTAATTTACAAGTAGGGTATCCATTTTATGCACTTTTATTTTAAGCATAGAAATACAATAGGGTTTGTGGGAAAATACTTATTTACAGCTGGTTGTAATCTTGTAATCTGTATATTTATATTTGTATCTCTAGAATTAAGTATTTGTATCCCTAGAATTAAGGAAGATTTAGTTTCCTAGTTTAACCCCTAGTTAGTTATATATAAACCTAAGATTCTTGTATAATTCTAAAAAAACAGTTTTTCCATATACATTCAGTTTCCACATGGTATCAGAGCTTTAGGCTCTTCTTGGGAAGCAAAATGTTCAGCCTTCATTGCTGACTTTTTTAGGCTTTCATTGCCAAATCTTGTTTAGGCCTTCATTGCTGAACCCTTTCAAAAAAAGATATCACTATCACCCAATTTGAGGAAATGTTAACTGGAAAAATCACTGGAGTACTACAGATGTCTCAGAAACAAGGAGAGTTCAACAGGGAAGAGATTGAAAAGCTGAGAAATTTATTGAAAATCCTTGAAAAGCCTACTATGGTATGTTCTTTGGGTAAAGTTTCTAGTTCAGGTAAAGCTTCCGGTTCTCATGGATTAAATGTCTCGGCTAAGCCTATTACGAGTTATTGGGTCATTGACTTAGGAGCCACAGACCACATGACACATTCTCCACAAAAGTTTAGTACATATAACCTGTGTCCTAGTAATAAGAAAATTGTTGTTGCTGATGGTTCACTTACCACTGTAGCAGGATTAGGAGATGTTCAAGTTAATCCCTCGTTTGTTCTAAAAAATATTCTTCATGTTCCTGGATTGTCTACTAATCTGATATCTATACAAAAACTTACCAGAGATATGAATTGTAAAGTAACTTTTTATCCCTCTTATTGTGAATTTCAGGACCAAAGTTCGGGAAAGATGATTGGACTTGCTAAGGAGAAGGATGGACTATACTATCTTGAGAGATCAAATAACACAAGTAGTATAAAAAATAGTTTACCTTTGTCATTTCTTTTTGAAAAATCTTCCAATAAAGACAAAATATGGCTTTATCATTTTCATCTTGGACATCCTTCTTTTGGAACCTTGAGAAAAATGTTTCCTTCTTTGTTCAAAGAATTAAATGTTGAGGATTTTCATTGTGATATTTGCGAATTTGCAAAACATAGACGTGTGTCTTTTCCAATCAGTAACAAAAAAAGTTCTACTCCCTTTTACTTGATTCATAGTGACATTTAAAGTCCCTCTACAATTCCTAATATTTCTGGTGCGAGATGATTTGTTTCATTCATAGATGATTGTACTATGGTTTCTTGGGTTTTTTTTACTTAAATCCAAATCAGATGTGAATAGTGTGTTTTTAAGCTTCCAAAACATGATCCAAAATCAATTTGGAGTAAGAATCAAGAGATTTAAGTCTGATAATGCAAGAGACTACTTCAACCAGAGTCTATCCACCTATTTCCAAAAATAGGAGATTATCCATGAGTCATCTTGTGTTAATACTCCACAGCAAAATGGAGTGACAGAGAAGAAAAATAGCCATTTACTAGCCACAACCCGAGCCTTTCTTTTTCAAGCAAATGTACCTAAATCTTATTGGGGGGAAGCTGTTCTCACTGCCACACATATTATAAATAGGTTACCTTCAAGAGTTTTGGGATTTAAAACTCCTATGGAACTACTCTCACAATTTTATCCCAACCTCAATACCACAAACAATCTCACACCTAGGATATTTGATTGTACATCATTTGTTCATGTTCACAGTCATAACAGGGGAAAGTTGGATCCAAGAGCGATTAAGTGTATTTTTGTGGGATATTCAACTCAAAAAAGATATAAGTGTTATCATCCTCCTACCAAAACATTTTATGTGTCTGCAGATGTCACTTTTGAAGAAAATAAATCATTTTTTACTCAACCTTATCTTCAGGGGGAGACTTCATTCATGGAAGATAAGGATAAAGACTTATTTTTGCTTGATTTGCCCCCTTCTTCAACATTTACACCCATTAATTCTTCTGAGTCGAAACCTGTTTCTGCTGAGCCCAAGTCAAACACTGAATTTGAGTCTGAACCCATTCCAAATACGGAAGATGTGACAAAAGATAATATTGTTCTTGATTCTATGAAAGAATTACAGGTGTACTCAAGAAGTAAAGTTTCAGATCCTGAACCAGTGCCAGTCCAAGAACCTGATCCTAACTCTGAAAATGAGGTAACTACAGTTTTTGACTCTGTTTCTCAAAATGAGCATGAATCTCCTAAAACTATAACTAGTGATTATGATTTGCCTATTGCCATTAGGAAAGGAACCAGAGAATGTACCAAGCATCCACTATACCCAATATCTAATTTTGTGTCATTTGAAAAATTCTCACCATCCCACAAAAATTTTCTTGTGAGCCTAAACACTATTTCTGTTCCAACTATATTATCAGAGGCATTATCCAATGAGAAATGGAGGCAAGCCATGGAAATAGAAATGGAGGCCTTAGATAAAAATCAGACATGGGAACTGGTAGAGTTGCCTAAAGGAAAAAATTCAGTGGGGTGTAAATGGGTTTTCACTGTAAAATACAAGGCAGATGGTACTGTTGAAAGGTATAAAGCCAGGTTAGTGGCTAAGGGCTACACTCAAACCTATGGAGTGGATTACCAGAAAACTTTTGCTCCAGTTGCCAAGATGAATACAGTTAGGATTTTGTTATCATTGGCTACAAATTACAATTGGCAGCTTCAACAATTTGATGTAAATAATGCTTTTTTACATGGTGATTTGGAAGAAGAAATATATATGAAGGTACCGGGATTTAGAGGTCATCTAGCAGCAAACAAAGTATGCAGGCTAAAAAAGGCTTTATATGGCCTTAAACAGTCTCCTAGAGCTTGGTTCGGGAGATTTGCCAAAGTGATGCTAGCAATAAGATATAAACAAAGTCAAGGAGATCACACATTGTTTATCAAGCACTCTGATTCAGGGAGAGTCACAATTCTATTAGTGTATGTTGATGATATAATTGTAACTGGAGATGATGAAAAAGAGAGAATCTCTAAAACAGTGTTTGGCTAGAGAATTTGAGATAAAAGAGCTAGGGAGATTGAAGTACTTCCTAGGAATTAAAGTAGCTCACTCACGGCATGGTATTTTTATCTCACAACAGAAATATGTGATGGATCTTCTGAAGGAAATTGGGAAGCTTGCATGTAAACCTGCAAATACCCCTATAGATCCTAATCATAAAATTGGAGAAGCTAATGAAAATGCTGTTGTAAATAGAGAGATGTACCAAAAATTAGTTGGAAGACTCATTTATCTCTCACATACTAGACATGATATAGCATATGCTGTGAGTGTGGTAAGTCAATTTATGCATAGTCCTAAAGAAGTGCACCTACAGGCTGTCTACCGTATATTGCACTATTTGAAGGCCAATCCTGGGAGAGGTATCTTATTCAAAAGAAATTCGAGGTTAGTTCTAGAAGCATATACAGATGCTGATTATGCAAGTTCAATAACTAATAGAAGATCCACCTCAGGCTACTGCACTTTCTTAGGGGGTAATCTTGTGACTTGGAGGAGTAAAAAACAGAATGTGGTGGCAAGATCAAGTACTGAAGCAGAGTTCAGAGCAATGGCTCAAGGAATTTGTGAACTACTATGGTTAAAGATTATCCTAGAAGACTTGAAGATCAAGTGGGATGGACCAATGAGACTCTACTGTGATAACAAGTCTGCAATAAGCATTGCACACAATCCTGTGCAACATGACAGAACAAAACACATTGAAGTAGACCGGCATTTCATAAAGGAGAAACTAGACAGTGGGTTGATTTGTACACCTTATGTATCAACCAAGGGTTAACTTGCAGATGTGTTGACTAAAGGTCTCAGCAGTGCAACATTTCAAAAAATTATTTTCAAGCTGGGAATGGAAAACACCTATTCACCAGCTTGAGGGGGGGTGTGGGAAAACACTTATTTACAGCTGGTTGTAATCTTGTAATCTGTATATTTATATTTGTATCTCTAGAATTAAGTATTTGTATCCCTAGAATTAAGGAAGATTTACTTTCCTAGTTTAACCCCTAGTTAGTTGTATATAAACCTAAGATTCTTGTATAATTCTGAAAAAGCAGTTTTTCAATATACATTCAGTTTCCACAGGGTTTAATCTAAGAGTAGAGGCGATCAATGCGTTTTCCTTACAGCTAGACTAAGTTTACAATGGATTTAATTATCCCTACCTTTTTTCCTCTGTTTCCCTTTCTTTCTCTAATCTGTTACCCCTCGTGCAGTTGCAACAAATTCACAGATGCTAGCACTCAGCTTGCACCAGATTTTCTCCAAATTTCTCTGATTTCTTCTTTCATTAGAACACCCTCACCGAGTAAACAATTTTAGCTACTTCAACTATTAGCCTGCCAACTCCTTCAGGGGATATGGCAACCATTTGCTCTTTATGTCATAGTGGGTGCATGAGATGTTGATTCAGTGCCCCTCAACTAAGCCTCAAAGAGACCTTATGGCCTGACCAATAGCAGAACAAGGACTGACAAAAAACTAAGCAAGCTCAAATAGAATGGTCTATTAATTGCAATCAATAACTTTCATGCTCTCTCGGATAATCTCACATAAAAGCAAGGCTGTGGGTTGCACTCCTACAAAACTCACAACATTCCTACCCCAAAAATGAAACGCGCTCGCCAGTTTTAGCCCCTTCTGGGGGCATTAAAAGCTCTACAATGGTGTGATCTTCATTAGAAGCACAAGGCACCTGAAAAGGGGGAGATTACAAAAATGAAATAAAATCAACATCATGGCAATACATAAAAACACAACCTAGCTCTAGTTTCAGAAATTGCAAACTGCCAATTTTTCTGCTGAAAGAAAAATATAAATATCATCCACAAATGAATGTCTATTTGGTTTATCTTGGGACAAATTTGAGCTCACTTAAGAATTTATTGGAATGACTTTAAGGAAATTGTTACAGAGAAAAGCAAACAGAAATCAGGGAATCGCATCAAGTTTTATACTCTAGTTAGGCTTTGCTACCAAGTAGAATATATGTTAAAGGTATAAAGAATTAAGCAAGTAGGCAGAATAAATATTCACAGAGAAATACAATTCCTACAGCTAACAAACAAAAGTTGTGGATTTTTTTCAGTGTCTCAGACATAGGCACAATCAAAGGAGATATTGTTCTGTGACTGCAAATAAGCACATGCACATGTTCTTTCTTTCGCTTTCGCTTTCTTTTTCCCTTCTTGCTTTTGTCTTTAGCAATAGGGGAGGCCCAAGGGCCTCAATTGTTTTTTAAGAGATATTTCTTATCCCAGGAATTGACACTCAGATTCCAGCACAGCATTAGAATACATGTGCCTGTATCCAATGGACAGCAAATTTATAATTCAAGGAGACCAGAAAAAGGCAAAACGACTGCCAAGTTTTTTATACATAAACAAGAAGAGCATTAAATATTTGACCATTAGCTGCATTTTGTAAATTGCCATAAGCATCCAATTGTGACTGCAGAAGAAATCAAACAGATGGCAAGAACCGTGATGCATTTACTGAAAGCATCATAATTACTTTAGCAAGGCACCTCCTCACTCAATTTCTTCTCACATTATATTACCCCACGCCAGGAAAACATATTTAAAAGAGTAAATGTTAAACTCATTGACCCAATTACTGCATTAAAGCTTCACAAAAGGTAAGGAAGATTGATATTTCACAAATAAAGAATGTTTAATAAACAAAGATAACATGTCGATTAAATGCCAAATAATTTACCAGTCCCCCTGACATCACATCTCGTAGCTTTCCAGGTTTTACATTTGTAATCAGCACAACACGACGATTCTTCATGGCACAAGCAAATACCATGGACAATATCAAAATGTAAGCTTCAGAATTTAATAAACCAAAAAATATGAAGACAAAAGCTAAAAATCAAATCAACTAAAATCTGTTAACAGCTAACTCAAAAAATACCGTTAACTCTTCTGGACTGCAATACTTGGCCAATCCACTAACCACCTGTCGCAATTTAGCCTCTCCAACATCTATCTCCTCAACCAGTAAACTGCATTTTTAATAACCAAAACATCATTCGACCAATTTTGCCTTAGACAGCCATACAGAAAATTAGATAACTCAAACATAAAGATACTAAGGCCCTTGAATGTAAAGAACTAGACAAGTTGTCAACATACCCATCAGCAGACGGATGTTTCCACGCTTTGCGAATTAGACCAACCTGTATATTCAGTAAACTGACACTGAGTTCTTTGTCTTTGTCGGTTGCTTCTGCTTCAGGTGCTTTCTTCTTCTCTTTAACAGCTTCCTTATCTCCCTTAGACTTTATCTTGAAATCCCAAATAGCAAAGATGGTTGTTAAAGAATTTTACCAGCATGAGAATCTAGAAGAAGTCTTGGCACTGATAATAATTAGAGTGTATAGAAATGAAACCCACCACAAAAAAAAAAAAAAAAAAAGCACCATTCATCTATTATATGCAACTTTCCCACATCTAAATGTCTTAAGAAACTAGCCCTTCCTCCTTCTATTTCTATAGGATATTAGGTAATCAATTAATCACAAAAAGGCTGCAAAAAAATTCTCTTCCAATTATTTTATTGCACAAATACTTAAAATTAAAAATAACCACCTGGCAGTATGAGTGTTATTTAAACAAGAAATGAATCAAATAAGTTCTCGCAAACACTGAGCTTTAAAGCAATTACTCAGTGGACAACATCAGGAATGCATACTAGAATAGAGAAGAAGAGGGGAAATGGTATCCCGGAATCACTTTTCTTTTCATTTAGTTCTGCTTAGGCAGTTTTTGTGTCTTGAACAGTCGTTTTGGCATTTGAATCTACTTCTGGCTTGCCTGCAGCTTTGGCTCTCTGCAACCACTAGAAAGAACATCAAGTATTCATATGCTATCCTGATTTTACACATAACTAACAACCTTTGGTACCAAAAAAAGGAAAAAAAAAAAGAAGAAGAAGAAGAAAGGTGGGGTTGAGGGGTTGGGGGGACTAGAGAAGGGTTAGGGAGGTCAAGAGGTCAAGACTCAAGAACCCTCTCTATTCAACAAAGAAAACATTAAGTTTCAATCAAAGTGAACATTTTTATTCTCATTCACTTCAAAATCATCTATGGTGCTCCATCATAAAAATAGAATCTAGAAGAACAGCGGCACAAATGAAACAATTTAAAGATAACTTACCTGAGGCTCAAAATCAGGCTTCTCCAGCAATATTTATTCAAAAAGTGCACCATGATCCTCTCTGTCCGGCAAGAATGATTTTAAAAGGTTTGAAAGCAAGGGTAACAAAGGAATTCACTGGCATCACAATGTCTAAAGGGACCCCAAATTAGGACGCCCTTCTCAGGCCCTAAATATCATATTAGAAACCTTGATATGTGTTTTGATAGTTTTTTTTAAAAGGTAAAAAAATAATAATTGATAACTTTTAACCAAGAGCATCGAAAAAGTCGTTCATTGACCAGGCAATAGCCAAATGATAGACACACCCTAACTCCAAAAAGGAAATATCAAGTTTCAATCCACACTCCCCAACATGATTATCAAATAGGCCGCTAAACGTCAGGGTATAAATGGAAGATAGGAATTCAAGATAAAAACAGGGCTCAGAGTGGAGTGTCAACATGGCATCTAGATCATATCACTGAGTGGCTAGGCAAAATGCTGTTGATGAAATGTTAAAACCTAAGCTAAACTACAAGATAGATGAAACCTCAAGAACAAAAGTAGCAGAGGTTGTCCCATGTGATACCAAGCTGTTTTCAATGGATAAATCCAGATTCCAGATTCCTGACTTAAGCTGCAAATAGCTTTTTCTATTTTTCTCAACAAAAAAAAAATGTCCTACTTAACAAAAGCTATCAAACGCGGGAAAACACAATGATATCAAGAACAAAGTTGTGACAAGAATTCATTAGGTAGCCCAACATTCACTGTTTTCTCCAATTTTCTTGCATATGACTGACATATCCTGACAACAGGGGACTTAGGTCTCAAGTTACAAGTCATGCAGGACCATAAGTTTGACATCTGATAACTTGGAATGCATTATGAGAATTTTATCTAGTCTCTTTATGTACACAGCAAGCATGTAGGTTGTTTTGTTCTTCAATCTTCTGAATTATGAGATACAAGGCATGCAAGTAGATAACTCTTCTTACACTATGTGTTGGCAGCAGTTGGGTAGAAGCCAAAGGAGAATCATTACAGTGTAAAGGATACAGCGTATTCCCACCTGCAGAAAATGCACCTCCTAATGGATCTATTCATCCATGTTATATACAAAATATTTTGGTTAATCTAATCTGCTGCATGTTGCAGCCAGAACATAAACAGCAGATCCACACATGTTCAAAAAAGCCATACTCTTAACATCATTATGTGAAAAGATTCATTCTTTTTGCATCTATACAAAGCTATAGTAACTATAAATAATTTGCTTTCTCAAAAGCCATTGAAAAAACCCAACAAAATATAAATTCAAAACAGCAGAAAATTTCTCTACCTGGATATAATCCATCCATTGCATCACATTGGGCAATTTCTCCTTCTCTGAATTTGAAAGGCCAATCTGACAACAACAAAGTATACCAAGCAATTAGGCTTTCAATATTTGACTAAGGAATTGCAGCAAATTTTCTTCATCAACTATCATAGCAATTTGGCATCAAGATCCCCTCTCTTTGAAACACACTAAAAGTATGAAACATTTATAACAAATGCATACCACTGAACTATATATTGCTGAAAAAACAATAACATCAGCTTCTGATGGTGTAAATCCATTGCTCAAAATTACAGACTTTGAAGCCAAGTCAGCATTTAATTCATTCAAACCACCATAGCATGCCTTGGAATCTTTGGGAAAGCTCTCAGCAAAAGCTATCCACTTCATCACATTCAATAAAAATTTTACTTTTCTTATTAAGGATCAAAAGTGAACCTATTTAGGAAGAGAAAAGCATAGCAGAGAAAAATGCAAGACATAAAAATTCCATTTCATGTAAGTCAGCTTAATTTTATCAATTTGCTTGTATAACTAGTGGGGCGAATCATTTCAAAAGTGATTTATACCAGTACTTACTGCTTAATGACCTCAGCTTCTATTTCTGTAACACGAATGTAGGTGCTACGTTGCATAAAGATGGGTGCTTTCATGCAAAAGTTTAATTACACATTACTTCATCACTCCAATTTAAGCATGTCAACTTAATTTTATCGATATGCTTTTATAGCAAGTGGGTGGCGCAAACCATTTCAAAGTGAAGGTACTTACTTCTCAATGACCTCAGTTTTTACTTCAGTAACACTAATCCAAGTGCTACATTATGTAAAGATGAATTCTTTCATGCAAAATGCTAATTAAGCATTACCTCATCATTGTTTTTCAGTGATTCCTTTCCTGATGACTTCAAAATGTTTGAGTACAGGGTCTTAATATCATTTCCAGGAACCTTACTTGAAAAAGCCTCCTGCAACATTAAACAGGAAATTATATAGCCTGTAAAATTGCCACATAATTAGTAGAACCAGATAGATAAAATAGAGCTCAAAGTATTGCAAATGCAAGCAAAATTTTGCAAAATGGTATGGTTATTTACAAATTCAAATACATAAACCACTTTTCTTTCTTCTACACATAATAGAAGCTCATGGAATGAGAATGGAAGAAAAAGCTAGGTGGCATACAAAGCCCATTAATAAACTGCCCAAGCAGCACTCAAAATCCAAAAGCTAACGCAAGGGAAAAAATAACTGAATTGAAGTAAAACCCATTACATAAAAGCAAGCGAATCACAAGAAAAACAATTTCTTTAAATAAAAATGAAAGAGATTTTCCTAAAACCACATAGTTATACAGATTAAAAAAAATGGCATGCAAACAGGATATTGGAAGAAAATAAAAAAATGGGTGGAGTTTATTTTACTCACAGGATCCAAGGAGAAGTGCTTGCAAAGAGATGAAGCTATTGTTTCCTTCCTTTTGAGATTACTGTTTTCATCGGTTGCCATTACTGATCTTTTTTTTTTTTTCTCCTTTATTTCAGAATTTAAGATCCTCAGACCAACAAAAAGACAGGTTTTTAACAGGGTTTTTGTGTTTTGATGAGCTTCAGGAATCCCAGCTCATTAAAGCTTGACAAAATAATTGGGCTCAGCCTGCTTCTTTGATAAACTAGTTCTGACTATGTGTTTCTCCTTCAATCCCAAACGCACATTCCAAACTTAGCCTTGCACGTTACAGCTAAATTTTGTGAAGATGTTTGTCTGCTGAAAATATGAGCCCACTTTAAGCCTTGGTTAATGGACTTTGGTTGAAATCCTTTACTCTTGCAAAATCCTCTTAAAATAAGATTCAAATTTAGGTATTTTCAAAATTTTATCTCCATAACAATATAATTAGCCCTAAGTCGGGAAATTTTTTTTTTTGTTTCTTTAACATCACTGAAATTAATTTTTATTTTTTTTTCTTATCAAAATAACATTGTGAACTTGTTGAAATTAATTAAAATACTATTAATAGATAACCGGCTCAAGTGATAAAGAAAATATAAATTTATTTGGACTTATTCAAAGAGAGTGTATGTTGGGTAAAATTAAAGAACCCCAACATGATTTTTTTTTTTTTTTTCAATTAGATAAATTTTATAATAAAATATATTAATAAATAAAAATAATAAAATAATTTATATTCAATGAGTTTTAATTCGATGTGATTTGATAACAAAATTATTTTTTTAATCAAAATTGAAATTGATCAAATTAGATTTTTTAAAGAGAAACAAAGTAAGGTTAGTTAGTGGTATTCTATCCCAAACCACGTAGAGGTATATATAAAAATTTTATATTTTAATATTCAAAATATAAATTTTGTACTTTTATGCCCTCACTTTTCCCTCTTTTAACTCTTTTTTTTTTCTTCTTTCCATAGTTACTAAATAAATTTTTTAGATCTATGGTAGGATCATTTGATATTATTTATTAAAAATATTTTTTTTATCTTTTTTTATTTTTTAGATTAGATAATTTTGTAAGAAAAATGTCGAATGAGGTATCCATATGATATCTAGATTTGATTTTTTTGCCTTTTCTTTTTTTAAAAAAAATTAAAAAAAAATAACAAATAGGATCAATGTAAGTGTCTATATTAGATTCTATTTGTTTTTCTTTTTTTTTTCCTCTTAGATATTTTTTAAGTTTTTTAATATAAATCTTGTCTATCCATCCATACACTAAATCCATCTACCTATCCATCCTTATATTAAAGGTTGCTAGATTTTAAGAGCAAAAGAATGTCCATGTAGCACCTCAATTAGCATTTTTTTATTTTTTATTTTTTTTAATTAGATAAATTTTATAAAAAAAATGATATCAATTAAGATATCCACATAACACCCTCATATGTTTTTCTCTTTCGTATTTTCTTTGTTTTTATTTTTTGTGAATTTTATTTACAACAAAATAAATCAATTAATATGGATGACAAAACAATCAATATCTGATAAATTTTAATTCGTCTCGATTCAATATGAGTATTTTTTTTTTTAAACAAATCAATCTCGAGTCCAATTAGGTTGATTTTTTAAAAAAAATCAGAGGTGAGTTTGGAGTAGATGTAAGGTGTTTTGCTTTAGTCATCCCATGGTATATATATGTATTATGTTAATAAATGTATTATTTGTTTTATAAATATAATACATATTTGATGCTTTAATATATGTATTATATTAATAAAATTATATATGTACCATGGCATATAAAAAATTATATATTTTATTATATATTTAGTTTTATATTTAAATATATGTATTATATTAATAAAATTATTATTTGATATCGTAATATAAAATATTAACATTTTAAGCTAAATTTAAATATTCGTATGGCATCCCAATTTTTTTGTTTATTTTTTATTTTTGATTTTTATTGTTCTTCCTTTTTATAATTTTATATTAATAAAGTTATTATTTGAAATATTAATTTAAGAGATTAATATGTTAACCTCAATTAAGATGTTTCAGTAGTAATACAATGAGCTCCATTTTTTCTTTTTTCTTTTTTTTGTTTTTATGCCTTTTTAATTAAATTAATTTGTTTAAAAAAAAAGATGCCAATGGAGCGGTATTCTCGTTTGATTTTTTTGTATTTTTTTAATAAAAAAATTTTGTAATACATATATCAATAGATAAAGATATCAAAACAAATTGTTTTTTATAGGTTTCTATCTAACTCAATCCGACATGAAAATTTTTTTATATTTATATTATATGAATTTTTTTTTTGTAAGAAAAATTTGAAGTAAATAGGTTGTTCAGTTTCTCAAGTCATGACAAGATATGTCATACCTATTAGGAAAATAAGGTCAAGTCATGACAAGATATGTCATAGCTTTAGTTTTAGCTAGAGAAGAACTTTGTATAACTATTATTTGATAGTGAAGATTTTTCTGGTGGCCCGTAATTTTTTTCCTCTACACTGAAGGATTTTTCACGTAAATCTTGATGTGCTTTATTTTTTCTGTATATTTGATTATTGATTGTTGTCTATTACTTCTGTATTGTTGTGATTATTGCTTCAGGCGTAACAATACCTGACAACTTAAGACAAGTGATTACAGATCATACATTTAAAATTATCTCAATAAATGATCACTGGTAGAATTCGAACCCAAGATCTTTTCATCAAGAAAAATGACTTTAGTTGATTGAATTAACTACTTATTGGTTAAATTTATAATTAAACATTAAAAGCATTACTATATGCAATTATTTTTATTTAACTTTTATATTTTTTCTATTCCAATAATCAGTATTTCTATTAAAAAATATACTTAATATCTCATTTATCAAATTTATAATAAAAATTATTATGTACAAAGAGCCAAAGAAATAGAACCTGTGACAAAGCACGGGCCAATTTGTAGTGACAATAACAACCGAAGAAAAACAATTATATGGCTCCAAATATGTGTAATGTTGAAGTAGAAGGGCAGCTTCCTTCCGCTTTGCATAAATTCCAAACCTCGTCAGCCACATTTTTGGAAGTTTATAGTTAAATTTATGCTTTAAGGCAAACTAAGGGTAGAGAAAATGGACAAAACCATATTTATCTAGATATGATAATTTATGTATTTATATTGTATAAAATTAAAATTCATATATTTATATTATATTTTATATGAAATTATATATCATAATTCATATTTACATGAAAATATTAAATATATATTTTTTATTTTGTTAAACTTATATATAATTATTATTAAAATTTTAAATCGTATTATTTTTATATTTTTTTATATTATATTCATATTGTATTTTATGTTGTTAGATTTCTTTTTATCCCCTCTCTTCCTCAACGCCAATGCTACTCAAATTTATTTAAATAGATGGTGAAATTGATTCAAATGAGATTAAAAATAGTAATCAAAGTTACTGTAATTATGATTGAAAAATAAAATAATTATTGTAATTAAAATTAAAAAATATTCATAAAAAATTTATATTAAATAAATTTTACTAAAATTAATATTTAAATTTAATTAATAATAAGATAAATTTAATTGCATTACACTAAAAATTTCATAGAATCCAAACCCAAACTCACTTGCTAGCTCATGGTCTAAGTTTTCTCTAATGGCTTTGAAGCCTTTTTATAAATTTATTGTTTTCTATTATCTTCTTGTACCGGCTTCATAAATTTACTATCTTCTTCTTTTAGTCATCTCATTATGATTTGTTGGATGCTTCTACTTCCTATAAATTTGTGTACTTAAATTAAATAATATTTACTTTAGGTTTAGTTAATTGTTTTGCTCTTTGCTTTTATAAAGATAATTTTATATTAAATTAATAAATGATGGTTTCTCTTTGGACAAATACTTCTAAATTTAGTGCTTCCAAAACTACCAAGACAACAAATTTTATAAAGATGCATGGGCTCTCTTTGACATATGGGTGCCAATTTACTTTAACCACACAAAACAGAAGAAGTTTCCTAATCAATTAAGTATCAAAGAAATAACATATATATATATAGGTTAAAAAATGAGCAAATATTTATAAAATTAAAAAAATTTAAAGATTCGTGTATTTATATAATATAAAATATTAAAATTTATATATTTATATTATATTTTACACGAAAATTATATCTCATAATTTATTTAAATATAAAAATGTAAAATGTATTTTTTTATTTTATTAAATTTATATATAATTATTATTAAAATTTTAAATTATATTATTTTTATATTTTTTATTTATATTATAATTATATTATATTATATTATTATGTCATATTTTTTATTATAAGCTCTAGAATTGAGGGAGAGGGATAGGGACCCTTATTTCTCTTTTCAGTTTAATGGAATTTAAGGAAAGGCTTAAAAGCAAAAGTTGAGTACCCCTCAAGTCCTCTACCAGCACTGCTTCTGCAGTCTGCAGTCTGCTTCCCTCTCCAGCAGCTGCTCACACCTTACCCTTTAATTTCACGCCACCTACTTGCTTTTATTGCTTTTCGCTTTTCTGTTTCTCTTTTTCCCACCATCCCTTTCATTTTTGTTTTTCCATATCCACCATTGATGTCCTTTTGTTTTCTTTCAATTCTCCTATGTCATATTTTCTGGACTCATTTCATTTAACAGAAACAGATTATAAAAAATCAAAATTTTCATTAATTTGGATTGGATTGGATGTGATAATCATAACGGTGACTATAGTTATAAAGAGTCATTTTATTTAGTTTGAAAAAATCTATAACACACTTTTTTTCATTTTTTG
Organism: Durio zibethinus; assembly: GCF_047325235.1. Lineage (NCBI taxonomy): Eukaryota > Viridiplantae > Streptophyta > Magnoliopsida > Malvales > Malvaceae > Durio > Durio zibethinus. The sequence continues at coordinate 24,483,387 of NC_143180.1, forward strand.
TCAGTGATTAAAGAAGTTTTCACGAATCCCATCATCCCCCTTTCTCTTATAAGGGTTTTGCCTAAAGATGATAATAGGTTGGATAAGTGTAGGTTTTTGCTCGTCATGAATTCGATTTGATTTTATACACATAATACCTTAATTTGAATTGATGATTTTTTTATACTTAAACTCGATTTTAATTAGATATTGAATAAAATTATATCTGATTTGATTTAATTTAAAATTAATAAAATATTATTTTTTAAAATATAAAATATTATTTTTAATATAAATATAAAATTAAATATATATAAATATAAAATTAAATAAATAATTAAAATATATATATTATGACAGATTTATCTAAAACTTGATTCTGATTTTATTTTATTATTATCAGATCTAATCCAAAATTTGATTTTCAAAAAAAAAAAAAATTAAGTCTAAAAGGTTGAGTTGGATTGAAATATGTCATCCCTAATTTTGACTATCCTATAACCAAAAATGAAAAATCTCATAGCACACCCACAAAGATCAGATCAAATGATAAAGAAATTAGTTATCTTTCTTATTAATCAAATTATTAATTCAAGAATTTTCCCTCTTAACCTAGTGGTTAAGAGGTCAGTTGAAAATCATGTAAGGCGTGAGTTCTACCTCGTCATCCCCCTTCTCCCATTATAAGGGCAACAAAAAAAAAATTTATTAATTCAAGGTTCAATCTTTGTGAAGAAGACTGTAAAATAAAATTCTGAATGTATGATTGTAATAACGAACAAAGGTCAATTATTGTCTTAACTTCTTAATTGAATTAACATGTTAATACATTATTTTCAATTTTTGTTGTGATAAATGCAAATAAATTTTAATTGAGGGATAGTTAATGCATGTTGGGGACCTCTTATGAAATTAAATCTTTTTCCTTGTTTAGAGAATGAGAAATGATTGTATAATCACTTATTTTGGAAAGTATAGGTTTTTCATTTAAATCATGTTATCTAATTAGATTTTTAAAAAAATAATGTCACATAGTTAGATTTAAAAAAAATAAATTATTTATTATCAAAATCATTAATGAGTGTGTTAAAATAAATATCTATCATTTAATTATCACGTATAATTTTAATAATAAATAATAATATTTTTCATAAATATGATTATGTAATATAATTTAAATGAAAATAACATATATGAATGTAAAGTAATTATTTAATACAATATTTTTCATTTATTATTACAATTTAGAAATATGGACTATTTAGTGCAATTTATTACATTCTTAGGAGAAAATTTTGAAGATATTTTTGGACTAAAATTAGAAGTTCTATTTGTTTTTTTTTTTTTTTTTTTCATAAAGTGGCATATGGACCTAGCTATTCCCATAATTATTACTAGCACAACATTTGTTGCTTGCATGAAATTAGAATAATGCTTGCACCATGATGTTTTTATTCTATTTCATGCAACAAATGTGCCCGAAAAAGGTATCGGATTTTATGCACAAAGACTAATATTTTGGAAAAACATAAATACAAATATATATAGAAGGAAAGAGATTAATTTACATCGGTGTAAAATTAAAAATTTTTATATTTTATTTAATCATTAATTTCAATAAATCTAATGAATGAGAGATTAAAGTATCAAATAAATTAGTTTAAACATGACAAAATGATCTATTTAAGTAATCAATTGATTTTTAATTAATTTTAAATCAAACTAAAAAAGTCATTTATAACTTAAAATGTTTATTTAAAAAGTACCAACTTAACGTTCAAAAATACAATTATATAATTATTTAATTTGAAAATAAAAAATAAAAAATATTTTTTAGCTGATGATATACATACATTAATTATTGGATTAATTCCGCATTACATTAATCTATAAGTTACCAAAAAATTAATAAAATATTAATTTTATAATATAAAATTATTTAATATTATTTTTAAATATAATATAAAATTAAATAAATAATAAAAAATAATATATATCAAATTGAATCGAGATGAATCCGTATAAAACTCAATCTCAATTGATTTTTTTAGAAAGTATCCAAATTTTTTTTAAAATAAAAATTATCAATCCTATAAAATTAGAATGGACAAAACTTGATGGATACAAATCGGACTGCTACCCCTAATAAAGACAATGCGTGTTGGATAGATGAGTGCCTTGCAATTGTGGTATTTATTATTACCGATGAAAGTAATTGATTTATTTTGAATGAAATATTGAGTTTATTTTAAAAAAAATATTGGTACTTTCCCTCTAAAAATTCTTTCAATTAAGGCTTAGGGCAACTTTGTTTTGGTCGGTTGGAAATGGCAAATCCGTAATTACTCGTGAAATGTTGGGTCCATTCCAGAACTACATTTCCTCGTTACAAAACCAATCTCCCAACATGTTCCGCCTCAAAAGCATAACTGACAACGACTACTGTCTGCCACGTAGGATTCCATCGACCTCTTCAAATTCTCCACGTGTTCTCATCTCGCTACATTAAATTGCCCCCACCAACCGCGGGCCCCACCACCCCCACTTTCCCGTTATTTAATTAAAAAAACTAAAAAGAAAAAACTTTCTTTTTTATTAATTACAACCAAAGCCATTCCACTTCTGTTCTTCACTACTTTCTCTCCCTTACAGAAAAACTGAACAAAGCGAAAACCTTTCTCACTCTTTCTTTCTTTCTCTCTATCCTCGGGTTTTCCGGCGACAATCACCGAAATCCTCCGGCGGTGGACCTCTCTTAGCAATGGGTTTTGCTTCAAATTTTGAAAATTGAAAGAGACCAAAATTTCTCTCTACTTTTCACTTAATAGTTCTCAGACTTACCCTTCAAAAACTTCATTCTCTTGTTTTTTAGCTTCAAAATTCTTAGCTTCTTGAAGTGTATCTCTGAGTCCTCTTTTTTTTTTTTTTTTTCCCACTATTTTACTTTTCCTAAAGAATCTCTTTGGTTTAAGCCGCATTTTTGGCTTCTCAAGTTTCCTTCTTTGCGACTGTCAAGCTTTTGTTCTGTGAAGGTAAGTAAAAATGGAGTTTTTGAAATGCTGAAGAGGAGGAAGATGAAGATGAAAAGTCTGTTAACTTTACTTTTATTTTGGCTGGTTCTTTTAGTTGTTGCTTCTTTTCCGGTGAGATCTTTAAGCCCATCTTTAAACGATGATGTTTTGGGGCTAATAGTTTTCAAAGCAGACATTCAAGATCCAAGCCAAAAGCTTTCGTCTTGGAATGAAGATGATGAAACTCCTTGTAACTGGATTGGTGTCAAATGTAACCCAAGGTTGAACCGGGTTACTGAGCTCAACCTTGATGGGTTCTCTCTTTCGGGTCGGATCGGCCGTGGCCTTTTGCAGCTGGAGTTCTTAAGGAAGCTTTCTTTGGCGAAGAACAATCTCAGTGGCAGTATAAGCCCCAACTTGGCAAAGCTCGAAACTCTGAGAATCATTGACTTGAGTGAGAATTCTCTTTCAGGTTTTATTCCTGATGATTTTTTTAAACAATGTGGCTCTTTGAGGTCCATTTCTTTAGCTAATAACCTGTTTTCGGGTAAGATTCCTGGGAGTTTAGGCTCTTGTGCGACTCTTGCTGATATTAACTTGTCCTGGAATCAATTTTCAGGGTCATTGCCTGGTGGGATTTGGGGTTTGAGTGGTTTAAGGTCATTGGATTTGTCTGGTAACTTCTTGGAAGGAGAGATTCCAAGAGGGGTTGAGGCTTTGAATAATTTAAGATCCATTAATTTGAGTAAGAATAAGTTCTCTGGGCAAGTTCCTGATGGGATTGGGAGTTGTTTGCTGTTGAGATTGATTGATCTTAGCTTGAATTCACTTTCTGGGTCAGTTCCGCAGACAATGCAGAAGCTTAGCTTGTGTAGTTATCTGAACTTGAGTATGAATTCATTTGCTGGTGAGGTTCCTGAATGGATAGGAGAAATGAAAAGTCTTGAGACTTTGGATTTCTCTGTGAATAAATTTTCTGGTCAGGTTCCTGATTCTTTAGGAAACCTTAAGTTCTTGAAGGTGCTAAATTTCTCTGCTAATGGTTTAACTGGAAGCTTGCCAGCATCTATGGAAAACAATGTGAATCTTTTGGCGTTGAATTTTAGCCAGAATTCGATGACTGGTGATCTTCCTGGATGGATTTTCACATCGGGTTTAAATCTAGTGTCTCTTTCAGAGACTCAGCTTGGTGCAAATGTGAATAATCCCATTTCAACTTCAGCAGGAACCATCCTTCAAAAAATTCAAGTCTTGGATTTATCTCACAATTCGTTTTCTGGGGCAATAACATATGATATTGGAGTTTTAAGCAGCTTGCAGTTCTTGAATCTGTCAAGGAACTCTCTCATTGGGCCTGTTCCAGGGACTCTTGGAGAATTAAAGGCTTTGAATGTTCTTGATTTAAGTCAAAACCATCTTAATGGAAGCATTCCTGTGGAAGTTGGAGGAGCTTACTCCTTAAAGGATCTGAGGCTCAATGCAAATTTCCTAGAGGGAAAAATTCCCATGTCAATTGAGAACTGCACTTTGCTAACAACTCTGTAAGTTTCTCCTTCCCTTGAGTATGATTTGTGCTTTTTAACTTCTCTTTTAGTTTTAGGTGGGCTGCCTTCTTTTATCTACATTTAGTTAGCTTAATTTGTGGTTTATCTAATGCTTGGAGCATGTTATTATAGTCAAATAGTTCCTTGATATCTTGATATATAATCATCAAATTTACCTGCAAGGCTAAGATAAGCTTTTGGTGGTTGAAATTTGATGTATTTGCTCAAAGGTTGTATGAGTTCCGGAATATGTTTCATTAACATAATTACTTTAAAATTGAAACCTCCATTGTTCTCTGGATTTCTGTTGCATTGGTATTATGTTGATGTTTGATTTGGAAAACATGTTGAAAGCTTTTGCTGAGATGATAATGTGCAGATACATTTTCTAAATGACACATCCATACAAAAATTTTGTTGCTGGATGTTATCTGCAGGCTCTTTTTTCCTTTTGGAGTGTTCATATTTGTGATTGCAGAGTTTGACTCTACTTAAGAACCAGATAAGTTTGAATTCCTTGAGATCAGGGCTTCAGAAACATATTTACCTCAAAATCTAGAAACAAGAAAATTTCTAAGTTTCTTGTCATGATGCTTCATTATTCAATATTCAGGCGTCAATTTTACTTACAAACTTTATGCTGCTGAAAGCAGGTAGTACATCAACTAACTGTCTTTTTTGTTTTCTTTTGTTGTTGAATTGTGTAGGATCATATCTCAAAACAACCTGAGTGGCCCAATACCTACTGAAATTGGAAAACTGACCAACCTACAAAATGTGGACTTGTCTTTTAACAATCTTGGAGGAACCCTACCCAAGCAGTTGGCCAATCTTCCCCACCTCTTATCCTTCAACATTTCCCACAACAATTTACAAGGAGAACTGCCGGCTGGTGGATTCTTTAACACCATATCACCTACGGCTGTCTCTGGAAACCCCTCACTTTGTGGCTCTGCAGTTAACAGATCTTGCCCTGAAGTTCTTCCTAAACCCATTGTCCTAAACCCTAACTCATCTTCTGATTCCATTTCTGGTGAATTACCTACAAATGTTGTTCATAAAAGGATAATTCTCAGTATCTCTGCCCTCATTGCTATTGGTGCAGCTGCTGTCATTGTTGTTGGAGTCATTGCCATCACTGTCCTTAATCTCCGTGTCAGGTCATCAACCTCCCGGCCTGCAGCAGCCATCACTTTATCTGCTGGGGATGACTTTAGCCATTCCCCTACTACAGATGCCAATTCCGGCAAACTTGTCATGTTTTCTGGTGAGCCGGACTTTAGCACAGGAGCACATGCTCTGCTCAACAAGGACTGTGAGCTTGGGCGTGGTGGGTTTGGAGCAGTGTACCGAACAGTTCTGCAAGATGGGCGCTCAGTGGCAATCAAGAAGCTCACTGTCTCAAGTCTTGTCAAGTCACAAGAAGAATTTGAAAGGGAAGTTAAGAAACTAGGGAAAATAAGGCATCCTAATCTTGTTGCACTTGAGGGCTATTACTGGACTCCATCACTGCAACTTCTCATTTCTGAATTTGTGTCTGGTGGAAGTCTGTACAAACATCTCCATGAAAGATCTGGTGGAAATTATCTTTCTTGGAGTGACAGGTTCAGTATCATTCTAGGGACAGCAAAAAGCTTGGCTCACTTGCACCAATCAAACATTATTCACTACAATATAAAGTCAAGCAATGTCCTCATTGATGGCTCAGGCGAACCTAAAGTGGGAGATTTTGGCCTAGCAAGGTTGTTGCCTATGCTAGACCGCTATGTTTTAAGCAGCAAAATTCAGAGTGCACTTGGCTACATGGCACCTGAGTTTGCCTGCCGAACAGTGAAAATAACTGAGAAATGTGATGTGTATGGATTTGGCGTTTTGGTTTTGGAAGTGGTTACAGGGAAGAGGCCTGTTGAGTACATGGAAGATGATGTGGTGGTGCTATGTGACATGGTCCGAGGAGCTTTGGAAGAAGGCAGGGTGGAAGAATGTGTCGATGGTAGGCTGCAAGGAAAATTCCCGGCTGAGGAGGCAATTCCAGTGATGAAACTAGGCTTAATCTGCACGTCACAAGTACCATCAAATCGGCCAGATATGGGAGAGGTAGTTAATATATTGGAATTGATCAGATGCCCCTCAGAAGGCCAAGAGGATTTGGGATGAGTTTAACTAATACTTTTAAGAAATTAAAAGATTTATAAGGGGTTGTCCGGCGAAGAAGAATCCGGTATGTTCATTTAATCAACGAGAAGAAATATTTGTTTGTTGGAATCTTTTATTCCCTTCTGTTGTATTGTTTCTTCACTTTATGACTTTCCAGTTTACCTCTGTGATTTCTTCAGTATGTTATAGTTAAGTTACCGGATTCCTTTTCACCGGGTTCCATTATGGAACCCCTTTGGATATTGTTTCCCAGTTACTAATCTGCAGTCTTTTGCAATTTTTTGTTCATTGGCATTGTTTCCTTTCTTATAATCATCTATAATAGCAGCATTAGGTTCTCTGATATAATGTGTTATGTCCAATTATTTTGAGACAGGTGTGACAAATGTGTTTGAAAACCATGTAGCCGAAATTTCATCCTATATTCACCGGAACATGGTCAAGGGCAAATCTGGGTTTTCATGACTGGATAAAAAATGGTTGTTCCACAAACCAAAGTCATGTGGTTTCAATGATAGCAAAGGTGAAAGTCATTAAAATACAAAATTTTACAAGTCAAAAGTGTCTTAAGAGATTTAAGACTATCAAAGATTCTTAGCACCCACTCTGAGGCCAATTTGTCTATAGTGCTGAACAGAATAATGAAGAACAGATAGCAAACACTGGAAAAAGTGAAAAGTAGCATTAAAGAAGTAAAAGAGTTAGTGATGCCTTTATTAAAGCATTTTTGTAGTTTACCATCACACATGGTTTCTTGTTATGAGAAACAAGATCATAGTACTTTGGGGCAGAGAAACTAGTCGCTTCTTCTAGGAGTTGGAGGGGTGGGGAGTAAAAGAATATAAATGTCCATAACCATGTGCTTAGTTACAAAGCAATGAGTTGTGTCCCTAGGTGCCTAGGGCAGTCAGCCAAAAGTTCAATACTTGAAAAATGTTGTTGGGCCCAAGAGAGCCTAACTGATTGGAATTGTCAAAATCAACTGAGCACATGGGGCTCTCATATCTTAATATAATCTCAAATTTCAGTTAAAGATAGTGGAATATGTTTTTTTTTTTTAATTTAAAATAGATAAATTTTTTTAATTTTTTAAATCAAAATAAAATATATTAAAATAGTTGACTACAAATCATATATTTAAAATAATTTCAATAAATGATAATTAACAATATTCAAATCTAAAATAATTTTAATAAATGATAATTGATAGAATTTGAATTCAAAATTTTTTTATAAAAATAAAATGAATTTTAATCAATTAAATTAATTAATTATTTTTTAATTATTTGAAAGCTCTCAATCGTAGTATTTGTTACCCATGTCTTTACAATATTAATAATCTTCATTTCTTCACCCACCATGTTATCATTGATTGATCAAACTTTGTTTGCTTTCCAAATTGAATCAAATTTTTTTTTTTTCCTTTTGAAAACTCATGAAGACATCATCAGTGGGGGGTTTGTTTATTAGGAAATGAATATCCATCCTTACTTCTTTGCTTTATTAAGGGGCAAAATGATAGCAGACTCAACTTTTTCCAAGCACATAGCAGTGGAAGTTTTTGAGTTAATGATGTTGGGTTGGTGTGTGGAGGGACAGTGCATATTATTAATGCTATGTTCAATTCAGCCTTGCCCTTGCATTTCCTTTCTTTTTAGTCTCCAGGATGAAATATTGAAGTTTGGGCAAAGTTGGAACAAAGGCCTAAAGTAAATCGATCAATTTGAAATGTGATATAATAATATCATATGAAAATAATATGATTCATAATTTTAAAAAAATTATAAATAATTTTAATAAAATTAAAATTTTATATTTTATATTTTTATATTAATATAAATTATAATATATAATTTTTATATAAAATATTATATAAATATAATATTTTACACGATACGACGACACTAATTATTACTCGACCGAACTAACCTAAAGCATTAGACTGAGTTTTAAAGACCAAATTTGGTAGACCTTGAAGCTGGTTCAATTGGGTGACTTGCCTCATGCCTTCTTCTAAATTTTCTGTTCTTTCACAGTATTTCAAGATGGCATAAATACTAAAATGGATCACGTGTTATATATATATATATATATATATTGTCAAATTGATAATTAAAGAAATAAAATTTTTATTTTAATATTAAAATTTTTATTTTGTCAAGAACTTAGATAATCTATTTTAATATAATAGTGTTAAAAAAGAGAAAAGTAAGTGAATAAAAAACTCCTTTCCTTGATTTTTTTTAGATTTTAAAAAAAGTTTACCTTCAATTATATTTTTAGATTATATAGACAAAGTTATTTACATTGAAAACGTAATAATTTTATATACTGCTTTTATTTAATTTTAAAAATTTATTAAAGACAACTTTTTAAGACAAAAATATAATTTTGATTGAAAATATGAAAAAAATTTATTTTTTAAAATTTAATAAAAAACAATGTTTTTAAGATAAAAATATCATTTTTGGTTGAAAATATGAAAAAAATTATTTTTTAGAAATTTTTAATTTAAAAAAAGATGATGCTTGTAAATTTAAAAATATAATCTTTGCTAAAAATATGAAAAAAGTTTATATTATGATAATATTTTATTATTACATATAAAATTTATTATTACATATATTATTTGTCCAATAAAATTTAAAATAATTTTACTTAAATAATTTAATAAAAATATTAAATAAACAATTTATATTTAAATAAATAAATTTTTATATAAATTATTTATTTATTCACAGGTTATTCATATATTACATATTATAAATATCATATATTTTTCACGTATCATTAAATAAAATATATTAAAAAAATTTATTAAATAATTTTATATTTCTATAATCAAATATAAAAATATTATGTTTATTAAAATTAATAAAATTTAAAAATCACACATTTTTTTTTAAATATTACTTTCTCTCTTGAAATTTAAAAGTCAACGAAACGCTCCTGATCAATTTTAAAATTTAAAAGAAATCTCTTCTGCATTTCCAATTTAGTAGGGTTTAGGTCTTGAAAGGGTTTTGACCTCGAGGAGATTAACAAAGCACAATACTTCAAGACAAAACTATCTGGTAAGCATTTCTACATCAACTAAATCCTAATATTTTCCCCTAATAATTGCAATGCTTCATCGTTTAAATCGTAAATTTTGCCCTAGAAATCTCTACTTCACTCTCAAACTAAACCCTAACTCTAGCACTAGCTCTTCGAGAAACCGGAATTCTAGCCGGAGTGCACTCAATAAGTGCTCCGATAGCTTTAGTTTCTTCTACTCATCAATGGGTATCAATCAAATTTCCCCCTTTTCTTCTGTTTCTAAAACCCCCAATTTTGTTAGAAACCCTAGTTTTATCAGAACTTACTGTTCTGGTGAGTGGACTGAGGATATAGAGTACTTAGATGAATCGGGGAGTGTTGTATACTCTGGTAAAGGTGTTCGGTCTGTTGAGCCGGGGGTTGATGATCATGTTATGGTGGGTGGGTTAAAGAAGCCATTTTTGAATGCCTCAGCAGTTGCTAAGATTGTTGAGGTTGTTAAGAGGTGGAAATGGGGACCAGAATTAGAGACCCAATTGGATAAACTACAGTTTATGCCTAATATGACTCATGTGACTCAAGCCATGAAAGTTGTCAAAGATAGTGATGAATCATTGAGTTTGTTTAGATGGGCTAAGAGACGATCTTGGTATGTTCCGAGTGATGAGTGTTATGGCATATTGTTTGATGGATTAAATCAAAGGAGAGATTTTGATGCGATTCAGTCATTGTTTGAGGAGATGGTTCAAGAGTCTAGTGATAAGGGGGTTTCTTTGTTTAATGCACATAATTGGGTGATTCAGTATTTGGCTAAAGCTGAGAAATTGGAGGTGTCATTTTGTTGTTTCAAGAAGGCTCAGGATTATGGTTGTGTAATAGATACACAAACATACAATGCTCTTATGATGTTATTTTTGAATAAAAGTTTGCCTTACAAGGCATTTGAGATATACGAGAGCATGCAAGCGGCAGGATGTTTCTTGGACGGATCCACCTATGAGTTGATGATACCTAGCTTGGCGAAATCAGGCCGTCTTGATGCAGCATTTAAGCTCTTTCAAGAGATGAAAGAAAGGAAGTTTCAACCAAGCTTTAATATCTTTGCATCACTTGTTGATTCAATGGGGAAAGCTGGAAGACTGGACACATCAATGAAAGTCTACATGGAAATGCAGGGCTCTGGGCTTCGGCCATCTGCTACTATGTTTGTTTCTTTGATTGAGTCATATACAAAGGCTGGGAAGCTAGATACTGCTCTTAAGCTTTGGGATGAAATGAAGAAGGCTGGTTTTAGACCAAATTTTGGTTTATATACAATGATCATTGAGTCTCATGCGAAATCAGGAAAGCTTGATCATGCAACAGCCCTTTTTAAAGACATGGAGAAAACTGGATTTCTACCAACACCATCCACCTACTCATGTCTCTTGGAAATGCATGCAGCCTCTGGACAGGTAGATTCTGCAATGAAGCTTTATAACTCAATGATTAATGCAGGTTTGAGGCCTGGATTGAGCACGTATACTGCTCTTTTAACACTCTTGGCTAATAAGAAACTCGTGGATGTTGCAGCAAAGATATTACTTGAAATGAAGTCAATGGGATATTCTGTTGATGTGAGTGCTAGTGATCTTCTAATGGTTTATGTTAAAGATGGTTCCATTGAGCTTGCCTTGAGGTGGTTAAGGTTCATGGGGTCATCAGGGATTAGAACAAATAATTTCATAGTTAGGCAGTTGTTTGAATCATGCATGAAGAGTGGTTTATACGAGTCAGCAAAGCCTCTCCTTGAAACCTATGTGAATTCTGCTGCAAAGGTGGATCTAGTTCTTTACACATCAATTCTTGCCTACCTGGTTCGATGCCACGAAGAGCTCAATGAAAGACTTTTGATGGCGATCCTTGGTGCTACAAAACACAAAGCTCATGCTTTTATGTGTGGACTCTTTACTGGCCCAGAACAGAGAAAACAACCAGTCTTATCATTTGTCAGGGAATTTTTTCAAGGTATTGATTATGAGTTGGAAGAGGGGGCTGCAAGGTACTTTGTCAATGTTCTCCTCAATTACCTTGTTCTCATGGGGCAGATAAACAGGGCTCGCTGTGTTTGGAAAGTTGCTTATGAGAATAAGCTTTTCCCAAAGGCAATCGTTTTTGATCAAAATGTTGCTTGGTCTCTTGATGTTAGAAACTTGTCAGTGGGAGCAGCTCTTATAGCTGTGGTGCACACTCTCCACAGATTTAGGAAGCGAATGTTGTATTATGGAGTTATTCCTAGGCGCATCAAATTGGTTACAGGACCTACTTTGAAGATTGTGGTTGCACAGATGCTGAGCTCTGTAGAATCCCCATTTGAAGTTAGTAAGGTCGTTTTAAGGGCCCCTGGCGACACTGTGATGGCGTGGTTCAAAAAGCCAATTGTTCAACAGTTCCTCTTGAATGAGATTCCATCAAGAGCTGACATCCTCATGCACAAGCTGAATATACTTTTTCCCAGTTCTGCACCTGAAATTAGATCATTGTCCCCACCTAAACCACTCATTGCAGGGAAGGCAATCTAGCCAGCCATGTATGGTATTTCGTTGGCACTGCCTGGACACTACTTAACTGTGAAATGCAATTGCAACCTAGTTTATAAATTAAGTTTGACATGTTGTGTAAAGAGGATTAAGATTAAGATGTTTATGGTCTGTGGTTTTCACTTGATATCCTCATTAATACATGAGGTTTTCTTTTATTTTCTTTTATTTTCCTACTTTTTTTTTATAGACCCCAATTCTTGTTCATGAACTTTCCATCAAAAGCTGCATCCTCTAATGTGATAAGAGTGTGAAACTTGTTGACAACAGACATCTTGAAGTTTGCATCTTTGGGCTATGGGAGCTCGTTTGCTGTTGAACAACAGAACAAGTAAAACAAATCTGCCTGACGGTAACCATCATTGGCGTTACTTTATATATAATTTTCGTTCTACAACACTTACTTTTTTAATTTGCGAGGCAATGGAAGAAACTATTATCTCATAACTCTCATCCTAGTCATCCCAAGTATTTTCCCGATCATCTCTCTTGGGAGGCCTGGAAGTAAGGCCCTTAGCTGTCTTTGACTTTATCTCATCCCAGTTGCCATCCCAATCTTGTTCCCAACCTTCAGCTGTTTCCACATTGTGAGGTGAAGGTGAATCAGGTTGCCCCATTTCCAGCTCCTGATATGGGATTCCATCACCCTGCCGTCCTCTTTTACCATGCTTGTAGCACGCCCAAGTACTCCAGACGATCAGACCTGTTAGAAACAGTAGGTAGGCTCCATTGATGGGGGTTATTTGTGTGGCAAAAGGGAAATAATTGAAGATGCTGCCACCTAATGCTGGTGATCCTATGCGAATTACACACTCCAAATTTCCAGCATCTAATTGTATGACTGAATTTCCACCAAGATTTGCTGAGATATTAACCTGAAACAAACAACCAGCACTATGACTGACTGAAACAAAGGTTCAAACCAAAAGCCAATGACACAATGGTTATGTTTTAAACTTGCTTTTGCATCTAAATCATTCATTCCATTAAAATCAAACCTCTTTAATTTGGTGTCCTGGTATTGGAATCTTCTGGATGATATGCTTAGCATATGAGATAGTCACATTTAGGAGTCTCTCACCATCATTCTTGACAAATAATAATTCCTTTGAAGCTACACAAAAATAGAAAAATTGCTTTAGCATTTCCACAATGAAACTTAAATATACTGAAAACTGATTCTTCAAAAATTTCCCATCACATCATTAAATTGAAGAAAATATTCTCACTAAGCAATCCATTGCCAAATTAAAGAGTGATGATTTCTATATGTCATTGCTAGGGCTGACAAGTTCAAGAGTTGGTGCCAACTTTTGTAAAATTCATTATTGTTTTTCAGTTGTTAGCATTGGTGGAGCTAAAGATTGAACCTGATTTTTTTTTTATATAAAGTAGATTGTAATTTGAGAATAAAAAAATCATAAAAATAAAAATAAAAATATTAAATTTGCTGATTTTTTTAAGTGAACTAACTGAATTAAATAAAAAATTTTATATATTACTAATAAATCACATGAGTTATAGCTAAAAATTCATTATTTCCATTTAATTGTTTCCAATCCCCAATACCCAATTTTGAAAATAACAAAATTTTTCTAAGAAAGCATAGCAATCCTCGAGAAAATCAAAGCTTCCAACTTTTTGGAGAACAATAGTTATGGTTTTACCTTAAATATAGAACTGTTATGTTAAAAATTGATATTATTGCATTATAGCGTACCAATTGACGAAGGATCAATGCATGCCATTAAGCTTTCGTTACGGCAACTCGCTGACTGAAACCAACATCCCTCTTCACCAGGCCCAGGCGCCGGTGACGGTGACGGAGAAGACTAAAAGCCGCAAAAAAATTAATTATTTTCGAAATAATAAAAATAAAATAAAGCAAACATAATTACAAAATACCATGGGAGGTCCACCATCCACAGTTCGAGCGACAGATTCATGGAAGAGTAAAAGAAAAGAAAAGAAGAAAAAAGAGATCGAAACAAATTTTTTTGAATCCATTTTTTTTCTTCGATCTTTTGTAAGCCCTAAACCTCTCGCCTTTGATATTAATAACAATAATTATAATAATATTAAGTCTCCAATTACAAGAATTTCCATTTTGTTCCTTTTTTCTTAGTCAAGCCAAAGCTCTGACTTCGTCTTCTTCGTCCATGTTTCTTTGAAATCTCCATCGGCTTTTCCGTTGACTTTTGTCTTTTGCAGATTCATTTCTTTTCCGACGTGGCAGAACCTTAGAAATGTTTTTACTAAATTCCTTCTTCCACCCCTGAATTGAGGTTCTGGATATTTATACGACATCGTTTCATAGGAATCAAAAATATATTTAAAATCATAATATTTAATTTGATTCGATTTAATTTTTTTATTTAATCAAATTTAAATATTAAATATATATATTAAGTTTGGATGAGACTTTAAATTAAAATATAAAAAAATAAAAAAAATAAAAAAATTAAATTATATATTTTTATTAATTTAAATATATTTTAAATTTTTATAAAATAAAAATAATTACTATATATAAATTTATTTAAATATATTAAAATTTTTATTAAAATAATATATAAAAAATAAAAAAATTTTAAAATTAATAAATCGAATCGAATTAAAATTTTAAATTTTTTTTAAAAAATTAATTTAAATTTAAATTTAAATCAAAATTTAAAAATTTAAAATACTAAATATTATTTAAAAATTTTGAATTAAATCCGATTTATGAGCCTTCGTCACCCTTGAAAGAGACATAATCAGACCAAGCCAATGAATTTCAAAATGACACCGTTTTAAATTGAAAAGATTTAGAAAATGTTAAGAGGTTTGTAATTGATTATCAATTTTAATTTTTCATGAATTTGATATTGGTTTTGAGATAAGGCACAAAATTACCATGGTAGTTATGCTAGTGATTCAAATTTACATTAATTATTAAATTTTTGTAATTTTATTCATTATATTTATAATTTTAAAATAAAATTTTCATTATATTTTAATTTTTAAAATATATTTAATAAATTTTTTTTTGTTTTTAGTTAAAAAATAATTTAAAACTATGCCACAAAACAATCATTAAGTTAAAATCTTTCTTTTTATCATAATAATTTTAATTTAAAAATAATGTGAAATGTCGAGTTAGTTTTTTAGATTTTTTTAATTATAAACAGTTGCTAATGAAATTTTCTGTGTATTTCTCAATGGTTACTTTTTAATTAAATTTGTTTTAAAACTAAAAATAAAAGTGATAAATTTGATCTAAAATTAAAATTATAATTGATAAAATCATAATAATTGAAAGATTAGGGATAAATTTCAAATGATAAATTTATATTATATCTTTTTTGTTTATTAAAATGTATGATGAAGTGACGTCGTTTTGTTCTGATTGGATTCTGCTCTCCCTTCTCCTTCCCCCAAAATGTGAAATGTGAAGAAACATCTAAAACCCTGCTGCTCCGCTCTTTGGGAAGTCCCTTAATTCGATTCTTCAAATTACCTATTTTATCCCTAAAAAGATGCGAAATTTCCCTTAATTACCATGTCCTCCGAGGAAATCACCCTGCACAACGGGCTCAACGTCTTCCAAGACGACCCAATACGGGCCTTTAATTGTGGACCCGCCGCTACGGCCCGACCCGGACAAAAAACCCGAGAAACGGGGTTCATTGACGAAAAGATGTTCTCCTTCCCTCCCTCGCAACCCCCCGAATTTCGCTCCTCCAATATCTACTCCGTCGCCACCTCCACAGACCGCCGAGACCGGTCCAATCATAACCATCGGAATTGGGGGAGCAGCGCCTGAGCTGGCTCCACCAACAGTGGCGACGATGAATCTGACGTAGACGATGTGGACGACGAGGAAGACGAGGACGATGATGACGACGACGGAGGAGATGGTGACGAAAATAACAATAACCACAATAATGATATAAATATAAATAACCACAATAATAAAAATAATAGTGGAAATGAGAATGTAAATAATGCAGCAAGTGGAAATTCTGTTATTTCTGTTATTCTGTTATTTTTAATTTGTTTCTGTCTTTTAGAAAGTTTCTTCATTTGTATATAAAAAAGGGAAATTTTTGTTTATTTATTTATTTTTACAATTATTGTTGGAAAGTGGGAGGGAGCTGCAGAGAATTGGTGGTGAAGGAAGGAGGGAGTGGTGTAGGGCAAGGGGTGAGCGAGAGGAATAGTTGTCAGAACGCGGTGACGATTGCGGATCCAGATGGGGATATTTATTACACACAGTATTTGCAAGGCGGAGGAGGGTCTGGTGGTAATGGGCAGAAGGATATCGTGGTGGAGAATGGTGGTGGTGGTGGTGAATGTGGGTTTAGTGGGAGGGAAGATGTTTCGTTTTTGAGTGAGTCCGGTGAGTCCTTGCGTGCCATTTTATCCGACCCTGTCAAGTAAGTAATTTTAATTTTGACGGAATAATCAGTGCTTCTGTTTGATTTCTATTATCTGATGTTGAATTTGATGATATTTTCAGTAGGGTAGTGATATTCTATTTGGTTAATGATGATTTGGTTTTATGTATTCATTTGTAATGTTAACTGCTAGTTCATATAGATGTGTATTTTACGAGTTCCTGGATAGTGAGCTTTAGCTGAGATTATGAGGTGCTGGAAAGTTTATATTAGCAGTATAAGTTACTGCAGCAAGTTATGTCTGCTATGCTGCAAGGCTAGGAAGCAAGTATGACTGTGGAGGAACGTGCTTTCTTTTATCTGAGATCATTTGGATATATTTTTAACTGGTCCATTGATGTTTAGTCACTACTTATCAAGGAATTGTTCTACTTATAGAAAGAAAGAAAAAAGGAAAGTTGGAGTGATGTTTCTACCATTTGTTTGCTTTACTTTTTTAAAAATTCAGGGGAGCATCTTATTGATGATGCGATGATATTACCTTGTGGACATTCCTTTGGTGCTGCTGGAATACAGCATGTTCTTAGAATGGTGAGTCCTTGATGCAACCTATTTCTCATTTTCCGTCATTAGTATGATGCTTAGTTCTCGATGAAATTTGTGCTATGCTTTCAAAAATGATGTTTGATTACCTAAGGGATGGTTTGAACCACAAATGATGGGCTTAACTCTAACATAGGCACTTTATTACTGATATGAATGCCCATTGTGCCCCATTTCCGAGTGATTAAGCACTCACGATTGTTAGAGTACCAATTTTATTGCCATGATTTCTTTTACATATCAGATGAGGACGTAAACTTTTTATCTTTCTCTTGAATCAACATTAATGCAACAAAGAATATCACGAGAGAAAAACAGAAGGAAACTAAAGTAGTGAAGAAAGAGAAAAAAAGTTAGAGACGGCAATCTACAATACATCTGTAACCAATGTGAAAAAATAGTGAAAGAGATGCAAATTTCCCTTTACTTGAATAAAAAGGCATATGAACATATAAGTTATGTATATAAGCACAATAGTTCAATAGGAGCTAGAGCTGTGTTAATGTATGCTCAATTCCAGTTCTATTCAATTATCAGATAAGCTAATTAATTGACATATTTAACAACAAACAAAGAAGCACCGTAATTTGTAAGTAGCCAGAGCCATACTATGCTCAAACAATTACATTTGATTATCAGATTTAATTAACATAAACAAGTTTTTGACACCTAAAATGTTTGTCCTCTTCTCTTCTTTCAGAAACATTAATTTTAATTTTGGAAAAGATACAAAAATTCGTTCTAATTGTGAGGCCATGGAACCAACCATTAGGCCTTGGTATCAAGCACCTAACTTTCTCATCATTTTCAGGGCAATGCCTTTCCCTGAGAGAATTTTAGAACACTGAACCTTCTTTCTCTATATGGGTCATGGCAGGGTAAGTAGGCGAAAGTAGCATGGCAAAAGCTTAAGTTTTTTGTGGGTTCTTGAGGGAGAGGGAGTTTGTGGAGTGGTTCAAAGTTAGTAAGAGGTGAAAAGTGGTTGTGGGTAGTGAAATTTAGTTGTGAACAGTGAGGTAAGTTATAGTCTTGCTGCTGAGGGAGGGTGACATTGGAATGGTTGCTGTAAGAGCCAAGTAGGTAACAAAGTGAGCAGAAGATGGTTATTAGGAGCCTCAGTAATGGTCTTTTGAAAGGATTTGTAGATGGAGCAAGTGGTTGTTGCTGCTGCTTCTGTGGCCCCTCTTATGTGGACTCTCCATAATGATTGTATTCCAGAGAAATTTTTGTTGGAAGTTAGGAATGATGGTAATTAACTGCTTAAAAGTTGCTTAATTTATTGATTGGCAAATATTGCAAATATGGGTTGTGGCATGTGGCATTAGAAGAATTAGTTAGGCTTAAGGATTTTGGCTACAAGCCATCTAGATCGACTTGTTGTGCATTGATTCATGTGTTTTTGCTATAGCGACTTCTTGTGCATTGATTCAAGTGTTTTTGCCAGCTGATAGATTAGACATGATTTATAAGGTGCCTTTGCATATAATTTTCATTGAATCACTGTTGAATGAGATTTTTTTTTTTTTATTGTTAGCATTTATCTTGTTTTTCTGGATCATATGATTAGCTCTTGGGTTGAAACTGCTTGGTCAGTCTACTCCAGCCATTTGTTAACAATGGTTATAACAATATATTAATTGTGATATTATGAATGCATTATCAGAAAATTTGCTACACTTGTTCACAGTCAGTTTTAGAGGAGTCGATGGCTCCAAATCTTTATAAGTAATATTCTTTTGTTTCAAAGGAAAATCTTACCTTCTTTAGTTTTTGAATCTCAGTTACAGTTTTGTGATCTATTATTGTAATTTTCACAATTTTCCAGCAAGGATGATATGCATACACCAGTATCCTATTGGTGTTGGGCACCCCATCTTTGTGTCCTACACCCTATTTCCCAGGTTGTCTGTTTGTATGCGTATTTTTCTCGGATGTTTATGTTTATCCCGTTCTCTCACGTCTTACATGAAAAGTTTTGTCAACAAAACCTGGGATTCTTGGATGTGCAGTAATTATCTACATAGATGTGGATGGAATTTGATATAATTCAGAGGAAGGAGCAAACACATGATGAAAATTGCAGAGTTGCAGTTGGCAAGGCTATTAAACATTTTAATAATGCAGAAAGTATCCATAGCCTGTGCTATATATACATTGTTTCTATTCTATGGACATTTTTATTTATTTCCTTTTTGTTGATGTTCATGAGCAGCTCTCTGAGCTGCAGTGCAGGCATTTCATAGGGAAGTAGAGTTACAGTCCCACCGATCTCCTAAAAGGAGGAGAAAGAGATTTGACCAGGTTTCTCTTTTTTCACACCTCCTTTTGGTGTTACCAGCTTTGTAAAGAACTATCTTTCAAAACTCTCTTGCAGAATTCTGTTTATCTTTTTCAGTGCTTCATGCATTTTAATTACCTTGCATCATAATTGGCAACATGCCGTTGCTGTTGCCACTTCTGTTGTATCATTCCTTACTCTTTCTTTTAATTGTCTGTTCCAAGTAGGATAAAAGTAGCTATGGTGACTCAAATATCATGGATCCTCCAAGGGGTAGAGGTGTCCAGTTTCCATTTGCTGTTACAGACCAGGTTATCATAAAGGTATATCTACTGAAATCCTTTTTTATTTTTGTTCTTGTAACGCCTGTTTTAGATAGTCGAATTTGGTAACTGGAGATAGATTGATACAGGGGAACAAGAGGACGCCACAGCGTTTTGTCGGACGTGAGGCTGTTGTAACTACACAATGCTTGAATGGATGGTTAGTTTCAACCTTCTTTCCTCTTCCATCAAGAATGAACTGCATGAGCTTGTTATCAATATAGGATTCTACATTTATGTCATATACTAATTGAAATGCGGGGGTCTCTCTTTCTCACTTTCTCACTTTCTCTTAGTGGTTTTAAAATGTTCAGTCAACTCATTTTCCTTTACCAAGATAAAATTCTATGTAGATGCTAGTGTGTCAATTTACATGTGATCATCTATTGGTTGGCAAAATAGAGTTTACATGACATTGGCCTGAACTTCTGTAACAGTCTTAGTTGGGAGTATACATTATATAGAGCTTGATAGGAGTTATCTTGTTTTTGGGACTTGAGATTGTATTACGTACTTGGGTTGCTCGTAATAGGATATAGTGGACAGCTTCGCACGGGATGTTTTCTTCTGTTTGTATTTTATATCAGCCTGGGTCTATCAAATTATTTTGTTAAGGCAACATAAAACCAATCCTTCTTGCTTATTACATTATTCATTTGCAGGTATGTGGTGAAGATGTTGGACAATGCAGAGAGTGTTAAATTGCAGTATCGCTCACTTGCCAAAGTTCTAGACAATACATCCTCGAAGCCAATGTCAAGCAAGATGGGACCAAATTGGTTGTAGACCTGCATTTCACAAAATGGGCAAGTGATGCTTTGTGGCCATCCTGCCATGGTTCCACATTTAATAATCTAACTTAAAAATATTTCTTTGTACCATTATTATAGTGTTTCATGAAACCAAACCAAGATTGTGGTACAAAGCCTTGTAAATTACAGAAAGCCTTCTCTCCCATTGTAGCTTGGGTACATGCAAGAGTTGAACATACGTAATCATTTTTGTTCCATACATATATATATATGTATATGTTGCAATGTAATTTAATTTCTTAATTGTGGAAAGCAATGTTAAGTGCACTGTGCAAAATTTATGCTTATGATTTTCACTTAATGAGTTACAAAATGATAAAGTGGATGCTTACGAAAATTTCGCATTTGTGCTATGGACCTGTGATCTTGGTTCCGATGATCAGGTACAATTCCCGACATTTTCAAGCATT
Source organism: Durio zibethinus (assembly GCF_047325235.1). Classification (NCBI taxonomy): domain Eukaryota; kingdom Viridiplantae; phylum Streptophyta; class Magnoliopsida; order Malvales; family Malvaceae; genus Durio; species Durio zibethinus. The sequence continues at coordinate 24,504,501 of NC_143180.1, forward strand.
AAAAAAAATTTGCACTTGTTTCATCGGTACTGCAAGATCACATAAGACCCAAACTGCAAGATAGGGAAATCTTTAAGGAGTTGATCTTATCTAAAAACTTTGAAATCCCATCTGTCTACGCATGAATTCGCTTCATTTGTTTCATCAGTCAAACTGTCTGTTAATGTCACAAATTGGCTTTCACTAAAGAACGAAGGAAGACCAGGAGAGAAAATAGAATTGAGAGAAGGAAGAGAGAGTAGCAGAAAAGAGAAAAGTCTGTATTTCATTCGTAATGATGACTGGTACATAGCGTTTCCTATATATATCGCATCACTTGCTTCAATTTTGTAAACCAGAATTGTAAAATGCTGAAAAAATATATTAACAGCTGTTACAACAGAATACTCTGACGGCACAGCACAGACACAAATGGCTTAATAATTAGCTACCATGTAAGCTTCAACCATTGCACGCCATTCTCATGTGCATCTTCATAGCCAGCTTCCCTCTCAGCTGCTGGCTCCACTGTAGCTCCAAATTCAGCTTCTTGTTCGTTTCCTCATGATCAGTTCCTGATTTATCGGGTTCTTTTCCCGGCTAAAGCTCAGCTTCCATTACTGGTTCAATACCACTTCCAGGACTTGCATCAGCTCCCATTGTTGTCCTGCACTCAGTCCTGGTTCCTTCAACTTCATATCTCTACCCTTGCTGACGTAAGGATTCATCACATAAGGATTCCAGTTTAAGGGCATCTATCTTGCAGTGCCTTTCTGCCATGGTCGGGTTCTCCAATTATCTGTCAGTTAAATCTTGATTCTCCTCCAGTTATCGTAGGATCAATCTCACTGCCACTCTCTTTCATACCCTCGCCTGCATGTCTATTTTCGAACGATCGAGTAAGTTTTAATGTAGGTTATCTCTTGGAGTATGCATATATATGCTTAAACAAAGTTGTGATAGGTATGGTTGAATCTTGATCATCAAATTGGCTCACAGGCTATAAAGTCAGGTAGATTGTAGAAAATCTTGATCATACTGCATGCATGGTTGCAACTTCCTGTTATTTTTTTTTTTTATAAGGAAAGCATTGGGGATCGAACTCCAACCTTACCTCTTGTGGAAATTCACTTTTTAAATGAAGTAAATAAATTATTTGAGCTAAATCTCATTCGACTTTTTGTTATTTTAAATCTTTTTACGCTTAGTTTTGATTGTTTTGCTTATCAAGTTGGAGTGTATATATTGGTTGTTTCAATTCTTTGTTGGAGTTGTTCTATAATTAGAGAGAAAAATAATTCTTATCAACTTGATCATCTTTCTAATTTTCAATTTTTATTCATGAAAATTAATATTAATTGCTGAAAGATTTTATGAACCATGCATCTCTCAATTTATTGGTTGAATTATAATGATAATTTGATGATCAATGAGTTTTTAATTGACATGCAACATTGATATTTAACATCTCTACATGAATTTATCATTAATATATTTGCAAATTTACAAGACATTGAAGATTGAACCAAGTGATATTTTATGTATCTCTAGGAATGTGGCAAAGGGGAATTTTCTTTATCAAATGGAATTCCAAAAAATGGGGATATTTAGAATTTAAATGATCAATTATTGAGTCAAATCTTGAAAAAAAAATTTCAATATAAAATTAATTTATTAAAGTTCTATCCTTAGTTACCATATACCACTAATTACCCCATATGGTTTTATTCTAATTTTTTAATTAGATTTATCTCTGTTAATTTATTTTGAACATGAATATATATAATTTAGGTATTGAAAATAAATTATTTGAATGAAATGAGGTCTTATATATCTCTAAGAATGTGTCAAAAGGGAAATTTTCCTTTCTCTAATCAAATAAAATTTTAAAAAAATTGGGATCGAAATAAATTAAATTAACCTACTATATTGAGACAAATACATTTCGAGAAAAAAAATTCATTTAATCAGGGACGGATCCAAAATTTATATTCAGTGGAAGTAAATTATTAGATAGCATTTATTTACAAACTATTGTAACTTAAAATGACTTTCATTAAAATATAATGTCAAAAACTTCTAGAAATATAAAATAATAAAAATATTTTTAAAAAATTATAAAATATAAAAAAATATTTTTATATAAAAGTTAGATCTAAAAGATCACATTTTTTTGTCTTAATTGTGTCATGTTGGGAAAGAATATTGACACTTATATAGGTAAACATAAACATGACAATTGAATAAACAAATAAAAAATTTAAACATGTGTACAAATATATTTATTAAATAAATTATATAATACCACACGATTAACAAGTTTATCTAACAAGGTGGATTAAATACGATATGATAAACATGTTTTGTAACCCATTAAAAGATCATTCTAACAAGATCAATAGGTGTAGTAAAAAGATAAATTTTATATTTATATTTTGAATTATTAACTTATTCAATTACTTTTATTTTATTTTATTAATACATTCATATACTTTTCAATATTATAAAATATCCTTATTTAATATATATATATATAAATTTTACATATTGTCAGTGAATCTTAGATAATTATATTATTAATGAGCACATTTTAAAAAATAAAAAATTTTGAAACATAAATAATAAAACTTGACTTCAATTTATTTTTAAGTACTTTTTAACTTTAGAATTTGTTTATTAATGATGTGTCAATACATTATTTATTATCATTAAATCAAATATAAATTCATTACCATATATGACTACTTGAAAATATTTCTTTTTAATGTAGCAATCTATCCTATAAACGAAAGCTAGATACTTGAAAATATTTGGGTTTTAAAGCAAACGCTATAAATAAATATAATTTAACAATTTTGGTAGGAGCTATATATGTAGTTTAATAATTAATTATATGTTAATATTTATATAACAAATTAATAATATAAAACAAAAATTTTTACTGATGCATCGCACGAAATTAAAATTAATAAGCTATGAAAGTTTTATTCTTAATTACCATATATGAGTAATTGCCTGACATGATTTTTTGTCAATTTTTTACTAAATTTATCTCTATTAATTTAATTTGTACATGCATTTAGATATGGTAATGGTAACCTAGATATACTAATTATAATGTTTTTTTAAATTGTTTATCATTTTAAAGTCTTTAATACTTTAATTTTTTTTAAGTGAACTGCATAAAAGTTTTCTAATTAGCTTTATTTTTGAGCATGCATTTATAATGATTCTAATTATTAATCTGACATCTGGTATAATGTAATTAATCAAGTTTCTTTACTGTGGGCTGTATGCATTGAAATTGTGTGCTTACTGGTAATGTAAAAATTAATGGATACTTATGAAAACTTTGGGCCTTTTTCATCAATGCAAATATCACATAAATCCAAATTGCAAGATACGAAAATTATCCGTAGAGACTTGTTCTTAGCCAAAAACTATTGGGATTTACTTTAAATCTCATAATTTTATATAAAAAATTAATAAATTTTGAGTTTATTTTATACCTCACATCGGGAGTTTAGTAAAAGTATAAGAGATTTTACTCTTATAAATAATATGCTTTGATTTTGGTTTGGTAGTCCCAGAGAGTTAGATATCAAGAGAATATTTAAGTGAGTAGGTTATTAAATGGTGTAATTGAGTTTTGAGTAAGGAGTTTTTGGTGACTTTTCTCATTTTAAAAGTCTCACAGTTGTAAAGATTTATTTGTTAGTGGATTGGGTTTGGAGTAGGCAATTGCGAGTTGGGCCGAAACAAATATATTTGTGTATTCTTATTCTTGATTTGAGCTAGCTATTTTATTCGTGGGTGTTACGTGTGCGTGGTGATTTTTCTAACAAGTGGTATCAAAGCTATGGGGATCCCAACAAGTGGTATCAAAGTCGAAGGTTTGAAAATGGAAAGAAACAAGTGGTATCAAAGCCGAAGGTTTGAGAATGGAAAGAGGCAAACCTAGAGGAGTTCGATTCAAGAGAAAAGTTAGAATTCGTATTTTGAGGATTGAAGATCGATTTGCATGAAACTTGAAGATACACAAGAGAAGATGATTGTGAGACTTTCATTGCAGGTAGAGCCAAGCATGTATAGCATAAAGATAGATGATTTGATGGAATTTGAGTTAAGGTGAAAATTGTTAGGAATAGTGACTCAAATCCCATAAGAGATTTGTTTAAGATTTATTAGATATTGCTTGATAGATAAGAAGACTTGCAAAAGAAGAATTTTAAGAAAAAAAAGATTCTTAATATGCAAGTTTAACTTTCAGAAGAAGAATTCTAAGAGGAAAGAGATTCTTAATAGGTAAGTTTGTATAGTTATAAATATGTGAAGTTTCTACAAGGTTAAGCATGAGAAAAAGATATAAGAGAGTTATAGAATTTTGTGGGATAGACACCGTATAGGAGTACTAGGGATTTACGTCTTATGGGTGTATATGTTTGAATGTTTGAGAGTGGACTATAGAGGACTGAAATGGTCCACATAGGTATGATGTATGGGTGCATATTGGTATGTGTTTGGTTGTGTTGAAATGGTGCACATAGGTATGTGTTTGTTTGGGTTGAGAATACTTTATAGGACTAGAAAAAATTGAGAGGGTCTATGGGTATTGATTGTTAAGTGGTTGATATATTTGATATATATCTGTAATTCTCTACAATTAGTGGATCTTATTTTTCATCTGTGAACGTATGTTAATTAGACCAAATCACGTTAAATTATTATCTCTTATGTGATTGAATGATTATTTAATTATGCTTTTGTTGATGTGATTAGATTGGGGCTTTTGGCCTAACAAGTGCTATCAGAGCTGTAGTAATCCCAACAAGTTTTTTTCAATTACTAACGATTTCTGTTGATGAGTTAAAAGAAAAAGAGAATGCTTTAATTTTGTTGTCATCTTTGTTCAAATCTTATAGGTCTTTAGTTCAGACTGTGTTGTTAGATAGGTCTACTTTGAAGTTGGATGATGTGACTACCTTATTGCGTGAGAACGAAAGGTTTATGGGAGTACAAAACTTATCCCCTGGGAGGAGTACATTAATTATATAGGGTTTTGATCGAGGAGGACTCAAAAGAGGATTGATGGATCAAGAAAGAGATTTAAGTCAAGAGACAGAGATTCCAGTGACATAGAATATTATTATTGTGGTGAAAAATGGATGTATCTAAGTGCACTGCAAGAAGCTGAGAAAGGACATGATTGCTTTCAAAATGGTGAATGATAAAAAAAAATCGGATGAAAGAAAGAGTGATACTGTCGCTATCATATCTGATGATGATGATGTCATTTTCACGACTTATATGGATGAGACTCAGATTTGAAAGGTGATAAAAGTTAGGTTTTAGATTCAGTTGCTACAGTCTATTTTTACAATGATAGGAGTTACTTTGTGGAATTGGATGAGAATGAAAAGTATGGGGATATTGTGATTGCTAACAATGAAAAAGTGCAGATTTAAGGCATTGAGAGTGTTCGCTTTAGATCTTACAATGGTGTTGTTAGAACACTTCATCATGTAAGGTATGTATCGAGTTGTAGCTATAATTTGATTGCTTTAGGTGAGTTAGCTTCTTGGACGTACACATATTATGGTAATAATGATTGGTTGAAAGTGTACAAGAATGGTAGTGTGATTCTACAAGGAAATAAAGTAAAAAATCACTTGTGTGAATGTGACTTAGATTTGAAAGGTGATAAAAGTTAGGTTTTGATTCAGCTGCTACAATCCATTTTTGCAATGATAGGAGTTGCTTTGTGGAATTGGATGAGAATGAGAAGTATGAGGACATTGTGGTTCCTAACAATGAAAAGGTGTAGATTCAAGGCATTGGGAGTGTTCGCCTTAGATCTTACAATGGTGTTATTAGAACACTTTGTCATGTAAGGTATGTACCGAGTTGTAGCTATAATTTGATTGCTTTAAGTGAGTTAGCTTATCAGGAGTACACATATTATGATAGTAATGATTGGTTGAAAGTGTACAAGAATTATAGTGTGATTGTACAAGGTAATAAGGTCAAAAATCACTTGTACATGCTTTATGGAGGCTTAGTTGCTGAGATCCCTATGATGAAAGAAAAGAAGAAAGGTAAGCGTGTTAGCTAGAGGTGAGCAAAAGTCGGTTTGAATCGACTAGATCGACCGAAATCAAGTGAATTCAGTTGAATTGATTTGGTTTATTCAGTTTTAATTATATTTGATTTTTTAAATCGATTAAATTGGTTAATTTGGTTGATTTTTGGTTTTTAAAATTGATAACCGCATTGACCGAATTAACCGATTTTCTAATAATTAAAAATAAAAAAATTGAGATAAATATATTTATTTTTTTTGAAAAATATTGTTGAAATTATTAAATTCTTTAGTAATTTAGTTTGAATGATACTAGAGTTTGAATTTTATTGAATTGAATTTGTGGTTAAATAATTATTCATAATAGGAAGAAAAATGATAAAAAAAAATCAATTATTTAACCGAACCGACTGAACCGAACCGATTTTGATTAGTTCAATTATGTTCGGTTATTTAACAATATTCGGTTGGTTCGATTATTTGTTAAATGAAAGTCGGTTAAGTCGGTTATTGATTTTTTCAAACCAAATTGATCGAACCGACCATTTACTCACCCTTATTGTTAGCTTTGCAGATACTGTTAAAGTGTTTGGAGATTTAAGTCAAGGGAAGATTTGTTGGGATTTGCCTTGAATCTCACAATCCCACATCAAAAGTTAGTGAGTTTCGAGTTTGTCTTGTATCCCACATCGGGAGTTTAGTAAATGTATAAGGGGTTTTACTTTTATAAATAAGATGTTTTGATTTTGGTTTGGTAGTTCCATAGAGTTAAACATCAAGAGAATAGTTAAGTGAGTAGGATATTAAAATGTGTAATTAAGTTTTGGGTTAAGTTTTGAGTAAGAAGTTTTTGGTGACTTTTTTTATTCTAAAAGTCTCACAGTTGTAAAGATTTATTTGTTAGTGGATTGGTTTGGAGTAAGTCATTCTGAGTTGGGCTGAAACAAATAAATTTGTATATTCTTATTCTTGATTTGAGCAAGCTATTTTGTTCGTGGGTGTTGCATGTGCATGGTGATTTCCCTAACAAAGACAATGTAAAATATCTCATCTGATTTTTGTCTAAAAAAGGCAGGATGGTGAAAATTCAAATATGTAACGTCTTAGGTTTTAAAGTTTCACCTACGACTCATTATTCAAAACATTTGTAATCCAAAAATGGTATTAAAGTAAAGGAATTCATTGATGTGAGGTTTCATGTATATATATCATGTTCTAAAGAATTCACATTGTCAGCTGTTCATTCCCTATGCACTACTAGCTACCATCTTTTAGAATACCCAATTCAAGCCTTTGATAGTCAAATTCTTGTGTGCCATGGACAATACTTCCTCAAACAAATTTTCAATTTCAGTTTTTTCATGGGGTTTGCATGATTTTGCTACCACTAGAATCGTTTCTGTGCAATCAACATTTCTCTTTGTGCTTCTGTTTCTATCCCTTTCTGTTGTCAAGGCAAAGGGCAAATCCAGGAAGAAAATCAATCAAGCACCTCTCCCTCCAGGGCCAACACCCTGGCCAATTATTGGAAACCTTGCGGAAATTATATGGAAAAACAAGCCTACTTTTCGGTGGATTCATGCCCTCATGAAAGAACTCGACACTGATATTGCTTGTATCAGGCTTGCAAACACTCATGTCATTCCTGTCACATCACCTGAGATTGCTCGAGAGTTCTTGAAAAAACATGATTCAGTTTTTGCATCAAGGCCAGTTACAATGGCAACCGAATACTCTAGCCGAAAGTTCTTGACGATAGCTGTGGTGCCATGGGGAGATCAATGGAAGAAAATGAGAAAGGTGGTGGCTTCTGAGATAATTGCACCATCAAGACTTCGTTGGTTACTTGAGAAGAGAACCGAAGAAGCTGATAATCTTGTTAGGTTCATATATAACCAATGCAAGAGCAATGGAGATGATAATTCTACAGGCTCATCAGCAGTCATAAATCTAAGACTAGCAACGAGGCAATACAGCGGAAATGTTATCAGGAAGATGATGTTCAACCGAAGATACTTCGGGGAAGGTAGAAAAGATGGAGGGCCTGGGTATGAAGAAGAAGAGCATGTTGAATCACTCTTCACAGTGCTCATGCACCTTTACTCTTTCATCTTATCCGATTATATACCCTGGTTGAGGCCATTGGATTTGGAGGGTCATGAGAAGATTGTAAGTGAGGCCATGAGAATTGTGAATGACTACCATGATCCTTTAATTGATGAGAGAGTACATGAATGGAGAGATGGGAAGAGGAAAGAGCCTCAAGATCTGCTTGATACTTTCATTTTAGCGAAGGATTCAAACGGGAAACCAGCACTTTCTGTGGAAGAAATCAAAGCCCAATGCACGGTGAGATATATAATCTAATCATAAACACCTTTCCGCCATGTATTTGTATATTTTCATTTGGATTTAATCTCTCCTCTTGGATGATTTTAAAGGTGCATTCCTTCAAATCGGATTGGTGCATTCAGTATTTTATTCTCGGAACACTCTCCAAATTGAATCCTGACTGACAAGAAAAGCGACTCATCCCTTTCTTATTGGACTAACCCTGGTGGATTTTTGCCATATGTTTTGGTTTGTCAAAAAAATTGCTATTCGACTTAATTAATCAGGAGGAAATTCACCTGCTTTTAGTGTCCCAATTTAATTCTTATCCATAATTGAGGACAAGCAATTGGCGGATACCTGAAATTCCTCTATAATTTGTCATCAATTCAATTGTGGCTTGTATTAAACAATATATATACGAATTTATTTAATTATGCAGGAAATAATGCTTGCAACAGTGGACAATCCTTCGAATGCAGCGGAATGGACAATGGCAGAGATGATCAACCAACCTGAAACTCTCCAAAATGCAATTGAGGAAATAGATAGAGTTGTTGGAAAGGACAGGCTGGTTCAGGAGTCTGATCTGCCAAAACTCAGTTATGTAAAGGCTTGTGCAAGGGAAGCTTATCGGCTTCACCCCATTGCACCCTTCAACCTACCCCATGTCTCAAATGCCGATACCATTGTTGCTGGCTACTTCATCCCCAAAGGTAGTCATGTCCTCCTCAGCCGAGTAGGCCTAGGCCGGAACCCCAAGGTTTGGGATGAGCCATTGGAGTTCAAACCTGAACGCCATTTGAAGGATGGTTCGATTGAAATTGATCTGACAGAGACAGAACTGAGGTTCATTTCATTTAGTACAGGGAGGCGTGGGTGCATGGGCGTGGCTCTTGGCACTGCAATGACTCTGATGCTGTTGGCAAGGGTGATTCAAGGATTTACATGGAGGATTCCACCAGATGAGGCAAAGATTAATCTGTCCGAGTCACAAAACGATCTCTTCTTGGCTAAACCTTTGCATGCACTTGCTCAGCCTCGCTTGCCTGCTCATCTATATCCACCCAATTAACCAGTGATGAAAAGCTTAAATGCAGGAATATCATCGTAATAGTTTGAATATTTGATGGTTAATTAGAATTTCTTACTGTAGTGATCACATTTGAATAATAAATAAAATCGTGGTCAAACATTTGAAAATAAAGCCCCTTACTGTGCAATGATTTTATCAATTTCTTATCAACAGGGCCTCGTCTTGGTATGGTGTAAAGAACAAGCCTTTAAGCTTTAAAGCTTTGATGTTTTAGATCAAAATTTACGTGTAAATTTGATTTAATTTTATATTAGATTTATTTAATTATATATGATAATTATTTGATTGTTTTTTATTATACTTAATTATAATTTTTTATAATTTTTTTATAATCAACTTTTTAATTTTATAAACGATAAATTTAATAATTTATTAATATTTTTTTTACAAATAACTTAATGAAATATGTGTCAAATTTTTAATTTTATTTGTAAAATTAAAAAATTTTATTATATAATAGAATATAATATAGAATTATTTAACGATCGAAGTATATATCCCACCAAGTTTATGTGTCATGCCATAGACGAGCGCACCAAGCACATCATACGCACCAGCACGCGCACCCAAGGTTGAAGCTTGCACACCAAGTGCATTGGTAGGGGTTTGCGCGCAAAGCCTTGGAGAGAAGGCCAGACCGCTCGCACAGCCTACAGGCCAACCCGCACGGCTAAAGCTTGGCCTGCATGATGCCCGCACCACATCCAGAAGGGCCCAAAAGGGGAGATGCGCAAGAGGATCTTCTAGAAGCTCATAGGATCAGCAAAAGCCTTCTGGTAGATCTGGTTAATCCTTAGATTCAGAAAGTAGAATCATGATTGATTGTAATCTTTGTAATTCATTGATTTTAGTCTTGATTCTAGGGATTTAGACATAGGTATAGCTGGGAGCCTCAACTATAAATAAAGGGCTGCTCCAACCTCATTTGTACAACATCATACACATTTTTGTTTTAGTAATACCGAGCATATTTTCAGTAATTTTATTGTTCTTTTGTTTCTCTCAAACTTCGCATTCTGTCCTTCCCATTGTTTTAGTGCTTGCACGCTTGTGTTTTAGGCTGACTTAGGCTAGAAGGAGGTGATTCCAAGCCTAAGGTCGCACGGATTCTAAGTCTAAGGTCAGAGGTCGTGACAGTTGGTATCAGAGCAGTTTTGATTCTGCGTGTTTGTGTTATGTAGGTTAGATCACTGTCGATGAGATGGCATCTTGGAGTGACGTTGCTAGCCAACAACCAAAGGCCCAAGAGCAGGGGCATGGAAGAGGCAAGAGGCCAATTCGAGAGATATTTAATCTACCATGGATGGAAGATTGGCTAAGGTGGAGGTGACCATGGGCGACATGAGGGAGAAGCTTGATGAAGTGGAGACTCACGTTGAAGCGCTAGACTCCATGGGGGAGGAGCTCTAGGGTGAGTTACAAGCTACTATCAATAAAGGCATGGACGCGATCACCCAAAGGAACGAGGCCTTGGAGGCTGAAGTGGAGACCTTGCATGATGGCATGGAGGCCATGCGCAAGCGGATAGAGGAGCTCACTAGCGAGCTCATTGCATGCAAGACTGCCATTGGGAATGGCATGTTTGCTAGAGTATCTAAGTCCTGGATGGATGTTTCCAAGCCCAAAGAGTTTAAGGGGACTAGGCGACCAATGAAGTAGATAACTACCTATAGGGTATGGAGCAGTACTTCTAGGTCATGAGCATGCAAGATAAGGTGATTAAAGTAAGCACCACTGCTATGTATCTTACTGACATGGCCTTATTCTGGTGGAGGCACAAGAGTGATGATGTGAAGCATGGGAGTGCCAAGATTGGAACCTAGGTAGTGTTCTAGAAAGAGTTCAGGGAGCAATTTTACCCAAAGTATGCCGATGATGAAGTACGGGCAAAATTGCACAGATTGAGCCAGCAAGGGGACATAAGGGAGTATGTCTAAAAATTTTTTAAACTGATCTTCAGATCTCGAATCTAGGCGAGAAGGATGCCCTGTTTGCTTTCATGGATGGGTTGAAATTGTGGGTGAAGCATGAGCTATAACGGAGGGGAGTTCATGACTTGGCTAAAGTCATAACTACTGCTGAGTCCTTGATAGAGTTTAAGTCACTGAACAAGTTCGAGTCTTCCAAGCTCAAGGGTAAGGGCAAGGATAAGAGGGACTGTAAGAAGCAGTCCAAGGGTAGGAACCATGACCGACAGTCCAAGGATGGAAACTGAGAGTGTTCAAACAAGCATGGTAAGAGGAAGCTACCAGCAAGCAAGTGGAAAGCGAAAAGGGAGTGAGAGCCGCTCGCATGCTACCTATGTGAAGGGAGCCACATAGCGCACAACGACCCACATAAGGGCAAGCTGGCTGCTGTAGACAAGGAGTTTGACGAGGAGCCAAAGGTAAAAGCAGTAAAACTTGGGTAGAGTAAGGGGAGTTGCAAGCCAAAAGGCTTGATGTTTGTGGATCTAATGGTTGCAGGTTAAAAGGTGAGCGTACTAGTGGACATAGGTGCTTCACACTTGTTTATTTCAAGTGATGGAGCCCAGAAACTAGGACTAAAGGTACAAAAAGTGACTGGTACCATCAAAACGATGAACTCTAAGGGGGTTCCAGCCATTGGAGTAGCACGAGGAGTAAAGTTACAACTTGGAGACTGGAAAGGCAAGAAGACCATAGAGGTAATACCCTTAGATGACTATGAGTTTATGATTGGGTTGGATTTTCTTGTTCGGATTAATGCCCTCATTGTGCCTTTTACTAATTGTATTTGCATCTTGGATGCATAGTGCCAATATCTAGTACCATTGAGGTGAGGGTACAGAGTTAGGTTACAGGTGGTGTCAGCCATCTAATTTGCCAAGCGGTGAGCAGAGAGGAAGACACCTTTTTGGTAGCCCTGAAGTATGAAGAGCCAAGGGAGAAAGAGATCTAGACACTTTTGGAGGTGCTAAAGGTGCTGAAGACCTTTAGTGATGTGATGCTCATAAAGCTATCTAGCAAGCTACCACCTAAGAGGGAGGTGGACCACAAAATCGAGTTGATGCTCGAGGCCAAGCCACTAGCTAAAGCCCCTTACTGAATGTCCCCACCAGAGTTGGAAGAGTTAAGGAAGCAGCTTAAGGAGTTAGTTGATGCTAGCTTCATCAGGCCATCGAAGGCACCATATGATGGACCGATTCTATTCAAGTGCAAGCATGATGGGTCGTTATGACTATGCATAGACTACCAGGCTTTGAACAAGCTAACTGTTAAGAACAAGTATCTATCCCACTCATTGCAGACTTGTTCGACCAACTTGGGAGCGTAAGGTGGTTCACTAAGCTGGATTTGAGGTCGGACTACTACCAAGTTATGATCGCAGAGGAAAATGAGCCCAAGATAGCATTTGTCACTTGGTGTGGTTTGTATGAGTTCTTGGTCATGCCATTCGGACTCACGAATGCCCTAGCAATATTTTGTACCTTATGAATAAGGTACTTCAATCATTTCTTAATTGATTTATTATGGTTTATTTAGATGACATTGTGATCTACAGCCAGACTTTGAGAGAGCATATAGACCACTTGAGGTAGGTGTTCGAGGTGTTACGGGTACACAAACTATTTGTCAAAAAAGAAAAGTACTCGTTTGCCCAGTAGGAGATCTCATTCTTAAGCCATATAGTGGAGGATGGCAGGATACGCATAGATGAAGGCAAGGTAAATGCCATCTTGAAGTGGGAACCGCTAGTTAAGGTCACTGAGTTGAGGTCATTCTTTGGGCTGGTCAACTGCTACAGGCTTTTCATCAAAGGCACTTAGCAATAGCCACGCCATTGATTGACTTGCTTAAGAAAGAGAGAGCATGTGAGTGAAGCGCAGGGTGCCAAGAAACCTTTGATTGGTTAAAGTAGGCTATGACCGAAAAAGCTAGTCTTGGCCTTGCCAGACCATGCCAAGCTGTATGAGGTGCATACAAACTCATCAGACTACGTAATAAGGGGCGTGTTGATGCATGAGGGACATCCAGTCGCGTTCGAGAGTAGAAAGCTGAAAGAGACTGAGCATAAGTACACGATCCAGAAAAAAAATGACTGTAATGATGCACTGCTTACGCACTTGAAGCCATTACCTATTAGGGTCGAGGTTCATGGTTAATATGGACAATGTGGCAACTAGCTACTTTCAAATGAAAAAGAAGTTATCCTTCAAGCAGGCGAGATGGTAAGATTTTCTTATGAAATTTGATTTTGAGATGGAGTACAAGTTAGGGCGGGTGAACTTGGTGATAGATGCCCTGAGCAGAAGGGCTAACCTTGCTGCCATTAGTCAACCAGAGAGGTCATTAGTGTCGCGCATCAAGGATGAACTTACGTACGATCCTACAGCCAATACTCTTATAGAGTACGCCCAGCAAGGTAAGACTAGGTGATTTTAGGTGCAGAATGGTTTATTGTACACCAAGGGCAGTAAACTATTTGTGTCACATTGTAAGAGTGCCATGACTTAAGGTGGGTTGGACACCTAGGAGTGAGCCACACCTTGGCTTTGCTAGAAGATCGGTACTACTAGCAGCATATGAGGGATAATGTGAAGGCCTATGTGAAGACTTATCTTGTGTACCAACAGGACAAGATAAAGCTCAAGAAATCAGTCGATCTTTTGAAACCATTGTCAATGCCAGAACGACCATGAAAAAGTGTTTCTCTGGATTTTATATTCGATCTACCCAAGACAGAGGGGTCCAGAAGCATCATGGTAGTAGTGGATAGGTTTTCCAAGTATGGAATCTTCATTTTAGCAATCAAAGAGTGCCCAGCTGAGGAGGCAGCTCGATTGTTCCTGAAGAATGTGGTTAAGTACTGAAGAGTGTCGGGGACCATTTTTAGTGATCAGAACGAGCATTTTACGAGTAGGTTTTACACTGAGTTGTTCAAGCTATTAGGGTTAGACTTGAACTTTTTCACCAACATGTATTCGTAGATTGATGGGTAGACTAGACGTGTGAATGGATTATTAGAGGTCTACCTCAGACACTATGTGAGTACCACCCAAAGGGACTGGCCAAAACTGCTAAATATTGCCTAGTTTTCTTACAATTTGTAAAGGAGCAAGGCAATGAACCAAAGCCCATTTGAGGTTGTGATAGGTCAACAATCATTAACACCCGATTCGATTGTTGCAGGTTATACAGGGTCGAATCTAGAAGCATACAAGTTTGTCAAGGCTTGGCAGAAGCAAGCTGACTTGGCCAGAGTCTGTCTACACAAGACGACAAAGAGGTCGAAGAATTAGGCAGACCAAAATAAGTGAGACGTGTAGTTTTAGGTAGGAGACTTGGTTTTGGTGAAGCTATATCCCATCATACGCCACAGGGGGCTGTGCAAAGGCCTAGTTCAGAGGTATGAGGGATCATTTCGAGTAGTCAAGAAGGTAGGTAAAGTTACTACAAGTTGGATATGCCATCCAAGTTGAAGGTACACTCGATGTTTCATGCTAGCATGCTCAAGCTGTTTCATGAGGATGAGAGAGATCTAAGATGGGTAGAGTTAAAGCGTGCGTCATTAGGAGTAAGGGCTTCATATGAGAAAGAGGTCCACAGTATCATAGCTAATTGAAAAGTGAGGCAAAAAAACTACCAACCAAGACAAGAGTACTTAATACGTTGGAAGAGACTTTCAGACAGTGAAGTGAGCTGGAAACCAGCAGAGGACTTATGATAGTTTGGGGACCAGATCAGGCAGTACCATGTAGAGGATGCAACAAGGGCATTATGCAATTAGGTCGGGGAGAATGTCACGCCCTGAACGGACGTGCTAGGTACATCAAGCGCACTAGGACGCACACCTAAGGTTGAGGCTCGTACACTAGGTGCACTGGCGGGGGTTTGGTGCAAGGCCTTTGAGAGAAAGCCAGATCGCTCATATAGCCTGTAAGCCAACCTGCACGATTAAGGCCTGGCCTACATGATGCCATACTACATCCAGAAGGGCCTAAAAGGGGAGATGCTTAAAAGGATCTTCTAGAAGCTTAAGGGATCAACAGAAGCCTTATGACAAATTTGGTTGACCTTTAGATTCAGAAAGTAGAATCCTGATTGATTGTAATCTTTGTAATTCTTTGATTTTAGCCTTAATTCTAGATATTTAGCCATAAGTATAGCTGAGAGCCTTAACTATAAATAGAAGGCTGTTTCACTCTCATTTGTACATCATCATACACACTACTATTTCAGTAATACAAAGCATATTTCCAGTAATTTTTTTATTCTTTTATTTCTCTCAAACTTGCGCATTTTGCCCTTCCTATTGTTTTAGTGCCAGCACACTTGTGTTTTAGGTTGACTTAGGCTAGAAGGAGGAGATTCCAAGCCTAAGGTCACATGAATTCTGAGTCTAAGGTCAGAGGCCATGACAGTAATATTATGGACCTAAAAAAGAGTCCTGAATCTCCCAGCAGATATAAAAAGAGGGTTACTGGGTATAAAAAAGTTCACATCACCTCTATCTTGTGAGACGCCATTTGTAGAATAAAATCGTGAGGTCATGGAGATTAAAGCAGACAATACATCATAAGGGTGTGAACCGTGACAGGTAGGCTGATCTTAGACTATGGATGAGTGGATGTCCGGATCTTAGATTCGCACGGGTCAGAGCTTAAGTCTTGACCCATGACAAGTAGTATCAGAACTAATCCTAAATCGTTCGATCTACGTCAAGCGTCTCAAGAGAGGTAGGTAGGTTGACAAGTTTCCATGACGAGAGCATCACGAGGTTAGGTGGGGGAAAATATCACAGACCTAAAAAAGAGTCCTGAATTTCACATCGGATATAAAAGGAGGGTCATTGGGATATAAAAGGATTCACACCACCTTTGTCTTATGAGATACTTTTTGTAAATAAAATTGTAAGGCCATGGGGGCTAGAACGGATAATACCTCACAAGGGTGTGAACTGTGACAAGTAGACTGATCTGAGACATCGGATGAGTGGATGCCCAAGTCTTGGAGTCGCGTAAGTTGGAGCTTAAGTTTCGACCCATGACATACGAGCCTAATTGTTGATTTTTAAACCCGATTAACTCGACCTGATTATATTACTTTATTAAAAGACAAAATGTTTTTATTTATTTTAATTTTGAAATAATTGAAAATGTAAATAAATATTATACTAATTTTAATAATAAAATAATAAGCAAATGGTGGGCCGAGCTGAACTGGGATTTTGCTTTTCGTTTTTGAAAAGAGAGAATGATAGGACGTACCTATTTTATAAAAGATAAGATATTTATGGAACCTCATTCATTCTTTTATTAGTTATGAAGCAGCCTACTCCTCCGCTCTTGGTTTGAGTCTCGATCATGATGTAATCGATCGAGTTTAATTTAATATAATATTAAATTTAAAATTAAATTTAATTTGATATTTAAAATTTAAAATTTAGTTTAAATTTAATCAAAATTTATATTTTTTATTTAAATTTAATTCGAGATAAAAATTAAATTATTTGAATTTATTTGATTCAAATTAATTAATATATAAAAATAAACTTAATTTTTATATTTGATAAAAATTTAATTATTTGTATTCAAGTTTAAAAATTTTTATTAATTAAAATAATTAAAATATAAAAATTCGATTAGAGTCATTAACTATTTGAATTGTATATAATAATATTCAAACTCAGTTTGATTGATAAATTGAGTTACTTAAATTCAAATTTGACTTGATAATAATTTTATCAAATTCAAATTTTATTCGAATTGAATCTAAATAATTTACAAATATTAATATATTATTTACACCCCTAATCTTGATATGTTAAAATTCTATTTAAATAACTTTTGTGGAGATAATTCAAACAATATTTAAATCTCAAGTACACATATCACTGGTCGAGACTCAACCTTTCGGTCAACTATGATGCTATGGATCTCTTTCTCATATAAGGCCTTAGCTCCCAATGGGGCACGCTTCGACTATGCCCGTCTTGGATCTCCCTTATCTTCATGGAACGGCTTGAGCATGCTAACATGAAACATCGGGTGTACTCTCAGCTTGGGTGGCATATCCAACTTGTAGGCAATCTTGCCTACCTTTTTGACTACTCGAAAAGGTCTCTCATACCTCCGGACTAGGCCTTTGTCACCTCTTTCTAGCCTAAGTCAACCTAAAACGCAAGCATGGTTGATCTAGGATACCGGATGAGTGAATGTCCAGGTTCTGGAGTTGTACAGGCCTGAAAATTGAGTCTTGGCTCGTGACAAATGATATCAAAGCCAGTTCTAAGAGTACTAACGATGTGCCACCGAAGACGGTGGACTCTTGTTGAAGTGGGAGAGGATGTCACCATCTTGAAGTAAAGCCAGGACTCTCACATCAATTGAGTGCTAGAGTTGGTCTTGAGATATAAGGGTTCACATCACCTTCTTCTTGTGAAGGATCTTTTGTAAGATAAAATCGTGAGGTCACAGGGGCCAAAGTGGATAATACCTTACTAGAGTGTGAATTGTGACAAGTAGGCTGATCTCGGATGCTGGATGAGTCGATGCTCGAATTTTGGAGCTACGCAAGCCTGAAGGTTGAGTCTTGGCCCATGACACACACATTTAAAGGTTTGGCGACTTGAAATGTATATATGTTTTTTTATATAATTAAAAAATAATATATTAATAATTTTAGCACTTTCACAAAATATTGACAATTTTAATACTTTAAATATATTAATAAAATAAAAATGATCATGAATTTAAAACTTACATATTTGGATGATTTGATGAACAATTTTTGGAAAGAATGTTATTCTAATAATAATTCTAGCAATGATTTTATTCATTTATTTGTAAAATTTATTGGCTATAATTATAATAAAATAAAAGTTTAACACCATAATTCAAGCAAATGCAATCACATATTGAGGGTTTATTTTTATTTTTTAGTAAATTACTTTAATAGCTCATTTAGATGTTAACTAAATTTGTTCAAAAGTCGGGTTATTTATCTAAATCTAAAAGCTCATTCAAGTTTTAAAAAAGTTTGAACATAATTTTTAAACTTATTTAAATTTTGGGTTACCTCTTGAACAAAAAATTTAAAGCTTGAGTCCAATTTAACTATACTTGAATTCATATATATATAAATTTTTTATTTATTTATACGTGAACTCTATATATATTAATTCATATATATAAATATTAAAAATAAAAATTATATAGTATATTTTTTAATTTTAATTTTAATTTATATATATGAATTGAATATAATTTTATTAAATTTAATTTAATCACATTTCATTAATTTTTTATTATATAAATTAAATTTAATGAGTGATTGAAATTTATTTTTTAATTTGGATTGGATTTAAAAAAATTTGAGATTTAAAATTTCGGATCGAACTTGAATAAGTATATAAGCTATTAATACTAAATATGAGTCTAGATCAAATCTAACTAAATCCGACCCATAAAGACCTCTAATTTTAACCCAAAATTAGTTAAGTGTGCATTAACTAGATTTGAGAAAATATAGACAATTTTTGTACTTTAATATATATGTATATTAATAAAAAAATAAATGACCATAAATTTAAAACTTACACGCTTATGGATAACATTTGATCATAGAAAGTATGTAAGGTAGAGGTGTAATCGATCAAATTTAAATTGATACAGTATTAAGCTTGAGTTTGAGCTCGAGCTTGACTCCAAATTTAAGGTTCAAAACTTGATTTGAACTTGATTGAATTTTTTTTTTAACTCAAGTTCGACTCGAGATAAAAATCTAACTATTTAAGTTCGTTCGATGAGACTCGATTAATATTTAAAAATAGGCTCAATTTTTATATTTGACAAAAACTTGATTATTTGTATTCGAGTTTAAATTCGAATTCAAGATATTTTATTAATTAAAATAATTAAAATATATTAAAATATAAAAATTTGATTATATTCGTAAATAATTTGAGTCGGGTATAAGAATATCAGCTCAATTGATAAGTCAAACTACTCAAATTCGATTCGATAATAATCGAGTTAAATTTAAATTTTATTTAAATTAAACTAAAATAATTTATAAATATTAATATATGATTTACCTCCTTAATATAAATAATGAAAGTGAAAATAGCTAAATATAGAGTCAAAGAAGGAAACGTTGTTTTCATGGGTTTTAGAAGGACAACATAAGAAAGATGTTCAAAGCAATGTAAACATGGGCAAACAATCCTATGTTTGTGGCCTCTCATTAGATGTTCAATGCAAAATTGATTCATTCATTTTTATTACAATTTCCATTGTACCTGCTACAAACATGCGTGGATTTTTTCTTTTTTAAGAAATAATAGGCGCAATTGTTTGACTCTAGGATTTTTGTCTCATTAATTTTGTGGCCTCTATTCACAGTAATCCAAAGCGAGGAGGACCATTCATTATTGTTTTCTTCTTGGCCACAAATAATATTTCCTTTATTATTAAAAATTTTTTAAAAATAATTTGTGGCCACAAATAAAAATTTTTTAAAAATAATTTAATAAATAAGTCCGATGCTTAACGAAAGCATGCAGACAATGATTAAGGATTATTTAATTATTATTTAAAAAAGGGATTTTTTAATTTAATTTATTATTTTTATTAAATTAAAAGAAATAGTGCATTAATTACACTTAAATATTGCCTTAAGTAACGCTATTAGACTCTATTTTAGGAAATATTTTTCAATTTAATGCATTCGTTTTTGACTTTTCTTAGTTATTTCATGAATTTTATTTTTTTTTTTCACCTTGACAAACCACCAAGAATTTCATACCATGAATTTTCAAAGGCATCACTTCCACGTCTCTCACTCTAAGGTAATGTTAACGTTTTTCTTTAAAAAAAATGTGAGGATTCAGTCGGCGGGTTTTACGTATGCATGCTTTCTTCTTCGTACCGTCTATCGTCAGACCAGAACCGACCATTGTCGGTGGTGTTTTGCGAGATCTATCTTGTTTGAATTTTTCAATAAATGAACTATTATTAATTAATAATTTTATAATTTAATAAAATAAATTGATAAATTTAATTTTAATACATACAAGTATGAAAGTTCACGTAATTAATTAGGATTATTTACATGTAAACTTTACACATTTTATTAGGTTATTGTGACTTAACAGTTGTATAAGCTTTTAACTTAATAAACTTTCTTCACTTGTAAATAATGTTATCTGGGCATTGAGAGTTGCCGGTTTAAAAAAAAAAAAGAAGAAGAAGATTTAATCTTTTAAAAAAATTATAATTGCTCTTTTTTTTTTTTTATCAATTATATCTGTCCAAATAAAAATGTAATATAATTAAATTTGATATTCTAATATTCACATATGATTTTTGAAAATTTAAATTATACTTACACATTCTAGTATTGTTTTCTCCAAGGCAATTGGGGTTGAGGTCTCTAATCTTAGATGGAAACTACTGTCAAATTGATTTCTCCAAGCCAATTCCTTGGCAAATGAGGTTTATTTCAAATCAGATTGCAACTACTGTCAAAAGAAGACTCAATGTTGTTTCTTTCCATCACATTATGCCTGAAGCTAACTCCTTTGCTGATGTTTTAGGCATACTTGTGGTCTCTCAGACTCGTAATATTTATTTATTTATTTTTTTGTTTTGCTGATTCTCATCTGCTTGTGACTACAGCCTCTGTTTTCTTTCTTATCTTCCTCTTTAATAAATTAGAAAGGGAGAATAGGTGGTATAATAATAACATTGTTTCAATTCAGATGAATTTAATAACTTATATAATTAGCATACTGATTGACACCACTTTCTATTACTTATAGAATTTATATTTATGCATTTTAATAGTGATTTTATATATTAATATTGTATCAAATATATACTTTTATTTACAATATGAAGATTGACTCTAATTTAAGTTATCGGGAATCATGACTCAAAATTTATTTAGATTTTTCGAGATTGGCCGAATATTTTTTATGGATAAAAAAATTTGTAAAAAAAAAAATTTAAAATAAAAAAAATTTATAGGCAAGTTAATTTTATTATAAATAGTGAGAATCTCTGTAAAATTAAATATGAAAGAAATATGTAAGAAAATTATATAATTTTGTGAGATAGACATAGGCCGGGATGTATTTACCAAGTAATTAGTTAGTCAACAATTAGCTGCTGTTTCTGGGTTTATAAACATTGTAGCAGAATATATTCCTGCTTTCTTTGAATGCTAAAACAAAATTTCAATAATGATCCCAAAAAAATATAATTTCGCTTAATTTTCAGCTTGTCTTAAAAAACAAATTAAAAAAAATCAACAAATACCAATAATGTCTAACAAAACGACACTTGCTATACAGTGATGTTAACAGCCTCTTAAAATTCTAAAAGAGCACGATGAATTAATGGCCAAAATGTGCTCACACCTCTCTATCTCTCTATATATATGCCTCGGACCATCTTCGTTTCCTTCAAACATAACAGACCGAAGAATAGAAGACAATAACTTCTGTTCAATTGTAACCACATGGATAACTTCTCTACCTCGACCAATATTTCCTTTCCATTTCATCAGCTGCCTTATTGGAGCAGCTCACATGATTTTGCCATCTCTATATTACCTAGTTCATTTCATTCAGCACTTGTTCTAGTGCTTCTCTTTGCACCGCTTGTCTTTGCCAAATTGAAAGGGAGTACTAGAAATGATGAGGAGAGCAACCAAGCACCTCTCCCTCCAGGGCCAACTCCATGGCCAGTCATTGGAAACCTTCCAGAAATATGGAAAAACAAGCCAGTCTTCAGGTGGATTCATGGCCTCATGAAACAACTTGATACCGATATTGCTTGTATCCGCCTGGGAAACATTCATGTCATTCCAGTCACTTCACCTGAAATTGCTAGAGAATTCTTGAAGAAGCATGATTCAGTTTTCGCATCCAGGCCTATTACAATGGCAACTGAGTATGCTTCTCAAGGTTTCTTGTCAACTGCTTTGGTGCCATGGGGAGATCAATGGAAGAAAATGAGAAAAGTGCTTGCTTCGAACATAATTAGTCCAGCAAGACTTAGCTGGTTACTCCATAAGAGAACCCAAGAAGCTGATAATCTTGTCAGGTTCATTTACAACCAATGCATCAACAGTGAAAATGATAGTATTTCCAATGGCTCTGTTATAAACCTGAGACTTGCAGTCAGGCAATATACTGGAAATGTTATCAGGAGGATGATGTTCAACAAAAGATACTTTGGAAAAGGTAAAGAAGATGGAGGACCTGGACATGAAGAAGAAGAACACGTCGAGTCTCTCTTTACAGTTCTCAAGCACCTTTACTCTTTCATCCTATCAGATTATGTACCTTGGCTGAGACCATTAGATTTGGAGGGTCATGAAAAGATTGTAAGTGAGGCTATGAAAATTGTCAATGGCTACCATGATTCCATCATTGATGAGAGAGTACAACAATGGAGAGAAGGGAAGAAGAACGAGCCTGACGACCTGCTTGATGCCTTCATTTTAGCAAAGGATTCAAATGGGAAGCCAACACTTTCAGTTGAAGAGATCAAAGCCCAATGCACGGTGAGAATGTTATTTACACGACTGGTGGCACGTAGGTAAAACTAGGGTGTAATTATCAATTAATCAGATGGTCAACGAATTAATTTCGATCGCTTAATGAAAATAACTTTAAAAAAATTTTGATTTTTGGTTAATTCGATTCGAAAATCGAATTAATAAAATTAATCAAAATTTTAATCAAAATATAATAAAATCCAAATATAAAATGAAAAAATACATGAAATAGATCATTTAATTTTATAACTTGTTAGAGTTTTTGACATTATACTTTGATACTTTAATATTTTATTGGATAATTTTATTTAATTTGTATAAAATATGAGAAATTAAGAGTTTAAAATATATTTTAATTAAAATATATTTATTATTCGATTAATAAAAAAAATTAACAAAATCAATCGAATTAAATTCGGTTGATTAATTTTTAAAATTAAAAAATTTGATTCGATTAATGAAAATAAAATAATATAATTCAGTTTTGGATAATTCAATTCGAAATTAATCGAATTAACCAAATGAATATCTCTAAGTAAAACTTACATGGAGTTTCATAGGTAGAGTTTGTAAAATTCTTTATTATAAATAAGTAAATAAAAACTTTAATAAAAATTTAAACTGATAAATTAATAGAGTTTAATATAAAAATTAATAATATATAAAAATATTATTAAAAAAATTATTTATAATTCAAATATTATCGATACTTATCCAACGATAAAAATTTTATAAATATTTTTACTAAAAATATCTATTTAATAAATATATCTAAATTTATTAAATTTTTTTTAAAATTTTTTACGCTTAATTTATATAATGAAATCTTCCAATATATCAATTTTAATTTTTAATTTTAATTTTAATTTACGCATTTTTAATAAAAAATTTTACAAACTTCACTTATACAATTGCACGTAAGTCTTTCCCGCTGAGACACAATAGCGGACTTTTTTACGGTGCATTAATTGCTGGATTTTTTGCTTAACTAAGATCATTATTTTATATGCAGGAACTAATGCTTGCAACAATAGATAATCCCGCTAATGCAGCAGAATGGGCAATGGCAGAGATGCTGAACAAACCTGAAATTCTTCGAAAGGCCAGCGAGGAAATAGACAATGTTGTTGGAAAGGACAGATTGGTTCAAGAGGCTGACATTCCAAAACTCAACTACGTGAAGGCTTGTGCAAGGGAAGCTTTTCGGCTTCACCCCATTGCACCATTCAACATTCCCCATGTCTCAAACGCCGATGCCACTGTTGCCGGCTACTTCATCCCTAAAGGCAGTCATGTCCTGCTTAGCCGAACAGGCCTAGGCCGGAACCCGAAAATTTGGGATGAACCATTGGAGTTCAAACCTGAGCGGCATTTGAAGGATGGTTGTGGTAGTAAAGTTGATCTGACGGAGACAGAACTGAGGTTCATTTCGTTTAGTACTGGAAGGCGAGGGTGCATGGGAGTGGCTCTTGGGTCTGAAATGACAATAATGCTGTTTGCCAGGCTGATTCAAGGTTTCACATGGAACGTACCTCCTAATGAATCGAAAATTGACCTCTCTGAATCTGAAGATGATCTTTTCTTGGCGAAACCATTGCATGCACTTGCTAAACCTCGCTTGCCTGCTGCACTATATACTCAGCTTTAGAACCGATAAAAAGCTTTGTCAGTAGCCGTATGATCAGTACTGACCAGTTTGATTTTAGGGCAAAAATAAAATATCCAAATAGGTTAATTTTAAATATTTAATTCTCGCAGTTATTTGTAAGAAGTAATATCGAATAAATGTTGAGTTTAAATCTTAACTCCTACATCTCTTTCCTTTATTTTTTGATCAAATTCTTTTTTTATCAATAAATAAATAAATAAATCAATTATGACTAAGTTACTATTATAGCATTAAACAAATAAATTGGAAGTAAATATCCCCAAAAAAAAAAAAAAAAAACAACTGAACGGTCATCAAAGATTGAGTTTTGGCATAATAGATAATATAAAAATTAAAATTAAAATAATAAAAACTAAAATTTTGAAAATTAAAATAATATAAAAATCAAATTCGAACTTTGCTACAATTTTCTATAATTTCTACGTAAATATGATATGCATGAAATTGGTCCCATGTACATGCTTGGACCACTCCAATCTTTCGCTCCATAACCTTTAATTCCCATGTATAAAATAAAAAACAATAATCCAACATGCTTGCATCTTAAGTTGTCGACGACGCATATTGAATTTCACATCAATTATATAATTATAGTGAAATTTTAAAATATATCAGTGTCTTTTTCCTCTTCAACTCACGTGAAATCAAAAAGTCAAAAGCAAATAATATTTTATATGTTGGTAAAGACATTGACTTTTTATTTTTTATCATTTAAAAAGACAGAACCTTACCTTAAAAAAAAGAGAACAAAGTTGAGATTAATCTCAATTTTAATGTTTTTTTAAGATTATTTTAATCATTAAGTGAAGCAACTGAAGACAACACATGTTGCCTTAATTTTTAGATTTAGTTGATATTGAAACAGTATTTTAAACTCTATTTAAATAATACTTTTATTATTTATTTTTATTTCTTAAAAAAATAAAAATATAAAGTATACAACAAAAATTAAGAGAAGATTTGGATGTAAATAATACAAGTTTACCTTAAAAAAATAAATAATACAAGTTGCAATTAAAAAAAACTTTACTTTACCTTAAATTTTATTCATTAAAAAAATTAAAAATTTAATCTTTATTCTAATTCTATCTACTGATTACCCAAAAATTTGCACATAAAAATAGAGAATCTTGTTGGTTCATTCATGTGGTCCTAATAAATCCTAATTTTTTTTTTCTAAAATATTGGGTAAGTGTCAACGGACTATGAGGTCCCAACATTTGTAGAATTTGTCATAAGATAAAACACATGTCAATGAGGAAAACGAGCTTTAATCCATGTGAAAAATACTTGATTTGCAATTCAAATATTCTAAGGTTTTTATATGATAAATCTGAATCTTTTTAAAAAAAAATTATTTCAGTTGAAATTCTATGATTGTGTCATGAAAATTTTTCGTCAAATCAAAATTAAAAATTTTAAATGGCATAAAGCAAGTATGATCGTGCTTTGGAGTTGGTACATGAATTTTTTTTTTTTTAATTAAGTTGATGATATAAAATGACAAACAAATATTTATTTATTTATTTATTTTTGCTAGATGATAAATGATTTTATTTTTAGAAGAATGACAAATGAATATTTGGTTGAAGAAGAATATATTTATATATATATATATATATATATATATAGATATATAAGTGCAAACATATTTTAAGATTTAAATCTTTAATTGATTTATGAGAGAAATTTTTGACTAACCTGAATAAACTATAGGAGAGTTCCGGTTCACATTTGTTTTTGTAAATTTAACACGTGTGTTATTTCTAGTCAAAACTCTCTTTGTGATCAAAGACATATCTAACGTTTCTTTTTCACTTATAAAATGACTTGAATTGATTTTATGACTCTAATCACAAACCTTTTTTTTCAAAGTAAAAGATAAATTATTAATAAAAAAATTTAAAAATACCCAATCTGAAACAGCTCAATACAGTAGGGTAAGCATCACAAATGACAAAACCAGAAATTCTATTCGGATGAACGATAAAATTAACTTTGATAAATTGAAAACAGTGGTGATGATGAGATAAGTGCAATAAAACGGCAAAAAAAGTTCGAACAAATTTTCATTTTCGTTTCAGATTCAGCAAATGTGTATCAAAGAACCTTACAGTGCGAACAATTGCAATTCTAACATCAAATTCTGCCCCTATGCTGATAAAGGCTTACAAATGAAATTGAAAAAAAAAATATGGCCCTACTTCTAGTGTTAGAAATTCACAACCCAGCAAGGCCTTATCAGCTTAATAAACCTAATAACTAGTTTGCATAATGCACATTGATATTTCTAGGATAGCATTAATCAGATTAAGGAACAGGGTGCATTCTCCTTTGACAGCATGAAATTGCATGTCGAATAAATGGAAGCAGCAGCCGCCCTCACAGCCAATTCCCTATCAAAGCTATCCCCCATCCCCGACCTGCACGAGAACATGACTATCAACCAGACAACACAAGATGCAGGAACAAGAAGATGGATAAGGTTAGACGTTGGTATCAACTAAGTAACTGAGCTATATTAAGCTAGATAATAGCACATATATAAGGTCTTTCTGTGAGGGTTGCAATTAAAAGGATCCAAGTATCGGGTGGGGGATTTAATGCTGGATTGCAACTTCCCAACCATTAAGGTATGGATATGTGGCCACCAAGCCAAATGTCTATGGTCGTATGAATGAGATTTCATGCCTTCATCTTAAGTTGCATCATAAACAGCGTAGTAATGATATCTGAGGGCAATAGTGGACATCGGGAACAAAGAATGAAGGTACAAAACTGTTTTAAATCTTTTTTAGCACAAAAGCAAAATTTTACAGACTTGTGTGATGAATAAAGCAACAAAATACTTTTGGTCTTGGATGCCCAGTTTCAACATTTTTTGTTTTCATAAAGAAATTATCAGTTTTGAGAAGTTCCAATGGATATAAAAATCTAAGGCATATCTAATCATCATAATAACAAAATCAGAATAAAACTATAGTCAAACCTGATATTATTTTCTGCTGCTCCTAGTTGTGGTAAACCGTAAAGCACATTCCAATGCATATGTTGCAAGCCCTGATCACAATGCAGTTGCATCCCTTTTATTTGGTTCAACCAACTTTCCTGGAATATAATTATGAAAGTAAGAAAGATTGGAAACCCTTTAAATAACATTAAACATGACAAGTTCTCTGCAACTTACTAGCTGTTTCTCTTCCTCAGAAAGAGCTTTATCCATCTGATCAAACAATGCACTCCATCTCACTCTATGCATCTCAGCAGTAGCATCATGGGAAAATCCATCAGCAGAACTTCTTGTGATATTAGGATCACTCCCTTGGTTAGAGGAGAATTCTTTTGATATAAGAAAAGGTAGCTCTGTTGTAATTACGGCTCGCACTTTCTTCTTGCTTCGTCGCAATGCTACAAGGTTGAGCGCAATACAACAAAAAAAGTACGTAAATACACATCCCACTCTAAAGCCTAACCATCTAAAAACAATATGAGTGAAAGAAAAATACCTGAAAGACGTCCTTTAATATCTTGCTGAAGAAGTTCCAACCATTGAGATGCAACAGTGGCAGCTGAAAAACAATGTGTCATTTATATCAGTTTGGGCTTCTTTTCTTTGTTACAATCACCATAAAAACATGAATCATCTTTAGCAACTGAAAATAGTTGATTCCAGATAGTTTTATTGTACAGACAACAACAAACATCAGGCATCTAAATCTTGGTCAATTGCCATTTTTTTCATGAACAAAGATGCATATGTTAAGGAATAAGCTCTCTGGGCTATCACCTAACTACCACCTTTTCAACATCTACTCATTATTACCAATTATTCTCACTTTTTTCAAGGATGTTCTGATATAAAGAATTAGATAACAAATACAAATTCTGACCTTTTACAGAAAGAGAAGAGGCACTGGCAAAGTTTGTTGATTCCTCATTAAACAAAGAGCTAGCATTCTCAGATGCCTTAGTTGATGATGACAACTTCAACATTAGTGCATCATCCTCGCTGAGTGGGTCTACCATGCCTGAATCACCATCTCCACTTATTTCCTCTGAAATTGACGAAAATCCCTTATTCATTGGCACTAGATAACCTCCTGCTTTCTTGCTCATAGATGTAGCATTTGGAGGCCCATCTTCATGGTAACAACCGGATTGATGTAATGCAGAATCATCCATATTTCCGTTATCCTTCTTACCATCATCATCTTTAGTTCCACTTTTGACATGACTTGCCTGTTTACTTTCTGAATGCAAAATTTCAAGTTTTTCAGACTTCACTAAGGCCTCTATTATGGAATGGACCTGTTTTCTATTTCTAACATGATTTATAATCCCAGGGTTTAATCCATTGAGTAGTCCACTTGGAGCAGCAATTTTTGTGAACCTGTCAACCTGTTCTTTCTTTGCAAGCTCCATCTTCTTCTTGAACACATCAGTCTTACTTTTCCTCCCACGTTGCTTGGGAACTGGTATTCCACCATGAGTAGATGACAGTAAACCATTTTGCATAGCTATACCTCCATGATAAGGTGAGAGTAAACCATTTTGCATAGATATACCTCCATGAGAAGATGAAAGAAAACCATTTTGCTTCATCTCCTTCCAAATTCTCAATGAGTCTTTCTCCTTCACTGGGCCAATATAACTTCCGCACTCTGAAACATCCTTTGACTTCAAATTGTTGACATGTTTGTGATGAACTGATTCATGGTTTAACGAGCTAGAAACATCTTCCGCATTCAGATCCAAGCCAATGCCTTTCGAGGTTACACAATTACTCTCCTGTGAACAAACTTTGTCAAACTTTTCTTCATATTTCAGATTGTTATCAGATGATTCATTGATAGGACTGCAAATTTCAGTGTTAAGGTC
This sequence comes from Durio zibethinus, assembly GCF_047325235.1. Lineage (NCBI taxonomy): Eukaryota > Viridiplantae > Streptophyta > Magnoliopsida > Malvales > Malvaceae > Durio > Durio zibethinus. The sequence continues at coordinate 24,534,059 of NC_143180.1, forward strand.
AAGAGGGTGAGAGATAGGATGGACCACCGCCAATAACTTTTCCCCTTTAGTTGTTTCAACTTGAGAAATGGTTACTGGTACCTCAGTAACTTGAGATACCCCTTCTCCACTAAACTGCAATTGCTGACTACATTCTTTCCCTTTCAAAGATTTGGAATTGTGGGCATTGATTTCTGTTGCATAAATGAAAGAAAAAAAAAAAGAAAATCTTTTCAAAAATGTAAGTTACATAGTAATATCATTACAAAATTTGATTCTTTTTACAAATTCAAGCAGAAAGGTTATAAAATAAGGCTACCAAAACAATAATCAGTTCAAATGTTTTAAGAAGATTAATTTACCAATAATTCAAATGAACAACAACCCCTCCCTCACTCCAAAAAAAAGCATAAAAATTTACCCTCAGAGCGGATGACAGAACCAAGATCTCTCATTTTGACTCGCTTAGGTGAAACATCATGTCTTTGTTCCAAATCATTATTGCTCCTCTTCACTCCCACTAACTAAAAAACAATCCAAAACCAAGATAATGAACAACAAATTTCGAACCCAAAAAAAAAAATTAGAAGAAAAAAAATATAAAGAGCCAACCTTGGAATCAGATCCAGGCATCAATTCCAAAACTTTAGAAACCATGGCAGAATCAGCTTGATCTTCCATTTCTTAGAAAACCCAAATTTCAAATTTCAAAACTTTGCAAGAACCAAGTTCATTGGGGGTTTTGAGAAAAGAATGAAGAAAATCTCCAAACTTTGGAAGAAATAGAGGTTTTGCTGAAAAGGGTATTTGAGAATCCGTGAAAATGAATGGAAAGTTAAGGGTGAAGAGAGATTGATGGCTTTAGTTAGGGTAGATCTGTTGGGTTTTTGGGCGTTGCCTTTTTTTTTATTTTGAATGTTCAGTTCAAAGGCGGATTTGGTGGTTGTGTTGTGGGATTTGAATTTGCTGAAGCAAGAGAGGGACAGCGCGCTTTTTAAGATTAAGAATGGTTTTTGTGTGAGGTTTTTTTTTGGAGTTTCATTTTGAGTTAGTATTTAAGCAAAGAAAAAACAAATAAAATGGTAAAGTATAAATAATACATCATTGTTCACAAATTAACCGAATTTAATTTATATAAAATTTAAATTTAAATTAATTATTATCAAATTAATCTTAAATAATTTAATTTATTAAATAAATCAAATTTAAATATTTTAATATTCGATTCAAATAATTTTTGAACATAACTGAATTTTTACATTTTAATTAAAAAATTATTATTTTATTAATATATATAAATTTAAATTCAAATATAAATAATTAAATTTAAAATTAAATATAAAAATCAATTTTTTTATTAAATAAATGAATATAATTAAACAATTCAATAATTTAATTTTTATTTAGAGTTAAATTTAAATTTAAAATTTAATTAAATTTAAATTAAATTTTAAATCAAACTCAAAATTTTTATTATACCAATTTAATATGACTTAATTACACCTTTTACACATTGATACGGGATTGCGATTTTGAGAGAAACCTTTTTTATGTTTCATTGTTTTTTCAAATTCAAATACGAGGCTCGATGCAGCGACTTTTACCGTATTTGCCACGGCCTAGACTTTACTCCTCACCCTGCGTTTCTACGTCAATCTCATTTAGAAGGGTAAACAAATCGAGTAAAAAATTTAAATTTAAACTTGATTTTTAATTTGAAGTTTGATATTCAATTCGAATTCGATTGAATTTTATTTTTTTAATTTGAGTTCGATTCATGATTAAAATCAAATTATTTGAATTTGTTCGATTAATATATTAAAATAAACTTAATTTTTATATTCGATAAAAGTTCGATTATTTATGTTAGAGTTCGAACTTGAATTCGAGATATTTTATTAATTAAAATAATAAAAAAATTAAATATAAAAGTTCGATTAAGTTCGTGAATTATTCGAATCGGGTATAAGAATACTAAAATTCAGTTAGATCGATAAGTCGAGTTACTCGAACTTGAACTCGACTCGATAATAATCAAACCGAATTCAAATTTTATTCTAATCGAACTCAAGCAACTTGTAAGTACTAATGTATCATTTACACTCCTAATCTCACTTTTTTGGGTTTTATTTGCCTGCTTCTTGACAATTTTTTATGTATATAATTTTGAATTATAATAAAAATAATATTTTATATAAGATTTGAATTTGAGATTTAAAAAAAAAATTAAACATTTTAAATATAGAATTAAAAATTACTGTTAAAATTTTAATTTCGAGACTTCTAAATTAAAATAAAAAAATTTTAAAATTTGAGATATTTATTTGAGAGTAATTAATTTTGATATTTCAGATACGTAAATTATATACTAATATTGATATATTCGTTGCATTCTTCTTTGTTCAATAATAAAGTTTAATATATGACGACTTATAAAAATATATAGCTTAAGGTAAGGTAGGTTTGAAGACTTATAAAAACTTGTATTACATATTATTTTAGTTATATATGATTCAATGGAAACTAAAATTATAAGTGATACGTTACAAATTGTAAGTTATTCAAATTCGATTCAAATAAAATTAAAATTTTACTCAATTATTTTAAGTTAAGCTCAAATTTAAATAATTCAACTTATCAAACGAATCGAGTTTGAGTGTTTTTATATCAAATTCAAATAATTCGTAAATCTAATCGAATTTTTATATTTTAATATATTTTAATTAATAAAATATTTAAAATTCACGTTTGAGCTTGAAAATAAATAATCGAATTTTTATCAAATATAAAAATCATACTTATTTTTATATATTGATCAAATATAATTAAATAAATTCGAGTAATTTAATTTTTATCTTATATTAAATTCGATTTAAAAAAATAAAATTCGATTCAATTCAAATCAACTTTTGAATCAAAATTAAACTTGAATATAATATTATATTAACTTGAATTTGATCGATTACACTGAGTCAATCTTTAGTTATGAAATTGAAAAAGTTGCCCTCAGCCTCGGGATAAATAGATATTGCAACCAGCAATCCAGCGATTGAGGTGATCATATTTGCTGCCTTTTTCTGTTACTTTTTCTCTTTGCATAAGCATTTCATTGTTCTCAATTGTAAAAATAGTTAAAACCTTGTTTAATTTGGTGGCATTCAATCTTTTTGGAAATTCAATTTAATCATTCTGTTTCCTTGCTCTCTTTGATATGTTGTGCTGGACCCGACTACTCACAATGTTAGGACTTGAGAATATGCTTGGCTTTGGGTTTTTTAGAGGAGCACATCTGGGAAGGAATCGTTCAGAGTTATTCAAGCACAAGTATTAGGTTCTGCTAAAGACTATACATATTTGGCAAATTGTCATTCAGAATTCAGTAAATTTCAAGTACCCAAAAGCATTTGGAACCAGGAATTTCAGCATTTTCGAAATTCCTGAGGAAAGAGAATCATGGACAATGCTACAGAATAACGATGAAAATTGTCATTTATATCATATCATAAAGCTTGTAATCTTCATATTTCGGCATATGGAAGTGCAAAATGGAGCCTTATACCTTATATGCAGATCATTCAAACAGATCAAGTTAAGCCATGGATTTAGAAGTTGGTTGTTTGCACAGATTTCTCCAATTGAAGTACCAGACAGCAGAAATGTAAAATATGGATTTTACATCTTTGAATATTTGAAGCTAATTTTGCAGTTAAATTGGTTGTTTGCATAGATTTCTCCAAAAGGCCTATGTTTTGAGTAAATTATCATCCAGTAGTCATTGAGGCAAATGTTTGAGTGCGCCAATTTACAGTTCTAGACACATGTCACAGGTAAAATTTAACTCTCGCAACATATATATCCAAGCAGAATTAATGAAGCAACAGTGATGCACCAACCAATCCTGGATTCTTTTAGTCGCATGCCCTAGCTCTGTTTCACATATCTCTATTCCATTTACAAAAGTTGCAAACAGAAACTGATGTTGAAATCATTCGAACTCTTAATTCCTGTAATAATTTTGTACATCAATTTTCCAGTTTGACTTTGATCAAGAGGACCCCCAGCCTACAAATTCAAAGGCATTGCTCAAGTCTTATTAACAATAAAAATATTAAAAAAAAAAAAAAAGAATCAACCTTTTGTTTTTGTTCAATTCCCCTGCAACAGCCAACAATTCTTGAGCTGTGAGAAAGCAGTTTCCCTGAAACTCTTAACCTTCACCAAACAAAAATGGGTGCACCTTAACCCAAACCCTGAACCCACTTTACTAGTCTTCAACAAATAACAAGCTTGAGGTGATCCACTCCCTTCTTCACCTTTGCCCTGAACCACAATCCCCCATGCCCTAGAAACCTCCTCATTTTTCTCTTTTTCATCACCCTTTTTGCCTTCTTCTTCTTCTTGTATTTGTTCAACAAAAATCACCCCATCAGGCATTGGAGTCTCACCTGTTTCCCACTTTTTTTTCACCAAAACCCATTTGTCTTCCTCCGCTTTTTCCGTCCTTGTCTTCGTCGTGTTGTCATTGGAGTACACCTGGACCAAAAGCGGCGATTCTGGCAACCTCTTGACGATTTCAACCACTGAATCTCTCATCCACTCGTCTATTTTCTCGTACGATAATTCGTTCCGTTTCTTCTCTTCTTGTTTCAGCAATGGTTGAAGACTTACCTTAGACGACGACAACGACGAGAATGAAGCCAAGATCTTGGACGACATCCTTGGTTTCAACGAATGTGGATTTGAAAACATGAAAGAACATGGACGTGCATTTGGGTTATGCAAGCTGAAAAGATTGGAACATTCATGGCGTTGAAGACAAACGTTTCCACCACAACCAACACTACCCACCACCGCCATTGTTGTTTTTCTTGTTCCCCTGGGAAATGGAATTTCGTTACCCAAGGAAAAAAAATACAAAAATGGGTTTTAAGGGGAAGAAGAATTGGATTGGTAAATGCTTGAAAGGGTGAAGATTGGATGATCAGATATTGATTGATTTATATATATAAGGGCCTGGTTCGTTGACAGCGTTAGCTTTTCCCAGTCTTGCTTGGATTTGGAAAACCAAAATTGGGGTGACGGGCGAAGTTTGTTTCTTCAAGGCATTTTGGCATCTAACAATTAACAAATCGCTTCCACGAAATTCCAATCCAAGTTTTTATTCTCTACCCCAAACCTTACGGGAAGTTCGTGCAACCTATTAATTTGGGATAAGATTAAAAAGATAAGAAAGAGAAACGAATCAGCTTGGATTAGAACAATATTATATTTATAGATATAAATTAGAGGCGCAAGCAAATTAAATTAAATCGATACAAATAAAAATTTAAATTTAAATTTGATTTGAAATTTATTATTTAAAATTTAATTTGAGTTTAATTGTGTTTTAATTTTTAAACTTAAATTTAATTTAAAATAAAATTTTAATTATTCAAACTTAATTAGTTAGATTTGCTTAATAAAAATGAGTTTAATTCTTATATTTGATATTAAATTATTTATATATATATATTTAAATTTAAATTTGAATTGATATATAAAAATAAAATAATAATTTTTTAATTAAAATAATAAAATATATTAAGATTTAAAATTTTAATTAAACTTATGAAATGTTCAAATTGAATTTTAAAATATTCAAACTCATTCATTGGTAAATTAAATTATTAAAATTCGAACTTAATTTACTATTAATCAAATTGAATTTAAATTTTATTAAAATTAAATTCTAATAGCTTACTAATATTGATATATCGCTTACATGAATTATAAAAATAAATAAATAGATAATTATATTCTCCAGCTTGATTTCTATTGGTTGATTGTAGGAGAGTACAATTAGTTGAAATGTAGAGGATAAGTACCTGAAGTGGCATGGATTAGTGGAGTTGCACGAGAAGCATGTCTTTTGTGAGATTGAAACGTGCTCGACGAGAACTGGTCACATATGGCTGTCGGAAAATCAGGGCCGTTGAGGTTTGATCTGGTGGTGGAAAATTGATAATAGGACAGTTCGTGATGACCGGGAAAAGGCACGTGGTCACACGCCTACATTGCATGTATAGTGTACGCGGGCACACGCTCTTCCCACTCACCAATTGGTTTCTTAAATGTTGGCCACGTGACTTCCATGTCAGAAAAAAAACAGCACCTGATTTAAAATGTACAAAACAATAAGGGATTAAAGTTAATTTTTTAATGTATTATATAAATATTTAATTTTATTATTACAATTAAATTTTATTAAATTTGGTTATTTATTAATTTTTGAATATAAGTATAATATTGATAGAAATTTACCGTTTACATTTACAATGAATCGTTCTGTAATCAATGAAGTGCCAGTGGTAATTTCTCTTTTCATTAATTATAGAATGGCAAAAATAGAAATAGAAAAAAAAAAAAGGAAAATTGAATGCATTCTGTTTTGCCCTTTCGGCTGATCATCTCAATGGGCTGGGCTATCAGCTAAGCTTGACATTTGGCAAAGCAATGATGCATCATGACTGGGTTGACCTTTTAATAGCTTTAACATGGAGGTTAACCCAAAATAGTCTCAAAATGTAATGATAACTGATGGAATTAGGATTCGCAATCCGAATCTATCAAATTCAATATGATTTTATAAGATTTTTTTTTTTTAAATTAGGTTTCAAATTGAATCAGATTATTATTTTTTTTAAGAACGTTAAAGTCAAGTTTTAAACAAACACAACTTAATATATGTATAAAATTTTTTTTATTATTTATTTAATTATATATATTTTATATATATTTAATTATTTATTTATATTAAAAATAATATTTTATTAATTTCTGGTTAAATCAAATCAATTATGATTTTAAGCATATGCAGATTGGGTAAGTATAAAAAATAATATTTTAATATCAATTTGATTAAGATATTTATTATATAAAATTGAGTTGGGTTAAAGATGAAAAAAATTCATCCTAACTCAATCTGTTGCCATCTCTAATCCATCATTTAGCTCATTATTTTGTATGATAATCCCTAAAACTTATATTCAATAAGTATGAGATTGAAAATTTATCATTTACAATATTTTATTTTATTATCATATTGTGATTTTTTTTTTTTGTAAAAAATAGTGTCACATAAAATAAACATAGTAGTTTTGAAATTTAAGTTTCCACATTTAATTTTTTTAGTTAAAGCTTCACAAATCCCATTTCAGGAAGGATATAAATTAGTATTTCTTTCCAACCATAACTTGTTGCAAGACAATGGATTATGATAAGAAATACTTCAACTTTATTAGAACTCAAATCTTGGTGGTTAGAACTACTCGAGATTTTCAATGTGTTGATGTCCATGTGAGTGTCTAAAGCCACCCAATACATTTATACAAAAATTGTCCGTTAGCCACCGAAGTGTAATTCATTTTGGTAGATGATGAATTAAAAATTCAAGCCACCCATGTGCAATTCATTTTGGTCAGGTAGCCACCAATGTGTAATTCATTGAAAATAGTGTTGAAATGTCGTCTTTCCATGCTTATTGGACTTGTTCAACTCCTAACATCTTCCTCACTGATGTATGCAGATTGCAGCATGAAGTGGTTAAGTTAGTACCGGGAAAAAGAGTGTTAGGATCAAAAGATTTTATCCAGTTCATTCTAAAAATCCCAGGCCCCATTTAAATTTATAAAATTTGGCTTTCTACATATCAATTTTTTGGATAAAGCTTGACAGGAAGTCCCATGGCAGGGTATGTATGGCATTGGTTCACGGGTGACAGGCTCATTAGGAATCATTTCTGTCCAATCATACTTTGTTACAAGATGATGGATTATCAGCAATGCTTCAACTCTAGCAAATTCTGCTCCAGCACAAATTCGAGGCCCGCTCCGAATGGTACATAAGTATATGGAGGGAATGCTTTTGATAAGTTTTCGAATCTTGATGGGTCAAACTTCTCAGGATCTTCAAATATGTTGCTGTCCATGTGAGTGCCTGGAGCCACCCAAAATATCTATACAAAATACAAATTATAAGTTAGGACTTTGTGTACAATATTTGCAGCCAATGAAAATACTTTTCTTTGTTTCCAAGTTTATAGGATTATATTGAATCCATGTGACTATACCTGCCATCCTTTGGGGATGTCATAGCCATCAAAGGTAATATCTTTGGTTACTAGCCGGAAACTGCCAATCATTGGGGGATTGACCCTCATGAGCTCTTGAGCTGCTCTCCATGTATATCTCATCATCTGTATTTCACTCCAGGTGAGCTTTCCATCATTTCTTTTAATGGCCTTAACAACTTCATTTTGTTCTACGATAAAATGACAAGTTCAGGACAATGTAAAATTACTCCTGACAGGCAAATTATACATATATCAGAAGATCCTAATTCAAAAAATTAATGGGCAATTTGTGTATACCTTCAAGCACCTTGCTTGATACTTCTGCATCCCTTGAAAGGTGTCTTATGAAGAGGGTTAGGAGAATTGCAGTTGTGTCATGGCTAGCCATTATCAAGGAAAGGAAAATATCAAGAATTTCTTCTTCAAGTAAAGAATGTCCATTTTCATCTCTCAGGACAAGGAGGCTAGATATAATGTTTTCATCAGTAGGATCCACGGTTCCTTCCTCTTCTTGTTTTTTCCTGTTTCTTATCAGATTTGAAAGCAGTTTACAGACCCTTTGCCGTGCCTGCATTGCTCTATGAAAGACAGTCCCTGGAAAATCCAATGGAATTGCCCATACTCCTTTGACAGTGAGTGAAAAGTCTTTCAATAGTTCATCTTTCTCCTTACCGTCAGGAAATCCAAAAAAATACTGCATGTTACATTAAATGTTATCTTCTTCATTAGAGGCACAATTTTTATTGAATCCTTGCCATGAAGTTCCTGTTTATCAGCAAGATGAATCAAAACAGAAAGTTTTAATATAGGCTACTTGAACTTAGTTCAATCAATTAGTAGAAATAAACAATAAACAGTTGAATTCCAATCCTACCTTGAATAACTGTTGCTGAACCAGTGAATCCATTTTGGCAACAAACCGTTGGATGCTTTCTGGTTTTAGAAAGTTGGCTATTGCACCCCTAATAAGCTTGTGGCGGGACCCTGACATCTCGAAAAGGCTGTACCTCCCAAGCACTCTGACCACCGAAGTTGGTTGATTGTATGAAATACCATTGTCACCGCCACTGAATACAAAACGATTTCCTGCTTGGCCAGTTAGAACCACCATCTTTGAACCTAAGATTGAGGTCTTGAATACCGGTCCATTCTTCTTGATCCGGCTCAGAAACCATTCAGGAGTCCTGTTTTGTTTTTGTGCCCTTACAAAGCTGATAGACTCTCCAATAAGTGGAAATCCCAATGAACCTGGTGGAAGTTTCTTGCTTAGAAGTGGTGAGACTATAAATTTGAAGCAGACAGGAACAGCAACTAGAGTTGCCAAAATTAAGGAAATGAATTGTATTTTTAAGTCAGAACATGGCTCTGAAAGGCAAATCAGGATATCCGTTCTTGCCGGAGTAGGATGTAATTAAAGACCAACCATAACAATTTATAGAAACAAAACTCACCCTTCAACTTGGCTTGGACAATAGTTCTATAAAAATGTCTTCATCAAAGGAAAATAAATATCTTATAACATCGTGAAGAATAATATAATAACATGAAAAATATCATATATAGAAAATGATGTGGAAGACTTACTTGAATTACGAAAGATTACGAAAGCATAGCAGAAATGTTTTTATGAAAAACTTATGGAAGTGATGCTAACTTAATTCATTAATTAAGAATAAAATCATGCATTTAAAAATTATTCATTATTCACAACGTAAATTTTCAAATATTGAAACATAACATTCTTTGAAAAATTTTTTTTCTTTGTGCCGATCTCTCTATTTTTCTCCCTTGTTCTCTATTTGACTCATGGTATAGTCCTAACTTATCAAATATTCTTGATTTAGATGAATATATTCATCCTTTTTGTTTCTTATCATGACCAAATATCATATCTCATTAAAAGAAAAAAAAAACACGATATATTCATGTCTCACAAACAATTTTTTCATATTTTTCTGGTATGGTAGGCTGTCATTTTTTATGAAGCAGAGAAGGGTTTTGAGGTTTTTGTCCATTTTAATTCAAAGACAAAAAACCATTAAAAATAATTATTTTGTTTTAAATCAAAAACCTCTCCTAATTACCCTTTAATAGTTGTTTATCATATAAGATCTTACTCACCCATTATGGGCGACAATTTCCCACACATCAGTTATCGAACCACGTTTTAGATCGAAAATATTATCCATAAGTGAAGTCAAGTCATTGGAATAATTGTTTTTAATTAGTTTTAAATTTTTTTTCCCTGGAAAAGTAAGCTACCAGTCATCTGGTCAGGTTTACTTGACTGTTTCAAAGCACCAAGCTTTCAGTCAATGTTCTAAAATTTATGTGATTTTGTCCGTTGTGTTGGACGGCATTGACAATGGAAGGAATTAGCTGTCATTGCTAACTAACTGGAAAAAAGACAAGTAATTAATTTACAAGAAACGATGCTTGGAAACAATGCTTTTAACATTGAATTCATCATCCTTAAACAGGACTCCCGAGGGAATTTATTTGGCATCAATATGGTCCCTGCTTGAAGTAATCTGGTTAAAAGAACATTAATTACTCGATGGAAAAGATGCCTCCGACGTCGCTTGACAAATTAATTTTCCAACGTGAAGTGTTCATAGCTTCCTTAAGTAATTAGAATATAGGCCACAAAAAGCAGCAGATTGCATGAAGTAATTGAATAATTATGTATAGTTTAAAATGTGGTGCATTTTATATTGAATATAAAAAAATTTAATTATTGATAAATAAAATTAATTTTTGTATTAATTTTATTTATATTTTAAATAATTATGTTTAGATAAAAATAATTATTATATAGCAAATGGTTATAATTATTCGAATATAAATAAATTATTATTCATAAAAATTATGATTATATAAAAGGTCAAACTATTTGAATAAAAATTTATGTCTATTCATTTATTGTAAATAGATATTTTAATATAACTATTTTCATTACTTTTGCTTAAAGAGTTTTAAGGTTTTGTTGTATTCTAAAGGCATAATTATCTTTAAGAAAATATTTTTATGCCTCAAAGTTAAAATTATTTTTTATTATTTTTTCTCTTATTTATTTTTTTAACAATTTAAAGACAATTATAAAAAAAATTTTATATTTCGTATTTATGGAAATGTAAGAGAAAGAAATTTAGAAAATGTATTGGTAAAATCTGAATTTTTAAAACAATTATAAACAAAGAAAAATAATTCTCTGTCACAATGTCAGATAAGTTTTTCTTTAATTTTTATTCAAAATTAGTATGTAATTTATTTTATGTGTAATTCTGGTAAGGATATGATTGACTCAACTTGATAAACATTTTTATCAAAGTGTATGTGTCACGTGTCGAGACTTAAGCTCCGACCCGTGCGGCTCCAAGACTCGGGCATTCACTCATTCGGCATCTCAGATTAGCCTAACTGTCACGGTTCACACCCTTGTGAGGTATTATCCACTCTGACCCCTTGGTCACACGGTTTTGTCTTACAAAAAGGACCTCACAAGGAACAGGTGGTTTGAACCATTTTACACTCCAGTGACCCTCCTATTATGTTTGATGTGAGATTCAGAACTCTTCCTTAGGTCCGTGACATTCTCCCCCACCCAACCTCGTGACGCCCTCGTCACGGAGGCTGGCCACCCTACATACCTCCCTTGAGGCGCTTGACGTGGATCGAACGGTTTAGGGCTGGCTCTAATACCACTTACCACGTGTCGAGACTTAAGCTCTGATCCATGCGGCTCCAGGACCCAGGCATTCACTCATCCAACGTCCCAGATCAGCCTAACTGCCACAGTTCACACCATTGTGAGGTATTGTTCGCTCTGGTCCCCTGGCTTTATGATTTTATCTTATAAAAGGTGCCTCATAAAGAAAAGGTGGTGTGAACCTTTTTATACTCTAACGACCCTTTTATTATGTTCGATATGGGATTCAAAATTTTTTTTTAGATTCGTGACATATGCACATTAATTACAATATCTATTTAAGATTAGTTTATTTGTTTTTTAATTTAATCAATTTCTGCGTATTCAATGAAATTGGCCTAAAATTGGGTTAATTAAATTTTTATTATGCTTTAATAGAATGATGTTGTCTTTAGAATGCATCCCACACTTTGTTGTGGGATATTTTTTATTTTAATATATATAAAGTAAATTGTCAAAATATATAAATAATGATATTTGTAATAATTTATTAGATATTAATTTTATTTTATTTCTTAAAATATTTTTTATTCATTTTATGATTACAACTAAATATTTCACAGTTACAAACTTAATTTATCATATCATTTTGTTTTTTTTTTTATAAAAATTAAAATATGTATACATTGGAATATTTACAATGTTGTATTGATCAATTGACTCATAAAAAATTTAAAGAAAAAAAAAGGAAAAGTTATAAATATTGCAACATTTGATATTTATATTAAGTATATATTAGGTATATAGATAATAAGATTTGTCAATACTCTTATGACACTGTGTATTCAAATATTTTTATATATTTACTTAATTTTCATATATATTAAGAAATTTTTTGACTCTTTGACTTTGAACACTTTTATGGATCTAATGTCTTCATCTTGAGAATTTATTTAAAAAATTATTATTTTTAGTTTTATCTTTGAATTTTTAAATAATTAATTTATTATATATTTTAACCTATTTTTGTCAAAAAAATTATATAATAAATTATCAATCCATGTCTCTCATTGGACTGAGCCCTTTTTCTTATCACATCAATTTTCTTTTTTCATTTTAATTTCCCTTCCCCTCACTACTCCTTAAAAAAAAGAAAGGAAAAAAAAATAAATATGGAAAATCTGATTTGATAAAGTTTGTCTGCAAGTTCATAAAGTTTCATAAGTTTTTCTAAAGTGGACCAAATAAAATTTCAATTCATTTACCTCTTTTCAAACTTAACAAAAATAATACAATCCATCATTGGCCTATTCCATAAATAATCCAACAAAAATAATACAATCAATTATTAATCTCACCTATAAAACTGGACATGTATCAATCATTAATACTTAATAGGATACTTTTAATATATAAAATATAAATATATATAGAGTTATGATTGACTAAGAGTTGAAATGGTCTTTTTTATATAAAAGGATAAGTGTTTATTGGAGAATCCTTAGAGATTCTTTTAATTGTATATTATAGATAATAGTAATCATTTTGTTTATTCACAATATGATTAATCATTTGGTGATTATGGATTATTATTGAAAATTAAGCGATTAGAGAGAATTCCACAAGAGCTTGTTCTTAAATGAATGAAAAATTAAGGAAGAAAGTCCTTTAGTAAATATATCAGTTAGTTATGATTGAGAATGAATAAAAAGGATTTGAAAAAAATGCTTGCAAATAAGGTCTCGAACAAAGTGATAAAAGGTCTCTATATGTTTTGTGCGAGGATGAAAGATTAGAGTGGCAGCAAGTTGAGTGGGACCTATATTGTCAAAATACACAAAATAAGGTAGTGCAAAAGGAAATCCTGCCTCTTTCAATATATAAGAAATTCAAAGTATATCTCGAGAAGCTATAGAAAGAGCCATATACTCTTCTTTAGTACTAGATTAAGCAATAGAAACTTGCTTTTTAGTACACCAAGAAACAAGATTAGAACCTAAGTAAACATAGTGACCAATTGTAGAATGTCTAGTGTCTGGACAACCAGCCCAACAGCATCAACATAGTATACCAGATTCAGTGTAGTATAAGGAAGTAATCGAATACCATAATTGATAATTCTTTTAAGATATCTCAAGATTCATTTCACAACCTGAAAATGAATATCACGAGGTGCATACATAAATTGACAGACTTGTTGCATAGCATAGGTAATGTTAGGTCTAGTAAAGGTAAGATACTGCAAAGCTCCAACAATGGTGCAATATTATGATGAGTTTGAAAGTAAAGTTTCATCATATAGAGAAAGCTTTTTACCAGCAATTACTGGAGTAAAAGTAAGTTTGTAGTTTTTCATACCCAAACATGAAAGTAGAGACAACACATATTTTGTTTGTGTCAACAACAAATGTTTAGGTGTACGATGTGCCTTTATTCCAAGAAAATAATGAAGATTACCGAGATCTTTCATTAAAAATTATGAAAAAAGTTGTGAAATGAATGAATGAATGAATAACACTTAATGAAGAGCCAATGAGAATTATATCATCCACATAAAGTAAAAGTAACATCATATCATATGAGGAATGCCATATGAATATAGAAGGATCTGCTTAACTATTTTTGAAACCAAAGACACGAAGAGTAGAACTAAATCTTTGAAACCAAGCTCGTGGAGCTGACGAAAACCATAAAAAGAGTGATGTAATTTATAAACATGATGAGGATGATTAGGGTCCACAAATCGTGGTGGCTATATCATATAAACTTCTTCATGCAACTTGTTGTGTAAAAATACATTTTTAACATCAATAGAGAGAACAATTCGAATAGTGGTAACCTTAATAACAAGGCTAAATATGGAGTCAAAGTCAATACTTTCTAGTTATGTGAAGCCTTTGACCATTAATCTTGTTTTTTACTATTTAGTGGTACCATCAGCTTACTCTTTGATTTTATAGATCTAACGACAACCAACAACATTCATGGGTGAATTATAGGCACTACAGACCAAGTGTTATATTGCATCAAAGTAGAATATTCATAATTCATAGCTGAAATCCATTTTTCATCTTGACATGCTTCTTTGAAAGATCTTGGCTCAAGAGATAGATAATTTGTAGCATGTAAAACGTATGATACTTTAGGCCTTCAAGTAATCATAGGATGTATGGTTCTAGAATTAAAAAAAATGGAAGGCTCAGATAATGGTTGAGTAGAGGGTACTAACACAGTTGTATCAAGTTAAAAAATAGTTGTATTTAGGATTGAAGCATTTGGTAATGGTTCTAACACAATTGTAGTATGAGGTATGGGCAGTGATACCTCGAAACTAACCTTAAGAGATGTAAAAGAGTCAATAGGATGAGAAAGAATCCCAGGAACTGTAAAACCAAAACATTTTGCAAAAGGAAAACAATTTTCATTAAAGACAACATGCCATGAGATATAAACCCGACCATTAGAGGGGTCTAAACAACGATATCCTTTGTAAACTAAACTATACCCCAAGAAGACACAACAAGTGGATTTTGGGAAAAGCTTATCTTTTTTATAAAGAGCTAAATGAGGATAACAAGCACATCCAAAAACTTTCAAATGTTTATAGTTTAGCACAGAGTTAAAAAACACAAAAGAAAAATGATTAATCGAAACTGATGTAGGAAGTCAATTGATAAGATAAACAGTTGTAGAAAATGCCTCAAGCCAAAGAAATCGTGGTAAGAAAGCTTGAAATAATAAAGTCAAGCCCATTTCCTCTATATGTCTATATTTTTGTTCTACTAAACCATTCTATTCATGGATATATGGACAAGAAATTCGAAGAAAAATACCATTATGATCAAAAAGATTTTTAAAATCACTCTTAACAGGCTTATTGGCTCTATCGCAGTGAAAAAAATTTGATCTTGTTACCAAATGATTTTCACCTATAGTTTCAAAATTTTCAAAACAAGTAATACTATCAGAATGACGCTTTAATAGATAAAATCAAGTGTAACAACTGAAATCATCCATAAAAATAATATAATAGTGAAAACTAGTAATAATAGTAGTGGCCGATGGCCTCTAAAGACCACAATGAATTAATTCAAGAATATTAGAAGTTATCCAAGTAGATAAACCAAAAGGCTAACGTTTACTTTTTTCTACTTGACAAGCTGCATAAGTTACAAAAGGAAAAATCCTTAGGATAGATAAAGTTATTAGATTTTAATTATGCTATAATCTTGCTAGCTATATATCCAAGACGTCGATGTCAAATTATTCTAGAAACTGAAGAAGAACTGCCACTGAACAAAGCTTGTTGGTCGTATTGCCTCACACCAATGAATCGCTCCACATTTCTGACAAGAATCACATAAATGTTGCCTTTAACTGGTCCATCCAGAAGTACTTTTCCCATGAAAAGATCCTTAATTACAAAATCCCAAGGAAAACAATAGAAATCGCAATTATTATTTTTGGTTAGCTTAGCAATAGATAATAAAATTTCCTTTAACGTTGGAACAAATAGAATATTTTTCAATGACAATTTTGTAGAATCAAGGCATATAGCAAAATCACCAATACAAGTGATGTTTAGAGAATTACCATAACCAATAAAAATACCTTCATTGCCAATATAAGGAGTGGACTAATGTACCAATGATGGATTGGAAGTCATGTGACTAATAGCACATAAATCTGCTACTCAATATGCATCATTGTCATTGTCTGTTAGAGCATTAAGTGGAGTATCATTTGAAGTAGTGGTAGAAAGATAAAGACCAGCAAAACAATTGCTCAAATTATGATTAGATCTATTATAGCGGTATTGACATGTTACAGCAGTATGGTTGATTTTGTGACAAATTTGACACTTTATGGTACGATTTGTATGTTGAGAATGTGAAAAGTTCTTATTATCTTAGTTATTTGATTAAAAATCTCGTTAAAGCATATAATTTGTGTGAGAAAAAGACTAAGAATCATGATAATCATACCTTTGATTAATTCGTCCAGTGCACCTAAAATCATGATGAAGATTATTGAAGCATTGACCTCAACTATTTGGGTAAGTTACCATGGTTGTCTCATGGAAACTGACAATGGCATTCATAGGATGTGATGACAATAACTGCATTATTTTCAAGTACTACTCATGAACTAATAACTATACTTTCAAATCATTAAAGAAAATGTGATTCTCTCTATTTTCAATAGCAAAGACAATTGATTGATATTTAATGGTATTTGATAGTCCATTCAAAGTATGAGTGACCAATTTTGAATCAGAAATAAAATGATTTATGGTTGCTAAATTATCATAAATATATTTGATCTTGGCAATATATTCTTTAATAAACATAGTCCATTTACTCAAACTCTATAACTTATCACGCAGCAGATCAACTTTGTTGGACATTATTGATAAAAAATAATTTTTAAAGTTATCCAAATCTGATGAAAAGATGACAAACCCAGGACTTGTGCTTGTGCACTTGATGGCAATGTTGCCTTTGGACAAGAGAGAACAAAATGATCATTTTTCACCCACTCTATCTATGCAGGATTGGATATGGTTTCATTATCTTTGGTTATTATTTTAAGAGGAGATGCAATGGTGTCATCAACATGCCCCATTAAATCACTGCATAATAAAAAAACGTATTATTTAATTATGCCAAAACAAATAATTTTTTGAGTTTAACTTAATGGAGATAAGACTAGAAATATTGGAAAAGAAAAAAGATGATATGAAAGAGGATTGGTTGTTGGAAGCCATTAGAAAATTTAAAAAAATATATATTATAAAAAAATTGTTAGAATAAGATAAATATTTGGATCAAAATTGAAGATGAAGAAAAAAGAAAAGCTACCGTTTTGATACCAAGAAACGAAATTGTAAAAAAACAAATATTCTATCCTATCCCATTTAGGATTATAATATGTATATTTATATCATGAAAGAATATAAACATATTTACACAAAATTAAATATACAACTATTGACGAGTGACTCTGATTTGTGATAGTAGCTATGCCCTTTTTGCTGTAGGCATAACTTGATAAGTTCCAAAAGCATTCAAAACTTGAAAAGAAGAAAATTTTCAGATACTATTTCTCTTAGCTATAGGCAATTTTGGGGACACACACTTTAGAGAACGAGGGACCAGAATTGGTTTTTGAACGATGTGCTGTGCAGGTATACATTTCCTTAGACAGTATGTCATTGAGCCCATTGTCAATGCCAAGCGATCAAATTCAGAAATCTAAAACTGGAATGCTATAAATTATCAGTTAATGTACTACTAAAGGAAAAAATAGTCAAAAGTCATAGTCGAACTATTTGAAAATAGTCAATCTCAAGTGTCCCATATCAAGATTTTGCATGTTGGGTGATTTGTATATCTCAAACTCTCAATTGCCCTGACGAAAATTTTGTAGATGCTATTAGGTTATAGAAAACGCCATCTGCCCTGATCAACTGAACATTTTGGTACATTCGAAAGGTAAGAGGACAGAACCCCACAAAGAGTCTAGTTTTGGGTTGTAATTGGCATGTGCTCATTAATAATAGTAGAGAAAGACGAGTGATTGGCTAAGCTTTCTTCACAGGTGACTCTTACAGGATGCACCAACTCTGATAATAAAACATAGGAGTAAAAGGGGGTAGGTAAAATGAACGGTTGTTAGCACTTAGCATCCGATTCAACCACGTGGGTAGCTGAATGCCCTCAAACAGAAAATGTTGTAGCCCGCGTGACAGAAACCAAACGAGTTTAGCAAACTTGTTTGGTAATGATTATGCAGCTCGTGTCCTCCTATATTCAAATTTATATCCTTAACCTCCGTTTATTTCGTAAAAAATTATTTTTAAAAAATATTTATATTTTTCGAATTAAAATTTTTTTATTATTTAAATGAGTTACTAAAAAATATTTTTATTATTTAATTATTTTTTAAAAAATTTATTTTTTAAATAATATTAATATAATTATTAAAATATTAAAAACTATTTATTATTAAAATATATTAAAATTATTTATTATTAAAATTATTAATATTAAAAAAATATAATTTAATAATAATATTTAATATTAAAAAATTATGTTAATATAAAAATACTTGAAATAAAGCTATTTATTATTTTTTATATTATTTATTAATATATTATAATATTACTTATTAATAATATTTATTAATATATTATATTAATAGTATATTATTATTATTAATATATTATTTATTCATATATTATTATAAAATTTATAAATTAAATTAATAATATTTATTATTATATTATTCATTAATATAATATTTTTATGAATATATTATAATATTTTTATGAATATATTATATTAATAGTATATTATTTATTAATATAACATTATTTATTTATTAATATAATATTATTTATAAGTAAAATTATACTAAAAAATATTAATAAATAATTTTTCTCATAAATAATTTTTTTTCAAAAAATATTTTTTTTAAATTCTTGATATAATTTTTAGAAAAATAATATTATTTTTATTGATCAATAAATCATTTTCTATTGACCAATATTTTTTCACCAAATAAATACCTAAAAATATAAAAATTATTTTTCACGATAAAAACAGAGTCTTAGTTCTAAATGTTTGAGGCTGGTAAGTTTTTTTTTTTTTGCCAAAAAGGACTGGTCAGGTGAAAAAGATAATTTTAATTAAAATAAAAATTTGTGTTGATCTATTGCTGATATGACACATCAAATTAGCTATTTTATGCTAAGATTTACAAGTCAAATGGGAGAAAATGAGATGAATCACAAGCTCTCCCTCACTACCTACCAACCTTTGCCCTCCAAGACTTACAGAGGTACCTGAGTGTTAGCTATGCTATGTTAAATGCTGATGTTAATGCTTTGATATAAAGGTAGCAACACTCCTCAATTTCCCATTTCTCATCGAAAACGAACCGGCTTTGCCTTTCATTCCTTTCTTGCCTGCCTCTGAATCTCCTGCAAAGAAAACTAGTAAGTGGTTTTTCCTTCAATTTAGTAATGCTTTGACTTTACCATCTATTTTTCTTTATTCTTAAAAAAAAAACCTTTCTGGTTTCTATATTTTTGCATTTCTCAGTGGGTACTGAAATGGTATTGGTTGATGAAATCCCTTTTCCTCCACATATCACCACTTCCAAGCCACTATCTCTTTTGGGTCATGGTAAGCCTTTTTTCATACTACGTTTTGGTACTTGGTTCTATTAGATCAGAATTCACTGTCTTGTATTAAATTCAATCATTTTTACATGACCCTTCACAAGAAAACTAGTTTCTTTTCCTTGAAAACAAGTCTCATAATAATTTGTTGTTGATTGGTTCTACAATCTGCATCCAATCAATGCCCGCTGTAATGAGTATTGACCTTCTGCGGCTGCTACAGGAATTACCGACATTGAGATTCACTTTCTTCAAATCAAGTTCACAGCAATTGGAGTTTACCTTGAACCTGAAGTTGTAGGACACTTACAACAATGGAAGGGTAAGCCTGGAAACGTGCTAGCAGAAGATGATGACTTCTTTGAGGCTGTTGTTAATGGTACATAAGCCAATTCCCATCATTAATTCAAAGTTGTAAAACCTTTCATTACAATCTGTTTAAAGAACTATGGTTAATTCTTCTTTGATCATATATTGCCCGCAGCTCCAGTGGAGAAATTTCTGAGAGTTGTGGTGATTAAGGAGATCAAAGGTTCCCAATATGGAGTGCAGCTAGAAAGTACTGTGAGGGACAGATTGGCCGCTGTTGACAAATACGAAGAGGAAGAGGAAGAAGCCTTGGAGAAAGTTGTTGAATTCTTCCAGTCTAAATACTTCAAGAAGCACTCAATCATCACATACCATTTTCCAGCAAATTCAGGGACCGCTGAGGTATATTTTGAGACATATGAGCAATACTCTGTATTTAAAAAACCAATCATTCATGTACTAACAACAGACTTTTGTGTGTGAATGTGTGTGCTTGCGCTTGCAGATT
The DNA here is from genome assembly GCF_047325235.1 of Durio zibethinus. Lineage (NCBI taxonomy): Eukaryota > Viridiplantae > Streptophyta > Magnoliopsida > Malvales > Malvaceae > Durio > Durio zibethinus. The sequence goes on from NC_143180.1 coordinate 24,554,799, forward strand.
GCATTTACTACCGAGGGAAAGGAGGAATCGAAAATCAAAGTGGAGAATGCAAATGTGGTTGAGATGATCAAGAAATGGTACTTGGGAGGAACGAGGGGAGTGTCTGCTACCACTATAACCTCCCTAGCTAATGCCCTCTCCGGAGAGTTATGCAAATGAATCTATGCAGTCTAATTATGAGTTCTTCTTTCTAAGTTTGTCTAAGAATGAGCCTGTTTGTTGTGATTCTGTACCTAATAAAGTATGCTATGCAAGTTTGTTAGAGTTTTTCCCATTATTTGGAACCCAATTTCCTTGACCCCCAAGATTGAACAAAACAAAAAAAAATAAAAAATGTACGAGAATTTGATTTCATCTTTTCACTTACATGCTTGATTGCCTATATGAAAGGAACTATATGCGAGAAACAATATGCCCTTAATATATTTCAGGCAAGAATCACTGCTTCTATCTGGTATGCCCTTTACAAGTGTTTCTCGATAGAAGATACTCAGATTCATCCATCGTTCCCAGACGATTGACCCTCTTTTCCAAAGTGTAGGAGAACATTATACATCATCAGCTATTTACTAGTTTTTCACAGACTCTATGTGACAACTCAATCTCACATTAGTAGATTTTAAGAATTTACTATAATATATAAATATAAGCTTAAATTCAAATTTATGAGATGTTTTTTGTGAGATAAAATTATGAGATTTTCGAATCAAAACGAATAATATATTTCAAGTTGATTGGATGCAAGTCTTCACACTCCGACTCATTGAGAGTTTTAAAGAAATTCATGAAGTTGCCTGGATAGAAAGCAATTGCATGGTCTGTCGATGAAATATTAAACTCTTATAATTTCACTGATCAGATTTAATCTCTAACAACCTTAAATACCAAAAAAGAAAGAAACTTCTTATGGAATTCCATGAACCCTCCCTCCATCTCCAACCAAAAGCAAAATTCTCTACCCGAACGTAGAAAGTAATCCTTGATTAAAAGCTCAAAAAGGAGATTGGATTTTAAATTGAATGATATTAGAAATGAAGGTATCTAGCTCATTCTCACGAGTCTAATTGCTTTATTCCTCAAAACCTACTAGAACTAGCTATTGGAGCAGCCAAAGTTCCCAATTGTCAAAGGTTCTTGAATTGATGAACATGATGGAGCAGACCATACATAGTTTTGTGATCTTACACTTGTCAGAGTTTGTACCCTTAAAACTGGATCCTGTTTAACTCTTTAAGTTCAAATCCCATTTTTTTTTCTTTTTAAAAAGAAATAATAATAAGAGAACTGAAGGATATATATACAAACTTCAGGACGTTGGCTTGCTGATTTGCGGTATCCCAACTACCAAAAGAAGTACAAAAAGTTAGAGGTAAATCCAAACTTGTACCTAACATTTACATTGACTAGATCGCAAAGAACAATCAAAACATTGCTTTCCCACGTTTAAGATCACAAAATTATGGTCACACAGCATATGTTTTGCAAATTCTCCCAAAAAGAAATAGTCTGGCTTATAGTTGAACAATATGGCTTCCCTTGGGAGATTCTCTTTCCAAGTAATTCTATCCAAAAATCTGGCATGTCCTCCTACTTGAATCTCAACAACAGATTTGCATGAAAACAGTTTACAGCCACCTGTTTTAAATTGAGGCTTTTGACTAATCAAATGCTAACTATAAAGAGTGGTTAAGGCCATTCAATTATTCAAAAGATTCCACTGGCCATTTGATTTCCCTAGCTTTCCCTTCTAACTCCAATTGTGTGCTTCCGTGACAAACTTTTTCACTACAGTAGTACTTTTGTCCTTTGTATGGAGTTACTCATAATTGAAAATGCTGGTGACTATGGATTAGTGGGCAAGTGGGCATTATATTATGTAAAACAAATGCCAAGCCAAGCTCCACAAGTGAGCAAGACAAATTCTTTGCTGCAATCCTTTGGAATTTAGGAAAAAATCTTAGAAATCGACATAGATGAACAAGGTAAGGAGAAGGAGAGATGGTGGTCCAATTATGATGAATCATGCGCATGACAATGTCTTTATCCTCAATACTAAGACAATGCTTTGGAGTCATGTGTTGCATCAATGACTTTACTTATGTGGAGCTAGAATGAAGGCCCAGAGGCCATAGCAGAGTTAAAAAAAAAAAAAAAAGATGAGTTTTGAAGAATTGAGATACCATTCTATAAGCATAAATTGTTGATTCCTTATGCTTCATATGCCTATATACTAAAGCGATCATCTCCATTACACTTTACTTTTTGTGATTCTAAGTGCTTGAGAAATGATACTCTATTTTGCGATTCCTATTTCTTTTCTATAAGCAACCAATCTCCTGTGTCATATTCAAACCAACAAAAGGAAGGAAAATCATTTTATCAAAGCTGGAATTTTTTTAATGACGTCCTTTATTTGACCAAGGAACATGATTTTTGAGACATTCATTTGGGGATTGTCCAGTTGGTGACTTGCAAAATCGTTCTATTTACTACTACTATAAAAATACTCTATATACAAAGTGTTAAATTGGGTAAAGTGTAAGAAAATCAAGAGTTTGTTCTCTAAATACAAAGTTGTGTTTAACTTTATCTAATACTCCTAATAAGTTTCACTTGAAGAGAAAGCTGTCAAAAGAAAACTACACATGAAGCCTATAATACCTAACAATGGTAAATCAAAATGACTTTGAAACACTTCTAATGGCTAAATTATATCCATGTTGCATCAGCATGACAGCACTTCAAATGTCAAGTGGCTTCTGGCTGTGAACCATTCTAGACAACAAGGGCTTGCTTACAAACTGTATAGATGCTATGCAATGATGATAACTCAAGGAATCTAAACCCCAGAGCTGGTTTCCTTTTGTAAGGTCTCCATCTGTGAGCACTGTTCAGTTGGCAGCACATTTAAAGACCTAATCTGAGATATCAATTCTGAAATAAAAGTTAGCAAGCAGGAGAGAGTCACCGCCCAAGCTGAAATTATGGAGGTCTTTCTCAGTTCCATTTTGCTGATGAACCTGAAAACTTCCTATTAATTTTCAAACTCCTTGTTGAGTGATTGTGAACCTTAAACTCCTTAAAAAAATCATAGTTTGTCATAAGTGTAACAATCCTTCTTTCTATGCAAAGGTTGAAAACAGGTGCATCGATTATATTTCTCAATAGAATCATCACAATCACATACAGCTGCACATCAATTGGTATGGATTTTTGCCTATAATCATGAAGAAAAGCAATAAGTCTATGGTACTCCAGAGAAATTTTCAATCTCCCACTGCAAAGAATGTAGAGGAACAGCAAAACCTCAGAAAGCCTCAGACCATTTCTATTTTCTTTTGCAGTTCATTAGCAATCAATATTTCTCTCTATTCATATACATAAACAAACTTAAAAAAATGTCAAACAACAATAATAAAAAAAAAAGCTACTCTATAGCCCCCTTTCTCAGCTGGTTAAGAACTATTTCAAAACCAGGATCAACCAATCTCCTCTGCAGCGAGTGGAACATCGGCTAGTCCACCTGATGAATTCCCATGTTGCTGGATTCCAGCCTCTATCTCTGGTGCAGCATCAGAACTAGTTGCCTGCTCTAGCAATGATTGCCTGCAAGTTGGACAGGATGAGTGTGACTGCAACCATGTATCTATACACCTTACATGAAAACCATGGTTACATTTTGGCAACACCCTGACTTTTTCACCATCAATAAATTCTCCAAGGCAAATTGGACAATCCGTAGCCTTCATATTTGTCCCTGAACTATATATGGCCACAGGAATCTGGCGCAATGCGCTCTTCCTCAGGCCTGTTGCAGTTAGACGTACCACAGTCTCATCTGGGGTCTCAATAGCAAACCTTCTGCCACAACGCAAAGCACAACGCACAATAGAGTTTAGCCCTAGAGCACATATCAGTGCACAAAGCAAAGCTGCTAGGATGATCACCATGTTGGTATCAAAACTGGCTTCATTGGATAAAGAACTGCGCGTTCTGTTTCCATTTGTTGGTGCTGCGCTTGATTGCGTATCAAGGAGAAGGCGGTGTGGGCGGTGATGAAGAGTCACCATTGCTATTTTAGCTTGTATATCACCAATTATCAAGCACCAAACCCAAAAGCCTATAAATAGTTGAAAATTCTACTACCCTTTTTGAATTTAGGACGTTTTCTTGAGGCCTATTTGATGAACTTAGGCATACAGGCTTCTAACTTCTTTGCTCCTTATTCTTTCTTCGGTGAATCGAACCACAAAGGTTACTGGAAGAAGAGAATTCATCTCTCTCATTTGCTGAATAAAATAAATCCTTTGCTTGTTTGCTTCAACTTCCTGGAGTCCTGGCTTGATATGCAAGGATGGTGGTTGAAAGTATTACAGGCTGAAGCTTCACTTGCTGCTGATATATAGAGAGTGAAGGCTTAAGCTTCCTTTGTTTTGGTTCTTGTTGATCAGCTTTCAACTAAAGAGAGATATGGAGCTTTTGAGTCCAGGATATGTCTGTCAGGATTCCAACTAGATGAAGACAACAGTAAAAAGCATCTTCTTGGGTGATTAAAGGAAAAGAGAGGGCTTTCATAGTACATCAAAGAGTGAGAATGCAAAAATTTTCTGGCTTTGTAATTTCTTTCTCCATCAGATCATCAACTACCTTACATGGAAAAGCAAACAGGATTGAAGATCTAATACGGATTATGAGGACAATAATTTGGCCGCCTTACCATGGTTTACTGTTTACTGTAATTTCTAGCAGAAAAAGTTGGAAATTCTTTGCTTGCAGTTCAAGGATCAAATTATATATAAATGGGCCATGGAAAGAGATAAGGAAGGGGTTCTCAAGGTGCTGATAGTTTCTTTTGGACGGAGGAAATGGCACTGCTGGGTTCCACATGTATGATATGAGAGAAGATGCCACAAATACCATATGAAATATAATTAAGACCCGGGTTTGAATTTTATTTTTTCATGAGAATATTTTAAAATTAAAATATTTTTTAACTAACAAATCAATTAATAAATTAAAATATAATCAAAATAACGTACAGTAAGACTTGAATATAAAATTTAATAAATTTACATAAAAAAATATAAATTTAAAAATTGAGTTTGAAATTAAGACCCAAGTTCAATTTTCTTTCTGTGTAGAGAGCATTCGAAAATAAAATTTTAAATGCAATTTATAAAAAAAGTTTTAAAAGAAGATTAGATGAAACAAAGCTTGAAAATATCCTAAACATCTTTTAAAAAAACCTGGAAAAATAATTAAGATATGTATTTGATGTCCTGTCAATGCATTATTCTTGAGAGATCAAATGAGAGGCACAAGGGTTGGAAAGGTGGCTAAGGAATTTTTAATTATGGCACCTGATCCCACATAAAATTAGTTTATGGAGAAAAAGAAAATGCTTATTCTTTAGCACCAAATCAATCTCCACTCTTGCTGTAATTAAAAGGTGAAGCAACAAGATTATTCATTTCAGCCAATGCTCATCTTTTCATCCCTTTATGGTTGAGATAATGGCAATGTGTTTATGCTTTTGTAGAAAAATCTAACCTAATCTAATATTAATTTGTAGTTTATTAGAGATTTATCCCAAAGAATATAATTATTTCATCACGAGTATGGTAACCCATTTTTTTCTACCAAATAATGTCAGTGATAGCTTTTACCGACACTAATTGAAGGATCAATGGATTATAAGTAAAGTGGTAATTAGACGGTTAATGAATTTAAATTATAATTAAATATATAATTATTAATTTTTTTATCGAATTCAAATTTAAATAAATTTTTTTTATTAAATCGAGTTCGAATTTGAATGAATTGATATATATATATATATATATATATATATATATATATTGATATGGGTCAACTTTTAGTGCTCTAATTAGAAGCACCAAAATCTGGCAAGTATTTATAATGCAGTAAAACTAGAGGTAATTTTAAGTCTGGTTAAGGTTGATGAGTCAAATGAAAATGAGCTCAAAAGCAGCCAAAACTAGCCGTCAATTATTTTTTTCATCATCTTCATCTCAAAGATGCCAACAGATGAGAAGCTGGTTCAAGGAAGTGAAATGGTTTTTTTTTTCTTTGAAATGGTTTTTTTTTTCTTTTTTTTTTTTATTTTCCCCTTTGTTTGAATCCAAGTTTCTCCTGTTTGATGGAGATATATTATACCTGTGAAACTACCATGTGAAAGAAAAGAATGGGCCACATGGAGGTAGAGACGATATTGGCAAAAGCATTATCTCCATGGCCACCTAGCAAGAGTTCAAGAGGTCATGTTTGGCATAGTTCGTTGTCTTTGTGATGCTTTCAGCCTCCTATTGAAAAAATGAATAAATATAATTAGGGTTGACATCGGGTCGGGATTGGGACGGGTTTTGCTCGTTTCAAATTCGACTTGACTTAATGCTTTAATAAATTCGAATTTGATCTTATCCGAAATTTTTTTTGTTTTTTTTATACTCGAACCTGATCCAATCCGATACTATATAAATCGTACATGATCCAATTTGAAATTAATAAAATATTATTTTTTAAAAATATAAAATATTATTTTTAAATATAAATATTTAAAAATATCATTATATAAATATATATATATAATTAAAAAATTAAAAAATTAATTAAAAAAATTATTTATGTATATATCGGGTCGGATAGGGTCGGGTTTACTTAAAACTTGACCTCGACTTTGTCTTCATGCTATCCGACCCCACACCCGATTTTCAAGGAAAAAAACCGACTCTAAAAGGTCAGATCGAACCAAAATTCGTCGGATACGAATTTTTTTGCCTTCTCTAAATATAATATAATATATATGTAAAAATTTAAACTTAAATTTATAAGATGTTTTTATGAAATAAAATCATAAAATCTTAATGTTAAAGCGAATAATATTTTATAAATTAAGTATGAATTTTCATAAATACTATTAGAATGATCATCAATCGATAAAAAATAAGTGTTACAACATAAAAATCATAAAATATTACATGATGAAACCATGAGTATCACTAAATGCTATAAGGTGAAAAGTCATTTTTAAAATCTTAATATTTTATGTGATTTTGATTTTATAATTTGATTTGATTTAATTAAAATATTAAAATTTAAAAGTTAAGTGATTATAACGGTCTTAATCTCATAATAAAAAAATATATAAATATCATATGATATATATATATATGTGAAATATTTTTTATAAAATAAAATTTTAAAATTTTAAAATCAAAATAAATAATATTTCACAAATTAAAATTAAAAGTAGGTGCCTACAGTCTTAGCCCCTCGCCCTGACCCTAGCTGCTGGACTCTCAATTTTCACACGCTAAAATACTTGTCTCTCTGCATTTGATCCACGGCCACTGCTCCAATTATGTTCAATCGAAAACGCTCTTTGGTCTAAAGCAAAGCTACTAGAAAAAGCACGGACAGTAAGCAGCAGTAGCTATCAATTTCATTATTTCATATATATAAATATATATTTGTATACATACATGATTGAAAAAATTTACGTTTAATAATTTAAAATATGATATAAATATAATATAAAATATAAAAATAATATAATTTAAATTTTTAATAATATTTATATTTAAATTTAATAAAATAAAATATATATTTTATATTTTTATATTAATATAAATTATAATATATAATTTTTATATAAAATATAACATGAATTTTAAAATTTTAAAATTTTACACCATATAAATATATAAATCACGAAAAAATGTACCTATATGTCCATTATTATCCACATTTTGAAATACAACCTTCATGTTACACTTTTTATCTATTAAAATTTGATTGCACTGAGATCTCACTTGATTACCAAGTGTTTTAATTATGAAATTTGGGACATGAGATTAGCAATTTTTTCATGGCTATTGCCTTTTTCTTGTTCAAAGATTATACAATTTGAACACTATTAGTATAGTATATTGCAATTACTATAATCTTGATTTTTCTTTTAATGTGAAGTTGATGTGAGGGAAAGGCTAACATGTCCCATGGTTGCAGAAACTATAGTTAGTGTATGTTTGGGACAGCTGAGCCCACAAAAATATGAATGATCATCCATCAGCCACATAAATTTCACTTGGCATACTAGTAGACTATTTGTACTTTAGTAATATCTCTCCAATAATTTCACATTCATGTTTCTATTCACATCAACCACCTCTTTTAATGATAGAAAAATATAAATAAGCTGACAATGTAAAAATATATATGAGAATATAATATAAATAAAAAATATGAAAATAATATAATATAATAATTATATATAAATTTAATAAAATAAAAAAAAAATTTTAGTATTGATATAAATTATGACATATAATTATCGTGTAAAATAATATATAAATACATAAATTTTTTAAACATTTTAAATTTTAAAAAAATGTTGTAAGTGATACAATGTAACTTACAAAGTGTATTTATAAAAAAAAAAGAAAGATAAAATGTCTTATACTAAACTAAAATTATTTATTTGAAATATTTTCAAGCTTGTATGGTTGTGGAATTTAAATAAGCTATGATCACATTATAAGAAAAAAATTTTAAAAAATCAAATTTTCGTAATTGAAGTTTTAAAACGACATCGTTCTAACAACTTCCTGTAGTTCTTTTCTTTTCTCCATTTTTTTTCTCAGATTTCGACAATCGGGCGTCAGCTCCCTTTCTCTCACGTTTCTCTTTTGAGATCTGAATCTAAAAAGAATCACTAAAATGGATGATCCGCCAAGTCTAAACCCGAACCCTGATCCAACAATTCCCTCCAATGCATCATCCACCACCGTAAAGACGCCGTCTTTAGCCAAGCCAACCGCATTTCGAGGCTCTTACCACAGGCGAGCCCAGTCCGAAGTACAATTTCGGATCCCGGACGACTTGGATCTCGTGTCCGACCCTTTCGAAGGGTTGGGATCCGAAGATGACCTGTTTTGTAGTTACATGGACATTGAGAAGCTAGGGGGATCATCGAAGGGAGCGGACGAAGGAGGGGGGGCTGCTGGGTCTTCGAGTGGTGGGTCGGGTCAGAACCCGAAAGGAGAGGAAATGAGTGGTGGGTCGGTGATGGCGGAGAAGAATAATGCAGGAGGGAAAGGAAGGCATAGGCATAGTATTTCGGTTGATGGGTGTTCGATAATGGAGTCGATTGAAGCTAAGAAAGCTATGGCTCCTGATAAGCTTGCTGAATTGTGGACTATTGATCCAAAGAGAGCTAAAAGGTTTGGGAATTACTTCTTTTTTTAGTGAATTTGGGTTTTGGCACTTATGAGATTGTAGAAGAAGTTGAAAGTTTGTAACTTTTAGTGTAAAGCTTGTGTTTTTGTTTGTTCTCGGTAGATTATTAGGGGAAATTATTAGAAGAACGTAATATCTTTTTGTTTAAAGAATTTGTATTTTTGTATTTTTGTATTTTTTTTGTTTTTTGTTTGAGGATGGTTTTATCCTTTTCTGTTATTTGTTTTCATGGGCATTATGATTGTTTCGTTGAAGTGATTTGTTAATCTTTAATGGTGAAGTTGACCTTTTTTGGGCCGTTTAGGAAGTAAAGTGAGGACCTTAAGAATTTGGAACTTGGAAATATATATATATTTGGGAGGGTGAAATTTGAAAGAAATTGGGAGTTATTTAGAACAAATGAATTTTATGTAACTAATAATTGATGTCAATATATGAGTTTTTCCCAATTCTAGGTTCTTTTTATGGATCATGCATATGCTTCTTAGCTCATTCTCTTATTTCATGGGCATTATGGTTGTATTGTAGACAATTTTTTTTTAATAATGTAGTGCTTCAGTGGACTTTTCTCACCCCTTGATGAATGGAGTTTTTGATACTTTAGCAAGTTTAGTTTCATAGAAATTCTTAAGAGTATGCATTTCATGAACCAAAATTCATGTAAACTATCAGGTGTCTTCTATTTACCTGTGATTTTTTATGCAAAATGTTTATTTGGCTTTTTCTTTTTTTTTTTTTGGAGAAAACACACTATAAATATTTTTCTAAATTTTGGTGATTTGTTTTGTACTATGATTAGGAGATGGAATAAATGCTTTCTGAATTATTGAAGTAACCATAATTACCAAATGGCATAATTGTTTTAGTAAATAAGATCAGAATTTGCATTGTGTCATCTCTATTTCAAATCGCTAAGTAATTTTGTTTGTCTAGGGGAATTTAAGCATATGTGTGGACTGTTTCATCATCTAATGTTGTAATGGTATGGTCATAAGTAGGGCGTATTTCATGTGGGTATCACTAAACATTTGCTTCATAGATACTAACAAAATTCATAATTGATTAATTTGATAGGCTTGTTCTTGATTGTAAACTAATTGATCATGTCACTCTTTGTCCTAAATGATTGTTTAGGTTTTTTTAATAGTCTTATTTTATTCTTTTTAAAATCTGATAATCAGTTATATAATAATTTTTTGTCATGTCACACCTTGCCTTTTAAAAGATCTGGTCTATAAGGCCAGTTTTGTCACCATATTTCATTCTGTACTGGGATGCCATTACCATTAGTATAACCAAAGAGACTGATAGGCAGTTATGATTTCGTTGAAATCATAATTGAAATATTTCTCCATTTTGCACATTTGAATGCTGTTGGTTTCATTTAAGTTTTAATCTCTGGGGAAATGAGCTGTTCTTTCCAAACTTTGGAACTTTCAATAATGGGTTTGGTAAGGTGACGTGTGCACGGATTTTCTATATTGGTATGTGATGACATTTTTTTCATTCATGTTTTCTAGTGTTCGAGAGCCTCTGAACTCAACACATTTTATTTACTGATAAGGCATATCTTGTCTTAAATACATAAGCATCCAGTGACATGGTTGAGTTAGAGCAGTTATCATCTCTCCAGTCAACACCCCTCATTCCTTAGTTGGAATGGAAATTATCTCCCGTAGATTTGACAATCTCATATTATGTGGTGAGATTTGGGTTTACATTCAAGTTTCCGCTAAGAAAGTACATAATTTGTGTAGGATCATTGCAAATCGGCAGTCAGCCACTCGCTCTAAAGAGAGAAAAGCCCGATATATATCTGAACTGGAGAGGAAAGTCCAAACACTCCAAACGGAAGCAACTACTCTTTCTGCACAACTAACCCTATTCCAGGTTTTGGTCAAACATTTACCCGTCTCTTTGCATAATTTTGGAGCTTCTTTATGGTGACTATTTGCTTTCCTTCGAATGGGAATTACAGATCTACATATTAAATTATTAATATTTGGCGATTCTACTTTCTTATAAATGAAAAGCTTTCTTGCATTAAGGGCTTTCGTTCTTGGTTCATTCTTTTATTGTGGATGTGGTTGCACATGCTTCTGATTCTCTGTTAAAGGCATCTGATTGTCTGAAATTTCTTTTACTTTTGGATATGTTCCATCTTATGTTGCCTTTTTCTTTCTTTATTGACTAACACCTGAATGTTAATAGCCTTGATTCTTGTGTTCTACTATAGAGAGATACAACAGGCTTGACTACTGAGAACACTGAGCTTAAGCTACGGCTACAATCTATGGAACAACAGGCTCAGCTACGTGATGGTATGTTATTCTCTCCAAGATGGCTTCAAAGGTGTATATATGTTTCATGGACATGTTCATTTGCTACACAAGTTAAGCAGTTTTTTTTTTTTTTTTAACCACATCTACTCAATGATAAGAAACAAAACAAAATGGCATTGGACCAGTCAAAACTAGTGATTCCCCTTTTAAGTAATGTTCTAGGCATTAATTTTAGAGCTCAAGCTTTGGCTAGCATTAATAATTGTCCATTTGCATGGAGATATCTGGTCATGTTTGTATCATGTCCCTGCTAGTTCTCTCATGAAAACTACTGCAGAGAGTTGTTCATTGCTGGGTATAGTTTTTCTCATTGTCCATTTCTGACTACAGCTCTAAATGAAGCACTGAAGAATGAAGTAGAGAGGCTCATGATTGCTACTGGAGAAATAATGATACCGACAGATACTTATAATTTGGGAATGCACCATATACCATACACCCAATCTTCTTTCTTTCCTCACCAGCCACAGCAAATGCAAGTCGACACCCAGAATATACAAATGCCACCATTTCATCCCTTCCAATCTAACATGTTGACACCTAATAAGTCTGTGGTAGCTAACTCACATGCCTTCGCCGGAATGATGCAACAGGATCCTCTTAGCCGATTGAAGGGGCTTGATATCAGCAGGGGTTCCCAGTTAGTGAAATCTGAAGGCCCCTCAATTTCTGCCGGTAAAAGCAGAGGAACAGTATGATACAAATTTTGCTAATCTACACCTTGCCCTGGCCTATTTGTTGCATTGTTCGTAGACTGACCTTGTTGACATCGAAAGGTACTATTTGATTGAATGCAATTCTTTTAATGTGAATGGGATTTTAGTTTTTCTCCAGCTTTGCTAGGTCTTCAGATATTCAAGATTCTTTCCTTGTGGGTTCAAATTCATTTTTTTGGAGCAATGATGTGGGAATAGAAGTTTGATCCCTAGGAGTAGATTAGTGCAACATTTCCAAACCAGCTGTTCCCATTGTATCGATGGTTAAGTATCTTCAAATTGCTTTTGTTTCAGTTGACGATTCACTCTCCCTCTCGAATAGGTGTGTGTACAACCGTAAATGTATCAGGCTATCTGATTGTAGTGCCCTGAGTTTTTTGATTTCCTGGCTCGGTTGAACCCTCAAGGATAATAGAGGCCTTAGTTGCCATTGCTTGTCACTTAATAATTTGGTCTGATTACTTGTGACTTGTGAATGCATCATTGTGGTGATCTATACTCTGTTGAGAGATATCTTAGAGTTACAACTTTGTTCATTACTTTGTTAGGGTGCACATGGTTAAGCAAGAGTCCACTTTCTTTTCTTTTCTTTTCTTTTTATTTATTTATTTATTTATTTTATTTTTACATATGGGAAGGGGAGGTACAAGAGGGATTGAAGATTCGAATGTTGGATCAGAGTCACAAAAATCTATGACCATTTGCTAGTCTGAATAGATTTGTTATGCTCAAAAGGTTAAAGATCTCAAATGCTAACGATCTTGGACACCAACTTGTTATCTTAGCTTAGCCCATGAGGTAAATTGAAAAGCCTAACCCCACACAATAACACATCAAAATGTAGTAGTTTTAATGATTGGCTTTTGCATAATCCAATCCAAATCTTCGTGGGCATACACAAGACAAACCATTCCTCTGCATTTCCAAGAAGAAGGAATAGTGGAATACGATAATTAAACACTGCAGCAGCAGCAGCACTATTATTTTCATTTCAACGGAATATAGTAGAAGGAATAGTGGAATACGATCAGCAGCAGCAGCACTATTATTTTCATTTCAACAGAATATGGTAATAGAAGCTATTGCTGAGCTGTAGCTGCCACTGCTGCTTAGCTGAAACCCTGGCAATTATTTTCTCCAACCCGCTGCAGCCTGTATAGATAGTGGCTGCCGGCTACTGCTGCTTTACTCTTTGTTTCCTCTCAGTGCACCCTACAAAGATTGTTGAAGAAATATGACTTATAATTTCTGTAAACTCAGCATTCACTGCTATATATATAGCAATCTAATGCTTCCAATTTCCATTAGCAAAAGGCAATTTCAAATCTTGTTTTTTTTGTTTGTCTAGTATAGTCTGGCTATCAAAATGGGTTATCATTGATCAGGAAACTTACTGAGAGCAGTCAGGATTCAGACTCGTAATACGATAGCCGATGTTGACTTTACACATAACTGGAAGCCGTTGAACTTGATTGAAATCGAGCCTATGACGCATACGAAACTGAGCACCAAGATTCTTTAAGCAATTGCAAACTTGTCGTCGAGCTGCAGTATTCTTGGCTTTGGAATTCAGTGAACGAATGCCTGTGCAACAATGCCCGAATGAGCTCCTGGTCGCCAAGTATGTCACGCACGGCATGAGCATCTGACTCACCTCAGGGCAAGTTTGAGCATGAACCAATATAGGAGCATCAGTCATCAAGAATATAAGCATAAATGTGCATATAAGCTTGCAGGTCAGAGAGCTTCTAGACATGATTACCATTACCTCTTTCGCAAACAATGGGATGGTTGAAACTTGAACGAATTTAGCCAAAAATGTGAAGTCCTCCTGAGAAGAGCTAGATCTTTATTGAAACATGGCAATTATTGTGGTTGTTGGGACTGGTTTGGAGCATTTATTAAATGGCCATTCTCACAGGAACATTTTGAAAAGTCCTCAGACAGACATTATCATATGGAAAGGTAAGGAAACTTACAAACTTCTTCGAAATCATTCACAACACAGTTTCTAGTTGCAGTTTTGAGTGATTTTCACAAGCAAGAAATGCTTCCATTTAGGTTTAACAAGGTAAAAACTGTTTGGAACACGAAATATCAGTAACAGAATGATTGAATTAGTTCAAATGTCTGCGTAGAAAGTGCTGGTAAGGGCTCCATATATTGTGGTAAGTGGACCATGGCAGTTACTATGGTTGTTGGGAGACCTTGGAATGCTATCAAACTCTTTATACATATTGCAACCAAGCATTGGTCGACTAAGGTCGTGAAAGCTAGTCAAATATGAAGGATTTTTCAATCAGATTTACTAAACAAATTCTTTCTTTTTCTTCTTTGTTGGTGTATATATATGTTAATACGTATGGAAACAGGCAAAGGGTCTGGATCAGAAGTAAGCTGGAGTTGTATGTGTGCACGCCTAAGGGTGGAGGGTTGTGGCTGAGGAGATCAGAATGCAGGAATGAGGCTTCTGATTTAAGACTAATTTGGTGTCTATCTGCTCATCTGCTTCCTAATAGATTGCTTGGGGTTACATATCTTTATTTGAGAAATAGATTACATGGTCAGCTTAAGTGCCGAGTAAGTGCTCCTATAGCTGGAGGAAGATTCTTGAATTTACGCCGGAAATCCAATTAAATATGACACAGCATTGTTGATGGGGCTTCCTTCTATTTTTCTATCACATGACAATTGACATGAGTTGGGTCCTTTGTTTCTCAAATTTGGGCCTAAAGAGTGTTCATGATGCAGGGATTAGTTGGTATGAGAGGGCTTTTGCCTTGGAATGTTGTCAATTATATTACCTACGGACTTAATATTCTGTTTGAGAAGAATATTAAAACACTTTTTACTACTTTAATTTAAACAGAACGCTTGTTGTTTGAAGAGACCCAATCTGTTATTAGACTCAGAAATTAGAATTGAATTTTCTAGAGAATGTTGCAAGCTGTTGCATTAAATATCACCTTTGATCTAGTCGGAGAGTTGCTAGCAATGTCCTAATCTGTGCTTGCCGTTGGTTGATGCAGTTTTCTGCTTTGTAGGGACAAGCTTCCACTTACGTGTTATCAACCTCTCATTCTGGTAAAATCAAAAGTAAATAGTAACAATAGTAACTCAAAATTTTGGACTCTCTTTCCATTCCGTTTGACATTTTCAGGATAATATTTCACAAATTAAGTGTGAATTTCCACAATTTATTCTCATGCAACATGAATACTAGTGTCATTAAAAGTTTATCAAAGAGTTGAGGCTTGACTATAAGAATATATATATATATATATATATATATATATATATATATATATATGTAGCCAAGTTTGTGAATGAGAAAAACACTGAGCTTTTCCTTTTACATTCACAATAAGTTGATTATCAATCAGTTCTGTTAGAAAGGCAAATTTTTTCACCATTGAAAACATATTTTTTCAATAGGACACAAAATCAGGGTTTAGGCTACCAAACTTAACTACCTTGCCACTTGCAAGGGTCTCAGCAGCCCCACAATCTGAGCTTCCAATTAAATGCACATGGCAGGGTGCTGAAACTTTTAGTTAGAACTGCTTTATGATGGAACTTGGAAGCCTCAAGTGGGTCTGTTTTGAGGCTGATGTATGTGACCATGGTTTCTAAAGACCATCGGAAGGTTACCCTTCACTCGGCTCTGAGTTAATGGATAATGGTCCCATTTTCCATGAAGATTGTAGCGAGATGTTAGCCTCTTTGCAAGTGGGACAAAGAGACAATCCCTTGTGGAGGGCACTCTCATTGGCGCCTAACACACAACATTTGGATAAAACCCACCTGACTTTTTGTGGATCTCATTTCAAGCTTTGATTAATGTTGTCCCTAGGAAAATTGCCCTGAGAGCTTTATGGTCACAAATCTTAATCCTACCGATATAGCGACAGAAGACAGATTAAATATAGAAAATCCCATACCATTTGATTTTTTTTATCCATTTTTTTAAATTAAAAAAGAAAAGAATTTTGAAAAACTTGTCATAACGTCTAGATCCGGGGATCTATCGCTAGACATTGACTTTAAGGAGTCGCCACCAATCTTTTTTATCTAGGTGCGATTGGCCACCTAAAGAATCTGTCCTTTCAGGGAACACCTAAGCTTAAGGGTCCCTAGAAGAATAGGTTCAGGTCTGCTAACCAGAACAGGGTTCGGGAGTTCGGTTACGTGTGAGGAAGGTTATAGCACCCTCACAACGCCCATCAAAAGATGGTACCAGCTTAAATTTGTGTTATCCAAAAGCTTTAAAATTTTACCAAGTAGTTAATTATTGAAAATTATTCTCAATTGACTCTAATACTTTTAGCAGAAAATTGAGAAAATTTTCTCACCTCAGGAGTATGCAAGAAAAACTACTGTTTCACTTACAGAGGCTCCGTCGTCGGATTATT
This sequence comes from Durio zibethinus, assembly GCF_047325235.1. Classification (NCBI taxonomy): domain Eukaryota; kingdom Viridiplantae; phylum Streptophyta; class Magnoliopsida; order Malvales; family Malvaceae; genus Durio; species Durio zibethinus. Next base: position 24,571,527 of record NC_143180.1, read on the forward strand.
TAAAGAAAAAAACAAAATCAAAATTAAGATAGAAAGGAAGGAAAGAATGATTTTTTTTTGTAGGGAAGATTGATACTTTCAACTTTTCCCCAAAAATATTTTTTGAAAATTTCGATTTTCAAGGAAAATTGATACTTTCAACTTTTCCTCAAAAACCCTTTTTTTGAAAATTTATTTCTAGGGAAAATTGATACTTTCAACTTTTTCCCAAAAATATTTTTTTTGGAAATTTATTTTTCTTTTAAGGAAAATTGATACTTTCAACTTTTCCCTAAAAATATTTTTTTTTGAAATTTATTTCTGAGGAAAATTGATACTTTCAACTTTTCCCCAAAAATATTTTTTAGAAATTTATTTCTAAGGAAAATTGATACTTTCAACTTTTCCCTAAAAATATTTTTTTTTGGAAATTTATTTTTCTTTTAAGGAAAATTGATACTTTCAACTTTTCCCTAAAAATATTTTTTGGAAATTTATTTTTCTTTTAAGGAAAATTGATACTTTCAACTTTTCCGTAAAAATATATTTTTTTGGAATTTTTTATTTTTATTTAAAGAAAATAAAATAATAAAAAATAAATAAAAAGAATATTACATAAACCTAATCTAATAAATAAAAAATAGAATAAACAAATAAACAAAGAAAGAAAGAAAGAAAAAAAAAAACCTGGAGCCGCTCGGATCGCGGCTCGGCTCGGCTCAAGGCAGGGAAACGGCTCGGGGGAGCGGCTTGGTAGCTTGGCTCAGCTCGGCTCGGCTCGGAGGGGGGCTGGCACGCGCGGGTCAGAAAGCGGGTCGACGCCTGGGTCGGGTCGGGTTCGACAAAACGCGCGGATCCTCTAGGTTACTTAAGGCCAAAACGACGTCGTTTTAAAAGGGTATAAAAGATACTTTCCTTTGTTTTTCGACAGAACCCTTCTCCTCTCTCTCTCTCTTCTTCCTTTTTCCTCTTCCTTCTCTCTAAAAACTGAAGAACACCGGTGGAATTTTTGCCAGATTCTGGAAAAAGGTGCCGAAATCTAGAAATTTCATCGGAAGTTGGTCGGAAGATCACCGGTTTCTGGGATTCTTCGTCGAAAACTGGGTTGGTCGCCAGAAACTTCAAGGTTGGCCTGAATTTTGGTCGGAAAATTCAAACTTCGCCGGAATCTGGAAATTTTCCAAAAATTTCCAGAAAAAATTTTCGCCAAAAATTTCTAAAAAATTTTTCTCACTCCCAGAACACTCCTAAACTTTTCTTAGCTTCCTATACGCCTTCTTTTCTCTCAAATCAGTAGCTTTGCTTACTATTTTCTCTGTGTTTCATTCTGTTCCAGGAGGTGCTTTATATAGGGATTGATCAGGAGTTTCTGATCAATCCCAATTCCCCTTTGGACGGGAATTCAATCTTTGAATCCAGTCTGGACTCTTCTGATTGAATTCCCATTCCCAGTGGGATTCTTCAACTTTCAATCTCAGCCCTCCAAAATCAAATAAATAATAAAAAAAAAATAGATAATTTAGAAAAGATAGGATAAATAAAAAAAAAAAACAATCAGATAATAAAAAAGAATCAGATAAAATTAACAGATAATTTAAAAAAATAAAATAAGATAAACCCAAAAATATATTAAAAATAATAATAATAATAATAATAATATAATAATATATAACTATATACATATAAATATATTCTAAATAAAAATAAATAAATACAGATATACAAAAAAGAAAAAAGAGAAAAAAAGGAAAAAAAATACAAGATAAAAATTCAATTGGGCCTACCCATTTGGGCCAGGCCCAATTGATCTGGGCTTGGACCCAATTGGGTGTCTACAGCTGCCCCTCTTTGCACATTTTCTGTGAAACAGAAATTGCGCAAAGACGTAGACACCCAATCAAGACTCAACTCAACATTTTTTGGTTTTTTTGTTTTTTTTTGTTTTTTGTTTTTTGTTTTTTTGTTTTTTGTTTTTTTTTTTTGTTGTTTTTTTTTTACCAAAGCTCCTCTAAACAGAGGCTCAACGACTTTGAGAAACATAAATTGCTCCTCTAAACAGAGGCAACGGAACTTTGAAAAGTAAATTGCTCCTCTAAACAGAGGCACCACGACTTTGGAAAGTAAATTGCTCCTCTAAACAGAGGCAACGAAACTTTGAAAAGTAAATTGCTCCTCTAAACAGAGGCAACGAAACTTTGAAAGTAAATTGCTCCTCTAAACAGAGGCACCACAACTTTGGAAAAGTAAATTGCTCCTCTAAACAGAGGCACCACGACTTTGAAAAAGTAAATTGCTCCTCTAAACAGAGACAACGAACTTTTGAAAAATAAATTGCTCCTCTAAACAGAGACACCACGACTTTGGAAAGTAAATTGCTCCTCTAAACAGAGGCACCACGACTTTGAAAAATAAATTGCTCCTCTAAACAGAGGTACCATAACTTTGGAAAAGTAAATTGCTCCTCTAAACAGAGGCAACAAACTTTTGAAAAATAAATTGCTCCTCTAAACAGAGGTACCACGACTTTGGAAAAGTAAATTGCTCCTCTAAACAGAGGCACCACGACTTTGGAAAGTAAATTGCTCCTCTAAACAGAGGCACCACGACTTTGAAAAATAAATTGCTCCTCTAAACAGAGGTACCACAACTTTAGAAAAGTAAATTGCTCCTCTAAACAGAGGCAACGAACTTTTGAAAAATAAATTGCTCCTTGACAATCATGTCCAAAGGAGTTGAAAGTTGTGTTTGAAGGGATTTCAAGAGATTATGCCCAAAGGTCTTATAAATCAACCCTGATATCAAGAGACATCCTATTTCAAGGATTAGGAACTTACCTGACAAGTTTCTTCTCCATGTTGCAAAATATCTTCATATTTGTCTTCTCCATATGGGATGTTGGAACACCCCTGCTTCTTGAATTTATACACTATACTTTTCTGAAAGTAGTGTATGCTATGCAATGTGCATGATTTTCAATGCATGCTATGCAAATGTTGGCCAATTAATTCCTGTTCAATGTATAGTACTCAAGTTTCTCAAGCTCTTTTTTTCTTTCTTGGGTGTCAAGCCCTTTGATTCCTCAAGGATCCAATTGCACTGCTCTTCTAAGATCGAACCAGTGTAGCTCTCAATTGTCCTTTCCACTCACATTCTTTCCTTGTTTGGTTTCTCAATACTTTGGAATAAGCTTCATCAATCGATCATCCCTTGACCATCATTCAATGAATTTCTCAGCACTAGCAAATTTCAAAACAAATTTCATCCACCATCACTAGGTCTTTGTCTCAGCATCAACCATTCCAAAACAAACTCTGTCCACTGATTGTTCCCACCATTCGACCAATTCATCCTTGTACTCATCACTTGGTTGTATCGCTTTTCAAGATTTACCCCATCATATTCTCTATTTGGTCACATCATACATCCTTCTAAATCATCTCTTTTAGGTTTCTACCATTTCTTCATCATCTTAGATTTCTTTTCAAATGAATGTAAGATTCTTTTAAACGCATAATCATTCATTCATTATCATTTCAATTCTTAACAAATATAATGCAATCAAGCATTTTCTCAATTCATTCTAGGGGTGAAACAATAAGAGAACAGAAGGTGAATTATGGTAAAGATAATCGATGGAGATCTATTTTGGTAGAAAATAAATGGGAAAGGAAATAAATTGGATGTCATTGAGGTGAATGGTATGTCCAAATGATGAATATTCAAACAATTCTCAACATTAATCTAGGATTTTTTTTTAAAAACTCATTCCATTTACTGTTGAAGTCATCTTGAGCTTGGCGAACTTTGCCCCAGTCTTTGAGGGATCTTCAGATGTCTTTGATCTTTCATTCATGTGAGCCATTTGACCTGGATCTTTTTTTTTTTTTGATACCAAAATCACCCTTTCAGGTTTTCAATTTGGATCTCTTTTTTCATTTTTTCATTTTTTCATTTTTTCCCTTTTTTTTTTTTTCTCTTTTCTCATTTTTCATCCAGTGTTGATATCTTTCATGTAGCATGATTCCATTGCTTCATCATGAGTATATCTTTGCTCAACCTATGATCATTCAAGTTGAGTATTCACATTTGATCCATATGAACTTTTCAAGGTTGTAATGTAGGCCAAGGTGAAGGGTCATAAAAAAATAGATATAATAGGCTTAAAACATGTATTAAAAAGGTTCAAAACCAAAGGATCATTTGATGCAACTTGGCCTTTTGCCCCCACATCATTTCACTACTTTTCTCTTTTCTCACATAAAGGATTCTCATTACTTTGCCCCAAGTCATGTGTGGCTTTTATTTTTCTTTTGCTTTTCTTTCTCTTTCCATTTTTGAGACCTTTTGTGGTGTTTTTTTTTTTTTTTCAAAATTTACCCTCCAGTGTAGAGGGTGATCCTTGGTTGGGGTTCTTAAAAAAAAAAATGATAAGCTCAAAGGGGTAACAATAAATGGTTTTTCAAATGGTAAAAGAAAGATGGTCATTTTTCATCTCAATTGTGAATACCTTTCTTGAACATCATCTATTGAACAAAGCTCATGAACTTGTATAAAAGATTGCACATCTTCAAGACATATCTATTTCACCTTCAGTAACAGCTTACTTTTTGCTCAAATCATCTCCTCACATTGACGTGGATGAGTTCTCAAAATTAAATCCCAGAATTATTGTTATCATTGTCTAAATATTCATCATCTGAAATCTAATAAAGGGAGTATGAAGTTATGAAAGGTAACAAAGCATGGAGTAATGGTCAAGTGAAAGAGAAAAATGTAATGAAATGCATTGACTTGCCTTTATTAAAATGATAACAAGTGAAGTCATATTGCAAAAAGAAATCTAACATTGTTTGAAAAGAAATCCTAAAATGACAGAAGAAACCTTCAACCAGCCTTATCTCCATTGACATCTTGCCCCTCAATTCATTGTGACTCTCCGGACCCTTTCTGTTCTTGACTTTCACTCAGAGTGCTAACATTAGATGTTGTTGCTTTTCCTTGATCAAAACTTACCATTCCATCATTGATCAACCGTTGCACCTTATACTTTAAAGCAGTGCAATTTTCAATGGAATGGCCAGTAATTCCATAGTGGTAGTCGCAGTGGGCTGTAGGATCATACCACTTTGGATATGGTGGTTTAAGCGGTTCCACATGGCTGAGGGCAATCAAATGGCTATTATAGAGTTCTCAATATAACTCTGTATAAGTCATAGGAATTGGATCAAATACAGATTTTTCTCGAGTAGTCTGTTGTTCTCGTGAGCCACTTGCTGGGTTAGTAGGACGAATTTGGGTTCTTACAGGAGCTTGAATGTTAAGACGGTAAGTGGATGAATAAAATGGTTGTGGGGCTAGCTGGTAGGGGTAGGATGAGGCATTATTCACAGCAGGATAGTATGGAGAGTAACCTTGGGATGGATAGGGTTTATAACCTCCGAATTATTGTCTATCAAAGCTCACAGCTTGAGCTTCAGCTTCTTTCTTTTCTGATGTCTTCTTGGTTTCTCCTCCTCTCAACTTGCCATTTTTTATGGCACTTTCAATAATTTCTCCAGAGATTACCATGTCAGCAAAATTCTTTGTTGCATTTCCTATCATCTTTTCATAATATGGAGGCTTTAAAATGCTAACAAACAGTACTGTGGTCTCTTTCTCTGTTAGTGGAGGTTGTACCTGTGAAGCTATATCCCTCCATCTCTGGGCGTATTCTTTAAAAGACTCATTTGACTTTTTCTCTAGATTTTGCAAAGATAAACGATCAGGGGCCAAATCGATGATGTGTCGATATTGGCTAATGAAGTCATGAGCCATATCGCTCCAGGAGCGAATGTGGGTTCTATCCAACTGAACATACCACCTGGCAGCAGAACCAGTAAGACTATCCTGGAAGACATGCATCAAGAGTTTTTCATCATGTGCATGAGCTGCCATCTTCTTGCAATACATGGTGATATGGGTTTTAGGGCACTTTGTACCGTCATATTTTTCAAATTTTGGTACTTTGAATTTATAGGGGATAACCACATCAGGAACTAGGCAGAGCCCAGCAGCATCAACTGACCCATAACAGCTAAATCCTTCCACAGCCCGTAGCCTCTGCTCTAGCATGCTAATTTTGGAGCTTTCCTCAGCTTCCACCCTTACCTTTTCCTTTTCCTTCTCTTCTAGATCAGGAATTGGTTCTGCTATCTTTTCAGTGAAGACAGGATTTATATAGCTATTATACTGCCCTGGGTTAAAAGCTGATGGCATTCCAAGATATGTTGGATATGCAAAATGTTATGGTGGGACCTCTTGGGCAGACTGGGCTTGAGGTGGGCCGAAACCTGAAGGGTACAAAGGGTCAGCCACTTCTTGCTGACTTGTACTTCCTTCAACTCACTTTCCTTTATTCATGTTATTAAGAGCTTTCAGAATCTTGCTTAACTCACTTTCAATCTTCTCCTGTGCTTTTTCTATCTTTTCAAATCTCTGAAAATTTTCCTGCTCCATTTGCCTTGCTCTGGATCTTGTGTTAAATCGATGGGCAGGATTTTCGCTAGATGGAGCTATCCTAGAGCCTTGAGTACCATACTCATGATTAGAAATGTTATGCTTTATGTATGATGCTTTGATACACAAATGAAATGTACATTTTTTGAATGAAATCTAGTATGAAATGAATGCAAATGATTGTGTTGAAATATGATCATGAAAAGAATACAGATGCATACAATCAGACAAATAACATAGTTAGTTCCGTGGATGAAACGTAAGTGATGTTAATGCATAATGTCACATATGATAAAAATAATACACAAAGTTAAACAATCAAATTGATTAGACAAACACTCTTTTTGTGTCATAATTTCAGGGTATATCTATCATTGGGTAGAAAGGGCTCTATCTTAGGTGTAGGCACTCTTAAGGTTCACTACATGCGGTTTTAAGGTCAAAGTCTAAAGGTTCTCAAATTGCTCCTTACATCCCTGTCCATCACAGACTAGTAAGGCACCCTAATCCTCACCCATTACAGGTTACAAGCGGAAAAGGTTCAATTTGAGTGGGAGTATTTCGCTAGCCACTGCGGAGGCATTAGACCTCACGAAAGCAATAGGTACTTTACTCCCTTCTAGAGGGACGGAGCTCGGGTGTAGAGCTCATGTTATGCACATGCACATGAATGGCATAATTAACAAAGTAAATAAAACATGAATGAATAACAACACATATATACAGAAGGGTTCAATTTTATTAGACTTTTGGATAATACAAATTATTTGCTGGCCTGACTCTCAAGGTCCCCAGTGGAGTCGCCAAGCTGTCATAACGTCTAGATCCGGGGATCTATCGCTAGACATTGACTTTAGAGAGTCGTCACCAATCTTTTTTATCTAGGTGCGATTGGCCACCTAAAGAATCTGTCCTTTCAAGGAACACCTAAGCTTAAGGGTCCCTAGAAGAATAGGTTCAGGTCTGCTAATCAGAACAGGGTTCGAGAGTTCGGTTACGTGTGAGGAAGGTTATAGCACCCTCACAACGCCCATCAAAAGATGATACCAGCTTAAATTTGTGTTATCCAAAAGCTTTAAAATTTTACCAAGTAGTTAATTATTAAAAATTATTCTCAATTGACTCTAATACTTTTAGCAGAAAATTGAGACAATTCCCTCACCTCAGGAGTATGCAAGAAAAACTACTGTTTCACTTACAGAGGCTCCGTCGTCGGATTATTTAAAGAAAAAAACAAAATCAAAATTAAGATAGAAAGGAAGGAAAGAATGATTTTTTTTTTGTAGGGAAGATTGATACTTTCAACTTTTCTCCAAAAATATTTTTTGGAAATTTCGATTTTCAAGGAAAATTGATACTTTCAACTTTTCCTCAAAAACCCTTTTTTTGAAAATTTATTTCTAGGGAAAATTGATACTTTCAACTTTTCCCCAAAAATATTTTTTTTGGAAATTTATTTTTCTTTTAAGGAAAATTGATACTTTCAACTTTTCCCTAAAAATTTTTTTTTTTGAAATTTATTTCTGAGGAAAATTGATACTTTCAACTTTTCCCCAAAAATATTTTTTAGAAATTTATTTCTAAGAAAAATTGATACTTTCAACTTTTCCCTAAAAATATTTTTTTTTGGAAATTTATTTTTCTTTTAAGGAAAATTGATACTTTCAACTTTTCCCTAAAAATATATTTTTTTGGAATTTTTTATTTTTATTTAAAGAAAATAAAATAATAAAAAATAAATAAAAATAAATAAAAAGAATATTACATAAACCTAATCTAATAAATAAAAAATAGAATAAACAAATAAACAAAGAAAAAAAAAAAAAAAAAAAAACCTGGAGCGGCTCGGATCGCGGCTCGGCTCAAGGCAGGAAAACGGCTCGGGGGAGCGGTTTGGTAGCTTGGCTCGGCTCGGCTCGGCTCGGAGGGGGGTTGGCACGCGCGGGTCAGAAAGTGGGTCGACGCCCGGGTCGGGTCGGGTTCGGCAAAACTCGCGGATCCTCTGGGTTACTTAAGGCCAAAACGACGTGGTTTTAAAAGGGTATAAAAGACACTTCCCTCTGTTTTTCGACAGAACCCTTCTCCTTTCTCTCTCTCTTCTTCCTTTTTCCTCTCCCTTCTCTCTAAAAACTGAAGAACACCGGTGGAATTTTCGTCGGATTCTGGAAAAAGGTGCCAGAATCTGAAAATTTCACCGAAAGTTGGCCGGAAGATCACCGGTTTCTGGGATTCTTCGTCGGAAACTGGGTTGGTCGCCGGAAACTTCAAGGTTGGCCGGAATTTTGGCCGAAAAATTCAAACTTCGCCGGAATTTTCGCCAGAATCTGGAAATTTCCCAGAAATTTCAAGAAAAAATTTTCGCCAAAAATTTCTAAAAAATTTTTCTCACTCCCAGAACATTCCTAAACTTTTCTTAGCTTCCTATACGCCTCATTTTCTCTCAAATCAGTAGTTTTGCTTACTGTTTTCTCTGTGTTTCATTCTGTTCCAGGAGGTGCTTTATATAGGGATTGATCAGGAGTTTCTGATCAATCACAATTCCCCTTTGGACGGGAATTCAATCTTTGAATCCAGTTTGGACTCTTCTGATTGAATTCCCATTCCCAGTGGGATTCTTCAACTTTCAATCCCAGCCCTCCAAAATCAAATAAATAATAATAAAAAATAAATAATTTAGAAAAGATAGGATAAATAAAAAAAAATAACAATCAGATAATAAAAAAGAATCAGATAAAATTAACAGATAATTTAAAAAAATAAAATAAGATAAACCCAAAAATATATTAAAAAAAAAAATAATAATAAATAATAATAATATAATAATATATAACTATATACATATAAATATATTCTAAATAAAAATAAATAAATACAGATATACAAAAAAAAAAAAAAAATACAGGATAAAAATTCAGTTGGGCCTACCTATTTGGGCCAAGCCCAATTGATCTGGGCCTGGACCCAATTGGGTGTCTACAAAACTAATTGGAAAAAAGGAAAATCTGAACTGTTGATGCTGGCAATGCCAAATCAAGATATGCGTTACATGAAAGAAATCTTCACAGTTCTAACTACTAAAATCTGCCCTCTGGTCTGCCCTCTTCCACTTGTTTCTATTAGGCAAAAGAAACAGATCAAAGATGATTGTTGCCCCCATGCAGGATCGAACTACAGACCTTCAGTTTACAAGACTGACGCTCTACCACTGAGCTATAGCGGCTTTGACATTCGGCAGCCAAAAGTTCAGATCTATAACATTAATTAACAATACAAGAACTTCAATCTGTTTCTTTTTCATATTTTAAAATGAACTTCAATCACTGGGATACTGATATTTTTATTTTATTTTCACATTGTCATCTAGGAGATTTAGGGGGATGGGGATGGTTGGGATCAAATTCATGCCTTACATTCCTTCTTTAGGTTTCTCAATCACTAGGCTAAGAAGCAGAAAGCCAGAACTTGGAATTTTAAGATTATTATACGAAGTATAATATTTTTTTAATGCATTAGGAATCGAAATATTAACTGTGAATTGATACATTTAATGAAAAAATAATACTATAAATAGAATATTAATTAACCTCAACAACTGTCCTAAAACACTCAATAAAATCCTTCCTAATTTGTTCAACATTTTTTATCAACAAGAGAATGACTCCAACTTATAATTTTACTGTTTATTAGAGTATCTTGGCAGAGATGCTCATTGAAATGTTAAAAACAACCTCATGCCACCTTTCCAATATTCCATATTTTCAATATGAAATAGACAAAAATTTTAAGATATGGTGAAAAGAAATTGTAGCACAAAGCATGATTCTCAATCAACATCATGGGGTCAATATCTCATATTATGAATATTTTTATTGCTTTGTATGATTTTATTTAATCTTATATTATTATCAGATTACAATTCAAAACCACTCAAATTCATATGAAAATGATGCATGAATATAAGGGACCGCGAACCCCGGCTCTTGCATGTGCTCCCTAACATGGTAGGGACCCTTCATCGCTAATCAAATCTTTTTATCAGAAATCTTTAAGCCTTTTCTTCCTCTTTAACATATGAAGATACACAGTTTGATCATTGTGAAAAGCTACAAAACCTCAATGTTTACAAAAATTAATCTCCCACGTATGGTAATGATTTCAATCATCGATCAATGATGACAAAAAACCAAGTTTCTGAGTTCTGATATATCGCCTGCGTGTGAATCTGATACTGTATAATGCTAATCAATCAGGTTAAGCAAAGTCATATTGCTAATGTATTTAATTAATGAAAGTTGTTAGTATTATAATTACCGACAAAAGATTCTTTAAGTCACCATCCATAACGATCGATTGATGCTCATCAGCTCATGTGTTAAACTAAAAAAAATGGTTGGTATGGGAAAATAAATATAATGATTCTTGGACATGTACCAGAAACGAGGTTTTAAGATCAGATGCTCATTGCTTTCAGGTTGGCAAGCTTTCGCTGTTATAAGCCAATTGTTATAACATATGGGAGGACAAACAGGAAACCTAATGGGATTTTTATCTTCTACATTCAAAGCCTATGAAAAACATTAAGAATACATTTTCACATGTCCAGACCAGACATGTCCTTGTTACTGATTTGATTTCCCATATTGAATGCCTTGATGATCATTAATTCACCACAGACAGCAATTTTACAATGTGTGAAAGCGAAAGGGTTTAAAATGACTTAGATTGAAGTCTTAAAACAAAATCATTACAATGTGCCCTTGACTAATTCTGTTGCTTCCTTTTTGGGGTTGGATAATATTCCTCTAGAGCCACCAAATTAGACCTGAAAAAAAAAAAAAAAACCAATGTCCCCAATCAAAGGCAATAAAAAGATTTGTCTGGGGCATTGGCGGGATTTCAGGTAATTTAAGGAGAAAATTCCACAAAACTACACGTAAAGAAGCATTATTAGAAGAAAACAAAAGGGAGAGCAGTTAAAAGGAGTAAAGATAATAAGATAAAAACCGAAAGGAGGAAGGGTTGATAAACGCATGTGCAAGTGGGGGCCATGAGGCCTAGCGGTTGGTAGTCTTAACTGGAACATTTGCATGTGCAGACTTTGATCCTTGTATATGACCTGAAAATTTGAAAATATGTTTTCGTGTCCTTGGCTTTTTTTCTTCAACGTGAGGATTGCTTGCTTGTCTCTTCTTCCTATCCAAGTCCACATTGCACCGGGCCCCATTCTTTTTACTTTATTTCCTATATAAACCCTCTCTTCCTTCCCTATGTCACAAGCATCCAGCACTAAACACACCAGCTTTTTAATTAGCCTTTCTCTCCCTCGCCGCTCACTTCAACTAGTATTATTCACAATGGCAATAGCAGCATTGTCTGCAACTTCTCTTCTGCTTTTTGTCTTTAATTTTTGCCTGCCTGGTGCCTTTGGTGACTATGGGGGAGGATGGCAAGGTGGCCATGCTACATTCTATGGTGGTGGTGATGCATCTGGCACAATGGGTAAGTTTAGGGAACTTTTGTCATTTTATACAAAAGGAAATAGAGGAAAAAGGGCAACAAACTTAAAGGTGTGGGGCAATGAAAAGTTAAAGGAAGCTATAATAAGATTATGAGGCTTTGCCCAAGTGGCTTATCCATCTCTTTTACGAGTTGAATTCTAATAAGGTTGGGCTTCAATCACAGCCCTTGCATGGCACCTTTTGGAATATATATATATATATATATATATATATGTATGTATGTATGTATGTATGCAATGAAAAGTTGAAGGAAGCTATAATAAGATTATGAGGCTTTGCCCAAGTGGCTTATCCATCTCTTTTACGAGTTGAATTCTAATAAGGTTGGGCTTCAATCACAGCCCTTGCATGGCACCTTTTGGAATATATATATATATATATATATATATATATATATATGTATGTATGTATGTATGTATGTATGTATGTATGTAATAACTTGTTGTTTTAAGTCCTTTTGTGCACTTCAAAATTGCAATAATTAGTAACTTTAAATGGTTTATAACTTCTAAGTTTACTTAAACTAAGAGTTAGTTTTCTTTTGGCTTCTTATATGCACTGCTGCTATTTCAGGAGGTGCTTGTGGATATGGCAACTTATATAGCCAAGGCTATGGAACTAACACTGCGGCACTTAGCACTGCCTTGTTTAACAATGGATTAAGCTGCGGTTCTTGCTATGAAATGAGGTGTGACAATGACCCCAAATGGTGCCTGCCTGGATCAATAACCGTCACTGCAACCAACTTCTGCCCTCCTAACCTTGCTTTGTCCAATGACAACGGTGGCTGGTGCAATCCTCCTCTCCAGCACTTTGACTTGGCTGAGCCTGCCTTCTTGCAAATTGCTCAATACCGTGCTGGAATTGTCCCCATTTCATTCAGAAGGTAATAATTAACAACCCTTACGATGAAAAATTAGTTAAAAATAGTCATTTTACTAAGATATTTTGATTTAAAATATTGATCGAGTTCATCTCAATAACATATTTATGTTGGTGCAAACAGAGTCCCCTGTTTGAAGAAAGGAGGAATCAGGTTCACAATCAATGGTCACTCTTACTTCAACTTGGTCCTGATCACCAATGTTGGAGGTGCTGGAGATGTCCATTCAGTCTCAATCAAGGGCTCTAATACAGGGTGGCAAGCAATGTCAAGGAACTGGGGCCAAAACTGGCAGAGCAACTCCTACCTCAACGGCCAAAGTCTGTCATTCCAAGTCACCACAAGCGATGGCAGGACTGTGACCAGCTACAACGTGGCACCAGGAAATTGGCAGTTTGGACAAACATTTGAGGGTGGCCAGTTTTAGCGTTTCAGGAAATGGGAAGATGTGTATGTAATAGCCATTGTTTGAGACGGGGGAAGGTATAAAAGGGAGAGTTAGGGTAGGAGAGGCTCAGTCCCACTATGGCTGTCTATTGCTGAGGTGGTAAATTGGCACCCGCTAGGCCTTTATATATTTTTACTCAAGGATTGTGAGCTATAGTTTTAAGTAAACAGGGATATTCCATTGTTTTGGCTTTTGTTTAATTCATAGCCATTAATGAATATCAAATTAAAGGTTTCTTCACTTCATTTCAAAGTTTACCTTCATTTTTTTTTATACTAGTTTATATGAATTTGACTATAGATCCCAAATTGAAGGTTTCTTTTGCTGCATTTCTCAATATAAATTGGAAATTTTCAAACAGCAAAATTTTTTTAATTAATCCAAAAAACTACAACAACAATTTTAGTAAAAAATGCTTAAGCAAAGACACCTTGTTTATAACTATGGTGGGGGGTGGAGGTGGATTAGTCGAGAAGGAATGAAATAAAGAATTTGAAATTTTTGTTAGTATTTTAAGATGTGGGCAAGGGCAAAGAAATAAAGAATCCTATGCCAGCCGCCAGACACCCAACGACAGAGGTGAATACAGATGGAGAATCGAAAGGGAAAAACGAGAAAGAGAACATGATTTTCAAGGAATGGGTTATCACCATCGATTTGGGGATGGGTTTTGGGATAAGTGTGACACTTCAATCTTATTTTCGAATGTTACGAAAACATGTTATAATATATAAATAAAAATTTAAATTTAAATTCAAGAAATATTTTTTATAAAATAAAAAAATAAAATATTTAAATTAAAATAAATAATATCTCATAAATTAAGTGTAAATTTTAATTAAATATTATATATGGAGTAACTTGTAAAATTTTAATATTTGATATGTTTTTGATTACTTGATTTTATATATATTTAATGTGATTTTGATTATGTAATTTTATATATATAATTTTATATTTTTGTGTGCTTTTTTATTTGATTTGACAAAAACGTTAAGTTAAGAATGAAATATTATATGATATACAGATATAAATTTATTTTTAGAGTTTGAACCAAAGGATAAACTAAGCAAGAGAGAAAGAAAGATGCAAGTACGTCTTGAAGCGTATGAAACTCAGGATTTCTGAAGTTTTTTAAAAAATTTATCTGTGAAAAATAATTTCCACTTCATCTTTGTACACATGTATGCCACACCATCAAATGCGATTTATTCGACACAAAATAATATATTTTGGGACTAAATTGACTGACACCAAATATTCAAATTCTTGGAAATGTTGAGCGGTTGGAGAACATCAATGCCGCTAAATTATAGTTAAAAGGTAAGGTGGATGGGTTTCAACTTTCAACCATTAACTGAGAAAGAAAAATTGTCTTCGGTGATTGCTCTGGTTGAGTATGCCTCTCCTTCACTTCCATAGGAAGAGTAGTCTTCAACATCACAATCCCTTTCTTTCAACTCTTCAATCTTCTGCACAGCTTCTTTCAATTCCCACCTCTTCTCTACGTTCCATTCACAGCAGCACATCCCAATCTTCAACAACTTCAACATCTCACGTTCCTTATTCCTGGTACCCTTCATGTCCTTGTCAAAAACCTCACCTGTCCATTCTTCTCTCACAACTGAGTTCACCCAAGTTGCCAAATCAGCATTGCCCTTCCTGCCTTGTTTCAAGTAGTTGGCTGGGAACTTACCTGTCAGCAGTTCAAGTATCAGTATTCCAAGGCTCCATACATCCGTCTTTTTTGTTGTTCGGTCGTCTTGGGTGCATTCAGGGGACTTGTACGCCACCATGAACTGTTGAGCGTGCTCTTTGTTTATCACTGGAACTAAGCCATAGTCAGTCAGGATGGGCTCAAAGGTATGGTTCAGAAGCACATTGGAGGATTTTAGGTGTCCATGGGGTAGTGTCAGGCTAGAAAGCTCATTGTAGAGGTAAGTCAAGCCCTTTGCTACTCCTTTGATGATCTTCAATCGAGTTGGCCAATCAAGCCCCGATTGACCTGGAGCACGCCTAGCTGAGGAAATTAAGCCGAAAACTTATATTAATTGAGATCTTGTTATAGAATTAAAACTAATTCCAAACCAAGGAATGTCGAAAAGGGAGCGATCGTACCATGAAGATGGCTAGCCAGGCTGCCATTTGGAACAAAATCAGACACCAAAAGCTTCTCTTCTTTTCTGTAATAGAATGCCACAAGGGAAAGCAGGTTAGGATGGGATAACCTTCCAAGTCTTAGCATGTGCTCACGGAAGTCTTCCTTGCCCAAATTGTTCATTTGCCTAAACCTCTTCACAGCCATTGCTTGCCCATTCGGAAGGACAGCTTTATAAGATGACCCAAAGCTCCCACTGCCCAGCACCTCAGCTGAGGCCTTAAGCAAGTCCTGCAACTCAAACCTCTCCCTGTCATTCCTAACAAAATACAGTTTTGCATTTTCAGCGTTTTTGTAATGATCAGCTGATTGATCTTCTTTCTTGCCCACAATATTACCGGCTTTTTTCGCTTGGACATTTTTTACATGGGATGCTGTGGTTGGATCATGGCGGCAATAGTAAACAGCAGAAATAAGAGCTAAGGCAACCACAGAACCTGTTACGACGATGATTATTAAGATGGTCTGTGTCTTTGTCGAGGATTTGCATTGGGGCAGTGGCTTCCCACATAGGCTGTTCCCTGATCCATGCAAAAATCTTACATGTAACATAACATATTCAACAGCCACCTCTAATTAACTGGTTAGTCCATGCCCCAAGGGCTTGATCTTGGTTAAAAACTTGTTACTGCTACAGTTAAGAAAATAGCTATTAAAAAAAGATTAAATTGACTTTTATCGGATCAACATCCCATGAGGAAAGTGCTAACTTGGACTAGCACCTAATCCTTGTTATAATCAGTAATTGTCGAATTATGAGATACGGCATCAGATATATATGGTATATTGCATAAAGTTGAAGAATATGAATTCGAAATCTTCTATAACTTTGTTTTTTTTAACAATAGTATAGAACTTTGAAATTTACTTGGAATAGAAGGCTTGTTATTTAGCATTGGGGTGAAAACCAGAAATTTGATTAATGGTGATAAAGACTAGAAACTAAAGACTAACTAATGTTAGCATCATATCATATACTATATATTGATACCTGCGAAGAAGCTTGAATTCATGTTGCTCAACCTAGATGGTATCCGACCCTCGAGCAGGTTATTAGCTAGATTAACCATAACCAGACTGTTCTGCTGAAAATCCGGTATTCGTCCATCAAAACGATTCCCTTCAAGATTTAACTCCGACAATCTTGGCAATGCAGCAAGTGAGTTTGGGATTTTACCAGAGAAGTTATTCCGAGCCATATAAACCAGTTTCAAATTGTTCATGCCTGCAAAACCATCCTCGAGTATTTCACCTGAGAAACGATTGTATGACAAATACAAGACTCTCAAAGATGTAAGTTTGTTTACGTCCGGCAATCGACCATTAAAGCTGTTGTTCATAAAGCTTAAGGTACGCAAAAGCGACAACCCTGTCAGTGTGTCCACGTCGATTGCACCCATTAGACCCATATTTTCCAGCTTTAGTCCGAAAACTGACCCATTTCTGCAGCGCAAACCTGTCCAATTTGGAACGTCGCATGGACTTGGCCCTGTGTCATTCCAATCAGCTAGTGCAGGGCCATAATTGGATAAAGAGTTTTTAAACCTGAGAAGGATTTTGGCTTCAGTTTCACTCAATACTCCAATTACGAGGCATGTTAACATGAATAGCAACAGAAACCAATAATATGCTTTATTATGGCCCATTTTTCAGATGTGAAAGCTTCAGCTTTAGCCTGAAATTCAAAGAAAGCAAGAGAAGGGGAATGTTGAGGGAGGAGTCATGGAAGAGAAGACCAAGGACGACTAAGAACTTGATAAGGTGATAATCCAAAGGCCAAAGGGACAAAATGACATTGTGGGTGGGATTGACAAAGTCCCGGTAATGCCTAGCTGTCTGGCCGGCAACTTAATGCTCTGATTAATTATTAAGTGTTCGTCTCCTTCATTCATTCCATTTTTGGTGTATGTCTTAGCAAATTGTACCTATTCTTGGTTGACGTGTACCTGTGTGGCAACAACGTTGGTGCTTGTCTTTCTGAGGGATGGCAATGGATATCTTATAATATAATCGAGTATCTTAGAGCTATCTGATTAAATAGAATTAATTCGATATCATGTACATAACAAGCTAGATTAGAGCAAGGTTGGGATATGTAGTAAAAATATTGTCATTACCCAAGTTAGTCCTTAGTAGGGACATTAAACTCAGATAATAACGGTTTGGATATTATTCGATTCGATTCAGTTATTTTAATAATATATAATATTATGAAATTTTAAAATTTAATTTGAATTCAAATTGATTTTCTCTTAAAATTGATTCAATTTGAATCGAATTCTGGTTGATTAGTTTTTAAATTTTAATTTTTTATATGATATTTTTATAGGATTTTTAATATATTTAAATAGATTTATACATAAAATAATTATTTTTATTTTATAAAAATTTTAAATATATATATAAACTAATAAAAATATATAATTAAGTTTGGTTCGATTTTTTTTCAATTTTTCACATTCCATTTTGAAATTTGATTCAAATTTAATATATATATTTAATATTCAAATTAATCCGAACCAAACTAAATACTATGATTTTGATTTTTTATTTTTTTGATTATTTTTTCTCACCCCTACCATAGACAATAGATTCGTTAAAATTATATTTTGGATCCTTGTTTGTGGATATTCCCTTGCTGCTTGGATTTTTGGAATTGTGAGTTTAACTAACACAATTTAACTTTATTATAAACAATTATATAGACACATGATGAAATATATAAACTTTCTGATGAACTCTTGTTGGATTTGGATCTAAATTAGAAAAAGTAAAATAAAAAAGACAATTTAATTATATTTGTGTAAACAATTTTGGATACTACTATGCAGGTTTCCATTCAATGATGATTGACCTAAAAAAAAAAAAAAGATACAATACAATTTATTTATAATTATTTTTGAATTAATTATTTGTATCTAAATCCGAAGAACTGTTTGATATTTGAGGAATTGAGCCAAGATATTAAACATGTTGAACAGATTTGAGTAAAAAACGAATTTTTGTTTAGAAAATGAGTTTGGCTGATACCAACATTCGAGATTCAAATCCAATCCCGATTTGTCAGTCAAATGATATATATTATTTTTATATTTATATATAATATAATTTATATTTATAAAAAATAAATAGATATAATATTAATGTTGTATAAATATTAAAAATATTTTAATTATCCATTTTTTAGAATTTAATAAAAAAGCAAAGGTATAAAAAATTAAATAAAAATATCATGTTTTATTTGTCTAAATTTATTTTTAGAAAAGAAAAAATTATCTAGGTGCACATGTGTTCTATCATATATTAATTTAATTTGAATGTGCTTAAACAGAATTCGAGAGTCAAATTGTTATATCGAATCAAATTTGAACAAATAATAAGATGTTGATATCATATTTAATCTGTTCGAGTATATAAGATTTTAAATTTAGTACATGTGCATAATCTAATATATATATATATATATATATATAAATATAAAATTAAGATGATGTAAATTATACTATCTGAGTAAAATATTATATGTATAAAATTAATGTCAAAGAATATGTTTTTAATATTGCATAATGAAAGAATGAGCATAAACATATAATATTATAATAATAGTTATAATTATTATTATTATTATTATTTTGATTTGAGACCTTCGATATCTGATAATCATTTTAGATCCCGCTTAATTCAAAATTGAGTCAAGTTGTATTTCATAAGAAAAACAAGTTCTCTGACACATGTTTTTTTTTATTCACAAAATTCAAAATCGAGACATTATTTAAGAAAAATTAAACTCTTTAATCACTCGAATCAACTTATGTTGATATTATTATTATTATTATTATTATTATTATTAGTAGTAGTAGTAGTACTAGTAGACAACTACTTCTTTGTGATTGAAACGAGGATGTTAATTAGCTTCCCCTTGTTTTGACCCAGAGGGTCTGCTACATTTTTTGCAAACCTTGTGAATAACCTGCGTGGCCAAAATGAGATGAAAGCATTTGTTCTTAGCTGCTCTCATAGTTTTCGACAAGTTTTGCCCACTTTGGTACTTGTCCAACACTTTGTCTTTGCAATTAACATCGTCTCTAGGGTCCCAATCCACTTCAAAAACTTTTAATAATTCAACACCAAATAATGCCTCCCTTTCAACAATTCCACATACTTCTCCTTTGTAAGGTGTATACAATGGAATGTTAAAAAGAATCAGCATCAGCCTCTTTTACAAGTCCCTACAATCAAATACACACATCAAATCTATATAATATTTTTATTTGATAATTAAGTAAAACAAGCCACAGGTTGGGTTGTCCATTAAGTCTGCGACTTTAGCAAAGAACTTTCAACTAAGGGTGATAATGGTTAATTTGATTTTTTTGAATAATATTTAGTATTATGATTTTTAAAATTGAATTTGAATTTGTACCAATCTCTTTTGAAATTGATTTGATCTAAATTAAATTTTACTTATTTAATTCGGTTTGATTTATCGATTTTTAAAATTAATGTTTTTATATATTATTTTAATAGGATTTTTAATATATTTAAATTAACTTATATATAATACTTATTTTTAATTTATAAAAATTTAAAAATATATAAAAATTATTAAAAATATATAATTTGATTTGATTTGAATTTTTTTTTATTTTTTATATTTCAATTCAAAATCTAATCCGAACTTAATATATTTATAAATTTAATATTTGAATTTAATCTAAACCTAATAAAAAAAATCCGAACTAAACCGCGTATTACATAAAGATTCATTTTTATTTAATTTTAATCAAAAGTATATATAAATAAAGTATTAGTAACTTTCTTGGCAGGCCAAAGGAGTTTGGTTGACTTTTTTCACTTGCAAGTCTCTTTTTCTCTCCTAAACATTTATGTAGGAAAAAAAAATGAGCTTCATGGGAAAAGAAAATTACCTCTGCAACCAAGTCAAGAAGAGATTTTGCTAGCAATGCAAAACAACAACCTTCATTCCAAGGATTTGGATTGTTTCTACCCAAGAAGGTAAGTACCATTCCGCCCACCAGGTATTAGTTCTTCAGAGCGTGAAATCAGAAACATTGAGAAATCCTTTTGAAATTGCTTATGCATAGGCTTTAACTACATTGGCAGGACTTGATTTTGCCAGGTATATGTTTCCCTTGTTAGTATCCTTATGTTCCGGTGGAACCTAATCATTTGCTTAAATTCATAGAGACAAAACAAGTTACTATGCTTTAATAATAAGGCAAATGAAGATTAACCCATTGATCTCCTTCTTGGACTAAGAAAATAACTGATTAATAATGGAGAATTGGACATAAAGCTGACCTTTGAGGGCCAATGAATACTAGTTGAAGAATGTACAAAGTGAAGATTGGACTTGGAAAGAGTCTGCCATAGAAAGAACCTGGAACTCCTACTATAAAACAAGGCTTCAGTTTGTCTCCCGTCTTTTTCTCAAGCGTTTCATACAAAGTAGGGACTGACCGGAAAATTGAAATCATTTCCTGGAAGATCATTTAGAAACACTCGAACCTTTGGAAATTTCACATCTGCTTGTTGGTATATAATCCCATGGTTGGAGTCAATGACTTGAGATATGATGAGGAATGTGTTAGGACCCGAAGAGCAACCCAAGTCTGCTAACGTGCTTGTTTGCGGAATTTTGCTGAACATTTCTTTTATGGTATCGTCTAGGATGGGCAGTACCTTTGATACTATTGTTTTCTTAAAGATTATAAAAAAAATCTAGTCAGTACTCAAGTTTATAAGTTAGTAAATACTCTATCAGAATTGATCAGATGATTTAAACAGGTGAAAGAGAGAAAGAGACTTGTAGAAGGGAATTGTTTGCATAGCTGATTTCTTTATCTCCTGGATTCATGCAACTGTAAACATGTTTTCCTTTTGTCAAAACTTGCTGTGCTGATTTGCTTGTGTTTTGGCAGCAAAACACAAGAAAAACCAGAGGAGTTTCACACAATCTGATATTTCCTTCACAAGCGCATATATCTCAACCTTTTTTCCAGCGGTAGGTTTGATATTTAAGTTGCTATAAGTGCGTTTAACCCTGCATAAGCATATATAAAAACCAAACATGAGTTAGCTTAGTGCCAAAAATAAGCATATCAATAAATGTAATGATTCTTGTATTTATATCGTATAAAATATTAAAATTTACATATTTATATTATGTTTTATATAAAAATTAGGTATTATAATTTGTATCGATACGAAAATATAAAACATATTTTTAAAATTTTTTTAAATCTGTATATAATTATTACTAAAATTTAAACTATATCACTTTTTTATTTTATATTCGTATTATGCATTGTATCGCATTTTATATTAACAAATTTATATATCATCAACATACAAACAAATAATCACAATAACAACTAATTTACTGTAAATGCATCCTCATTAATTTATAGAAAACCCATTAGCAAGCAACAAATTATCAAAATTTTTAAGCCAAAAGTTTTAGGAGCATGTTTAAATCCATTCATTCAAAGATTTAACAAGTTTTCATGTATACTTCATATGCTTATTAGCAGGAACTACATAACTTTTTAGGTAGTGTTTAAGTTGATCCACGTAAATTTCTACTTCTAATTAAGTTACAATTCAAAAATGCATTTTTAACAGTGAATCAAAAGTTTAAGCAGAGATGCTAATGCAATAAGCCTTGGCCTAGGCATGGAAGAGAAGACCAATGACTAAGAATTTGATGTAATGATGCAAAGGGACAAAAAGACATTGTGGGTGCGAATTATGGGATTAACAAAGTCCATTTTAATTTTTATTTAAAAATAAAATAATTTTGTTAATTTAATATAATAAAAATATTATTTGATCTATTATTATTTTTTAATTATTTATTAACCAAATTATTATTTTATTTAAAAATAATTTAATAATTTTTAATAATTTATTAATTTTATAAATTTTTAATAATATTAATTTTATAAAATCCAAACTTAAAATATTTGAAATAAAAAAAAAAAAACTCGAACTCGAGGTAATCTAAATTCAAAAAAGTCCAAAACTGAGATGACCTGAAATTGCAATGATCCAAACTTAAAAAACTAAAATTTATAATCCAAAAAAACTAGAACTATAATTATATTATTTTATTTAAAAATTAAAATGAATAAATAAATGATAAATTTTTTTTAAACAAAAATTTTTTTCTTATTAATTTAGTATATTTTTATAAATGATAATTGATATTTTTTTAATAATATATATTGTTCGACCTTTGTAATTGGCTTACACACTTATATCAATTGTTAAAGTTAAAATGATCAAATATTAAAATTATATCAATACTATATTAATTAGTTTTTAGGTATCATAGTTTCTTAAAATTTTTAAGTATTAATTAGTAAGGTTAAACCGATTAATTTGTAGTTTAATTATGAACCATAAGAATTAAAACAACATAAAATCCCATGTGTTGTGCTTGAATCTTCAAGAAAACTATAAGATTTGGTTGCTTAACCTTTACTTAATCTAACATGCCAAGCTTCTTGCATCTTAATCTTTAATTTGTGACTGAAGGCACATAATAATAACAATAAAAATGTCCCCAAATCTTTGGTTTAGTGGTCAAAAGCATTTGAAGGGACATTAAAATTTTAGTTTCGAGTCTTTCCCTTCTCTTTGCTTATACTAAGGTTATGTCCTTCTAATACAACAACAACAATAATAATAATAATAGTAATAATAATAATAATGATAAAAAAAAGAGTAGAAAGATCAAAAAATAATTAATTCATATAAAGTTATTAAATCGACCCAACTATATGTATTATACGAACGAAATTATTTAAAATTATAATATGAACACGATACCAAGACAAACCTTTAGAAATATCCTTTATCATTGAAAAATAAACATTATGTAACTTTATTGCATCGAAATACCTCTCCTTTTAGGTAGATTCTTTAGGAGAAGGAATTAATATTTTTTTATTCTAATAATAATAATAATAATAATAATATTTAAGCTCACTACTTCTTGGTGAATGAAATGAGAATGTTAACCGTCTTGCCCTTGTTTGGATCACCTAGATGCTCGGCAACACGTGTTGCAAACCTCGTGAATAACCTGTCAATTATAGCGTCTCCAAAATGGAAAGAAATCATTTGTTCCACAGCTGCTCTAATTGTATTCGAAAAGTATTGCCCACTTTGGCACTTGCCCAACTCGCTGTCTTTGTAATGAACATCGTCTCTAGGATCCCAATCCACTTCAAAAACTTTCAGTTTGTCAATACCAAACGATCCCTCCTTTTGAACAATCTCACATACTTCTTCTTTGTGAGGTTTGTACAATGGAAGGTTAAAAGAATCAACACCAGCCTCTTTTACAAGCCCCTACAACCAAATATATAGACACATGCATTGTATAAAATTTTGATTTGGTAAATGGGTTTGGGTTAATGAGTTGAATGGGAGATGAAAATTACCTGTGCAACCAAGTCAACAAGAGTTTTTCCTAGCAATGCAAAACAACAATCTTCAGCTTCAGTACAGGGATTTGGGTTGTTTCTACACAAGAAGGTAAGCACCATTCGCCCTCCAGCTATAAGTTCTTGGGAGCGTGAGCTTAGAAACTTTAAGAAATCTTTTTGGAATTGCTCTGCATAGGCTTTAACTACATTGGCAGGACTTGATTCCGCTATGCATATGTTTCCCTTGTTGATATTCTTAACTTCCGGTGGAACCTAACCATTTACTCAAATTCAAATTCAAAGAGACAAAACAGGTTACTATAATAATTAAAACAAACTATAGCAAATGAAAATCTGTAAAAATATGTAATTGATTGACAATGGACAATTGGGTACATAATGCTGACCTGTGACAACCAATGAAGACTATTAGAAGAATGTATAAAATGAAGGCTTCGGCTTGGAACAAGTCTGCCATAGAAAGAACCTGGCACTCCCACTATGAAACAAGGCTCAAGCATGTCTCCTTTCTGTTTTTGAAGTCCTTCGTAGAAAGTAGGGACTGATCGGAATATTGCATTGAAATCATTTCCTGGAAGATCGTTGAGGAACACTCTAGCTTCAGGAAACTTTAATTGTGCTTGTTGGCATATCCCATGGATGGAGTCAATGACTTGAGATATTATGAGGAAGGTGTTAGGACCTGAAGAGCAACCCAAGTCTGCTATCTCAAACGTGCTTATTGGGAAATTTTTGCTGAACACATCTTTGATGGTATCGTCTAGGGTGGGCAACACTTTTGATATTATTGTTTTCTTAAAGATTAACACAAGAAAATCTAGTCAATATTCAAGTTTATGATGACAGATAATTTAAATAAAATAATAGTAAATGTAAAATATGTCAAAGAGAGAAAGAGACTTGTAGAAGAGAATTGTTGGCATAACTAATTTCCTTATATCCTGGATTCATGCAATGAACGTAATTTGCTGGAAACATGTTTTCCTTTTTCAAAACTTGCTGTGCTGATTTACTTGCTGAAGCCTGCTCAAGCTCATATACCTGAAGACTGAGAGCCTGACTCTGACATATATCTCAGCTATAATCTATTGGATCCTTCGCTTCCTAACTAAATATTGAAAGGATAATGGGCTTTTAGCCCTTGGATTCCATCACACTTTCGAGGTTGGAATCCAGTTAGGATTGAGATCGGTTTGCGTACCCACCTTTCGTATCTAGACGTCTAGAAATGCGTGCAGATTTTGTTTGTGAAAGAAAAGAAATCACAGCAATTTATGACAGCAAGAAAAATATAAATTAATTTATGCCTGGCACACTGGTCAAGATAAGATTAAAAGATAAAATTTTATGACTAATATATTATTTCTTCCGTTCTAAAATATTTATCATGCATTAATTTTTATAGAATTAAAAAAAAATTTTGATTTTAATATATTTAATAATGAAATTTAATTTTTTATAAAATTAAAATTTTATGATTTTTAATGTCAATAAAAATCATAAAATTTTAAAAATCATTTTAAAATATAAAAATAAGAATTTTAGATATTCGAAAAAGAAAATAAGATATAATTTTGAAATATCTCAAAAAAGAAAAATAAATTAAAAAAATGTGATAGAGAGAGTACTTTTTTTACTTTAACGAAAACAATACATTAAGTATAAAAAATTTTAGTTATATAATATTTTAAATTTTGTAATATATTTTAAAATTTTAACTATTCTTAACTAATGCTTATAAGTAACTTTTTTTTTTTTTTTATAAAAGCATATAAGCACATGTTAAATGGGCAGGCAATTAACTTTGTTCGTACACATAAGTAATTAAATGCTGATGGGATTAAGTTATAACATTTTCCTAAATTATAAATAAATAATTATCTTTAATTTTTTGATTTAATGATTAAAAAAATCTTAATAAAGATATTAAGATTGAGGTTCGACTTCAACTTCTTCTCTCTCATTTGTTGTAGGACTTGTTCCTTTTTAAAATAAAAATTAATTAATTAATTAATTAAAATGGGTGCGCACCAAAGATATGATAAAGTAGACAAATAAATAATATGATTGTGAACTAACGTCCAAATAGATTAATATATAAAATTACAATAAAAAATTATTGGTGACCCTTCTTTAA
Source organism: Durio zibethinus (assembly GCF_047325235.1). NCBI lineage: Eukaryota > Viridiplantae > Streptophyta > Magnoliopsida > Malvales > Malvaceae > Durio > Durio zibethinus. The sequence continues at coordinate 24,597,623 of NC_143180.1, forward strand.
TCCTTCAAGGTTAGGTGCTTAACATTTCATAAATAAATCTTAAAAAGAGCTAGGTGAGAGAGAGCAGGTAAGTAACATTTAATCATGTGATATAATATTATATATGCTCAGGATCTCAATACAAATTTCAATATTAGATTTGCTACAGATAGCTGATTTTGTGTTCTTTTCAACAACAGTTGCCCTCATTATAAAATATTTGATATTTTCATTCATAAAGTATAAGTAATATAAATATAAATATAAATAAAAATATATAGTGTTGGTTCAGGTGGAAGCCATGTTTAGGTAACTAGTGTATTAATAAAATTCATGCTATTAATGTAAAATTAGCAGAAAAGTGGAAGATTCATGTCTGCTTTATTTATTTTACCTGTAGGCGGTGGGGACAGATGGTTTTGTGTCTAAGATAGACCTAATAATTTGTGTTATTATGTCGTATAAAATATTATATTTATATCATATTTTATATAAAAATTATGTATCACAATTTGTATCGATATAAAAATATAAAATATAATTTATTTAATTTTAGTAAATTTATATATGATTTTTCTAAAATTTTTAAGTCGTGTTATTTTCAAATTCTTTATTCGTATCATTTTTATATCATATTTTAAATTGTTAGGTTTAGCCAAAGGCAAAGAAGTAGTGTTGAATATATCTTACAATTTATATATTCACGTCATATTCTATAAAATATTAAAATTTGTATATTTATATTGTGTTTTATATTAAAATCATGTGTTATAATTCATGTTTGATACGAAAATATAAAATTTTTTTTTTAATTTTATTAAACTCATATAATTATTACTAAAATTTTAAATTATATTATTTTTATATTTTATTTTTGTATTGTATTTATATTATATTATCTTATCGTATTTTACATCATCAAATCTTGTGTGGAAGTGGTTGTGAGGGAAAGGTGAGATCAGTATAACTCACCCAAATCCAAATGGTAACTAAAACTTTAGGCTCTGGGGTTTGCAGTTTGCTGAATAACAATGGGGGAAATTGAAGCTGAAAGACAAGAATAAAACCAAGGTGCCATTTTTACCTCCAAAAGTCTAAATAATAATTTCATAACCTAAGAACCAAAACCAATATCCTTCGCATGCTGTAATTTTCAATAATTTTGTAATGCAAGTAAACAAAATTACTACAACGTTGTAATCCTAATCAAACATACGATGAATGAACAAGAATTGGATAATGAACCAGCATATTTGAATCACCAAATGCAGTTCAGTGCTGTATTCATTCTTCCATCGCATCTCCATCTTCAATTACCTCTACTTTTCCCTTAATGGTGTGGTCTTTGTCATTAGAACCTCTGCACACCATAGAAGATTGAGTTTACTGCAATTGCATCCCTGAAATAATGCAAAAATATGTAAAAAAAAAAAACATTCTCTATTAATTTTTATCACTATTTAACGTATTTATAATTATATTTAATATAAAATAATAAAAATTAATTGACTTATAAAATATTATAAATAGAGTAAAATTTGAAAGAATTAAATCTAATATTTAATTTATTATGATTAAATTTTTATATTACATAGTGAGCGTTCTAATTTTATTTTTAAAAGTATAAATTATTTTATCGAGTTTATGCTTTTGTTATTTGAATGATTTTTATTTTAAAATTATTTGTCTTACATATCTTATCTTATTATATGCTAATAACAACATACCCTAAAATAATTTATAATATTTATATATTAGTAAACAATGTAAGTTATGAATATTTTTATTTTTTATTCACATTAATCATATTATTGTTTATATAATAAATTAATCTTTCGAGATCTTATTTTCATATATAGTTAGTGGAATGAATTGTAAGATAGAAAATGTAATTCACATTCATGCATTTTATCTTCTTATCAATGCACTGATATAATAGATATAGATATAATAGATGTTATGTTATATGTTATAGATAAGAAGTTTCTTGGATTATAACAGAAACAGATGTTGTGATAAAATAATTAGGTTTTGGAATCTATATTTTAGTTTAAATTTTATATATTTACCCAATCCTTTTCCTTTAAAAATTCTTAATAGAGAAGACAAGACTAAGATGAAGTATTAGTTACATGAGCTATTTAGATAAATAAAATGTAAATAAATATATATTTTTAAATAAACATGATGATTAGTATATTTATATCATATAAAATATTAAAATTTATGTATTTATATTTTTTTATATGAAAATTACGTATCACAGTTTTTGTCAACAAGAAAACATGAAATATTTTTTTTGTTTAAATAATATATAGTTATTATTAAAATTTTAATCAATATCACTTTTATATCATTTATTCATATTATATTCGTATCATATTATCATATCATATTTTAAATTGTTAGGTTTACTTTTACTTTTAAAATATTGGGAGCTTTCACGTGTAGTATCATTATTCTAATTGCTTGAGGTTATTCATCTATGAACAGAGAGCATATTTTTATTCTAATTATGCAACTATTCAATTTCAATATATATATAAGAGTTAATGACTTTGCTATGTCTTAGGATCGGAGTTTTGTTTTAAGCTGCATGTTTACCATAATTTGTTTATTTAAACATTTGTATTACTTGTGTTAGCGAAAAGAATACCTTCATGCTTGAAGATTAAATTTTTTTATCTAAAATTCAAAATGCAAATCTTCAAAAAAAATAAAAAAACACTCATAAGAGTACCGTTTCAAATAATCCGAGTGCCTCAATTAAAAGTGTTTATGAATTAAGTAAAATCAAGTTTGAATCAAACTCATATTTAATATTAATAATTTATATACTTATTTAAATTTGATTCGATCCGATGTTTTTCCTGTCGTTTCCCTGGGTTGGGGTTGCCCATAGGCTTTGATAGAGTGCTATCAACTCTCAATTTCGCCCGGTTCGCGGGCTGCTTCAGAGTAGTCAGCCTTTTCCTTCCCTTTCTTAGTTTTGTGTTAGCTAAAACGATGAACCCAATCAAACGATTAGATCAAAAGCATTGAATACTTGATCACCGCACCAGGTTGATTGAATAACAGTTATTCTCACTCTAATCGATCGGTAAATTCAGACTAGTGGCCAAAACCTCTTTTGTTTAGCGGGTCGTTACACAATCCTATCCTGCCTCATTTAGCTGGAAGCAGACTCATAATCTGATGTATATGTTTGAAGTGCAAGCGAAATTCACCTTGTTCTTGTTGCCGGAATGTCTTCTGCAACCTTCACTAGCCCTGAGACTGGTTGCACTCATTAAGAACGAGAAGCTGGAATCTTTCATTTTCACCGATGTGAATCAAAGAACTTCTTGCTGCAGATGCATTGGTGGGTTCTCCATTCCAGAGGATGGAAGGTAATACATATCCTAAGAAACTGCACAAATTTTCCAAGCAGTTTTTAAAGGAAAAATGCCCGAGGCCGAAGGCTTCCAAATAGTTGCATCGACTTCCAATCCTTCAGGAGGGAGGACGTCTTTTATCTAACTGTAGAATCTGTCTCCGTCATTGGAGCTGGATGGGGGGCTCTGCTCTTTCTTTCTTTCTTTCTTTTTTTCTTTCTTACTGTGTTGAATGGTATAAACAACCTTCGTGTCAATATCACTGCCATATTTGGCGAAAAAAATTATGCATAAAAAACAACACTTTTGTACAAGACACACGGTATAATTTAATTTTATTCCATAAACATAAAATTTCTTGAGGAGTTTCAAGGCTAAAACAGTTCATCAGACTAACAATGGCTTATAGCTAACCTTCCACTGACCATAAAGGTAAAACAAATACGTGGTAGAGTGAACACAACAGATCAACCGATGCATTCCTCCTTTACGTACATGTTAATTATTCTCCTTTATATATTTTGTCACTTGAAGATTTTTATTCCAGCCTGGGCTTCAGACTCACCGTCAAACCATATTTCATGTAGAGTGTGGTTGTTAGCTTTGGTACAACACTGTGACCTTCAACTACCTTAATCGAATACCTTAACAGGACTGAAGCTGCCACCATTTTCATCTGCGTGTAAGCAAATTTCTTTCCCAGGCACAGCCTTGGACCGGCATTAAACACAGCATATTTGAATTGATTTACGCTTACCAACTTCCCATCTTCAATCCACCTCTCTGGCTTGAACTCCAAGCAGTCTTTACCCCACAGGGAGTCAATGCGAGCCATTGAGTAAATGCAGTGGAAGATTCGAGCACCCTTTTTAACCACCGTACCATCAGGAAACACATCGTCTTCTAGAACCTGTTTCATTTCAATTGGCACAGATGGGTAGAGCCTTAGGGATTCAGATAATGCTGCTTGGAGATACACCATCTTTTTTAATTCATCTACAGTGAAAATTACGTCATCTTCTGTTGTACACTCACGATGGCTTAAAATTGCATAGATTTCATCCAGGATTTTGCTTTCCACGTCAGGATTTTTGTGTACTAGCCAAAAAAACCAAGCTAATGCAACAGAAGTTGTGTCTCGTCCTGCTAAGATGAAACTTACGCAGAAATCTCTTAAGAACTTACCTGGAAAATGTTTATTTTTGCCTTGTTTATTGCCATCCATAAGCCTCGACAAGAGATCAGATTGATCATGTAAGTTTCCAAGCTTCTCTAATTTGTTCCTGCGATCTCTCACTGTCTTATCTGCAAAATCATGTACAACTTCTATGGCTTCCTTGAGCCGTTTCTCATTTCCAAGTCTGAAGAGCTTCAGGGTTTTCCATACAAAAGGCGGTATTAGGAATCTTAACAGGGTGAGCTCCGTGGATTCCTCGAACGCTTTTGCAAAGGGAACTTCTGGTAAATCAAGGGCCAAGCACCCAGGATCAATGCCAAGAGCAGCAGTGCAAATGTTATCGAATGTAAGTTGAAGAAGCATTTCTTGGAGATCAAAACAGTGCCCTGATGTTGCCAGCTTTTCCAATAACTTCAACAGCTTCTGATGCACTATTTCTTGCATGGTTCGAAAGGAGTGCTCTACAAAACGACTCGAATGCATCATCATCTTTGCAATTTGTCTCTGCTCCTTCCATGATTCATCATCAGAGTTAAAAATGCCATCTCCGAGTAGGTCAGAAAATCTCTCTCTGTAGTAATTCCCTTTAGGGAAGTTCTTAAAATTTGTTTTAAGGATATATTCAATGTTGGCAGGATCGATTGTGATGATTCCATATGATCCTCCCATCCACATTCCCCTGTAGTGGAATGTTCCCCCAGCTTTTATCAAAACTTTGGTGGTCCAATTATACGTGTCATTCATGTGAAGGAAGAGTGATGGTATGATTCCAAGCACTGGCCACAGCATCGGACCACCCTTATTTGTGAGACTCTCATCTATACAACTGAAAATGAATAGCCCCAACAATGCAATTGCCACATCCCAAAAGGTCAGATGAGAGTTCACCCACTCAATTACAGAGAAAACAAACATTTCTGTCATTGCTGTTCTCTTATGTTTTAGTTAACTGGCACAGCCTCACAGAAGATGGATTAAACCAATTTCATAAAAAGAGAAAAGAAAAAGGACTCAGTTGAGAGGGTGGTGGATTAATTAATGGCAGTACCAATAAAAAATTGACTTTGAAGAGGTAGGATTTAGGTAAGTATTCACAAATTTAAGACAAAAAAATAAATGAAAGCAATAAACCTCACGCATGTTGCTAAATAGAGTTGTCTGAGTTTCCTCTTAGGACAGTGGATGAGAATAACATACTGCAAAAGAAGTAGAAAATGATAGTGTGCTGTCTCTAACACATTAATTATTCCTTCTCAACTGCATATTTTATGGTATGGATACTACTGCTTAGTACTATTCGTTTAGCAGGCTTACAGTTTAATATGCAGATGAGATGTTTCTACAGATCATTCAATCTCAACCATATACAGTTCTTTAATGTAGGAATGTGGTGTATATCAGAGGGAATACGATATATATATATATATATATATATATGAATGAGAAAATAGTAGAATGCCAAGCTCAGTGTAGCATAAGTTTGCAATAAGTTGCTCTTCCTCTACTCACCATATTACACCTGGAAAACTATGATTTGTGTTTATGGTTTTGTTAAGTACGAAAGAAAAAAATTATAATTTCATTTTCACTGTATGAGATAAAAATACAAGAATCCAATGAATAAACTAATTAACTAGCTGCTACTAGCATTGGAGGTCTGATAAAAGAAATGGTCATATATAGCACAAAATCATTTTCTTAACCAAGTTCATCCATGAGAATTCGCTTTAAAGAATCATTAAAGGCATTGCAGGAGGCCGGCGCCGGCTTCACCGAAACTTTGGTGAGTCAATTAAGAGGATTTAAAGCAAAGTAGGAAAAAGATACAGGGCTTTTCTGCATTATAAAAATAGAAATCAGTAAACATTATTTTGCGCAAATTCTGGTGGCAGCCATAGTTTTATGATGTTGATAACTCTGGCCAAACTTGGGATGAAATGGTTTTGATTAATGAGATGACAAAGAAAATGAAAGAGTGGGGTACATAAAAGATATATATAGCATATGGAGTTGTTGATATAATTTGTGGTACAAAGATAATGGAGTTTGCTGGAAGTTGGCGTGTCAGAGACCTGCCATAGAGAGAAAAATTTAGAGGCTGTTGGAAATAATATTTCGAGACGAGCTCCAACAGTCAAGTTTTCAAGGAAGAGAAAGAAGAAACAATGGAGGAGTCAAATTAAAGAGAGGATAAGGAGTGCTAAGAGTTATATTGTAATACCCACAAAATTAGCCTACGATTTTAATTATATTATATAATTATGTTTTGAAAAAAATTGCTTCCATTTAATATTATGATTTACTTAATTATTAATTACATAAGTTTTAGTTATATTATTTTTAATAAATTTTTACTTATTTTAATATATTTTTATTTTATTAATTTCATATTATTAATATTGTTAAATGACTATTAAATTATATTCAGATTTAAAAAAAATATTATTAAATGTTAAAATTAAATATTTGTAAAAATTTATATTACTACTAATTTTTATGTTTTAATTATTAATTTCATTTTTATACTTAATTTTAAGCATTTTGCTATATTAAAAAAAAATTAGTTTTATATGCTAAAAAAATACTTTCAAATAGTTTCAAGATGTCAAAAAAATTACCATACAACCCAATTTACTTAAGATAAACCGATGAAGGTTTGTTTTATTAAATCTATGTAATTGGGATAAATTTTGATTTTTAAATATTTCTTGAATTATTAGAATACTAAAAGAATTGAGTGATTTACTACTTAAATTTTGGCTTAGCGCATTAGATAAGTGACTTGATATCCTTTCGATTTTTATGTCCTTAACAATCAACCTCAATATATTTAGAGTTAAAATATATAATATATATTGTTTTGTCTATTGATTTTGTAAATTGAGTTGAGTATGCAAAATATATATATGATTTCTTTGTTATGAGTTTGGAATATGGTTTGATATTATTTTGATTTTCGAATATGATTTTGTAATAAATATCTCTATATCCATCGTTTGTTTGAATATGAAATTTTGCTTTAAAATGTTTATAGAATTTTACTTTATATGAATTATGTTATGAGAAAATTTATATATATTGAATTTGTATATATTGGATAATTTGAAAATATATTTTGGCTTTTATCTATTAGTATGACTATGTTCTAATCCTACCAATGTGAGCTAATTGTTGGCAATGTTAATATGTATTTAGTGATATTGATACAAATTTCAAACTGTGCCACCAGTTAAGAATAGTGATTTTTATTCACTATACCATTAGTGATATATTTTTATTCTATTGTACTAAATGGGTTTATATGATTTTTGTTCTATCTCATTGCACTAACAGGTTAATTATGATTATTCAGTGCAATTACCTAATTGCTTCAGGCATACCTTTGTTCTATTGCACTAAAAGAAAATTTCTGATTCTGACCTATATCACAGAAGTTAAGTATGATCGTAATATATTACGAGAGATTAATAAATTTTATAATTTTATGATGTTTTATTTTGTTTTGAAATCTAATATTTTGATTTTTGATATATAATTTATGGAAATATGTTTGAATACAAAATTATCTAAAATAATTTCAAGTAATTTAGTTACTATTTTAACCTAAATATTTTGTGGCATGTTTAATCCAACTGAAGGAATGTCAATTGCTTACTGAGTGATTTGATTCATTCTTTTTTTTAATTTTTTTTATAGGTTTGGATTTTGATTATACTTATGAGAATCTCAAGGAATGATTTTCCAAAACTTTAATTGCTATTACAAGACTTTTAGGATTCTCTTATATGCTTAGATGTACAAACTTTTATAATTAATTGTTTATGACCTTAATTAAATATTTCGAGATTTATTAATTTTTTTAGTATTTCATTTTTATGATATAAAAATATTAAATGCTATGAACTTTTTGTTTTTTATCTTGTTTGTCTCATTCATATTTAGAAGTTTTAATATGTTTTTGGCTTTGCATATTTATAAAATCACATCTTGCAAATGTGCGGCGTCTGTTATACTTCGGTTCGAGGCATGACATATATACCTCATGAATGATAATCTAATTAGCTGAATAGATAATTGTTTGTTTTGAAGTCATGTATGGATGTGGTGACAGAGATAACCCCCAAAAAAAAAAATTTTTACCTCTCTTGTTATACAATAATCAGTCACATCTAATTACTACTTTGATTTTCTCTTTCTCTTTAAATTATTGTTTGACCCTTCCTTTATCAATTTTCTACCTTAGCTTCTCGTGGATGATGTGGTAAGAGTATGTAGAAGGAATAAAGTACGTGAAAGAGGTTTTTTTTATAATGCAATCCATGATTGGAGAGAAAAAAAAAATCCATTATAATAGAGCATTTATCATCCAAAAAATGGTAGTTTCCACTGCTAAAGTATATTGCAGAGGGCATTACAAAGTTTTTGAAGACAATTTGATGAAATTCCCTTGCAAGGAAATATAACACAGATTAAGGGAGAGAGAGATAATGAAGCTGTTGTTAGATGGAACCATGTTAGGATTAACAGGCCATTATTAATTCACTCATTGCTTTCCCACCCACTTCTTAATTCATCTTTTCTTTTCTTTTCATTTCAACTTTAATGGAAGTTTGGCTAATATCTAGATCTGCTAAATTTTGTACCTCTCTACATTTCAGTCTTCTTTTTTAGCTTATTTGAAGTGAAAGAAGCAAAAGATTACCCTCTGGTTAGCACCAAAGAAGGAAAAGGAAGGTTTCCATAATTTCAATAGAACACTGTTCATCAAATAAGTTAAAAGTAATGGTAGTACAATATTTTTCTTTTTCAAAGAGTTGTAAGAGTAATTTGATCAGTTAGATCCAAGCTTACGTGTTACGCCAAATTGACATGGGATCGACCTGAAGTTTTGAAACTCCCGTCAACTCAATCACTTCAATTTATCACACGATCCTTCCAATCCCCTATAGGCAAGTATAGATATCTATGGTCAGTCCAATATCATCATCAGGCTTTAGATTTGTCCAATTCCATTTTTTATAGCAGGAATCTTAAAAAAATGATCATCATCAGGCTGTAGATTGAGTTAACTGCATAATTTAGATTATTATATAATAATATGATATAAATTTAATATAAAAAATAAAATAAAATTATACGATTTAAAATTTTATTAATAATTATATATTAATTTAATGAAATAAAAAAAATATTTTTTATATTTTTATATTTTCATAAATTATAACATATAATTTTCATATAAAATATAACATAAATATAAAATTTTAAATATTATATATATATAAATATACGAATAGTTATATCGATTAGACGTATCAAATGTATAAGAGAGAGAAAAAAAATTGTTCAAAAAGGTTTTCTATTTTGGTTTCATGTGTCTATATATAATTGAATTTTTTAAAAATATTAAAATTTTATTTTCAATTAAATCAATAAATAAAATAAAACTGCAAATCCATGCACTCCTCCTTCCTTTAAACTTCTGTTTTTCTTTAGCATGCCAAAAAATTAAATTTTCTTCAAATTAATTTCTCTTCTTCTATTTGAGCATAAAAATTTTATACACACTTCTTAAGAAACATTATTTGTTTTTATTTTTTATTAAAAAATTAAAAGTAAAAAAATTAAATTAAATTAAAAAATAAATAGTAAAATGTAAAATATAAAATCAAACTTAAATTAAATCTAATAATTTAAAATATAATATAATAATACGATACAAATATAATATAAAAATAATATAATTTAAACTCGTAATAATAATTTTATATAAATTTAATAAAATTAAAAAAAATTATTTTTTTATTAATATAAATTATAATACATAATTTTTTTATAAAATAAAATAAAAATACACCAATTTTAATATTCTAGGCCATAAAAATATCATGTCTAACCGATGTAGACGAAAAAAAATCGCAAACCACTATGAATTTTCAATCCATAGAAAAGAAAACCAAAATTCCTTCGTTTAAAATCATCAGCCAAAGAAATAGATAAAAACAAATGATTAGCAGTGCCATTCTCTACAGGAGGGGCAGAGTAGGATTTCAACTTTTCCCCACATTAACAACTGCTTCGATTTGCTCCAATACTAGGATCGTTAGTGTTTCCTCGTACCTAAAACCCACTTACAAAACCTTCAGCAGAAATCATTGTACTTTCGTAAATATCTTCAAACTCTCTTTAACTTCTTCGTCAGCTTCTGGGGTTGTTGGGTTTTCAAACATGGCATCTGCAACTGGAGGAGAAGATGGTCATTTCAAGTTGTCTGAAACTAGTAATCTTATAATCAAGGAAGGTGACATCACTAAGTGGTTTGTTGATGGCTCCTCCGATGCTATTGTCAGTGTTTCTCTTCCCTTCTCTTTGATCTTTAGTTCTTTTTGTAATAATGTTTTTGGGTCTTTTTTTTTTTTCCCTTTTGTCCATATGGTATTTGTTGATGATTTATTGCTTGATAATATTATTGTACTTGTACTATATTTGTTTGTGGGATTAGGGAATAGGGAACAGAAATTTCTTTTCAAGTAGGATGATTAATGTTTTGGTGAAATGGAACCAATGTTGAATTGGATATTCCAAAGTGGAGGGATTTTTATCAATCCTAAATATTTTCTTATTCTATCTGATAATGATGGTTATTTTTCCTTGATGGATTTGTTGATCTTTGAACGATAGAATTGAGAACAGTGATACTAGTGATGATAATCATTTTGCAGGTCAATCCAGCAAATCCAAGAATGCTTGGAGGTGGTGGTGCAGATGGAGGTCTTCTTGCTAAGAAAATTTTCTTTTCCTCATTTTTAACCATACTAATGTCATAGAAGAATGAACTCGTAATGACCATTGATGCATTTTTCTAGCCATACATAGGGCTGCTGGCCCGGAACTTCGAGAAGCATGCTCTAAGGTCCCAGAAGTTCGACCTGGTGTTCGCTGTCCCACTGGAGAAGCAAGGATTACCCCGTAAGTTTTTCCTAATTGCATAGTGTTTACTGGTGTTTCACCCAAAGTTGTGCATGATTAGCATACTAACATGTTGAAATTATGCAGAGGATTTAAACTGCCTGCATCTCATGTGATTCACACAGTTGGACCAATTTATGATTCTGACAAGGACCCTAAAGCCTCCCTGAGTAGTGCATACAAGTATGCTATGATGTTCCTTGTAACCATTGATATTAGTAGTTGTTTTTATCATTCTCAATAAGACCTCCTCTCTTTTGAAATTGGTTACAGGAATAGCTTGACTGTGGCTAAAGAGAACAACATTAAATACATTGCATTTCCTTCCATATCTTGCGGTGTATATGGGTAAGTAACGATAAGGAACCACGACAGACATTCTTGTTTTCCCATTTTCCCCTTTCATTTTATCCCCCTTTGATCTGGAAAGCATAGTAAACTGTGCAATTTAAATGATCCAGGATAAAAATCTAAGTCTTACTGATGTCATTGCAAAAATCTTTTGAAAGCTAAATCAGAACTTGATTCTCTGGCAACTTGCTAAACTGTAACTGTTTTTGCTTTATGTGTTGACGACAAATTGGTTAAGAACAGGTGTTCAATTGGTGCTGTTGGATTGTTAGGTAATTTGTGTAACTTTCTGGACTGGACTTTGAGGGGGCATAGTAGAAATATTTCATAGTGGAAATATTTTAATCTTTTAGTAACTTTTTCATGGAAGAGCATTCTCTTCTGTCAAATTCTATCTTGAAGTGATTGTGGAGTTTTTGTTTGCTAGCTTAGTTGTTTGTTTGAAATGTTTGATCGGTTCATATTTAGTTTCTTTTTTCCTTTGTGAAAATTTTCTAGATATCCTTTTGAGGAAGCAGCCACAGTTGCTATATCTACTGTCAAAGAATTTGCAGATGATATTAAAGAGGTAACTTCTGCTTTTATTCTGCTTTGATATTGCATATCCCAGATTTCTTTTAAACGTTGATTGATTCCCTTTACTTCACTTCTTACATCCTGTTTTACATTAGTTTACTTGTTTTGTCCACGCGTACACACACGACTAAAAGAAGAGTTTCCTATAGTGTTTTGTGTCTTTATGGATAAATCCTATATTCTTTTCTCACATTTAAGTAATAAATGAACTTCTGATTGCATGATACATAATTCTATATGGTCCAAACAATATATGTACTTCTGATGGAAACTCACTTGGTTGCTGTTTGCAGGTGCACTTTGCTCTGTTCGAGTATGAAATCTACAATATTTGGTTGAAAAAGGCAAAGGAGTTGCTCCAGGCTTAGTGCATGACAGCAACTAGAATAATGTTGTCCTACCTTGATCCATGAGAGTGCTAAGTTTAGATGTATATATCTCTATGGACTTGGAAGCAACTATGACAGAATTACTTTCGTTTGATTTGCAAGAGTCCTGAACTTTTGGATGAATTGGAGGCATTTATGCTTCACTTTAGACAGAATAATTGTTAATGCTGGTTTTGTGGAATTAATGGTTGTTATGAAAATATAATTCCCCTTATTTTATAGTTCCTGAGCTCTTTGCTTTAGGATCAACACAGTCTAAGACTAAATATGAATCACAGTTTAAGTTTATGCCTGAACTTGGATATGATTCTTTTTAAAATCTTTTATAACACCTTCAAAGTGTTTTTGGTCAGGATCTAGTATGTTTTAAGCTTGTGGAGTAGTTGCCCTCAATTCCCTTGCTCTTGCTGCTGTCTCTTTTCTCTCCCTGTTTTTGGATTGGGAAGCTGTGAACAGAAACATGTAATGGTAAAAATTGTTCAGAAAAATGCTAAAAAAAGGTGTAATACTTACACTGGTGTAAATGAATCCCTCTATTCATAATGCTTACTCATTAGCTCAATAAATTAGCATGAGGTTGCAGCAGAATTTCTGGAGGAACACACATTAAGCAACAAGAGGAGAGTTTAGTAGGGAAGGCAAACCATCCAACCAACCTCGGACAACGGTTTTACAAGTCATAAGAGATTTCAGGATTTCCAAATGATTATGACAACTGTGGTGCAGCCAAAACCAACTGAAAGACATTAATAAAACAAGCAACCAGAGCTATATTCTTCAAAATTATTTAGTAAAAATAGATCCAAAAATCAACCGATGTGCGATGGCCATTACACATTAGCACAACTCCCCTACCATTAAATAATTCTACATTCCCAGCAAACGTAGAAGCTCCACACAGACCATAATGGCTATTCAAGAATCAGCAACAAGAAATGAGTACTGTGGAATCTTGGAATAGAAGATATGTACAAATAACTGAACCTTCCTTTTCTTTCAACTCTAACGTGGAAGAAGTATTTAGCTGATGTTGCAACTCGATCGATGGTGAAACATGCAGATAACATAACAGATTACACGAATCTGCTTTCATTTAAGGTGAAGCAAAATATCAACGACTTTATATCAGTCAATGAAACTCCAAGAGTAAAGCATGTTCAATCATAACCTTTATGTAAATTGTGAGACTTAGACGTCTTTATCTTTGGACAAACTCCGGGGGATTCTGTTAATCACACTCTCATCCACTATCTTATAGTGCTGGGAAAATTTTCGGTGGATCATTCCACAGTATTTATCCACATGCTCTTCATATTTGCCGTAGAAGGCAGGAAGAGTAACAGATAAGACAGTTCCTGCCATCAGGAAATAACAAATACATTATATTTAAAAAAGCACATAATTTAAGATTCCTTACACATATAATGAGAGAAAGTTCATTGATAAAATGCCTCCCATTTTGCAAATGATTTGCAAAAACAAGCACAAATATACAAAAGGCCCCATGAGGTCAAGCAAGCTAGAAAGTTTGTGACAAGAGCTCGATATTAGGTTTTTGAATTTTTCAAAGACCAAAATGCATGGCTGTTTACCAGAAATAAACCAAAAGAGGTTGTGATTAAACAACTAAGCTCAAATTAGTAACATTTAATGTTATATCAGTCACAAAAAAAAACAAAAGAACTAATAATATCCATGAATCAAAAGGAAGATGAATGTGCATTCAGTTGACAGATGCAGTTGCTTACCAATATAGGCAAGTGTGAAGAAAGAACAATAGCTACCAATGGCAGACAAGAGCCACAGACAAATCACAACCTGCCAAATGAACTGAAAGTGAGAAAACTTTATCAAGCACACCAGCCAGTGGAAAAGCTAGTAAATTGGAACAGGTTTAGTGAGATTCCAAAAGTACGGTAGAACCCAAGACCCTAAATAAACATCATGAAGTTCCATATGGCATGAAGAAAATAGAGACTTGATGCATACTATTAAACACACCATCTTGGCAATAAAGACAAAAGGTTAGAATGAACAGAAGAGTGCTTGCCAGAAGAACAGTTTGTGAAGCAGTATCATTTGTTTCAGAGCAAACCAGGTTTAAGTATGAAGTCACAGTTATTGGCAAGTTCTGTCAATCAATCATGTTTAGGAGAAGACGATAGAGTTGAAGGGAGAATATACATATGCTTAATGATTTACTTGCTAAATTGGGAAAATACTCAACTCCAAAATCCTCCAATTTGTGAGATTTTGGCCCCCCAGGGGGTGGAGTTGGGGGCTGTTTTAATTGGAAGGTAAACACAGTGAGCAGAACCACTACTCTTATTTCCTATAACCCCACCTAAACACACCTTGATATTAATGACTACCTTTACTAATAATAGTAAAAAAAAATATTCACATATTAACTTGATTATAATTCCACCAACAATACCACAATGCTCCATACATACAATTATATTTCAACATTGAGTCTTTTTCCCTTTGTATGTGTATATATTGCAGCACATAACACTTAGTTGAAATATAACTGATCTAAACTGACCTTAAAAAAAAGTCGAAAATCTTTGCCAAGAGTTATATCATGAGCCATAAGAAGCAAATTATTGATTTTAACACGAAATGATGCTGCAGCATTATTAACCATTTCCTCTGACAATTCAAGCTCTGGTAATGTTTGTAGTTGTCTGCTTAAATAATAAATAGACATTATTCTCCAAAAAAGCTTCAGTATGAAAAAAGAAATCAACAGATATAGAGGCAATCTTACTCATACCCATTTCTATAAGCAGCATAGTTGGCACGGACAAACAACAATACAATTAATATCAGCAAGACATCTGAACAAATAGATAAGAATGGTAATCCAGACCGCTCAAATATAAGCCAAGCAACAGTAGCAACAAGAATGACACCAAAAGAAACACGCCACCGCTTCCACAAGAGTATATCAGCCGCTGGGAACATGAGAAGCAAATTAGTTAATTTATCGTACAAAAAAAATGCACTAGTATTATAAGTGTGACAAGATAATGAGCTAGAGAGATAAGGTAGACTTACAGAAATGATATCATACTACGCAACAAAAAACCCCAAAATCACACTAATTAATAATTATAATAAAAAAAATTGTTGGCGAAGAACTGTTAAAAACCACAAACTTTCACCCATACGAACAGAAATAAACAAAGGTTGAAGATAAATACTGAATAAGCACAAGTCAAAAGGAAAGTTAGCTTCCAAGAATAGAAAACTCAAGCAAAGGTTTCAGATCTATTTAGTCTCTTCTACAATAGTAGAAAACTTAAAACAAAACAGTGTATCTCAGATAGTAAGAGTTGCATCATTTTGCCTATTCACAAATGAGTAACTGCTATAAGTACTGGCTTCTTGTTCATAAAATTCACTTCTCAATCTCATTATCTCTTATTTGGCTTTACACAAATGAGTAACTGCTATAATTAATTACTTTATTCATAAAATTCACTTTTCAATCTCAATTTCCAAAGAGCACTAACCAAATTCATTTGCCAAGCAATATTTCAATTTTCATCAAATATCGAAGTACCCCAAGATGATTTCATCGAAAAATAAGACCAAACAAGAGAGAAAAAAATGGAAATTAAAACAAAATATGTGTTTTTTTTTTTTTTTTTTAAGTTTTTACCTTTACCACCACCCAAAGACTGGTGAAGGGGACCTTGACGACCAAACAAACGGTAGCTATCGGAGGATGTCGTTGAAGAAGTGGAAGGTATTGTCTGATTTCTTGTCTCTTCCCCATCAGCGTTACTCGGATTCTCCATTTATTGCAATCAACGCCTTTTTTTCAGTTTTTAACTTCAACCCAGAAATGAAAAGCTCCCAAATTTCGAATCTTGCACAAAGATTTTCTCTCTTCGAAGCCAAATTGCAGCGTCCCAGATCCGTGTCAGATTTGAACAACAAAGGGGATTAAAAAAGACCGTTCTTTTCAACTTATTTTGTTTGGGGAGAAAAAA
The DNA here is from genome assembly GCF_047325235.1 of Durio zibethinus. Classification (NCBI taxonomy): domain Eukaryota; kingdom Viridiplantae; phylum Streptophyta; class Magnoliopsida; order Malvales; family Malvaceae; genus Durio; species Durio zibethinus. The sequence goes on from NC_143180.1 coordinate 24,614,442, forward strand.
AGTTCTTTGCTTTGTTTTCAGCTTTATCTCATTTAATTAATTTTTTAAAAGTAAAAAAAAAAATTATACATGCGACTACAAGAGTGACGTCACCAAATATTTTTCAAAACAGTTTTCAAAAAATTATTTGATACAGAAAAATTTTTTAATTCTAAACAAAATTAAAATAATAACACAATTTTTTAATATATATTGAAAAAATAAAAAAATTAATTTAAAAAAAATCGACATGAATTATGATCTTAATACTGCTTGTAAAATTAAAAAATTTTACTATTAATACATTAAATAATTTTTCATAATTTTTTAATATTTTTTATTTGTTTTGATAAAACTGTAAACATTTTATATGATTCGGATATGAGCCAATTGGGTCTTAATGGAGTCCACAATGTTACCCATTATTTAGTTTTATGTTTATTTATTTATTTATTTATCCATTTATTTGTTTGTTTATTTATTTATTTATTTATTATTATTATTATATTTTTTTGGTTTTTTTTTTTTTAGTTTATTCATTCATTTATTTATTTGTTCATCTTTGATTTTTGGATTTTTTTCATTTGGTTTATTTTTTTATTTTTTTAATTAAATTGGGTGTTAAGATAATGATAAAAACAAAAAAAAAGAGTTTTTTTTTCGTGGATTGGTGTTTGTAGAATTACACATGATTTCAATCTGTAAAGAATAAATATTATGATCTAGGATAATACAAAAATTTTATCACATGATAAGTTATGGTCAATCAAAAACTCTTTTGATTTTCTCTATAAATACAAACTTAATCAAGCCTCAAAAGAAATAGAAGAAAATCATAGATCACAGAGAAACAAAAACACACAATAAATGAATCAAAAAGAAATACAGAAACATAGGTCAAAAAAGCATAAAAGAAATCATGTAAGGAAAGTCAAAAGGTAATCAAAAAATTGTGGGAGATTTTTTAAGTCAAAAAGTATAATTTTGTCTAAAAAATTTTTGAAAAATTTTTAGATTTCGGTAAAATTTTTTTATGTCGTTTGATTTTTTCAAAGACTTTTCGACGAAATTTTCAAATTTCGATGAAAAATCCTAGAATCCAGTAAAGATTTAACTTGTGTTCATGGGGATCTAAAGATAGAGAGAGAAAAGGAAGAAAAGAGCAAAGGAAAAGAGAAATCTGAGAAAAAAGAAAATTTTGGCCTATTTATAACAAATTCTAAACGACGTCATTTTGACATTTAAATCGTCTTAGGATCTGCGTGTTTCTATTTGGGTTAACCCGACTCAAAGCATTGGCCCGCTTCTTGACCCGTTTCACCCTTTGTCTTAAGCCAAGCAGAGCCGAATAACTTTGTAAGTCGTTCCAGCTTTTTTTCTTGCAGTCGAGCTGAGCCATCTAACCACTAAGTCGAGCCGTTTCCCTATTTGATTTTATTTATTTATTTATTTTTATAGTATTTTTGCATGATTAAATTTAAAAAAAATAAAAAATGTAAAACTTAATAAAATAAAATTTTGAAAATAAATAATAATTATCTTATAATGGAATATTTAGAAATTTTAAATGATAAATTTGTACAAAATTTTTAAGTGAATTTTTTTTTTTAAATTTATCCCAAATTGTGGACTAGTTTAAAGAAAATTTCAATAATAATAATTAATATTTATTTTCAAATAATAAATAAATAAATAATAGAAAAATTAATAAAAATTTTAGAATTAAATATTAATTATCCAAAGATGAAATTCTTAGAAATTTCAAATGGTAAATTTTTTAAGAAATCTCTAAGTAAAGAATTTATCTAAATTTGTCTCAAATTATGGAATAATTTAGATGCAATTCTAGCAAAAGTAATTGTATTTTTTTTCAAATAAAAAATTTTGATTGAAAATATTTTATAATTATCCAAGGTCTGGATTTGTAGAAATTTTAAATAGTAAATTTTTAATAAATATCTAAGTGAGAAATTTTATTTAAATTTATCTCAAATAGTGGAAGAATTTAAATGAAACTTTAAAAAAATAGTTGTCATATTATTTTCTTTCCTAAAAAACAACAAAAAAAATTTCTAAATAGATCTAAATAGTAAAAAATTTAGAAAAAAAAAAAAGAAAAAATTTTTGAATTGGCCTAATTGGTGAAAAATTTAGAAATAAAACTTGTGAAATAAGAATAAATTTTGAGGATAAAATTCTTAATAACCACAAATAGTTGATTATCTAAAAAATTTCTAAGGGAGAAAATATTTCTGATTTTGGCTCAAATGGTGGATGAATTAAAAAATATTTTTAATAAATAAAAATGATTAAACATTTTTCTAACGATGGAATCTCTTCAAGAAAACAAATTAAATTATTGAATACTCTTAAGGTGAAGAAGTAATTTTAAGAATTCTTTCAGATTAATGAAAAATTTTAAAAATTATTTCCAATATTTTAATGTTAAAATTAAAATCATTAGAATCAAAACCTTAAGATAAATTTAAAATATAATGGTACCATCCTTAGGATGGGTGTTGAAGGAGTGTTATAACCTTTTCCACGCATAATCGAACTCCAAAACTTAATTCTGTTCAGAATATTAGAATCTATTCTTTATGGACTCTTAGTCAAGCTTAAGAGTTCTTTAAAATGATAAATTAATTAGATAGTCAATCATACCTTAAAAAAAATTGGTATCAACTTCATATGTTAAATCTAACTATAGATTTATGGATCTATATATTATGACAAAAACTATTGCTAGCATTTTTTTGAAAGAATTACTAGCATCTTTTTAAAGCTTTAAATTTCGTAAAATTTTTGTAGAATTTGTTTTTGAAAATTCATAATTTGCTTTGTTTGAAATTTAAGAACTTATTATTTGAAATGACATATTAATTATTACAAAGTTTTTAAATATAAAAATTTAAAATATAATACGATGATATATACAAATAAGATAAAAAAATATTAAAATGACAAGTTTAAAATTTTTAATAAGAGTTATATATAAGTTTAATAAAATTAAAAAATATATTTTGTATTTTTGTATTGACATTAATTATAATATGCAATTTTCATGTGAAATATAATATGAATACATAAATTGTTATATTTTATATTATATGAATACACGAATTATCAAATTTATAAAAATTTATTTGAATTGTAATAATTAAGAAAATTTAGTTAAATTAATTTAGAATTTCTAATATACAGAGGACTGCAAATGTGAGATTCTTTTTATTTGTAAATGAACTTTCCTATGAAATTGGTTCACAAAAGAAATAAACTCTCATTATTCTTGTTTTCCAAATTAACCATTGCTGGATCATCCCATGGTACAAAGGGTTGTGGTTGTGAATTAAAAGAAAACTAGAATCAAGTTAGAAGATTGGCTTCCAAATCATTTTTGTGGTCTTCTGTGGCTTGAGTCAGCTCCATGGCCCTCTTAGCTTGGTGCTTCCAATCAGTGAAAACTACAGTGCAAATCATCATACACATACATGTAGCTTGTGCTGCAGCAAGCCCAAACCACAACCCAAGAACACCCTTGTTTAATTCAAAAGCTGCATAAGCAGCAACAGGCAAACCAACAAGGTAGAACGAACAAAAATTTATACAAGCACCCACGTTAGGCCTAGCAGAACCGACTAGGATTCCACATGCTGCTGTCTGAGTATAGTTTCCAAGCTCACAAAATCCTAATACAGGTAGGACGACTGATGTCAATGCAATGACCTGAGGCTCGCATGTATATAACTTTCCCCACACATCCTTTACTGCAATTGTGAAAGTGAAAGCTAGAAGTCCACATACCATTGCTATAATAAGTCCTATAATGGCTGTTTGTCGTGCCTGTGCAGGAGATTCGGCCCCCAACTCTTGCCCAACACGCATTGACAAAGTTGAGCTTAGAGAATGAGGGAAAACGTATAAAAGTCCTGTTATTTGTATGAGAATTCCCACTGCCGCGATACTTGTCTCTGGATTATTAGTTAAGCCACAAAGTAGGACCATTATCTCATACCACCACCACTCTAAACATACAGATAACACACTTGGAGCCATGAGTGACATCAGTGGGAGCCAATCTAGATAGCATTTGGTTACCACTTGACCTACCCAAGGTTTTATTGCTGTTTGTGTAAAGTAGAGATATACTAGCAAAGCTAAATTTATGTTTAATGTGTTGCAAGCGGTGGCAAGAGCAACTCCTCTAACCCCCAAATCCAAATATATTACCAGGAAGTAGTTGATTGGAAGGTGGAGAATCATTGCAAAAGTAGCAGAGAGAGTGAAGGGTAGGTTTAGACTTTGGGCTCTTAAGAAAATTCTTAAAGGATTGAGGAGAGCTTGGGCAAGCAATTCAGGAATAGAGTACGTGAGAAATATCTTTGCCACTGATGTTATGGTCTTATCCTGACCAATTGACAGAAGGATGGGCTCCATATTCAGCCATAATAGTGTGATTGGTATGGCTCCAAGAAATAGGAGGCAGAAGGTCTGCTTAAAAGTTTGGCTCAGAACTGTACATTTTTTGGCTCCAAAAGCTTGGCAACATATAGGTTCCATCCCCATAGCCAGGCCCTTCATTACGGAGTAGCCTGTGATGTTTGCAAATCCCATTGCCAGTGAGCCTCCTGCTAACTCAATGTTTCCAAGATGTCCCAAAAAGAACATGGAGATTAAGGACTTGGAGAAGAAAATTAGACCAGAAATTACTAACGGGAATGTAATTTTCCCCAATGATGTTAGCTCCTCCTTCACCTGTGAAATGTACATGAGGTATTAGCAACTCAAAATCATATACCAATAGCAAGAATGTAGTTTCTAAACCAAACTGGAACATAAAATGGCTTGCTTGATATAGCAGAAATTTGATTTACCATAAATTATGGAGAAGAAAAGAACCAGCCTGTCAAGCAAATTGATTGTAGTTTTTGCTGTCTCTTGAAAACTAGAGAAAATTTTTCTTTAAGCCTGTTGCTTCATATCAGGATATATTCTTATAGACTAACCTTGACCCTGAGTTCAAGAATGAGTAATAATATGCTTGCATGACTTGTTCTCTATCTTGGAGCCATCCATAACTTTCAAGTATCATTAAAATGACTATCTGGACAAATTTGCCTCTGATTACTATGTTAGAAAGGCAGTATCCTCAGTGCAGCCAAAAGTGCAGTTCAGGAAACTTTTCAAGTAATTGCCCTTATAAATGAAATACCATTTCCATCTTTGCAAATTTAGGAAGGTTTTAAGAGAATACCAAGCATGCGCAATGAAGTTAATAGAGTATCTAGTTTAAGGAGAGTATTGAAGTGACGGCTGAGAAGATGCACTGCACCACCTTTATTTGTCAAATGAGTAACAAAAACGTGGTCATAACTATTATTTGCATTTCTCTTGAATTTCTTTCCCAAGTTAATCTATATTTTTCTTTAATGCTTTTATCTTACTTACTCATATTACTACCATCTGTCAGTCAAAGTTAAAACACTAGCCTCTAATGGAAAATTATCTAACAAGCTGTAAATGGAAAAGGATAAGAAGGTGATGAAGCTAATATGATTCATGCTTATTGTTCTGTTTAGTCAGTAAATTTGATTAACTTAACCATAATGATAAGTGAAAATCACAGGTTTAAAATGATTTTACCAGTCAAAAAAGGGAAACATGCATCTTCCCATTGTTGTTCATCAGATGCTTAAACAACAGATTTGAGTATGCTTTTCATGTTAGAACTACATTGGCTTGATTTGACTTTATATCTATGAAAAAAATTGCCTGCTTACTTGTATTACTTTTGGAGCCTCCCTTTTGAGTTTTGAGGCAAACCATATTATGGAGAAGATTAATTCTTGTGATACGCACAAAATCAAATGCTTATATATGCCGTCCTAAACCGCGAGCTTTTACTAATTTTTTATACTGACATTCTTTCCATCATAGCTGTTCCTCTTCCTTTGCTGGTGATCATAAACAAGGTGCACAACAGTTTAATAACATAGAGGGTTTGCGATTTCTACAAGTATATTGGTGCATGAAATCCCCATATTCTCTTAAAGACAGCAACAGAGTAGCTAGTAAGTTATGAAAATCAAGTTAAATGACATCTGTGGGAAGTTTTTCAGGGTTTTAGTTGGGAATGAACAAGAAAGTAGAGATCAACATCTGGGTGCAAAAGCAAGGAGAGCAAGAATGTCACCTTAATTTTCTGCAACCACCCCAGAAATTCATTCAGAAACCTCCTTCCTCCTGTTCTACCACTATTGTTATAATCATTTCTATCTCCTCTGTTGGAAAGATCACCTGGTGAAGCTGCTTCGCATTTGCCTGAGTAGCACATGATTAAGACTTTTGCAATCAACAAGATTTGAATGTTAAAGGTAAGCAATGTCATGCATTTTATATTGAAGCATGCATGTTTGACGTAGATTGAATTGAGGAGAGACCTTAATCTTTTCGAATAATGTTTGTCATTTTCAATATTGCACATAGTTTAGTCAGGTTTTTAGTTCTTCGGAGCTTGTAAGTGTTAGCAGAAAAACATAGAATTCATTGCATTGACAATGAAAACAGAAGAGAACAACATAAACAACAAAATATCCACTGCCCTAGACAATTTGTCTTATGGGGTACTAACCAAAACAATGCTCTATTTAATACAAGGAAGATAACATAGTTTAAAATAGCAGTTAGACTTGAAGCCCAGTGTTTCGCTAGCTTCAAAATAAGCCAAAGATTGCTTTCGATTTGAGCTAAGCATTTAGCCAGCATATGATTGATACCAAGTTTGAAACTACCTTTACTGTTTCCTGGATTTTGAAATTCATCATTTTGGCAATTCAGAATGTTTATAAAGAGTAAGCGCAAACGAAACCACCCTAGCAAAATACATTACTATTTATCTACTGTCCCAACTCGGGAAAAAACTGTCATTTTCTTTACAATACTTCCACGTTCATACAAAATTTCTATGAGTATTTGTTAAAGGCATTTTTAGGTCTAAATGATACTCTGATCATTTTTTTCATTAGAGGTATTTTGTATTTTTGGACCGATCTAATGTATCAGGTCGATCTAATATGTTCAGTACTATGTTGGCTTGGCCACGTCACTATTACATCTCATAGATCTCTCACCTTTTGTATCATTCAATTCTCTTCCATTAATACTTTTTTACATTTCTCTCCTTCTGACTTCTCTTATACCGATATCTAATTTACTTATTAGAGCACAAACATAAAAAATATCTCTTACTTTTACTTTTAATCACTTTCTTATTTTTTTTATAATTTTAAAGTTGCGTCCCTTAAATCGGAGTTCGACACCAACAATATTATAACTTGAACATGAGACTTTTCCTACACCCCATTCTCTTGTCACCTTGATATACAAGCTTAATGGTATATTTATGAGTACTTCTATTTGCATTTCAACTTCTTAGATACATCCAAAAAATTATATTACAAATTTAACTTTTGATAAAATTATTTAAATACCAATTAATTAATTAATTTTTTATCTTTTATATCTCCTTTCAAAAATCTGTATTCATTAAAAGTTTTCCAAAATAAATATTCGAAAACTTTTAAAAATTTTTAAAAATTAAAATTTTGAAAATTCTTAAAATCCTTTAAGATGTTTATTTTTGGAAATCTTTAATAACTTTAAAAAAATTATTTTCAAAAATTTCGAATCATATTTAAATATTTTAATATAAAATTAAATACGTAATCAAATGATATGATAAATCCCATCCTCTTATCACCTTAATATATAAGTTTAATGATATAATTATCTATGAACGTAAAGACATGCGAGTGCAGACACATTCTGCTTGCTCGCCATGTGAGTGAAAATAATTTTTTTACTGTTTATGATTTATTGTGGGAAACCATGAGCTTTGATAGTCATCAGTTTGATTTTCGACTGTCGATGTTACTTTTAAGTACTATAGCCACCTTGTTTGATGCTTTACATAAAGCATTTTGCAAAGTTACTAGAAAGGATCGATTCTGTTGCCTTTCTCGGGTTTTCTGGGCTCTATCCATTTGATTGGATTTCTTTTCCTCTTTGGAATGTATTTGGAGACGATGTTTGTCAAATAAAAAAAATAATAATAAAGTGTGTGCAGTATTAAATACGTCATTTGAGTAATAACGAACTGAACAAAGAAATGGGTCATTTTTATTTAAGGCTAAGCCCAACAGGAGCACTAAATCTTTTTCATATCATGCTTAGTAGTTAAATTTAATCATGATAATTTAAAATATCATATATAAATAAAATAAAAATAACACTATTTAAATTATAATAATAATTATATATTTTTTTAATAAAATTAAAAAATATATATTTCATTTTTTATATTAATATAAATTATAATATATAATTTTTATTTAAAATATAATATAAATATATAAATTAAAATATTTTATACGACACAAATTTTTGCATATTATTATTTTTTTTTGTAATAAACTCAAAATTGAATTGAATATGTAATGATAACTTTATCTGAACCTTATTATGTTATCATTTTCTCCAATTTGGATGTTTGAAAATTTTATTAATCAAATAAGTTTGGTGAAGCTTTTACTCAGTAGTTAGCACAAAGCAAAACCCAAATGCCATTTGTTCTCTCCTCTGATGTGACCCAAACACCTATCCATTTTGCAACCCTGTGTGCGGTGGTCGCACCCTGGATTCCATTTCCAGCTCCTCTCTGATATATGAAAGCCCAAACTCAGTCCACTAATCACCCGCATGTCACTCTAGCCATTCCCCTCGTCTCCCTATAGAAACCCCTCGCCCTTTGTGTCTTTCTTACTGTTCTTTTCTTTTCCAAATGGCTCTACGTTCATTAGCCACCAGAAAAGCCCTAATCTTGGGACTCAACTCGACAAGGCCGGCTTAGTCTCGTGCATTGCAGACCTTCTCGCTCCCTGATCTTCCTTACGACTATGGCACACTTGAGCCGGCCATCAGTGGAGAGATCATGCAGCTCCATTACCAGAAGCATCATCAAACTTACATCACTAACTATAACAAGGCTTTGGAGCAGCTCCATGAGGCTATCCTGAAAGGTGATTCTTCCACCGTTGTTAAGTTGCAAAACGCCGTCAAGTTAAATGGCGGAGATAAATTTTTCTTTTTCTTTTTTCGTTTTTTTGGTTGATGGGCCACCAACTTATAAAAATTTTTGAAAATTGAATTTTTGAAAGTTCTTAAAAACTTTTACACATTTATTTCTAAAAACTTTTAACAATTTTTAAAAATTTATTTATAAAAGTTTTGAATCACACCAAAACAATAAAATCTTATGAAACTAAATACAAAATCAAATAATATGCTAAACCTCATCCTCCTATCACCTTTATATATAAGTTTAATGATATATTTATCTATGAATGTGAAGACATGCGAGTGCAAACACATTATGCATGCTCGCCATGTGAGTGAAAATAACTTTTTTACTGTTTATGATTATTGTGGGATACCATGACCTTTGATATTCATTAGTTTGATTTTCAACTGACATTTTTACTTTTAACTACCATGGCTTTGTTTGATGCTTCACATAAAACGTTGGGCAAAGTTATTAGAAAAGATCGATTTTGTTGCTTTTCTTAGGTTTTCTCGGCTCTATCCATTTGATTGGATTTCTTTTCGTTTATGGAACGAATGTGGAGACTGATGACATGAAGAGTGAAAAATCATGTTATTTTTAAGATTGTAAAATACATATAAATACAAATGTATAAATAGGTTTAAAGTCCATGAAATATATCCAAAAATAAAACCCAACCTTATAAGTCAATTAAACATAATATACATTTTAATAGCCCTTCAAACTAAAAATGGTTTGAGATGAAACATCTAAAGTTTGAAAACTAAATAATAAAAATGTGAACTTAAAAGAGACTCTGTAAAAAGAGTCGTCACTTGTGGTTCAGAAAAAATATGCGATAGCATGATGGTGCCTTTACATATATCTTGTCTAATAAAATGACAATCTATTTCAATATGTTTTATCCGTTCATGAAAAATATCATTATAAGCAATTTGAATTACATTCTTACTATCACAAAAGAGTGGAATAGGAGTAGGCGTGTCAACACTTAAATCTATTAGTAACCGACACAACCACATAATTTTTGCTATAGTATTTGATAAGGCTTTATACTTTGCTTCAGCACTTGAACATGTCATAACTACCTACTTTTTACTTTTTCAAGATATCAAAGAATCATCCAAAAAAACACAATAACTAGTTGTAGAACATCGATCATTAATATCACCAACCCAATCAAAATAAATAAAAAAAAAGCATGAAGTTCAAGTTTAGAAGTTGATGAGAAGAGCAAACTTTTATGTAACGTTTCTTGTAAACATCTCAATATCCTAAAAACTACAGCAAAATGAATTGTCAAAGGTATTATCATAAATTAGCTTACAAGTTGAACTGCATAACTAATATTAGGTCTTATAACTGTCAAATATATAAGACTACCAAACAACTGTCTATACAAAGTAGCATCATTAAGAAGTTCACAATCGATAGCTTTCATTTTGACATTAGTTTCAAGAGAAGTGTCAACAATTTTGTTATCAGATAAGTCAGCTTTAAATATAAAATCAAAAGCATATTTCACTTAAGACAAGACAATCCAAAAAAAGGTTTTATATAAACTTTTTCATGAAGATCTCCATTTAAGAAAGTATTTTTTACATCAATTTGTGATAAAGCCCATTCTCGAATAGAAGCAATAGCTATAAGAGTTCAAACAGAAGTCATTCGAGCTACATAAGCAAAGGTTTCTTTTTAGACAATATTATACTCCAGTGTAAATTCTTTTGCAACCAACCTAGCTTTATATCTCTCAATAAACCCATCTGATTTGGTTTTTACCTTGTACACTGATTTATAAATCCATTATAGATTTTTCAATAGGTAAATCAACAAGATCCCAAGTATGAGTTTTTTTTAAGGAATCTAATTCTTCTTTCATAACTGCTTGCCAAAAAGGATTAGAACTTGCTTTACGATAAGATTTAGGTTCACAAATAAAAAGCATGGTAGATAAGAAACAATAAAAATCATGATGACATTTTGAAAGAATTCATTGACGTATTGAATGTCTAAGTTTTAAGACAAACGGCTCTGACGAATTAAACAATGGTAGTGAATGGTTGCTTATAGTTAACTCAGTGATGGGACAAACTTCATTTAGATGAATCTGCTGAAGAGTTGAAGAACTTTGAGACACGTGAGAAAAATGATTAAAGTCATTTAAATCAATAAAAAATCAAAGAAAACAAGAGTCATGAGGATTATGGGTAGATTTTTTAAAACGAGGTAATGAATGCATCGAAATATTTTCTAAAAAAATAATATGCCGAGAAGCACGAAGTTTTTATGCAATAAGATCATAGCAATGATATCCTTTTTGTTCAATACTATACCTTAAAAACACATAAATGACAATTTTTTTAGATAATTTATCACACTAAACTTTAAGAAGCGAAACAAAACATGTAGAACCCAAAATACAAAGCTGAAATAATTAAGAGTATTGTTATACAAGCATTTAAAAAGAGAAATTCCATTAATAACAAAAGAAGGAATATGATTAATAATATAAACTAAAGTAAGGGCAATTTCCCCCCAAAAATTTCTTAGGAACCAATAAAAATAACGATAAGGCTCTGGTGGTTTCCATGATATGATAATGCTTTTTTTCAACAACATCATTCTGCTATGATGTATCAGTACAAGATGATGTAAGAAGAATATCTTGAAAAGCAAGAAACTCTTTTAAATTACTTGATTGATATCCTCTAATAGAATCAGCATGAAAACACTTAATAGTTTTAGAAAACTATGTTTTGATCATGATAGAAAAATCTTGATAAATTTTAAGTAAATTTGAACGATACCAAAATAAATAAATCTAAGTGTACCTTAAATAATCATCAATAAAAATAACATATAACAAGAACCCCCATTATAGGTAAATGAGGTAGGCACCACATATCATAATGAATAAGATTAAAAGAAGATAAAGAAATTGATTCACTTTTATTGAAAGGTAAAGGAGATTATTTTACCAGTTTACAACTAATACAATTATTGGACGTTTCTAACTTAACCTAACTTGCCACTAGATACCAAATATTAAAGTCTAGAACAAGAAAAATCTCTTAACCTACGATGCTAAAAGGAAAAAGATGATTCCTTTTGAACACCAAAAACTAATAAAGATTTTTGCACAAAAGAATGATCAAATTGATCAAAAAGACGATGTAATACATGTAAGTTTTTCAAAACAAATAATCTTTCAATTTTATTGCATGTTCTAACCACTTTCCCCATAAGGCAATGCTGCATCACACAACCACTAGAGCGAAAAATGACACCAAGACCTTGATCACATAATTGACCACCAAATAGCAAATTCAAGAAAAATGATGGAACCAAAAGAACATTATCAAAAGAAACATTTTGAGAACATACGATAGAGCCAATATAAGTAGCAGACATATTTGAACCATTAGCAATATGAATAAAAGGTGAACAAGTAATAAGACTTGAAAAGTCAAAGATAGAATTATCAAAAGTCATATGATTAAAAGCTCAAGAATAAATAATCCAATCCTTAAAATTAGCACTTAGAGTAGTTGACAATGTAGATATAGAAAAATTATTATCCATAGAGTTGTTACTTATACTAAAAATGACTTGTCAAATAATCTTTTAAGTTTGATTCGCAGTGGAGTGTGAGTTAACATTAAAGGTTTCTATAGACGATGTTGTAATAGCAACTAGCCCCATTTTAGACAAGCCAAATTTCTTTTTTAATTTTGGGCAATTATGTTTTATATGTCTCAACTCTTAACAATAGTAACATTTCAAGAGAGCCATGAGAGAAAAAACAATTCAAAGCCAATATATTGATCAACCCGTAACAAGCCAATAAATAAAAATATGAATAGACAAAGGCAATTCTAATTTCACAAAACCACTATAGTCAATGACATAAAAATCAATTCCGCCCAATTTCACAAAATGACAGAAAAAAATGTCAAACAACAACAAATCAAAGTGACTTGAAAAAAAAAAAAATAGTCACTAAAAGCTCTGATACCATGATGACTTAAAGAGTGAAAAATCATATTATTTCTAGGGTTGTAAAATACATATATATATATATATAAATGTATAAATGGGTTTATAGCTCAAGAGATATATTTAAAAATAAAGCTCAATCTTATAAATCAACCAAACATAATATATATTTTAACAGAAATGATGCTCGTCATTACATGCTTACATAGTTATATTATATTATTTTGTAATAAACTCAAAATTGAATTGAATATAAAATGATAACTTTATCTAAACCTAATTATAGTATAATTTTATCGAACTTAAATGTTTGAAAAACTTATTAATCAAACAAGTTTGGTGAAGCTTGCCTTAGTATTTAGCACAAAACAAAACCAAAATGCTACTTATTCACTTAACACAATATCTTATAATTTAAAATATAATACGATAATATGATATAAAATTATGAATATAGTATGAAAATAAGACATTAAAGGGTTTTTTTGTATTGTTGCATGTTTTATGTTTTTAAAAATTTTGTTTTGTTTTATTTTTAATTTATTGAATTTGAAAACATGTGTGAATAAATTTTTTTTATTTTAAAAATGTGAAAACAAAAAACATGTAAAAAAAAAGTGGTTAAAGATTTTAGACTACATTTGTCATTAATAATATAATAATATATTATTTATTAATATTATATTAATAAAAAATATTATATTAATATAATAAATATTATACGAATATAATTATATTAATAAATATTATAAAATAATATATTATATTAATAAATAATATATTATATTAATATGATATAAATAATATATTAATAGAAATTATTTATTAATAATATATTATTATATATAATTTCTTTATATTAATAAATAATATTGTATTATTAATATACTACAATATTTATTAATATGATATTTATATAATAAGTATATTATTTTATTAATATATTATTTGTAACATTACTGTAATGGTTTAATTATAATTTTTGTGAACAATGTCCATGTAAGAACAATGTCAAATTGTTTCCAAAAAACTGAAAATGCTATTTTTTTTTGTTTTTTACAATTTCTAAAATTTTTCAAAACTTTGTTTTCAGTTTTAAAAACAAAAAATAAAAACAACCTACCAAATATATTTTTGTTTCCAATTTTCAAAAAAACAAAAAAATAAAAACAACCTACCAAATATACTTTTGTTTCTAATTTAAAAAAAAAAAACAAAAAAAAAATAAAAAACCAAAATCAGAAACAAAAACAAATGACCTTAAGATAATGCAACTTAAAATTTTAATAATAATTAAATTTAAATTTAACAAAATCAAAAAAATAATTTTATATTTAACATAAATTATAACTCATAATTTTTTATATAAAATATAGTTTAAATATATAAATTAATATTTTATAAGACACAAATTCATAAATTACCAAATTTAGTCAACACCCACCCATTTGCCAGCACTGTGTGCTGTGGTCGCACACTGTATTCCATTTCCGGCTCCTCTAACAGATCTGTCACCCAAGCTCAATCCACTGATCACCAGCATGCCACTCTACCCATTCCCCTCGCCTCCCTATATAAACCCATCGCCCTGTATATCTTTCTTACTAATCTTTCCATTTTCAAATGGCTCTACGTTCATTGGCCACCAGAAAAGCCCTAACCTTGGGACTCAGCTCGACGAGGCTGGCTCAGTCTCGTGCATTGCAGACCTTCTCGCTCCCTGATCTTCCCTACGACTATGGCGCACTTGAGCCGGCCATCAGTGGAGAGATCATGCAGCTCCATCACCAGAAACATCATCAAACTTACATCACTAACTATAACAAGGCTTTGGAGCAGCTCCATGAGGCTATCCAGAAAGGTGATTCTTCCACCGTCGTTAAGTTGCAAAGCGCCATCAAGTTCAATGGCGGAGGTAAATTTTTCTTTGTCTTTTTTTTTTTTTTTTGTTGATGGGTCACCAAAGTATTTGAATTGCGTATAAAGATTGAAACTTTGGGTTTGGGTGTTTTCTTCAGACTTTGAAATTAGTGAATAAAGCTCTTTTTTTTTTCCCCTAAATTTACATGCTTTTTGCTTCTGGGTATGTAAGAAGATAGGATTTTTTTTAATGATTAAATGTTGAAAGTGTAATTTTTAAAATGATAAAGGTAATGAGTTTGCATTTTTGTAATTAGGAAAAAGTTAGTGGTTAAAATGCTATGCTGATCTTCTATGTTTGGTTATCCACAAGGTGTTAGTCCAGTTGGCATAGGAAGGTACTCTCTTTCCTTGTCAACTTGAATTCGTTCCTTGAAGAGAGCATTTGAAAGTAAAATCAATCCTACATGTATCATGTCGATGTGGGAGAGTCTGACTGCTCGAGGGGAATAGGTCAAGACAAACTTGGGATACCCCTGAACAATAAAAAAAACTGTTTGGCAAAGTTATGATACAGAAATTCAATTGGTGAAAGTCAGTCCAATTGGATATTGTTTTCATTCGTTTAATATGCCATTGTTTTGAAAAGTAGATTTAGATGATTTTATACAATTTTGTTTAAAAATAATAATAAAGAACACTATTCATATTAGACAGTAGCATATCTCAATTTTGCTTGGTGAATGATTCTAACTAACTAGGACACTTATCAATGATCTTGATCATCGATCTCTTTCCTTTTCAATTCTTTGTTTGCTATTACATTGAATTCCCTTATGTTGAATGATTGGTATCTCATGCAGGTCATGTCAACCACTCAATTTTTTGGAAGAATCTCGGCCCTATTCGTGTAAGTTTATATTTCTAAGTCGTTTTTCCAGTCTATTATAGTCATATGTAATGAAGCTTGTGCTTCCAAATCCATTCCCTCTTACTTTAGGCCACCATTTGCATGACAGGAAGGAGGAGGTGAGCCTCCAAAAGGTACCCTGGGATGGGCTATTGACACACACTTTGGTTCATTGGAATCATTGATTCACAAGATGAATGCTGAGGGTGCTGCTTTGCAGGGCTCTGGTTGGGTGGTAAGTATTTTGGTTTGCTAAGGCTTCAGTTTTTGTTTTGTTTCCTTGGGTATCTAGTCATGAATGGTTTGCATCTGTCATTGCTTATCTTTTCTTCTCTTGTTTGCTGACTTTTTGTCTTGACAGTGGCTTGGAGTGGACAAGGAATTCAAGAAACTTGTGATCGAAACAACTGCAAATCAGGTATGCATGCAATATTTGGGGTTAAGTCCTCCAAGAATAATTATTGGTTTCTTGGTTTGTTCACTTGAACGTAAATCTATTTATTTCTATTTCCCTGCTTATTCTGCACTGCTGGAAGACTTGCTAGCGTAACTGAGAATATCCGATATGAGATTATGCCTTCTAGAAGATATAACCATGCAACAGCAATGTTGGCCATGAGTTTTTAGGTCTATGATGTGAGTTTTTTTTCAGATGTCACTTGCATTTGGTTTCTATAACATTGAAGTCTTCTCGAGTTTATACTCTCTCTTGAGAGTTGCTCTAATTACAAAAAGTTAGAATTCGAGAAGATTCTGGCAGGTGTAATATAATTATGAAATCTTTGCTGCAGGATCCACTTGTGACTAAAGGGGTACATTTAGTTCCTTTGCTTGGCATAGATGTTTGGGAGCATGCATATTATTTACAGGTAAATTTTCAAACTTTTAAGTTATCGATTATAGTGATGAGTAGTTGAATCTTTGTTTATTGGTGACCAAGACAATGCCAAAGTAGCCTTGTTACATTAATCATCCTCTGCTTTGATTTTCAGAACTTTTCATTTTTATTTTAGTTTCCTTCGAGAAAAATAGATAATAGTTTTTTTTCAAAAAGAATCATCTTCTTTGATTGGTCACATCAAGAAACTGAAAGTTTTACTCTGTTACATCCTAGTGAATGACTGATGAGAGGGAGTGCCGAAAAGATCTTATGTTCCCTTCATTGAGTTGCATAATATGCTTATGACTCTGCATTGTATTCCTGCTAATGGTTGACAATATAAGTGTTTTGACATTGTTTCCCGTCAAGAGAATCTCAATCATATATCTGGCTTTCCACGTCTGTTACTACAGGGTGTGCATGAATAAGGGATTTATAAAAAAATCTAAAAAACAAAAAATGAATTTAGCTTATTCATGGATCGGTTTAAAGGCAGCATGTCACTCTTTGATTTCCTGGTGTACTTATTTACGTGTTCCTTTTACTTATGCTGCAGTACAAGAATGTTAGACCAGATTACCTGAAGAACATATGGAATGTCATCAACTGGAAATATGCAAGTGAAGTGTACGAGAAAGAAAGTGCTTGAGCTCGGAACCCTTAACGTATAGAATGAAGAAGCACCTGATTTGCTGCTCCCTTGTGGTTGGCAAACGGAATAATAAGATGTATTCTTAAGACGAAATGGCCCTTTCATTTCAAAAGTTAATAATGTTTAGCTTTATGCTTCAGTATATTGTAGCTTCCTTTGAGAATTATACTTGACCCCTGCGCTTGAGTTTTTGCTTGACCGTTTGAGGTGAATAGCATTTCAGTAATCTTTTCAATGTGCTGCTGAGTCTGATGAATGTTATGATATTGAGCGGTTATATATTCGGTTTAGGGTTCCTCAATCAGTGGAACTGCCATTATTGGAATTGTTTTTTGGGTTGTTTTTATTAAGCCCACTGAAGATTCAAAAAGTGATAATTTTGCAGAATTAGTGACGAGTGTTTTGTGGCAAACGAGAATTATAGGAGTAAATGATGCATGAATATTCGTAATTTGAATTTAATATTTTTTAAGTTATTTTTGAAGTAAAAATTTGAATTTAATATTTATTTAGATAATTTACTAATTTGATCAAATTTTTTAATTTTAATATATTTTTATTATTTTACTCGTATTAATTTGAGTTTTAATTTAAATACATAATTGAGTTTGAAATTGAATATAAGAATTTGATTTAGTTTTATTAAATAAGTTTAATAGAGTGAGTCAAGTAATTTAATTTTTATTTTAAATTTAAAAATTAAAATTTAATTAAATTTAAATCAAATTTTAGGTCAAATATAAGCTTATTTTACGGATTCAATTAAATTCGATTACATTCTTAACAAAAATGAGGAGTAGGCTTTTTTAAATACAATTTTTTTTCTCGTACATATATAAGTAAATCATGTATTTAAATTAGTGATAATAACAATATCTTTTTAGTTTTTACTTCTACCGATTACTAATTTAGAGTAAATAATATCATTTGTTATTAACTTTTTTGTAATTTTTCATTTTTATCCATCAATTTTCTATTTTGTTCTAAATCCACCCATCTTTTAATTTTTTTTAGTAACCTAAAAACAATCCAAAATTTGCAGTTAACTGTTTATCCTTGTAGAAAGTACACTTATCTTACTAGTAAGAATTGAGTCCAAATTTCTTTTCATCTGATTCTTTCTTTTAATGAATAAAAAAAAAACCCCAAACGAAAAATTATAGTAGTAATCCTAAATCATAATAACTCTTCGCCAAAAAAAAAAAAATGTAAATAATAAAAAATTTCTGGGGTACACTTGGAAACAAGAAAGTACAAGGGTGTAAGTGAAAATTTAGGGTTTCAGTAATACACACTCGCCCAAGTATAAAAGCAACATTTTTCCAAAACCTGCGCTTACCCTCACAAGGCAAAATCCTAGTTTGTTAGTCGGCAGAAGCAGGGAGCCTCTAAAATCTTCTAAAATCTGCACTTCATCACCAAACCATGGTTAGATCTTCATTTCATCTCTATTTATGCATCTGGGTCTTTATCAAAACTTAATCTCTTTCAAAAATTTGATCACTCTGATCTGTTCTTTATTGTTTTTTAGACTTTCAAGCGTAGGAATGGTGGCCGCAACAAGCATGGCCGTGGCCATGTCAAGTTCATCCGCTGCTCTAACTGTGGCAAATGCTGTCCTAAGGTACTTTTCATCTCTTTTTCTTATCTGGGTTTTTGAGTTTTTCTCTGTTTTTATTTATATTGAAGGATTTTTTTTTTCATTTGGTTTTTCTTTGTTTGGAATTTAATAGGATAAGTCAATCAAGAGGTTTCTTGTGAGGAACATTGTGGAGCAAGCTGCTGTCAGGGATGTGCAGGAAGCCTGCGTCTACGACAGTAATTTTTATTTCATTTCTCAATTTTATAATAACTTATTCTATTGTATATTCGGATTTATCGTTTGGTGAGTAATTGCTTGGTTAATGATATGTAGCTTACACCCTGCCTAAGCTGTATGTGAAGATGCAATACTGTGTTTCATGTGCGATCCACTCTCACGTTGTAAGGGTCCGATCCCGCACTGATAGGAGGAAACGTGACCCACCCCAGCGGTTCATCAGACGCAGGGTACATCTTTTTATAAGCCTTGATTTGATGCTTTTCACTGTCAATTATCTATGACGTGATGTGAATGAAATGTGGTTATTCTTCCCTTGCTTGGATTGTTTAACATTTTCTTTTATTGCATGATTTTGTTATGATAAAAGTTTTTAAAATACATCATTTAAAGGTATGTTATTGTTGTCATGTAGTGTAGTGTTGCTAATGGAATTTGAGCTATTGATCTTCTTTGTAGATTTTATGACTAATAGCCATCTGAATCACTTTGTCAGTTCCCTTTTTTGGTGGCTTACCATCATTATGGGATGGAAAATGCCTTGAATCTGGTATAACAGATGTATGAAGTCATCCATAAGACTGATAGAATTTGGGCAACATTTTGCTGATTGTGATCCATGACATCATTAGAACGATTCTCTCTGCTATGCTATATAGGATGCAATTATTTAGGGACTTATGTCTGCCCCTTCTGCAGGATTTTTAAGTGCTTTACACATGAACAAGTCCCTCGTAACCAATATCCATCTAAATCCCTTTTTCAGTGGCCATTTTTGGTGGCTTATTGATTATTAAGGGATGGAAAATGCCTTAGAACTAATGTAAGTGATATGTGGAGGTCAGCCAGAGGGATAGTAGAATTCAGCTACACCTGAAAGTCTGAAACTTAGAAACTCCTATGTTTCTGATTGTGATCCATTGGCACGATTATACTGGGGCTCTGCATTTTAGGGACTCGTCTGCCTCTTTAGCTGAAATTTTAAGTGCTTTAGGGATGAATTGGTCCCTCATATCTAATCTCCATCTAAATCACTTTATCAGTTGCCTTTTGGGTGGCAGCTGATCATTATAAGATGGAAAATTGTTTCCTATAAATGACACATGATAAGTATCTGTAGTGTAAGGGATTTTAGTGACTCCAAAAATAAGTTTGCAGAATTATTTTTTTTCCAAAAATAAGGAATAACGCATTTGGTAATGCAAATTTACTTGCAAAGTACATGATATAGTTTCATTGTCTCAGTATAGAATGTATGTGCAATTGCATTTTTTTTATTCTCTCACGTTGTAGCAATGAATTCATGAATTCTTTTGGCTTTAGATTTCTGAGAGGCTTGCATCTGTGACACTCGTTGCCTTTTGTGTGTTCATGGTTTTGTTTTCATCTTTCTTGAATTTTTGCTCGCATGCAGAAGCTTCATTAATTGATTATGTGATTTTTATTCTTTCAGGATGATATGCCAAAGCCTGGTCAACCTGGTCAAGCTCCTCGTCCTGGTTTTGCCAATCCAGCTCGTGCTTAAGGCCCATGAAGTTTAAGATGGGTGTCTATTTTATTTTATTTTTCTTTAAATGACTGGTTGAATTTTGAGAACTTAAGAGTTGTGTATTAAGGTTTTGATTGGTTAAAGTTTAATCGCATTTGACACATTTTGTTTATTTTGAAGCTTTGAATGGTTGGAATGCTAGTTTAAATCCTATAATTTCTATTTGGTTGCATATGGTAATCCAAAGTTATCCTGACTTGCGCTTTGAGATATTGCTCATTATTTTACATAAAAACTGTTTTTCCTATCAAGAGTTGGTGGATGATGGATCTTAGATTCAATAGCAAAGAGTTTGATCTAGATTCCAAGTACATGAGTTATGTTGTTTTTAGTAATTTCATGGGTTGACCAGTAATATCAAAGAGGACTAAATGGTATGGAAGTGTGAATTCTAAATTTCTAATATTCGCAGCTTTGGTGTAGGAATATGCGAAGCTGACAAGTAAACCAGTATTGAAACAGCGTCAGACTTGAATGCATTGGTAAACTGGAAATTATGTAGAAAGTGTTTCAGTGTGTTATATGGAGTAGAAAAGCTGGTTCGATGTGAACAAAGAGTCTAACCCAAACTTATTCAAGTTGACTTGAATTTGACAATTTTTAGATTCAATTGCTCCCACTGAAATGATTATAACGCATCTCAAGCTCGATTGCGCCACTCTCTTTTCCTTCTACATACGTGATTCCCATCTCTAACAAAGCAAGAGTGGCAAAATAAAACCCAAACTCAAACAAGCTTGAACAACTCAAGTCATCCAGTCAGAAATGTCTTGTCAAAAGATTCCTAGGTTCAAGGCTAAAGTGCAACGCGCTATTTTTTTCTTCAAGAGCATCCACGACCGCGCTTCTCAACCGCAGGCAAAGGAACTAGGCTCAGCTTCCAGTTCCAGAGCTGTTACAGACTTATGGTTAATGCCTTCAAACTTGAATATTTCAGCAACCATGTAATTCCTTGGCAATCCTGATGCACACTGCCATAGGACAGTTTGTCTTGATTGCATTGGAGGCAATGTGAGATCTACTTGCAGCATATCCCTCCTGTAACAAAAACACTCACCTGACTGCTGGTTTTGAGCAATGAGACAAACATTCTCATATTCCTAGAATCATTCAGTATTGTCCTACCTGAAGAAAAACACCTTTAGAGATAGCTCAATCAACCAATTCAACAGATTAGGAATATTGTGGAAACCAAGGATATAATCAGCTAAACAACCCTGGTGCTTATTCTAAACTCTAAGTCTAGCTTTATTCTGAATTTTTTTTTCCTTTTAAACCCTCCTTGTCTTAAAGCAAGTCATTCTAGGTCTCATGAAATCTCTAGTCTATAGAAGGCAAAACACATTCTTTTTTGCCTAATCGTAGTTCAAATGCTTCTGAGTAGAGAACACACAGAGAAGTAGAATACCTTGCGAAGGGTGCTCATGATAGTACTTATAGAAGGAGTATTTGTTTGTGCACGACTAGCCACCTGACAAAGTTGAAGCGAAATCATTACCTAACGTCAGGCAATTCACGTATAAAAGCATATATTTGGGTAAGCAAAAAAAAAATATGTGAGGTACCTCATCTAATTTTATGTACCCAAATGGTAATCTGGGGTCACTTTCTTCCAACATTCGTTTCAGCAGCTTTTCTAGATCAGTCCCTGCACCATCGCCCACCCATCCCCACTGCTCAGCCAAATTTAACATTTCCATGATATAAGCAGCACTATGAAGAGGTCCTGTCCACAGAGGGCCTGATACAACAAGTGATGCAGCATCCTAGAAAAATTGACAGCAAATTTAGCATACCCCTGTAACCCCTCCAGCGCAGAAAGCAGAAACAAGCTTAAGTGGGTATAGGAAACAAGTATTATTTTGCCAGCACAGAATAAGGGATGCTTTCAAGATTAGGAATGAAGAAATGTGAAAAAGAATGGCATGCATAAGGGATGCTTTCAAGAATAAGCATGTCACGAAATGAGAGTACACTTTTGTGTTACTGCAGGGACATCTGATTTGACCAAGTTCACTCCATGAAACTGCTTGAGAATTTCCACAGCAGTTACAGTAGCAGATGAAACCATAATCCCTGTCATTGATATGAAAACTGCAGATAAGTATTAAAAGAGGACCAAAAGATACGGCTTTTAACACAAATGTGATCTCATATCATATATCACCTGTTGTCAGGTAGCTTCCCTCGATTCATTCGGAGCAAGACCCTGAAAACAGGTCCATGGTAAGAGTAGTATGAAAAAAGTGGGGTAACACGATATCCCAGTACAGAAGCCTCCCTCACAGCACCACCTATAAGGATTCGCAAACCAAGCTCATTTGCATACGGCATTGGACGAACATATGCTCCGTATGTTGCTAATGAACTGTATATACACATAAACAGCCATAACTATCCCAGCAGAGACCAGTAAAACAAAAAGTATTCAGTGTCATGGATAGCTGCCTAAACTCTGATTCATGTGGAAGCACACAAGGGCTTGAAAGAATATTACATATACTAGTTACATGGAACAACTTTCAAAAGGGAATGAACATATTAGAATCCATAATTCATTAATCAAACGGAAATGGCATTTTAGTCATTTGCTTGTTTGCAAAAGGAGGTACAAATAACAATAACGGCATTGACAACCAAATGGTAAGTAACTGAACTACTAAAATCAGTCAAAAAAACAACTGATATTCTCAATAAAAAATGAATAGCAGCCAAAATGTTAGATTTGATAACTTAAAATATGATACGATTATGAATACGAACACAAAAACACGAAAGTAATATGATTAAAATTTTAATAATAATTATATATAATTTTAATAAAATTAAAATATATATATTTTATATTTTGATATTAATATGAATTGTGACACGTAAATTTTGTAAAATATATTATAAAAATGTACAAATTTCAATATTTTACACCACGAATTACCAAGTCTACAAAATGCCATAACAGACCAACTGACCAACATTGCAAATAAGTTACATATAAAGTGAACTCTTTCAAAAGTAGTAACCAACATTGCAAGAGAAAAAAAAATGGAGGTTGAAAAAGGAAACTCACTGGTAAGGGCGGTGACCTCCAGATGAATAGCCATCAGTGGAAGTAACATAAACCAACCCATCAAGTTTCAAACTATTAAAAGCAGCCCTTAAAAAGAAAGACGAATCACTTCCAAAGGAATCTATATCAATATAATCAAAATAATCCCTTTGCAAATAACAATCCGTTAAAACCCGGTTGGCTTCCCAATGCGTGATTACCCATCTTTTGTTTTGCCCTTGAAGCCTTTCAACTTGTGCTAAATTCTCCAAAATAACCCTCCTGTGGCTTTCGTTTGCATCATTGGCTAACACGAAATCGGCTTTCGATTCGATGAGGTAGCGAAGGGACCGGATTCCGCAGCCGCACATTGCATCGAGGACTCTTAATTGGCCTTTGGATTGCTTGTAGAGTGCTGCTGAGAGGACCCCGAGGTCTCGGCCTGTGGCGCTTTCGTGGCGGAAAAAGGTGTCTCCGGTGTCAAAAAGGATGCCCCTTTCGGTTATTTGATTGGATTTGCAGTAAATTGGGGGCTTAAAGATTGAAATTTGGTGTGAAATTGAGGACCTTTTAGGGTTTGTAAAGGTTTTGTGGATAAAAAGAGAAGGGGATAGGGTTTTAGGATTGAGATTGAGTATTGACATGGCGGGAAAGTGTTGGGCTTCAATGATTCCTAGCTGGGTTTTACTATTTTTTTATACGTGGCCAACGTGTAAGTTCTTTAATTTGATCACCATGTGAAGGTGCCACGTCAGCAATTGTGGTCCCTCCGAGAATCTAGGTGAATGTTATCGAGTTGAGATTTTTTTTTGGGCTTTTGGATCTTTTCATTTCTGGTTTCGGAACAGTCAGCGTTTGGTTTGTTTGATTGTTGAAGCATTTGTCTTTAGATTGAGACAAGATGTTGTGCTTGTTGTTCTTGCCTGAGTCCAGTGCTGTAAAAGAAGAAATTGGGTTCAAGCTGTGCACAAGAAAACAAAGCAGAAGAAAGAAAGAAAGATTCAATTCGGAAACTTATTTGAGGTAAATATTCTGACCCTAAACCAATTTGGAAACTTATCTGCCATGTGGATTAGGTTGTAAATTTCTGTCCAATTTGTAACTTGATTTCAGCCTTTGAATTAGTATTTGTTAGATGAAGATCCATTCTGGTTTGACTGTTTATATGCATTTCAACTGAGTAAAGACAAATGCCCATTGTTTTAATTTTGATATCCTTTACCACTGGGTTTCTTTATATTAGTTTGTTTTCAATGAAAAAGCAAGTGGCAGATTGCTTTATATGTGCTATTTTGAATGGGGTTACATTGCCCATATTATTAGCTTCCCTAATCTTCATTGCTAATATGGACAAGTTAACAGTAACCCCAGAAGCATATGGGTGACTTTTGTTTTCCTTCTTTAACCATATTTGAATGATTGGTTAGATTTAATGCATTTTTCTGGTGTAAGATGCAAGATTTCATGTTTAGCACATGGAATTGGTATTAGGATAGATATAGTGCAGTGTTCATGTGCAAGACTCCTGTGTTCTTTGGTTGATTAGACAACATAAAGGTCAAGATTACAGAAAATGGGTTGTTGGGTTTCGTTGCCAGCAGAAAAAGTAGGATTTTTTGGGATGGTTGTTAATTATGTTTAAGCGAGTTCTTTGGCGGTGGGGAAAATGTGCAATTTGATGTATTCTTACAGTATGAGAGTATGGATATTGAAACTTGGCAGACAGAAGTAAATAACACAAGTCTCTATTAGCAGATGTTTTTAAAAGAAACTGGATTATTGTTGAAAATAGCATACAAAAGGGTAAGCAAATAAATACCATTATGCTATCAGTAGGTGTAGTTTCTAAACAGAAAACCCTCCATTCAGACCCAATACTTAAATACACACAGATGTATAGGTGGATGACCTATGTGAAGGGGCAACGCATAATTGTATTTGACACTTGTGTATGGGCATAGCCCATGCATCAATGTTTTGGTTTATCTATAGGAAAATGCTTCTTGATCCTACACTTTTGTCCCTACTATTTGTCCTTATGATGTGATAAAATTTTATTGGTTTAAATTTAAACATTGCATTTATGAATGATTTTACCTGCAATGAATTAGTAGATCTCATCCTTAAATTCTCCAATGAAATTTTGCGACATCCAGAGAGACAAATAGGAAGGATAAAAGTGTAGGGTCAAATAGCATTACTCTTATCAATATGTTTTCTTCATTTGAACACCCATATTTCAATCAAGTGAAATAGAGTCTTGAAATGTTTTGGACTTTGTTCAGTGATTCAATCTATTTCATAAGTTTTCATATCAATTGGTATTGAAATTGTCACAAATAAGACAAGTAGTGTTATTACTAGGAAAGATAATAAGCACTGAATCTCATGAAAATCAATGCAGTTTAATATAAAAAGGAAAGAATAGTTAATATTTGGTAATAAAGAGTGTGTTACCTTTATTGTTACCCATATAATTTGACTTAATTATGATAAGAATGAAGGGGCCAAAATGAAAATTAGCCAAGACTGCTTTAACTGTATCATTAATACTCATTAATAGTGGCCCTGCTTTGTTTCAATATGTAAAGCTGCTGTCATACTCCTTTTAGAGCTTCCTTTGATGGGGAGAATTTTTTTTCACCTACTTGTATCCATATTTGAAGAGTCGTCCCCTACTTTCTTTTTTTTTTTTTTTTTGGAAGGACGAATTTTGTTGATATTTTAAAATGCTTATTTCTCAGATTATTATTCTATACATTGCCAATGGAGTTTTTAGCCTCCGAAAATAGGGTTAGATGGTTGTCATATGTTCATTTGATAATTAATTCATTAATTTTCATAAACATACCCTTAATGGGACACATATCAACTCGCCAACCATCCGGAATGATTAGTCCCGTTGGTAACGAATGGAGTTCCCTTCCTTGTCAACTAGGGTTTGATCATTGGGGAGCACTTTGAGAGTAAAATCCTGAATGCAGCAGGCTAATGGAGTAGTGTGTCCATAAGATCGTCCAGAGGATTACCAAAAAAGTATATATATCTACTCACAGTGTAATTTAAAAACTCTATCATGTATAGAATAATTTTTCTTTTTTCTCTCTGTCCTTTTTTACATGGAATCGAAATATTTTCATATTTTCAAACTAGTCCCAACATTTTGCTAAAAATTGTACTTTGAACCACAATTTTGATTTATATAACATTTGTGCTTATCAGAGGCTTTGTGAAGGCAAACAGATTTTAGGGCTGCACTAGATGTTAAAGCACTGTGCACTTATATTTAAAATACCTCTGTGGCTGTTTTCCTTTTCATCTTTGTTCTATCTTTGCACATTCTGTTACTTCGTCAGTACTTCCTAATTCTACTTATCTTTTAAATGAAAAACATGTCTTTATACCCTCCTCAATTTCTTAGGCTTTCATGAATAATAATATCCTCTAAATCCTTTACTTGTCCCCGCATCTCCCCCAACTCCATGCCATTAATTTTTTGAGTTATGTTTGATTCTTCTTTCTAATTTCTAATTGCAAGGATTTGTAGATGCTGTTTTTCCTTGGTCAACTTTTGAACTTGCTAATGGAGCATTGAATTGGTGAATGTTCCTAGGTTCTTTTTCAGAAGCTGATTTCAGAATGGAAGATTTTCAAGAGAGTCTGTCACCTTCCTCCTCTTTGTCCTTGTCCTCTACTTCCTCCTCTTCACCTATCCCACATCCATCATCACCTTCCTCTTTATCTTTCCCCTCTTGTTCTTTCTCTTCATCTAACCCACATCCATTGTCAATTGATGCTGAACTCTGGTTGATGGCTGAGCAGAGAACCCAGGAGATACTATGTGTTATTCAACCTGCTTTGGTTTCTGAGGAAAGGCGGAAAAGTATTATTGGTTACTTTCAGAGGCTAATCAAAGGTTACTATGGCATTGAGGTAACTTTTCCACTCTGCCCCCTCAAAAAACAGAACTTAATTTTTCTAGATATTTTAGTCAGGGAAATACCAGCAATTGTTAGTTCTTGCTTTACGAGTGCCTCTTTAGGAACACAAAACAGTATAGTGGGAGGTGCTCCCTTCCACACTTCCCCCCCCCCCCCCCCCCAACCTCCAATTTTTGACTGGACCCATATGAAATAGGGCTTGAGTATATGATTAAGACTAACATGTAAACATTACATCCAGGAAAATTTAATTCCAAAATTTTCCACCTTGCAGCATGATAAACCAGCTCATGAATTGGTACCTCCAAAATAGATTACTCTTCATTATGACATTGGTACTTGCATACAAGGACTATCTTGTGGTTTGAATGCTTAATATATTTCTTTAAGTTCATAGATGACTAGAAGCCTTTGCTGTGACTAGAAGCCTTTATTATCTATGTATTGTTGCTTGGCATATGCTGTATCCCTTGTAATATTTAGCTTGACTAGAGTTACAAATGTCTGTAACCTTTTTATGAATGAATTTTGCGGGGCTCCTTTTATGCATTGA
This sequence comes from Durio zibethinus, assembly GCF_047325235.1. Taxonomy (NCBI): domain Eukaryota; kingdom Viridiplantae; phylum Streptophyta; class Magnoliopsida; order Malvales; family Malvaceae; genus Durio; species Durio zibethinus. Next base: position 24,642,751 of record NC_143180.1, read on the forward strand.
GCACACATGTAAACTTGTGAACACGCATATCTTAGTAATTTACTTGATCTTTTAGAAGTCAGAGGTGTCTGACAAATATTTCTTGTCTCAATCTGTTCTAGCCTGACAATTAACCAAAAAATGAAACCCGAAATGAGTGTTGAATTGTTGTAACCTAGTATTTTAATGATGTTTTAGAAACATAATAAATTAAGACTGATTTTTTTTTTTTTGAGTCTTTCGAATTATATTTGACTTGCTTCTTAATGGATTTTACTGTGGATGTTTTAAGTCTGCCAGTGACAATCAGTCATAGCTTGATTGATTCCTTTTTGATGAATAATGCCTTATTAAGAGAAAGTTAGCTTGCTTAGCGTTGGATTTAAGTACTGGACTTCAATTAGTGTGCAGGTAAGGATGGATTTGATATCAAACGATCTTCCAAGAACTCTTGTATATAGTTGAAATTATTTCAAAGACAGGCATCGAAGTTTTCAAAAAATATAGTGTTGCAAAAGAGTTTGATGTTAGATCTTGTTATCTAGCTCGTTATTTCCTTAAATTTTAACACAATTTGCCACAGTCCTGAAACCTTATAGGCACTCCTTTTGATATCACTTGCCTATGTGAAAGTAAAATTTAAATTACAAATATACACAGATGTACAAGCTTTTGTTTTATCAGCCCTGTCAAAGGCATAAGTCACACTAAAGTTTCCTTGAACTTCTATTGCTTGTGGTGAAAGAAAAAAAGTGCTGGCCCAAGTTAGGCAAGGTGCCTATTCCTGTAAAGATTTAATAAAGATATAGCAAAAACAAAAGAAAACTTATAACTAATATAACTTCTGGGCTTTAAAACAGTTGACTGCTTACCACTTGAGCTCAGCTCAAGTGGTAAGGGTGGGGTGGGCAGGTGGAGTATGGGTAGAGATCCTAGGTTGAAGTTCTAGTATTCCCTCTTGTAACCCTCTCCCACCCCCCCCCCCCCCCAAAAAAAAAAAAAAAAACAAAAAAACAACAACAGTTGACAACATTTTGTTGGCTAATGTACTACAGAGATCAAGCACTACTAAAAGTCATTATAAAACTCTACCTCTAAGTTCCACCACTTCCATCATCAACAAGATGCTATAAATGGACAATAATAACCTTTTCTCATACCTTAGACAAACCTTTTTCTTTTATTATTATTATTTTGTTAATTGAAAAATATAACACATAGAATATAAAATCTAGAGGAAACAAAAGCAATCTTAATAGAAGTGCATTTTTTGTGCCTCTTGTCATTTTAAGCCATGTGCCTTAGTAAAGGCACCTCACTGGCTGGGGTGCAAGGCACTTTTGCTAGATTGAGTTATGCCTTAGTGCAAGGCACTTTAGCTAGATTGAGTTAGGACTTAGTGCTTACATATGTGTTTTGACTACGCTGCACTTTATTACTAATCTTTACAGATTTTTCATTGCACTTGGGAAAAAAAAAACCTTCATTGGAGAGCATCAATTTGCAGTTCATTTCAGTATGGGTATAGGTTTAGATTTTCATTTCAATGCAGTTCTGGTAACTTCCTGTGTACTTTTTGCAGGTGTTCCCATTTGGCTCAGTGCCATTAAAAACCTTCCTTCCTGATGGGGATATTGATTTGACTGCTCTTATTAGTCATCAAAATTTGGAGGAAAATTTGGCAAGATATATCTGCAGTATCTTAGAAGATGACCAGCAGGACTCTGATTTCCTAGTGCAGGATGTCCAATATATTCGTGCACAGGTTTAGTTCTTTTCTAATTGATCTCTTTCTATCCTTTTTTAAGTGATACTTTATGCTTCATTAAAAGTTATAGTTATCTCACACTTTTACTTTGAATCTTTTATCAAATTTGGCACTTGCCATTTTGCTTGGCTGTCCCTTGGGGGCTTAGGTGTCACCATGTGCAGAGGCTGAAAAGTGTAGAACTTTGCACTCATCTGTATTATATGTTATACTTTTTGGGATTTTACCTATTAAATTGATTTTGGATGCTAGTAATGTATCCAAAGAGACCTTTCATTACTGAAATCATCATATCAACTTGGGAATTCCAAGGTTTATTTCCTTTCAACTCAAACTTCTTTCATGTACTCTTCAGCATCATGGCAAGGAACCATTGTCTGGTACAATGTGCATGTCCTGTGCCAACAAGCATGGAAGCTTCAGTCCATTTACTCTACTCTTGAATAAATGGTAGGACAGTAACCAGCTCATCCTTCCCAACACCCTATTTGGTGGTCCATAATCGGTGTTCATCCTTTTTGTCACTCTCAGGTTTTATGAGAAATGAGCCATGGCATATGTGAGATTGTTCTTTATAGATTAACAAGTTAACATACCAAACACATTTTGACAAGATAACTGCACATGCACACATCTAAAATTCGGTTCTTGAAAATAGCTTATAGGCGGGAGCTTGATATCCTTTCATGTGTATGAATTGGATTATCGCAGCTGTCACAGGTACTAAAGCCACTTAACCATGTTGCTAACTAAAGTAGTTTTTTTAGGAAGAAAATTTTGTGGAAAAAAAAAAAAGAAAGCTAGGGTTTTGTTATACAGCTTTGTTTGTTTCTGTAACTTTGCTTTCATGGGACTTAACATGGAAACTGAGTACACATCTTCATTGGACAATTATTGGTCATTGCCAGTCGCCACTGTTTTTTTTTTTTTTTTTTGGGCAGTCAGTCATTGCCATTGTTAAGTATCCACCCAAAACCCAGCAACAATTGGTAGAGATGTGCAATTCGAATATAAATCCATGGAAAACTCTGAAGTTAATTGATGTAGGATAAAACCAGTTAGCACTTTCCCTCATTTGTAACCCAATATTAACAATTGAAATAGACAGAGCTACCATGTGGACAATGAATACGGGAAACAAATAACAAACAATGAAACAAACTGGTAACAAACTAGTCTCTTAACCTTATTAAATAGACAACCTAAAACCACTGAGTAATAGGTGGAGATGTCAAACTGAATAACATCACAATAAACCCCAAATTAACTGATGTTAGATAACACCATGTAACAGCCATGTTCTGGCAAACACATGTCACCACCTTCAAGTGGCGGTATTATGTGGTCAGAAGTTGTTTCAGGTGCATCCATCTTTGTTTTTGTTCCTCTGCACTGAAATATTATTTACAGCACATTAGTGATCATACTTATTGCAACAAATAGAGCCCAAAATCATCTGGTACTCATTGCCGTTATTTTGGAATTTTGAATGGCAGGTTAAGATTGTGAAATGCACTGTGAATAATATCCCAGTGGACATCTCTTTCAATAAAATGGCGGGTCTGTCTGCACTATGCTTTCTGGAGAAGGTATCATCTAATCCTATCAAAAGTTGAGATGTTTAGCAACTGTTTTTTCAGAACATTAGTGACTTGGACACTTGCACATGTTAAATTAATTTAGCCTCCAGCTTTTAACCCACCCCAAACATCTAGACTGAGATCATCCAAATATGTATATTTGACTTGACAAGAAAGTAAAGAACTGAAAAATGTAATTCCATATGGTACATTGTTTTGATTTTTAGCACTAATACAATAACAACAACATACTAAGCCTTATATCCCATATTCTGGGGTCGGCTGTATGAAAAACCATATGAGAGAATCAAATTAGGTTGTAGATTGAATCCTCTTGCACCACTTATTTCTATCAACAACCACTTCTTCATCTAATTCCTTAACCATCATATTGTTTTTTATTACTTGCATCCATATCTGATTTTTAGCACTAATGCTAAGTAGAAAAATTTAGATTAGCTTCATTGGATACGTAGCTTTTTATTGTTCTTGTTTTCTATATGACCATTTTCCACCATCTAGAAGAAGCGGACTTAGCTTTTTCTTTTTCTTATATTTCATTCATTCCTATATCTTTGAACTCTGTTCTGGATCTGAGAGAAATTAATTTTTCTTTAACGATTATATTTGTTTGTTTTCAGTTTCTCTTATTTTCTTTCAGATTGCTTAGTTCAGCAATTAGGCATGCTTTGCATTTAGTTCCAAAAACCCAGTTCACCCTTTCCCCTCACTGTTGCTTGATATTACCTACCCTCACTGCAGCCTTGAGTAAACCCTCTCTCTCTTTCCTTGCATTATTTCCTATAGCAATATTGGGTGTGACAATTTTATGCACATGTGACTTATTTGGAACTATATGTTTTCAGGTTGACCAAATTGTTGGGAAAGATCATCTTTTCAAACGCAGTATCATCTTGATCAAGGCCTGGTGCTATTATGAGAGCCGAATTCTTGGTGCACATCATGGCTTGATTTCTACATATGCATTAGAAACAATGATCTTATATATCATTAATATCTTTCACTCATCATTAAGCGGTCCACTGGAGGTGAGTATTTTTCCATTTACCATTTCTCAATCATCTGCAGAAATATGGATAATGGGACCTTTTATATTCTGTTTGCAGGTGCTTTATAAGTTTTTGGACTACTACAGCACATTTGATTGGGCAAATTACTGCATCAGTATAACTGGTCCAGTTTCCATATCTTCCCTTCCAGCAGTTATGGGTGAGTAGTGCATTAGTCTCAGTTCATATAAATCTAACTGGTTCACTTATGTGCTTAGAATCCATCATTACTGTATTCTTTGCAGCTAAGACTCCAGAAAATGATGGTGATGAACTTCTGCTTAGTCAGGACTTTCTGAGGAATTGCAGAGAAATGTTTTCTGTTCCAATGCAATCTCTTGAGATTGGGGCCCATGCTTTTCCCATCAAGCATTTAAACATCATGGATCCTTTGAAAGAAAATAACAACCTAGGGCGAAGTGTAAGCAAAGGTATTTCGACTTGCTTTAAATGGTGAACTGGTTCTTTGATAGTTGTTCTGAATTTTGTTCTTAGAGTCTGCAATTTCTCAAAATTTTCTCAGAAGCGTTAGAAATTGAAATCTTTTCTTCCCATTTTATTGAAAATTTTAATCATTACTTGAGAGGGAGAGGGAGATCATACCACATACCAATAGATGATCTAATGCCAAGAAATTATAGCTAAATGTAGTGGTTAAAGGTTTCTTGATCTAATATTTTACTACAATATCTGAACTGAAAGCCTAAGTTTAATTCTTGGATTTTATTAAAAGAGTTTAATAGATGCTTTTATTGTCTCTTAGTTTAAATATTAATTTCATCAAAATAATATGAAAATGATCATCAGCCTGCATCTTCCTCTCCAGGTAATTTCCATCGAATAAGATGTGCTCTTTCCTATGGAGCCCAAAAGCTTGGGGAAATCCTCATGCTACCAGGTGAAAATATGGGTATGGGACTTGAAAAGTTCTTTGTTAATACTTTGGATCGGAATGGAAGAGGACAGAGGCCAGATGTACAAGTTCCAGTACATGCCTTTGGCACTGGCAGATCTGAAGTGTCTGATCTGAGTGGAGACTATGACGGATACTATAATTGTCTACTATATAGTCATTGGTTTCATAGCTATGCCTTGCCTGTTCCTACCCAGCCAATCACTGTATCATCATCTTCTCAGACACAAAAAAAGAGTGCATGGGATGCCCTACGCCGGTTTGTGAGGTGCAAAGGAAACATTTTTTTCCGGAGGGGCACTAATGTATTTATTCCAAAACTTCCATTCTCTCATCCTCGTGCTCTCCAGTTACCAGCTGCTACATATGGTATTGACAAGATGACAAAGTCAAGAGGAACAGGCACTTACATCCCTGACGTGGTATATTTAGTTTCAATGAGAGATCTACTTGTTTGACTATCAAATTAATGACCTGAACTGAAACTACGATGGTTGAACATTTTTTTGCTAAAATGACAAAGTTTTATTCATGCAGACCCATCAGTCTTACAGAGAGATGCAATCGTGGGTATGTACAAGAAATCCTGAGTCTTCTATTCCTGGCCTGTTGCATAACTCACCAAAAGAAAACAATCGGTTTGAAAATTCCCTGGAGATACACCACAGTGGAAATGGTTGCTGTCTTGATCTTTCACCAGAGCAATTCCCTCTTCTTCCGAGCATCGAAAGAACCATGACAACCGCTCAATCTAGTCAGCCCACGGTGAAGAGTCCACAGGATGAGAATGGCTCTCAATCATTACCAGATATTAAATTTGGTATTTATGAGTGTTCATCCCCAATAGGAATGCATTCACCACCACCTGAGCAGACAGACTCCAGATTATGCATGCCTACAATTGAAAAGCAGAAGGAAAAAGAACTTTGCGAGTTTAATGAAGAAAGGTAAAGCGTGGTATATTCTGTGAATATTTGGGAGAAAATTCTGATTTTCGTTTTCACTTGCTAACTAGGTACTGTAGGGCTCCTGTAGAACCTTTCCAACTGAAAGATGATAATGACTTCCCTCCTTTATTATCCATTTGAAAGAATTTTCAGAGAGTCTGCAACTGCAAGTCAACCGAAGGAACAATCAACATGTCCAAGCTCACCTGTTAACCATGAGATTGGCCTGCCTGCAGTACCATATGTCGAAGACACAGTTTTGCCTTCCTTTTCCCCTCTCCCTTCTGTAAACTAGAGGGATATAGCAAATGATGATAGACCTTTTTTATCTATGACAATCTTTCAGGGTTATTTTTATCAAGCAGCTAATAACCCTTTTTTTCATCTACAATCTAAATTAAGTTTGAATAGCTGTTTGGCCTGGTGCATGATACTGAGTAACATGAGCTTTGGTATGTCTGTAATATAGCGGACTTGGAGCTCAGCTATGGCTGGCACAGAACTCACAGTACCTTTGCAACATATACACATACGTAATAAATTACCATGCATGTGCAAAGACACACGTGAGCCTTTGGGATCACATACATGATCACGCATACAAGCATGCATGCACATATGATGGCTATGTGTTCCCATACTTGCAGAGCCCTCCAATTCTTGCATGTGCACATTCATTTAGCGCAGGTTTAGCGGCTTTTCAGGGAACCAAATTTAGTGATTTGTGGAAGGCATTGAAATCAGGTGTAGAAATCATCCTTCAAACCTATCTTCATACAGGACAACCTTCGAAGATAAAAACTGGAAGTAACCGACAGTATCTTCCAACTTGATCGTTGTACTTTTGAATGACCAACCGGTAAGAGTCGCATTTTACAATTGACATAATTCTGGTTTTTCTTTTGTCCTAATCATCGTTTATTGCCAAAAGTTCATGTTCAATTCAAACCAATTCTCATGGGCCGAGTAATAATATACTTAAATCGGCAGTAATTCAGCAAAGTTTCTGTTTTCAATGTCGAAGAAGGGTATGAACTATAAAGCATCCCACAAGCATATCCACATTCAAAGCAACTGTTTTTTAATGCATCCCATGTCACACAAGAATTTATTTGTTTTCCAGAAGTACTTTAAGGCATCACTAGAAAGAGTTCTTAGGTACAGACCACTTCTCATTGACACCATTGAGAACACTTCAAGAAGCAGTAACTCAATTGTATCTGTCTCCTTAGTAACAAAGGGAAACCCCCAGATTCTCCCAATATGAATAACCTAAATTTCCGAGTGAGCCACTGTCTTGGGAGTGAAAATGTACATGTGACAGTCATGAGAATCAACTTTAGCACCAAATGATGCCACAACATCTTCCTTAAGATCATTGTGCTGTAAGCAATAAAGATATGTAAGCAGGAAGTTGGGAAGTGAAGAAAGATAAATTTAGCATCATTGTGGGGGTCGTAAATTGCAAACTGGAAACCGAGGTAAAAGGATATGGTTTCAAATCCGTAGTAAAAAAACTACTTCCATTTTTTACTCAAACCTCAATTTTGAATTCATTTGCCAATTTTTGTCGATACAATAATTTGCAACCCAACCAGAATGCCAAACTCAGTTTAATAAAGGAATTAATTAACAAAAAAAAAAAAATTAACAGCTGTGACAATGAATTAAGGTGTCCCTATTTGACCTAGGGAGAGGTTCGGGCAGTCGGAGAAACAGTTGCTTTATAATCTATGCTGTTAGGACCAATAGTCCACATCTAAGACCTTCAGAAAAGGTTTAATCCAGGCTTTCAATACCATCAATCTAAACACCAACTAAAAAGACAATGTAAGTCAAGTCAGTTTCCTCACCTGCCACAAATCTCTTACTGAGACACTGGTGCTAGATTCAAGACCAAGTGCCTCCCACATAGCTGTTATTGTTGCAGCTTTTGAACATCTATTCCAAAAAGCGACAACCAAGCGATTGCCAGACAAAGGTCCCGCCCAAACCTGCAAAACAGAATCAAATATAAAGTTAAAACAGATATTTTATACTCTATAGCATAATGTTAGCCTCGTTTGAAAGTCCAAACAAAAGTGATACAGTATATGAGTAACAGCTACGGCCATAACCCATATGAGATATTGTTGTCTGCCAGGATAGTTCTCATAATCAAACCTTCACAGCTAAGATAACTTTTAGCAGCTCAATACCCTTGCAATTGAGTCTGTTATTTTATTTTTACATTTTGGTAGCCAGCAAAAAAATACAGGCACACATAACAACTTCATGAGACCCAGTTGCAAACTTTTAGTTAAGTTCATGATTAACTAAAGCCACATATGAGGGCACCGTCGGAGGCCATATTTTTGTTACCTTGTCATAGAAAAGATAGTTATCATACTAAAGCAAGCTGTGAGATCACCTGAAGGCAGTCATCTTCTCCAGCAACATAAACTTTCCTTCCCTGAACCCCAAGTGAGTCTGCAAAAAGAAAAAATAACCTACCTGCTCAGATACCCTAATATATGAATTGATATCCATGTACTAATAAGAATAACAGACAGCACATTGTCTTTTTATACAAGAAACACAAGAAAAGCCGGGTGGGATGGGGACAGGAGAAGAGTAGCAAAAAATAAAGATTTCACCTTGGTTTACAGCAATAACCTCCTTATTGCTAAGAATCTCAAAGGTTTCAGCAGTCATGTTTCTTACATCACAACCAACCAAAAGAGGGGCCTGCACCATCAGGGACAAAATTATCAGCCAACTAAATGATTCAGAAGGCAACATGTAGCAGATATGGTCTATGCTATTAATCATGCAACACTAAATTGAAGCAAAGTTCTCCAAGGTAAAGTTTTAAAAAGTATACTTATACGACACAACAAATAAACACAGTTGTACCCATTGTATCTTGTCAGATAAGCACAAAACCAAACATCCAGGCCCGGTAGTTAAAACATTGATGTCTGAACATGGAAGAGCAAGCTCATGGAAAAAGTAGTTCGCAGGAACCAGCCAAGTAAGATTGTTTTCTCAATTCTCAGCATCAATTGTGTTAGTAACAAAGAATTAAAAAATCAGACAACTTTGGATGGGCTACATGTGATTGTCAGCCACTCAACTTAATCTAGAGCATACCTTCATTGAAGTAATATTAATAATTTAAAATTAATGTAAAACTTAGTAGAATAAAAATAAAAAACTTTCCTATAATATTCAAAGCTAAATAAGCAATAAAGAAAAAGGAAAAGACCTTCATCAAAGCCCAAATGCTAAAATGAGCACGGTATTCCTGATAAGTCATGCCTCCATTGCCAACTTCCAGCATATCAGGATCTGCCCAAAAAGGATTACATGGGGAGTTCCATAGCAGCAGCTACGTGCAAGATTTTTAACAACTTTATGCAAATAAATAAAAAGACATTTTTACCATTCCATCCGCCAGGTCCGGCATGGGAAGCCCACTTGTCATTTAGATCAGCTATTGTAGTCATGCTACCAATAAGGGGAAAAGAAAATATGTCAATTAATAGAAGAGATCAAGTATGACCAGAAAATTTTCCTTTTCTCCTGTAACTAGTGGGTAAAACATATGTATTATTTATTAGACTTCTTACAAGGTATAACCAAACCAGTTCGGCATCTTATGCTTTCCCAAGTGCTGATGATGCTTGGGGGGGGGGGGGGGGGGGTGAGTTTTAAGTTTACCAAGCTCTTCAATTCCAGTTCGCCACCCAACCCAAAAAAGTTAGATTTCATATCCAACACATGATACCAGAACATATAAGGAAGTTACTCATATCAAACATCAAATTCATGATGCCAGAAAGTATCAGAAAGCAGCATAACTCAGACTTGATCTATTTCCAAGTTAAATGCTCTTGTTGCTTCCATGTATCTCATTATCCTCTGTAAATGATTCTAGTGGTCATAATTTTGGCAGACCAAGAAATAATTATCCTTTAGATTCATTAGTTCTACAGTCTTGACTCTAATAGTGAAGGTGATGCTAGTTGGCAATTCAAAAGACAGGTGAACATTAACTACTAGATGTGTTGCCTGCTCATCCCTTAGCAAATAAGAGTTAATCTTTTTTTCAAATATTATATTGCAAGTTAAAGGTCAGCAGAAATATCATCACAAACCCAATCCTCTCCCTAATTTCCCTAGAAAAAGATTAGTGAGCATCTTATAAAAAAATCGAGTTGTCATTTCCCTGCAAGGAGTGGAATAACAAATGAATCATGCTCAAACAAACTTTGAAAGCAACTAACAGAACCATCTATGGATTTAGCTAAACAGTTTAGTTTAATTCTGGCACATTGGACAATGATGCAAGCAGCATTAATTCATTACACCACACAATCGCTGTTTACTTGAGTCAAGAATTCTAACCTAGCCCATGTATCATTAATGTCATCTGTTGTACGCCAGCTATTTCCAACTCCATGAGCCCATAAGGCAGGGTCTTCAACACCCCTGTCAATGAAGCCATGGTTGATCCCAGGATTGTGGCAAATTGTGCAGAAAAATAATGCAACTAGAACATGAAATTTAATTACCATTCACAAATAGAATAGAAAATTGTTCGCCCAGTTGCATTTAGAGCATCATGCATCAGAGGATATCTGAAATTATGGTAACAAGTCCAGTGAGTTGAAGAAATGAAATATTGATTCTTTGAGTAATTGAAATGAAGAGATTTAACCTTTTTTTTGGTTCTATACCCAGGTTGAAACAGTTATCATACTTCAAATAGTCTACACCCTGGTAACAAATAAACAAAGCATTAAATAGAAATTTTAGATCATTCTAAATGAGAGGCACAGCAGAGAATATATCATTGTTTTCAGAGTCCATATTATTAGTACTTTGAATTATAGAAGCCTATTGATGGCCAAAAATAATAATAATAATAATTATAGGAGCCCATCACTACCAAACTTTTAATGTTTTAAGAAATCAAATAGTTAACATTTGAATCATGTTTAATGATTTCCTACATAAGCAATGACTTTACTATTTATCTTGGGGTGACTTTGTTCTCAAGAATGATGTATTTCTAACTTCATATGCAAGCAAAGAAAGGTTTACCCAAAAATGGTTTTGATGGGCATCCAACTATTCTTCACTATACTTTTAAATATTGGATTAGATTCCTAACCAAGTTAGGTATGATATAACAAAAACTAACCCAAGAAGCAAACAGCTGTGCATCATCAGTTTCATGGAAAAGCGATCCAGGTCGAACTTGACACGTAAATGCCCTACAACATGCAGTTGGGTTAGTGAGGAAAAGCCAGAATTTAACAGATGTTATGCAAAAATAAATAACTGTTCCATTGTGAATCTAACTTCAGTGATTATGTGCAGGTATTGGAAGTCCATCCTACCCAGCATCAGAATAAATACCAAGCTTGAGGCCTTTCCCATGTACATAATCAGCAAGAGCTTTGATTCCTGATGGAAAAGTGTTTGGATCAGGGACCAATTGACCCTGCATGATGAAACAAAGCCATAAAAATGGTTTTATTTAGGCGATCCATCAGAACTTCAACCAGATGAATCATTTCTTTACATCTAAAATGCTTGTATGTCATCTGTATCTTGTGTCAAGACTAAATTTTTACATTCAAACCATAGAACATAACCAAGTAATAAACCTCTAGCTAGAACAAATGTTTTACACAGACAAGTTTTATGTGGGTTAGTAAACTAAGAAATGCATATCGTTTTTCCATAAATTAAACTAGAAATCACAGTTTTGATAGGTCAAGGTTTAAAGAATGCTAATAGCAAGAGTCATGATTTCTTTAAAAGCTAGAAGATTTAACTGACCTCTGAATTTCGACTGGCAGCAGACCAGCAATCGTCTGCATCCAATGAAATTAAGGCTCAAATATGACAAAATGAAGATAAAGTAAATGCTTACAAATGACAGAAGAATACCTATATTAACATAAAAATAGCCTAAATCTGCCAAGCCTGTTGAGACAAGTGCATCAGCTGTCAATAATAAAACCAAAGTTAGTATTTCTAGTTAACGTTAATCAGAAAGAAGAAGAAAAATAAATGGAAACTCAAATCGTAATGGAACGATGTTTCACTTCACAATCCAATCAATAATCAACAAATTAAATGTAACTCAGACTTAATGACCAGAATGATGTGCACAGCTCCTTCATGTTAGTTTTCAAGAATGAGTAGTTGATTACCAAACATATTTCTAGCAAAACATTTTCATAAATTAAAATAACATGGCAACCCATTTATGTATATATTTTCTTGGCTAAATTTACAAAATTTAATATTTGCAAGGAATTAAAAAATTATTTCGAATACTGTTTATCCAGAAAAACTACGTAGAAAAAAACCTATTATTTCAAATTTTAGGTAACCATGGAAAAGAACAAAAATGTCAAACTATTTGACATTGAATTTGAAGGATAAATTGCCAAATTATTTGTTCGTTTGAAGTTAACATATCCCCATTCAATTCTTTTGACATGAATACAGTATACCAACTGCATATATATATACATATGCATACATACATACATACATATATATATATATATCAAGTATTCCTCATTTCTTAAAATTCTTAAAGAATCCCCCAAGAAGTCATGTTTTTCTCTGCTTTTCATATGAATATGTGGGTAATGTTTTTTGGTTAATGAATTTGTCTACTCCTAACCAAAAAAGCAAAATGGCTCATGATCAGTCATGAGATTAATTGGAAAAGAATGTGGTATTTATGTGTACTTATGAATTGTGTTGGCAGAAAGAATAGATGAATACCAAATATAGGGTAATGGCAAATGAACCATGAGATCAATTAAAAATGGTAAAGAAGCAATACCTGTTTCCCTGATAAGATCTTCAGTGATATTACAAGCAAAGAAATTCCAGCTATTCCATCTGAGAATCATATATAAACACACATTGGGAAAAATCATATTGATGTTATTAATTTTTGACATACAAACAATTTTAATATTTCTTGTCAAAAAATGAAAAGAAAAAATTCTGACACATTCCTCCATTAGCAAGATCACTTGATAAAGTAACATCAAAACCTTTGACTCAAGCAAAACTCATCATCCTAATACCCAAACCACTACCTTCCCCATATTTCCCACTTCAAATAATTCAAAAATCTCCATAATTCCAATTTTCTAGTCAAAACAGGGAACAAAAATATTTATATCTAGTTGATGAACTGTCAATAATGCCTTAAGTTCTAAAATACGCGAAGGAAGCCATTAAATATCCTTCCAGTTACAAATTTTTTAGTGTAAAAGTTTAGTCTCCATTCACACAACTCAATCAGGACAATGATTTTTCTTTTCCTTTTTTGGTGTTTCTCCCCCTAAAAATATTAACTTTAAGAAAATTGAAAGCAAAAGTTTCAATCTTTTCTAGATTTTCTTCATCTTCATCTCTCACTGAACAATTTATTTTTATCTTTTGACCATTAAAATTCGTTTTGTTTCGTTCATATTTTACTCACTCACGTATTGTACAAATTCAGTCCCTAAAATCCGGGAAAAAAGAAGAAAATAAGTAAAAATCAAATATATCAATAAAGCTTTAAACTTGATCAAAAAGCAAACACCCAGTGCATGATGAAACAAATCAAAATTCAAACTTTTTCTTAATAGTAAACAGACAGAAAGATGAAGAAATAAAGAGAGAAAAAATTACCCCATTTGAGGAGATAGAGCCAAGCCATTTTTGAGTTGAAAATTTCCATATTTTGAAGTATCATAAATGGAGTTAAAAGATTCGGTGAAACCAAAGCCAAAACCTGAACTTGGTTGTTCATATTTCTCCAACACAGCCACTTCTCTTCCTTCAATTCCGACATCAGTTAACCACACTGTAAGAACCATCAAAACATAAACACTGCATATACTCTTCTTCTTCATCTTCTCCATGCCTTTTTTTCTCTCTTGAACTCTATTAGAAGTTAAAACTCGATCAGCTTTATGTAAGTAAAACAAGAGAAAGGCAACAAGACAAGCAAAGTTATGATTTTTTTTTTTCCTATTTTCAGTTAATACATTTAGTTAAACATGACAAGTTAGCGGTGACAAATACTTTATTCTCTGATTGATTGTCTGATTAAAATGGAGAAATGGGACCCACCAATTTGTGATTCTGATATTGATCCTACACACTGGTTTTGCATGCTGGAAGGAATTAACACTTGTTACAATGAAAATTTCCATGCATTGCATCTTGATTCCTAAATTCCATTTTTCAAATTTTTTTTTTTACAAAACAAACGGTTAAAGATTTAAAGATATCATTTTTATTCATACCTAATATAGAATTTGATTTTTTACTCACAATAAGATGGATATGATATTATGGGAATGAGTATGATTTAAATTTTTTACTAAATACAAAGATGAAGACAAAAATAAAGATGAGAATAGGTAACATAGCACTTACCTTATATTTATATTCATACTCTACACATAAATTTATATATATTTAATAAATAATTTTTTTATTAAATAATATAAACTATTATTTTAAATTACTTAAAATTGAAATATTTTTATTTAAAATATATCTTAATATATTTATAAGAAATTACATAAATATACAAGATAAAAATTAAAAAAATATATTTTGGTTTTTGTTTTAAAAATTATGGGTACAGAAATTATCTATATTCATTAAATACTCACGAGATGAAAATGAGAATAGATTTGAAATATTCGTTGAGTATAAAAAGATGAATATAATATAAAAATTTAAAATTAGGATGAAAAATATTTTACCCATCTCATATCTTATCTATTCATATCTTTAAAAGGATTGTTGGATGTTACTTAAATTGATTCTATGAATAGATTAAAGTTTGAGTCTTATTTTTTTAATGTTAAGTGCTTTTTCATATAACAAATTTGGCATTTTTTTGGGTTCTATATCTTATGTTATAATGTAGTAAGGATAATGAAGATGACCCATACCTAGATTATTCAAGAAGGAAAAGATGAAGATAAGATATAAATTGATAAGTCAACTCAATAATTAAGATGTTAATTTTCTATATAATATAAACCATATATAAATATTTGAAATTGACATACCTATATATAAGTTTAGTTTCTTTTTAGTTCAAAATGTGCCATAAAATCTTACACTTTTTTGTTTTTAGAAATTTAATTCCTATAGTATTATTTTAAAAAGTTCAATTTTTATAATATTATTTTTTTTAAGAATTTAATTTCAATCGTCAACAATATATAAAAACTAAATTTCTTAAAAATAATAATGTAAGGATTAAATTTCTGTAAATAATATTGGAAGGATTAAATTTCTGTAAATAATATTATAAAAACTAAATTTTAAAAATTGTATAAAAACCTATGTGACATTTTAACTTTTTTTTTTTTTTTACTATATATGGGAGCCATAAAATCATGTAAAAAGACAAGTGAAACAATTGCTGTAAGATTATCCAAATAACACATAATACAAATGTTGTTGAATGGTATTCTTTTATGAATTATGAAAAGTCTGTCTCACTTTGTCAAATTAATTAATAAGGAATGAATTTTGGGTTTTTATTATGTATGTATTTTTGCCATTGGTTCTTAAAACACACACTTCCAATTCTCCATGACACCCAATCCATTTGTTGTTTTCCTCAATTTTCTCTCCACTTATAAAAGTCAAACATTCTAGTTATTTTATCCAATCTCTAGAGAAAATTATTATTTTATCCAATCAAATAAACTTTCTGCCTTTAAAAAAATAAAAAATGAAAAATAATATTAAATATTATAATTAAATATACATCTTACACTCTTAAATAAATATGACGATTTGTGTATTCGTATAATGTACATATTAAAATTTATATATTTATATACGTATTATATTTTATATCAATACAAAAATATAAAATATATATTTTTAATTTTATTAATTTATATATAATTATTGTTAAAATTTTAAATCATGTTATTTTTTTTTATATATTTTATGTATCATATTTATGTTGTGTTGGATTTTAAATTATCAAACCTAATCTTAAAAATAATAGAGGTGAAGGGCTGGGCCTAAGAAAGAAATTTTTTAGAAGGAACAAAACAATTTCTGGACTAGGAATTCCCAAAGCAATGGCCCAACTAATCACCCATTTGGGGTCCATTGAACTTGGGTAAATGATAGCCCAAGTTTATTAAACAAAAGTCAAGAATAAACAAAATATAATCAGCCTGATTTATGAAAAATTATTTCATAAATGATCGAATTCAAGAGTTAACACATGCTTATTTAAGGTATATTAAAAAGCAAAAATATATAATATAATAAAAAAAAGCACATCTAACATTTTTTTATACCGTTTTTACATCCGATATATATATATATATAAACAAATTTATGATTTATTACCAATTTTTTGTTGATGGAAAAGGATGATAAGAAGTTGATTTGTTGTGCAATTGTGATTAGTAATTTATGTTGTTTAGGGTTTAGGGTATGATTAAAGTTGATTGATTGAAGCCAATAACGTTAAGCCTCATTTTTAGCTTCCAATATAGGGGAGAGGGGTGAGAAGAGCTTTGAATGTTGTAATGAACATGGAATTGATCAAATTATGGGCAGTCATGCAATATTCACTAAAATGTGGTGTAAAAGCTTGACAAAGAATCATATATGTCTTGATTGATGAGGTTAGGCAGCCTACACTATCTAAATCTATTGGGCCCAAGGAATTATAACCTTGTTGAGAGCAAAATATCTCACGTCATAGTAACCAGACAAATGCGTATCTTTAATCAAATTAGAGGAGAAACCACAAACACTGAGAAAGAAGAATCAAATTTTACTAGGAAGGAAAGGATCGATTGTTATTTTTGGTAGAATGAGCTAGACCTGCCGATGAGTTGGGTTGGATTGGATTCGGATAAAATTTAACATGATATTTTAATATTTTAAATAAGTTCAGATCCAGTTTAATCTGATTTTTTAGGTTTTATATTTTGTCTAAATCCATTACAATGGATGATAATAAAATTTAAATCTGTTCAAAGCACTAATATTTAAAATTAAAAAAATATTTTATTTTATTTTTTGTAAATTATTAATTTAATTAATTAAATTTATGAGTCATTTGAATTTGAGTCCAATTTAATTTTGTTGAATATAATTTAAAATTGGATTATTATTTTATATAAAGAAAAAAAAGACTTTATCCTATTATAAATCATAAAACAAATGAGTTTTATCTATTGTAAAAAATAAAATAAATAGACCTTATCTAATTATGATAAAAATATTTTTTTAATTTTTAGATTAGGTCTGGTTGACCTGGATTTTAAATGATGAAACCTAAGTTTGACATTATTTTTTAATGAGATCTTATTGATTTGTCCAAATTTATTTAATGAACTTAATATTCATATTCATATTCAAACCATTCAAAATTTTAAACAAATTTTCAATTCGGACAAATCGTCTGATCCATGAACAAGTTTAAAATGAAGTATTATGTTATAATGATAAAACAAATAAAATTTAGGGAGCCATGACTAGAGGTGTAATCAAGTCGAGTCGAATCGATATAGTGAGAAGCTTGAACTCAAGCTCGACTCCCAATTCGTGCTCGATACTCGGCTCAAACTCAATAAGTTTCATTTTTCTAGCTTAAGCTCGATTCGTGATCGAATTTGAGCTACTTGAACTCGTTTGATTAAGCTCAAAAATATGTAAAAATAAGCTCGATTCTTATACTCGACAAGAACTTAATTATTTATGTTCGAATTTGAGATATTTTATTAATTAAAATAATAAAAAAATTTTAAATATAAAAGTTCGATTTAGCTCGGGAGCTACTCGAGTTGAGTATAAAAATACTCCAACTCGACTCAATCGATGAGTTGAGCTATTCGAACTCAAGCTCGACTCGATAATAATCAAATTTAATTTGAGTTTTATTCGAATCAAACTCAAATAATTTACGAGTATTAATGTATCATTTACACATTTAACTATGACTCTTACTAATCCTCTAATTATGTTTCTCCTTCAAAAAGAAAAAGAATTTTTTGAAAATTAAAATAAAAAGAATCGTGTGGTTAAAATCAAATAATCTTAAAATTAACAAAGCTAATAAGAAATAAAAATGGAAATAAATTTTTTAAAAATGCCGTTTTAACAATTTCTTTCCATCAATATTTAATTAGAATGATTAGTTATCAATAAATATATAATAATAGCATGAATTTGTGCAAAGAAAGAAATTGAAGGAAAAAAATAGGTAGATTCGTGGAAAGATCAGATTAGCTTATATTGAAACGGCAATGATTTTTGACTTTTGTGTTAGACTTAGGTTTACTTGAGAGAGACCTTTTGGTGGAATGGTGATAGGATTTCATTACATCAAAAATGTCATGGCAATCAGTCTTTTTCATTTTTTTATCAATTGTGTCGTCAGATGCATTTATATATAGTCTTGCCATGCAATCGAGTCTTCTTTCCTTCAATTGGTGATTGAAAGAGGAGGAATTCAATGAATTACTGAATATTAAAAAATATAATATAAAATTAAAATAAAACATTTTTTAATTATTATAATACATTGTGATTATCACATCCAATCTCATTATCATTTTTATTGTTAAAGTGTTAATTTCCTATAATATTATATTTAGGTTCGACATTTTTAATTATGATAAATTAATTTTAAGTTGATATTTAACATAATATTTTAATTTTTTTAAAATTTATCACATGATAAATTTTTTTATTTTTACGTATAAGCGATGAAACATATTAAAGTGATATTATCTCATATTTAATAAATATTTAATTTTTTATAATTTTATAATCAAATTGAGTCTTTTTACTTACAATCAATTCATTTTAAATTAAATACTTAATATAATATTAAAGTCTATTTTTTTTTAATGACATGTGATAGATTTTTTTTATTTTTATCTATACGTGATAGAGACTTATTGAAATAATGTTATATTACTTTTAATAAATATATAATTTTTTGTAATTTTATATTTAAATTGAATAATTTTATTTATTGTTAATTGATTTTAAATTAAATGTTTAATAATTATGGTTACATAAAAAGAAAAAAAGAAAGAAAGTAGATTCGGGGAAAGATCATATGAGCTTATATTGAGACGGCAATGATCTTCACCAAAAAAGGGTTAGGTACTGAGTTGAATGATATTTTGGCTTTTGCATTAGACTTTGGTTTACTTGAGAGAGACCTTTTGGGTGGACTGGTCATAAGATTTAAGCTCCGTTCAGGATTTCATTTCATCGAAGTTGTGATGGCATTCAATTGTTTTTTTCCACTTGTATTGTGAGATGCATTTATACAGTTTGTTGCCGTGCAATTCAATTGATGATCGAAAGACAAAGGACTTAATGAATTACAGGATCTTAAGACGGTCGATTGTCTTAATATAAAATTAAAATAAAATATTTTTTAATTATTATAATAATTGTATGAAACAATCGACTTTACACTTAATTTTACTGTTATTATTTTGTTTACGTCTAAACAAATAACTTTTTAATGATTTTAATTTTATTATTATAATATTTAATTATATCATTTAATTATTTTTTATTTTATTAAAATTAATCTTACCATTCATTCAAATCAATCTTAAACCATTAAATAATGGCCTAACTTTGAGAGCAGCCTCAATGGGTTTTAAGAGCCGCCTCAATGGGTTGTGAGGACAATGACCTTAGCTCTCTTTGCCGGACCCAGTCGGACCTGTAGACTACCCCCTAAACTGATCATCTAATTGGGAAATTTCCAGATTCACAATATCACACCCATAAATGATTCAAATTTAACAATATTTTGTAGTTCATATTATATATATATATATATATAAATACAAATTTCATTATTTTTGAATAAATTTGATAATTTATGTTATTATATCATATAAAATATTATATTTATATCATATTTTACATAAAAATTATGTCATATATTATAATTTATATTCACATGAAAATATAAAATAAAAATTTTTAATTTTATTAAATTTATTTATAATTTTTTAAAAATTTTAAATAATATTATTTTTACATTTTTTATTTATAATATTTTCATATCATATTACATCAAATTGTCAAATTTAATTTTTAGTGATGTAATGTCAATTTCACGGTAGCTTTTTTTCTTCTTATCCAAGTGTTCAACAATCATGAGAAATGTCATGAATTAATTAATGCTATGCTAGTTACTTTTTTCTTTAGTCTAGCTAGTTGATAAGTTAAGCATATGAACTTACCCAACAACTTACTTTTCTGCAAATGTATATAATGTCATTCTTCTTGTGGGCAATAAATTTTTTCTAAATTAAGATGCAAGACTCCATTGAATTTTCAACATATCTATTTTTATTGATAGAATCAATAATAAAAATACAAAACTCCTTTCTCTCAGACCCTATATCAATAATTCTGTAATCATTATATACATATCATTAGCATGCAAAAACTGGGGAAAAGAAACAAAAAATCAAAGGTATAACTATGACGACCAAAAGACAAAAAAAATGAATAAGAAATTCATATAGGAGAGCATGGAAGACCAAAGCTATCTAGTTTCTGACGTCGTTGGTTCCTTTGCTAGGTCCAGACGATGGCACGGGTCCCTTGGGAAGCATGCTCAGGATCATGGGTCCATATTTTCCGGCGAGTCTTGGAGACCTTACAAGCCCCACATGGGAGCTTCTGATGGGAACCATATGGTCACATGGCAGAACCTGCGGCTTAGGATCTTGCCCCGATTTGTCGAAATCCTCGACGGGAAGTTCAAGGTTCAAAGTTGGCTCTGTAGCTGCCAGGCCATTTGACAGAAAGCCGTTCAAAAGCCTAGCTGAAGAGAATGAATTAGATGTGAAGATGAATAAGAAGAATACAACTGCTGTGATATTCATCTTCTGGGTTTTCTGGGAGGTAGCCATTAGCGGATTTGAGAAGGAAATTTGTGAGCGTTTTAGAGGAAAAAATGAGAGAATTGAATAGAAAATTTTTGTGTGTGTTTTGGGTTCGGGTTTGATGAGCTTGAGGTGATTTTATACGAGGAGTTAGCAAGGAAGCACAACGAAATAAAAATACTTGTGTTTGTCTTTGATGAGTTGACAAAGTCATGAGTCTAGGGAAAATGGAAGTTTACGCGCTGCTTCTACACGCTACATTGACTTAATATTCTTTAATTCTCATACTTTATTTTGATTTGAGATTAGGGTTGAATATTATGATAACATTTTACTAATAAAGAATCGTTTTCCATAAAAGAGATTAGCATCTATCAGTAGTCACTTAAAAGTAGTTAGGAATATATTAAAGCTGATTTTTAAAGCCAACTTTGATGAGCTTTATTAGTTATCAAAATAATATATATGACAATACAATCACATATAGAATGTTTTGAGATCATATTATGATAGATAAATTAAAATTTTAATTTATAAGATTTTTTTGTAAAATAATTATATATTAATTAAATACTTAATAAAAAATAAAAAATACAAACAAATTCTATCTGATTAGAGATATAAAAGATAAGTTATGAGAAGAGCTTGATCATTATGATTCTCAATTTAATTGTGTCCATGGTCTGTATGTAAGTAAGAGTAATAATGATTCAGTTTGGATCGGATTTGTTTTGATTTTTTGAATATTATATAATATTATAAAAATTTAAAATTTAATTCGAATCTAAATTGAATATTCATTTGATTCGAATCGAACCGAATTAAATTTTATTGAATTGGTTCGATTTGATTTATTGGTTTTTATTTTTAAATTTTTACATATTATTGTAATATAAAATTTTAATATCTTTAGGTAAATTTTAATATAAAATTATTATTTTTATTTTATAAAAATTTAAAATATATATAAGCATTAAGAAAAATATATAATTCGGGTCTGTTTGATTTTTTTTTTATTTTTTACCTTTTAATATAAAATTTAATTCAAATATAATATATACATTTAATATTTAAATTTGATTTAAATCAAATAAAAAAATCTAAATCAAATTAAATACTTTAATTTTAAATCGATATTTAGATTTCTTTTTTTCTTTCTTTTTCATCACTACAAATAAGATGGTGACTATCGAGCGTTATCACTGGAGAGTGGGGAATGTCAGACGGAGAAGAAGGGACAGGAAGAATGCAAGGAAATACGTCAGGGTTTGACTATGTAACATGCCAGCTTTGTTCCACGATTGGACTTCCTATGCTACGCGTTCCACACTGACTTATCTCCCACGCTACCGCCCTAATCTTTTCCTTGTAATTGCCCCGATCCGTACTTGAATTTCACCGACAGTATCACCGGGCTTGAGCTTGTAGTTTGGCAATGGACTGGACCAGTTTGGTCCATCAACTAAAGCCTGTGCAAGCAATACCACCGAACACAATGCCATTTTTAGGTCCAATTTCATTGCATTGTTTATATGGTGCCACGTGAATTTCCGACTCATTAGGGCTGGCGAGTATAAGCAGTGAATGAATAATATATATATATATATATATATATATAACTATATATAATATAGTTAAAGAACTAGGAAAACATGGCTACAAAGAAGATGGATGATTTAGTAATTTATGTATTTATATTATATAAAATATTAATAATTTGTATATTTATTTTTTGTTTTACATGAAAATAATATATTACAATATATATTGATACAAAAATATGAAATATATTTTTATTTTATTAAATATATTTATAATTTTTATTAAAATTTTAAATCATATTTTTTTATATTTTTTATTCGTATTATATCAACATATCATATTTGAAATTGTCAATGAAATCACTAACACCAACCTTATTAAATAACCATAGCCATCAAGAAAACAATAAAAAGCAACCCCATTCCATAAACCAAGGTGTGTATGTGTGTGTATGTTTTTTTTTGTTTGAAATTCTTCAATATTGATAATTATTTTGAGTTTCAATTAATTATCCGTCAAACTTCATAAAAAAACAAACTCTTTTAAATTTATTTTTTTTATTTATAAAACTTGAAATCGAAATCTTACTTAAAAAAAATTAAATTTCTTTTCATTTGGACCAACATGCGTTGATAAAAGTGTGTGTTTATAGCATGAAAAACTCAGCATATATAATTTAATTTATTCAACCACTTTATATTATATTGTGTTATTTATTGCTATAGACTTATCAATCATCATGATCGTATACAACACTATTAACTAATTCTCCAAATAATTAAAGAATATCTTCATTTCATTTCTCATTAAATGTTACACGTTAATTCAGTTGACAAGACTGACACGTGTTACATGTTTCATTTTCTATATAATATCTAGGTTTATTATATGTGACTATTTACTAGTATTTATTTTGTATGAAACGTATGATTATAATTTTTTTTATAAAAAAGATCGTAATATGAAGATAAATAAAAAATTGGAAGTGTTGGAATCGATTAGAACCTCAAATTTATTTTTTAATATTGATTGTATAAATTAATTAAATTAAAATTTAAATCTGAAATGTATGGGATACTTAATTAGTTGATTTGGATGATGGGGTGATGACGTTAGTCATTCTTGGTCTTCCCTGTTCTTGTTGTTGGTTCAAATATTGCTGAACAGGAAGTCTTCACCAACCATGTGGAGACAAAGTCTTGATCAAATTTCATAACTAATAATGTCAACTCAGCTGTGACCAAACCCCACCATTTTGCTGTGTTGAACCTCACTATGTTCTTCGTAATTACTGGATCATTTTAAAGCATTCCCATATTTTGCATGACTTCCACGTAGCCTAACTAATTAATTAGCTTATTATTATTATTATAGTTTTCTTCTTCCTGTTGCTACAATGTTATCCTACTAATATTATTATTATTATTATTATTATTATTCTTTTTAATTTGAAAGGCAGTAGTACTGTTGCTTGCTACCACGTAACCAAAAGTGCAAAAGATTTGGATTTGAGAATCTTATGGGAGGCAAATTAAAGCCATCTTTAGCGTTTCAGGGAAGAAGAAAACAATTATGAAAAGCCAAAGTCATGGAAGAAAGGCACAAAATCTGTGAATTGCGAGGAGACAAATGCTTATGGTAATGGAAACCTGACCCCAGTCCTAGGAGCTAGTAGCCTTTTACTTTCTCATTATAATTATTTGTATTTATAGTATATGTTTTCTCTGATCTTATCCTCTAGATATGCACCGACTTTTTATTGATTGCTTTTTAATATGCATGCAAAGTTATATCTATTCCTTCTTTTATTATTATTATTATTTTTATCTTCCCTGCCTACTTTCTTGAATCTACACAATAAACTTTCATGTGGTATGCCTGGAAAGCAATCTGTAATCTGTTGAGCTCTTTTGGTATGCATATGTTTTTATAGGCAGACAATGTGCAGACATTGCCTTTTCTCATGTGCTGCATTTGTCAAAGGTGAGCTGAACTTAGTGCAGATCAGCTCGCGGATATGCTATAATCTTTTTCACATGAATTAATTAATAACTTTGATTTTTCATTACCAAAGAAAAAGAAAAAAATCAATTTACCATACTTTTTCAATCCCACGCTCCGGGCCTACTTTTTTGTGAATCTAATAATACTATTTTATCTCATTATAATCATGATGCCACCAAGCAAGTGCCCTATAAATTATTAACATGGGGAACATCTTAACTTTCTTCATAAGCTTGTTCTCCTTAATGTAAGAGCGACCCATTTGTGAAAATGGCAAAGAAGGAGCTGATGAAGGCCAGTTTTCTCCTGCTTGCAGTACTGCTTCTATTGTCCATTATGTTTCAATGCCAGGTGGCTAGCAGCAGCAGGTTTATCTGGAGTTGTGATCCTGCATGCCAGATGGAATTAACAGGAACAAGAGAGCTTTTAGACCACATGCAAGATTATTCAGGAGATGTTCCAAGCATCCCAGGTGATTATGATTACAATAATTTCTACAGAAGGCAAGGTGATGTTCCAAGCCCAGGAATTGGTCACTGAAGTGATGATATCAGTTAGAGTGGCATCTCTAGCTGGCTGTTGTTGTTTTCTCTTTCCATCTTCTTAAAATGATTTTGTTTTTCTTCCCCAGATTTTCTCTTCCAATTCATCTATATATATATATGTGTGTGTGTGTGTATGTGTGTTCCTTGTTAATATATAAAATATACCCAACTTCTGTGTTTTTGTTTGGTCCTATCAGTAAAACATAGACAAAATAAAGTGATATATGTATGTATTACTACTATTGTAGTTGAATGGTTTACAAAGTCAAATCATTTCTGTAATTTTGAGATAAATAAAATGGAATAGATTGTAATGACAGTGGATTTAGTTGTGCTTCTGATGGAAATTGGGAAGTGACGTGGTTTTGAAAACAGAATAGCACAATGATTTTGACAGTCCGATTAATCAAGTAACAACTCAAAGCAAGGTTGCCAAGTCCTTTCACCCCTGGTTTTGCATGATAGATTTGGGGCGGCCAAAGGATAGTTTCAATGGTCCAATTTACTTTCGTTGAGAAGTTAACATCATGCTGTGCAATTAATTCTACTCTCTATGTTGCTTTCAGACAAAGGGATGCTTACAGGCTTAGTTTTTACAATTCCCCATGTCGCAAACAAAGCTTAGCAACTTTCTATTACAAGCCACACAAAATAGTACTGAGCTAATCAGGCTAAAAACAATTTTCAACTTGAGAATGGATTCCTGGCTATATTTGCAGTTACCGCTTTTGAGATTTATTGAAAAGAACCATCATATCTCAAATCCCTATGCATCACTATCTACCAAAGAAAATTTTGCTGCTAATATGGTCATGCATAGGGAAGGCAACTTCCCATTCCCAATTCCGTGTAATGCATTAAGAACTTTGGGCTTTGATTCTCTGCCAGCTCAAAACTGTACAATATTTTCAATTTGGGCTTCAAGTTTTAATTTGACCATAAAATTTGGACAGTCCAAAAGCTTCAAGATTTGATAAAATCAAGGAGAAGGTATACCAATATGACCAAAAAAAAAAAAAAAACCAGATATTTGTGATATTTAGCCTTAGTCCCGAGTCTCACACCGACATGTCCAGGCTGCTTGATGTTGCCTGTAATAGCAGGGTCAGGTTTATTGCTAGCTCCAATTTTCAGTTGAAATTCTTGATTTGTAATTGATCCAAACAAAGATACTTGATAAAAACTAGTTGCATTGCTTGTAGGGAAGATTAATTTTTGTTGCTACCCATGCTAGTAGTGAACATATGGGCCATGGCTATTTGGTTGCAATAATCAATGCCAATTATAGCTGTAGAGAAATCTAGAGAGTAATAATTAGACATGGTGTTTCTTGGTAGCTGGATGATCTAAACTGTTTAGGTTGATTTAGGGATAGTGAGAAGTGATAGATCACTTTTGCAAATTTGAACAGGATTACATATAAGCATCTTTATCCAATTAACAAAGGCTTTCTTTCCCAGTTTTTGTTGAATTGAGGCTACTGAATTCGAATGCTGAAATGTACAATCATTTGTGTTAAATCAAGAGGCTCAGGTAGGTGGAAATTGTATGAACTTCTTGAATTTAAGTTGTTTTTTTTTTTTTCTTAATTTAATCAGTGGTAATTGCTAACTAGAGAATTGTTGATGCCAAGTTTTTTCCCCTTGATGTTGACACTATTTGAATTGGATGCTTCAAGATCATGTTAGAGGTAGGTGCCATGTTGACCATTTTGTTTTTTAATATTGGATTTTATCCTGTGATTCTTCTGTTTATCTTATTATACTAAGTCATTCCAACTTTTCTCAATTTTATTTTGAGAGTTGGTGTGATAGGTTTCTCCATTGATTACTAGTTACATTATTAGTTTTAAGTTGGAAGCTTCAAAGAGTCCAACCATAAATTTTGTTTTATTTGAAAAAAAAAAAAAACGTTGAGCCCAAGGTTCTTGCCTTTATTTAGTATGCGATTGTTTTGAAATGCCATTGATAAATTATTTTGATTTTGTCAAACTTGGTGCACAAATAGGAATTGAGCACTTCCTTGTGCTTTTAACTTTTGTGTCTTGTCTAACCTAACCTAAGGGGCCTAAGCTATCCTACTGATGAAGCTTCTCTCACCAGCATGCGCTTTCTCAAACCCACAGTGAATGGCTGGTAAGTTGTTGCTTTCCATTTGTGAATGTGACTTCAAACCCTCAGAATTAATGCTTGTAGGTATAGATCATGCAATGCATCAAATTCTACTGTCACATGAGAGAGTTGGACAGCTTTCAATGGTTTTTTTTTTTTGTTAAATCCATTAGGGACAGAACATATATATGTGAGAGGGAAAAAACTGTACTGTAAGTTTTTCAATCACATTATCTATGTAGAACTGTGAATTTATCTCTTTTACTTGATTTTTCTGCTTAAAAAATTAATGCTTGAATTTTAGTATTAGTGTGAAGTTTGGAATATTGACCTTAAGGTCATATATTACCGACATAATACTTAAAAATAACTGAAAGTTTAATGGTCTAGAACTGGGGCTGGGGGTATAGTTTTTCTTTCTTTCTTTTGAAGAAGCGAGCATGACATGGAAAAAACAAGCCTTTCGTTCGGTTGAGATGCTGCTTTTGTGCTCAAATGATTTACATTTGAGGTGAACATGACATGGACAAGACCAAAGTCCAAAGGCTATATTTGTTTAGTGCAAATATTCCTGCTCATGTGAATCTCCATTACTATTTTGTTTTTTATGTAGAAAGAATGCGCCTTTACCAATCAATTTTCATAGAATCGAATCTCTATAGCTTCTTCCCACGTTCTCTAGAAAGCATGCTCCTTTACCAATCAATTTTCATAGAATCAAATCTCTATAGCTTCTTCCCACGTTCTCTAATCTATTCCCATTTCCTTTTCTTAAGTTTTTTTAATGCTAAGTTTTATTCTCTTTTACTGAACAACATTCGCCATTGTCGGTTGGTACACAAATTTAACAGCTTCTGGTCTGTTCATTTAACCTTCAAATCCATCCAAAACCGCCATTCCTTGCTGCCTTCAATCCTAAAACATCACTTCCTTTCATAAAAATCAAATCCTTTCTCATGCTTATAGTTATAGACCTTTCCCATATTAGGTGCTATAGTAGAAGTTTCAAGCTTTTCTTGGCTTTGGAGCTAAATGCTACAAGGGTTCCATTTGGTGACCCCTTGATTTGCCAGAAGCATTGATTTGCCAGAAGAAAAGAAGATAAACTTACTCGGCCACTCAGGTAAGTTTCTTTATATGTAGTTATGTATTTGTTTCAATAAAGGGTTGGATTCATGAGGTTCTATCTATCATCTATGGGAGGTGCTACAGCTGTTTCGAGAATGAAGTTTAATATTGATAAAAATAGTCAGCCAATCTGAAAAGATAGAACCAGTAACATGATGGGAGATGATGCAATCAAAAGGCTATTTTAGCTAAATGTTGATATGGACAAAGTGGATCTGCAAAAGGGGAGTCCCCCTTGGGTGTATCAAAAGAGAAAAAAAGCAGAAAAGCGATGACTTTGTTGTTGTAATAAGAAGGGTTAGGAAAGGCTGGCAAGTTAGTGCATTTGGATAATATTTCTGAATGGTCTAATGGGGGGAGGTAAATTGGTTTTGGTTTCTTTCATTTGCTTTTGAGTTACTACCAAACCCCATTAATTTAATTTAATAAGAGCAGCTTTACCTTTCTTTTAACTGCCAAAAAACAGTTTCCCTGCTTTATCAAACAAAGGAAAATGAAAGGTGTGCTTAAGTTAGGTAGGAATTTGAGAAGGAGAAAGTTACGGTCTTGTGGGGTATAGTAAACATTGTAACATTGACAAGCCTATGAAAAAATCGTCCTTCAAATCCGCTTTATACCCGTGGGCACTTGTTTGGTTGTTGGTGTGATATATAATCTTTGTAAATGTAACTATCGTTGAATCACGTGATTGTGCTTTCTTGTTGCCATCCATCAAGATTCTCTTATTTTATTCCCTTCTCTTTCCCCTGTAGAAATTGGTTGGAAACTCTTTTGCATTTGCGTGTATATATATGTTTTTATGTTACAGTTATACATTGGTTTTTCCTGTTTGTTTTTATCTTCTTTTTCTTTGTGCTTTATGGGTTAATACTGTCTGAGGGTTCAAAGTTTGGTCTTTTTGATTGAACACTAATTAGAAACAGTGAAGTATCAGTTTCTTCCACTATACATCAACCAAAAAACAGAAAAAGAAAAAATTATTTTTATATAAAAGAAATGGAAAGGAAATAAATGAGGGTCCTTCTGCATTTAAGAGTTCTGTCTGATAATTCTAGTGTAGTTGAGCTTCAACCCCTTTTAAGGTTCCATAAATTTTCTAGTAATTGGAATCTGGGGTGTCATTTGGCTACATGTTCTTTCTTTTTATGAGATTTTAAAGATGTACTTAGTTTTCTAAAAGTTTGGTGAGTGATGTTATAGAGGTATGGAAGCCATGTGGGTGAATGTGACATGCTTTTTATCTCCTCTATTTGCGGGTGCATAAAGTAGGGATATGCGTGGATATCCTTGGAAATTTCATCTTCAAAGTGCATTGGTTTATTTTATTCTTTCTTTCAAATTCTTGGTGTTGGATTGTGCCACTTAAGTTTGGCATATGTTTCAGTGTTAATTTGCAGCTAATTGTGCTCACTTGCAAGAAACTCAGGCTGAAGATTGAGGCAAAATTATCATGGATCTTGAGTTTGGAAGGTCCTTGGATACTTCAAAGGTTTGTGTGTTTAACTTTCAAAATATATATATCCATCTACCTTTCTAAGTTATTGGTCATTTAAATTTTTTTTTGGAATAGGTAAACTTAGATTACATGGTCGAAAGATTTATGGAGTTATCAATTGAGTTACATGGTTTGGGTTCATTAACTTAGCTGACTTATAGGAAAGTTGCTTATTCTGGAATTTTGTTGCAGAAGGATTCTTGGAAGACCACATTGCTTTTAGCATACCAAAGCCTTGGTGTGGTTTATGGGGACCTGAGTACTTCCCCTCTTTATGTCTACAAGAGCACATTTGCTGAAGACATTCAACATTCAGAATCAAATGAAGAGATTTATGGTGTTCTATCTTTTGTCTTCTGGACTCTTACTTTAGTCCCCTTATTCAAGTACGTGTTTGTGGTTCTTCGAGCAGATGATAATGGACAGGGTAAGCACTTTAAACAATTCTGATGTCCATATCATTTAGCCATTGAATTGAAGCCTTTTATACATGATTTTGATTTTTGCAGGAGGTACTTTTGCATTATATTCTCTGATATGCCGACATGCAAAACTTAGTCTTCTGCCCAACAGACAGGTTGCTGATGAAGCACTCTCTACATATAAACTTGAGCACCCTCCAGAGAAAAAAAGCAGCTCAAGAGTAAAAATGTACCTTGAGAAGCACAAGGTCTTGCACACTGCTTTACTAATCTTGGTTCTCCTTGGTACTTGTATGGTAATTGGAGATGGAGTTCTCACCCCAGCTATTTCTGGTAAACCTCTTAGCAGTCAGTTGCTTAGATTTGCAACTGATTTTTCTCAGTCACTTACTAATTAATCTATTCTTGTATATGTAGTTTTCTCTGCTGTGTCTGGCCTCGAGTTATCCATGTCCAAGGAACATCACCAGTGTAAGCTCCTCAGCTTGCTATTTTAGATCTTGTTCTCATATTTAAAAAGCATTAAGTCTCTAATGTTATGTTGGAACAAACCTTCTTTCATATTAATCAAAAAACACTTTTCTTATTAAGTGTAAATTAGTAGTGTGTGTAAAGGCGAGAATGTCAGAGCAGGGTTAGTTGCCTGATTATTAATGATCTCAATTCGGATTTGGGTTGATATTCATGTTCCTTCTTGGTGAGAAAAAAGAAAGAACCTGGAATAGAGGAGTGTGGTGGTAGGCTTATGGTGTCTAGTCTTTGGCATAACTTTCTTCCAAGTGAATTTCAGCAAAATAAATTAGT
Organism: Durio zibethinus; assembly: GCF_047325235.1. Lineage (NCBI taxonomy): Eukaryota > Viridiplantae > Streptophyta > Magnoliopsida > Malvales > Malvaceae > Durio > Durio zibethinus. The sequence continues at coordinate 24,674,007 of NC_143180.1, forward strand.
TGAAGGAGTAGCTTGGTGCTTCCTTTTTGTCATTCAAGTGATAAATGGGTAGGGAAATTTCGCTTGTCATTCTCATGTAGTTAGTGAAGAAGAGCCAGTTGGCCTGCAGGGACCATTCAACAGCAAGTTGTGGTCTGGAATTACCATATCCTACCCTTTTTTTTGGCCTTATCTGGTCCTCTTCCATTCTGTTTTTGGAATGCTATGGTTTCATAAGATTGATGGAACGGAAAATGTTGAACTTGGTGCTTTTCTACTGTTCAGGAAACACGGTAAGAGAACAGATAAAATATTGAAGTTATTAGATTCTTGAACAGAATTTTGTACATGATCATTACTCTTTTCACAATTTACAATATCTTAAAGTGGAAATGAGACATTATTCTGTTGGTAAATTGTTATCCAGATAAGACATTTACTCCTTTTTTATTTTACTAAAATGGTTGATTAATATTTTTTCTAGCTTAATGCTAGAGCGTACAATCTATTTCATTAACATGGGGTCTGATTTCCACACCAATTAACCTATAATTTTGTTTAAACAATAAGCTACATTTTCTAGTCTTTTACTTTCTTCCATCCTAAGGTCTCGTTGATCTGCCAATATTATATGCCAGTTTTTAAAAAGATAAGTTATTTTTTATGTGTAGCTATATTTAGTTTAGACATATACATAGTTAATTCCAGTCTTTGCTCTAATTTGCTGCCAGCTTATCAGAAATTCATGCCCTCATTTGCAGATGCAGTTATGCCAATCACTTGCTTCATTTTGGTGTGTCTTTTTGCACTTCAACACTATGGTACACATCGGGTCGGATTTTTCTTTGCTCCAGTTGTGTTAACATGGCTACTATGCATAAGTGCCCTTGGCTTATATAATATAATCCACTGGAACCCACATGTCTATCAAGCTCTTTCTCCCTATTACATGTTCAAGTTCTTGAAGAAGACAAGGAAAGGTGGATGGATGTCTTTAGGAGGCATACTGCTCTGCATAACAGGTGATTTTGGAACATACATACATACGATAAATTTTGATAAGTTCAATGTTATCTCCTTAGTCAAAAAAATTTGTGCCTGGGGCAAAAGTTGATTTTTTTTTTCTGTGTTTAAGGTTGTTCATGGTCATGATAAGATCATTATTTGACATTATTGGATGAAGTATTCTGACAAAGTGGAGCAACCTTTTCACAATTATCATTGAGTTAAACTGCTAGTGAATATCCATATCCTTGGTAATGTGATCTGGATAGGTTGTAACATTAAAAAGTTATAGTCACAAAATACTCAAGGCAGGATACCTTGTCCTATCATTTTGAGCTGAACATTTCACGTGATATAATTTGCAAGGTCCATTATAATAGCCGCAGTTACTTTAGATAAGAAGACTTCTGTACTGTATCCATATTTTGTAGTCTTCAATCTAAGTCATCGGTCGACCATCTGAAAGTCTTGCTGAAACTAAACAGAACCTTAAGTTTGGTTCATTGTGACAATTGACAACCAACAAATGCCAATATTCTGCTTGATTATCCTGCAGGCTCCGAGGCAATGTTTGCTGATCTTGGTCACTTCTCTTATGCTGCAATTCAGGTAACTCTAACATTAATCCTCTTCTAAGTTTTGATTGAATAACAATGTCTTACCTGTTCATGTAAGGTAAAAGAAAGCTGGCTACTAAAATGAAATTTAACCTGTCTTGCCTCAGACTGCTTTTACCTTTCTGGTTTATCCAGCCCTTATATTGGCATATATGGGCCAAGCTGCTTACTTGTCTCAACATCACGATACGAGTTACAAGATCAGTTTCTATGTCTCAGTTCCAGGTATACCTGATCATCTGTTACTAAAACCAAGAAAAAATGGTAGGAATCTAACTAATGAAATAGGGAGATGTAAATTTCAAGTCTGAGCATCCAGTCCCCCAACTTATCCCTTTTTCCACGAGCTAAGAAAAAAAGTGCCAAAGATAAAACAGTGGATTGATAGTATAACCTCATTGAGTCATTTCTAATTTTACCCAGCTTAAAATATCACTCGTTTGCATACAATCTGAATTCATGGTTGTAGACAAATAGAGTTGATTGCTTAATGTTTGCGTACAGAAAGTGTGAGGTGGCCTGTGCTAGTAGTAGCAATTCTTGCTTCCGTTGTGGGAAGCCAAGCAATCATTAGTGGAACATTCTCAATCATCAATCAGAGCCAATCACTTGGTTGTTTTCCTAGAGTCAAGGTTATTCACACCTCTGACAAGATACATGGCCAGATTTATATACCTGAAATCAATTGGGTGCTCATGATCCTCTGCATTGCTGTGACCATTGGATTTAGAGACATAAAACACATGGGGAATGCATCAGGTAAGGTTAAACTTCATGTGTCCCGGATAATGATTTTCTAACATGTAATTAAAAATCATTTCCTTCCTAACATGAAGTCCATTTTTTTTTAATTCTTTGGACGATTATTCAGTTGGCCACTACCTCTTGATTAAACTTGATCCGAAAATGGTTTTAGGAAGATCTTTTTATATTATAAGAAGAAACAGAGAAGTTTGATGCATTGCAATTTTGTTCTCATTTGTATCAGGGTTGGCAGTGATGACTGTGATGTTGGTGACGACATGCCTCACCTCCCTAGTTATTATCCTCTGTTGGCACAAACCTCCAATTGTAGCTCTTTCCTTTCTTCTTTTCTTTGGTTCTATTGAGTTGCTTTACTTTTCAGCTTCACTCACCAAGTTCACAGAAGGTGCTTGGCTCCCTATACTCTTGGCCCTTTTCCTCATGACAATCATGTTTGTATGGCATTATGCCACCATCAAGAAATATGAATTTGATCTCCACAATAAGGTATCACTAGAATGGCTATTAGCATTGGGTCCAAGCTTAGGAATTGCTCGAGTACCGGGTATCGGCTTAGTTTTTACTGATCTCACCTCAGGAATCCCTGCTAACTTTTCTCGTTTTGTCACCAACCTTCCTGCCTTCCACCGCGTCCTGGTCTTTGTGTGTGTGAAATCAGTACCTGTCCCCTTTGTGCCCCCGGCTGAGCGTTATCTTGTGGGCCGTGTTGGTCCTGCCACTCATCGTTCTTATAGGTGCATTGTTCGTTATGGATACCGAGATGTACACCAGGATGTAGATTCTTTTGAATCAGAGCTAGTTGCCAGATTGGCTGATTTCATCCGCTATGATTGGCTTCGGAGCCAGCACACTAATCCCTGTACTGAGGATGACTCTAATGAATCAACGAGTGAATGCAGATTAGCTGTGATTGGGACATTGGCATTTTCTGGCACACCAGCTTTTGAGATTGAGGAAAGTGTGCAACCAGCAAGTGTATCTGTTGGATTCTCAACAGTAGAGAGTGTAACAGATGTTATCGAGATGGAGCCTGTGCGTGCTGTTGAAAAAAGAGTTAGATTTGCCATTGACGATGATGATGATGACTCCGAATCTGATGTGCGGACTGATATGGAGGTGAAGTTACGAGAAGAGCTTGAAGATCTATTGGCAGCCCAAGAAGCTGGGACTGCATTCATACTAGGGCACTCACATGTTCGAGCAAAGCAAGGATCTTCTGTTTTAAAGAGATTGGCCATCAATTTTGGGTACAATTTCTTGAGAAGGAATTGCAGGGGACCAGATGTGGCACTTAAGGTGCCACCAGTATCTTTGTTAGAGGTTGGCATGGTTTATGTGGTGTAAGCTTCTAACTAATTTTTTTAGCTTTATTTAATACAAATATGACGTAGTAAAAGAGGCGTACTTGTTGATTGACCTGTCCTGCAGAGAAAGTGATAACTTGTTTGGGAGAGATTCACTCCTTTCTTATGTCTTATTATGAAAGTGTCATTCTCAACCTGCATGTCAGAGTCTTAACAACATGCAATTACTCCTTACCACAAGTGGTTTCTGATCAATCTATATTTCCTAGCTACTATCAAGTAAGTTCACCCAAAAAAAAAAAAAAATCTTACTTCCATGGATGCACATTTACCGGGTGATCATGCTTATTTGGTATCTGTACATTTATGGATATTAGCACAATCCTATAGAAAAATATGTCAATCACATGGGTTATTAAATCAGATATCATCAGTTTTGAAAACAGAACTTCTGAACCTTATCCGTGGTGTAATGTTTGATTAATTACATCACTTGTCCTAGAGATGTAAATCTTCCCATGTTTTCCTCCAAATTAGAAGACATATGTGATAGCACTTACTGACATACAAATAAAAATAATAATAAAACCTGGGTTTTCTGCTGGCCATAAATTTTTTATGAAGATATTTCTGGTTTATTATGTCGTATATGTATGACACAGTTCAAAACCAAGCCAAGCTGTCCTCCCAATTTTAATAGTTTGGGAAAAGGCCACGTATTATTCCTCTAGCCATCAAATTCCCCAAGTCAGTCACGCTACTATATGTATCTTTATATAAACAGGCTACCTGTCATAGCCTCGTAGAGGAGAGCATTGCCGGCTGGTTGCAACGATTCTCTGCCAAAAAAAAGCAACCATGGTACTCACGACTCTTCCCTTGTCACCTTCACAAAACAGTATCCCTCCTCATGTGGGACTTCCACAACATTCTTGCACTCATAGGTTCAGTACTAGGAGCTCTAGGCTAAGAGTTTCAGCTAAACAAGGGAATAATGGTGAGAAAGAAGAGCCCAAGAAGAGCAAGCAATCTTTGTTTAGCACTGTAACTGAGGCTCTGGATTTCTCACAAGTTAGGTCTGTAAAGGATGCTGAGCTTTTGGAGGAGGCTAGAGATGCCACCAGGTCTGGTGGGAGGATGTCAAGAGAACAGGTAATTAATAAGACTTTCTTTTTAATTACTCTCTGAAGAATTAATCAATAATAATTTCGTTTCACAGTTAAGTATTTAATACTAATCAGTAAAACTGCATGGAATTTGTTGGTAAATGCAGTACGGGGCTCTGAGAAGGAAAATTGGAGGGACATACAAGGATTTCTTCAAATCCTATATTGATGGTATGCAAATAGACATGAGAATATATATATATATATATATATATGTGGGTGTGTGTGTGCATAGATAAAGTTAGAAGGTTATCTGATTCAGTTTTTGTGTGCATATAAAATGGGCAGTGGATGGAAAATATGTGGAAGAAGGATGGGTGGACAAAACATGCAAGGTGTGCAAGAAAGACACAAGGGGTGAAGAAAGACAAATAGACAAGTTTGGAAGATATGTTCATGTAGCATGCTTGGAAAAGTCCAACTCTGGAAACTTGTTCACCAGATTATTCTCAAGATGATTTTATATGTACATTAGAGGCTAGTTTTTGCAATGAAATTTTGTTTTATTGTTATTCATGCATATTAAGGATAAATGAATAATAATAATATAGCTTTGGATTGCTTCCTCCATTTTGTTGAGATAAACTGAAACAGCCAGAGAATTTTCTATTATTATTTGAAATGAATAAATCTAAAGATTCGTTTACAAGCTCTGTTATAATTCCCTACACAATACAATATCAAAACTGAATACCAGTCTTCCAAAGGCTTGATTCTTTATAACAACAGTTAAACAAGCAGACAAGATTTTGTGGAAAAAGAATGATATTACAAATCAAATGATATTACTATATATAAAAAGTAGCAGAGGTGACAAAGATACATGAAATTTTAATGTCAAACCAGTCACCAGACAAGAGAAACTGTACAAAACCTGATCTGTTTTCCTTCATTTGTCTTCTTTTTCTTGTAATTTACATCCCAGATGAGGATGTCCGGTTCATCCTCTGTGCACCCAATTTGGGAGCAGCAGGTTTAGCTCCTCTGCCTCTTCCCGCTGATAAAGGCTTTGCCTTGGTTGTAGGAGGGGGAGCTGCAATAGCTGCCCAAGGATCATCATCATCATTGACTGCTCCAGCTGTTTTCACATTCAATGGTTTTGAAGCAGATTTTGGAGGAGGAACAGCTATAGAACCCCACAAGTCATCATCTTCATCCTTCGTGACCTTCACTGTACTTTTTGGTCGCACACTTGTAGTTGCTAAAGCAAAGAAATGAAAAATGAATCACCATCTTCTAAATATCCCAAATATCTCAATTAGACAAGCATACAGAAAGACTTAAGGACCAATATACATGAGAAAAGATGACCAATATAACTCTTCAGTCATTCCTAGTTTCTACTATATGTATGAAAAAAAAAGTCCACTGTTTAGATAATGACACAGATTTCTGATTAAGTGCAATCCAGACCAAATATGATTATTCACATTATTATTGAACTAACTTTAACATATTAATCATGCATTATCCATGCATATGCAAAAAGTAAATTCATGTCATATATTTTCCAATCTTGGACATTAACGTTAAGACTAGAAACTTAACTCCTAAATCCACAATTGAATAGACAAAACTACCTTGTGGTTTAGGCTGTGAAACTGGTTGTGAGACAGGACGCTTCTGAGCTGCCTGAATATTTGCCAGGGCTGGAGATGGCTTTGTCTCTTCAAGGGGTTCAATATCATCCCAGCCATCTTTGTCACTGTCCTGTTCTTCATGAATCCCATTTTCAATTTCTCCCCAGCCATCAGTTGATGTTGGGGATGGAGGCATGGGTTGATCGGCAAAGTCTGTACTGGAACTTACACGGTGAACTGGAGCTGTACTTGGCGTTTCTATTAGTCCTAAGATTGTATCGGAAAACTGACATTAGAGATGGAATTATTAAATGAACACAACCAATAATCAGGCAAAAATAAAGACCAAAAAGAAGCATAGCATTAACTTCATTTCCAAAATAATAAGTACCAACTTTTATAAGTCCTGTAATTGCAAGAAATACCTGAGCTGGCTGTAGAGGTTGTGGTAGCTGCAGAAGTAACAGAATTGGCAGCCGTAAGTGGAGCTTGATCAGAAGCTTTACCTTTAAGAGTCAAAGAGCTCATGGCCCATCTGCAAAGTCAGAATCTTAGTGGTCAACACCAAACTACACCCTTGGCAAAGAGAACCAACATAACCCATCAAGTGGCTACAAAAGTTTTTAGATCTTCCTTTATAAATCATTTGACTAATTAAGCTGGCTAAAAAGAATAAATGCACCATACAAGGAAACAAATTGGAATATAGATTTTTTTACGATCATTGTTTTAATATCATCCCTCTTCTGGTAGGATAGCAATCAAAATGGCCCTCCTACCGCAAAAAGTCTCGACTTACCCCAGCAAACTAGCATTTCCTGGCATTGATGAGATCCCTAAGCTTCCAGTGCCAGCACTATCTCCAGCATTACTCTATAGAGAACCACAGACAAAAAGCATCACCATAACAAAATACCATACCATGAACAAGAGCAAAGATTTCTTAAAACATCCCATGAATATTCCAATTTCAAAGTTTTTATCCTTGTATAAAGATATTGTAGCTCGGTACAGATCATGATGCTAATACCATAATGTTAGATATGACTTCAGTATTAGGTGAATCAAAACATCCACACTAAAACATAAGACGAAGAATAATATAAATATCAGAAACAAACACCTAAAAGCCATAATTAACTAGACATTTCCTGCATGCTTAAAATATGTCTAACACAAGCATAGCCGTTAACTGGTTCCAGTAAATGATTGAAACATGAAGGCCATAAAACTATAATGGATGGAAAAATTATTAAAGATGGAAACTGTAAACCAAGAGCTGCCAACTATTTCATTAAGGATGGAAAATTTATGCTGAATGCAATAGAATGCTGATCAAGAAAAGAAAAGAAAGTTAAAGATAAATGTATGAAGTATCATTTAATTCTACACTTGATAGCACCAAAGCTACAGTCAGTTCACATTTGCCTAAAAATTAAAATCAATGGAAAAGAAGTGGGAACGGAAAAAGCATCTTAAAGCACACCTTTTCATTATATTGCTTCACTATCTGTAAAAATTGATCAACTGCTTGAAATGCCTTTGACCTTACATCACTGTTTAAAAGACACATTCTTCATGTACGCTGATGGATAATAATACAAAGGCAACAATAAATAAACAGATTAACAATAACATAACCTGTCAGGATCAATGGTAAGTACAACAATATTTGGAAGAATCCGAGTTGCAATCTCAGTCATGTCATAATAAGAACTGGTGGCACATAAAGCCATAACTCCTGCCACAACATAATCTCATATTAGTTTGACAACACCTAGAATACCAAGAACACAATTGCTTTGAAAATCAAAGAAAGCATTTCCAAAACCAAGAATATCAGAAACTAGCTATAAACATGTATACCTGCTGCTCGGGCAGGAGAGAAAGTATCACGCAATGCACGGACTGTAAATGCATTAATCAAAACTCTCTTCCGTGTCTACAATTTTAGGGCAAGAGATGACAATTTTCAACAGGAAGAAGTTAATTAAACTTTAAAAAGAAACATAAAAGTTAACAGTAAAAGAAAGAGGATCATGCCACTATGTACTAATATCTCAAGTGAAAATGTCAGGTAACTCAAAATACTCAAGAAGGATTCGCCTAGAATCTACTAACCCCTTCATTTAGGTAGCTTGCAATGTTTCCCAGTAATATGGTGGTATTTGTTCTAATTGCAGGCTCTTCATCAACCTGCACAATATTGCCACAATGTACAGAAGACCATAAAGAAGCAAATGATTTTAACATATATATATATATATATATTATAAACTAACCAGAAAAAAGAACATGGAACACTACATTGAGAAATGTGATACATACCTGTAACTTGGAAAGATATTTCAATAAAGAGCCCGACATTGTACGTTGTGAAAGCTGCAATGGAAATTATGACAAAGCAACACTTAGAAAAGACTCAATCATATTTCTATAAAAAATAAAAATATTAACAATAATATGGAGAGCGAAACAAGATTGCAAGATACATGGAGATAATATGGAAATGTATGGGAATGAAAATCACAAGCTCATGTTGAACACAACCTCATGTTCTTTGTTTTTCCTTTTTTTTCATTAATTTTTTTCTTCCCCATTGTACTTGAAACACTTTCAACATAAACAAAACCATTGAACTTTGCACACAATAATACCTTCTTAAGCATTGTTGTCCTACTCTATTCACATCCAAAAATAGGTAAGACCATCAGCATATAACAGGGAATCCTGTCTCAATTTAACCATTCTTCTATTAGCACTCATCCAAAGATCCAAATTTTAGCAGTGGTCACTTGATAATAGAGGTGGGCTGGGCTCATACTTCGTATTAATAGCTTTTATGCTTGCCTAACCCTGACCCAAGCTGGCCTGAAATTTCGAGTCTCAAAATTTTCTTAAGCCTACCCAAATTAAAAACATAAATCCCAAACTCACTCATTAAACTTAATTTATATAATAAAAAAAGTACGATTAAATTAAGTTTAATGGGATTATATTTAATTTACATATATATAAAAATTATATATGTAAAAATTAAAAATAAAAATTAAGTTTAATAAAATATATATTTTTTATTTTTAATTTTTATATATATGTGAATTAATTTATATATATTCACATATATATAAAAATAAAAATAATTTTATATATGTAAATTCGAGCTAGGCTTGAGCTTTAAATCTTTTGTCCAATGCCTAGCCCGAAATTTTAACGGGCCTAAAAATTGTGCCTAAACCAGTTTAACAGGCTTTAATTTTTTTATCCAAGCCCTCTCAAAACTTGGGCAGACCTTTGAGCTTGGGTGGGTAGCTCGGCCCTTGAGCTGGTCTCCTTCGGAATACATTCCCAAACCATTTCAAGCGGCACAATTAGTTATGGAAAGCCATTTCCACATTGTTTCCAACCATTTTTTGACTATCTCTATAGTCAAGTTATGAAAAGTTCATTAACTTTACAAATTTCTTTGTAGACTAAGTGATTAACTTTGGAAGCTTGTAAAGACCAGAAAAGTAAATATGTCAAATCAAGAAGGATAACACGATAGAATTGCATCAACAGGAGGCAACGAGAAGGAATCTCTTCAAAGAGATATGACTAACTAAAAGGAAAATTTTAGAAGACTGATGAAGAGCTAAGAAAGAATTCCCTGCTTTGAAGGCTTAGGCTGAATGATGAAACTTGCAAACAACAAAGATAGAAAGTATGAAACATCCGCTGTAACAGTTTACACCAAGTTTCCTTAACAATCATAATTTTCTTCACCAAATGTCATGCTACCCTATGTTGCCCACTCTTGGGTTCAAGTGTTGAACCTAGTGTGTTCCCAAGACAACTATATTCAATTCTTAGTGAGCCCTTCCTTATATATAGAGGACCATATTCACAAACATGCGTCTGCTTACACTTGTCTACCTTGTGATTGACACAGATACATTAGGAAAATAAGAGGTCCGAGTAACATGGCTGCTATTAGCAATAAGATAAGCATACCTTAGGAGCCAATATAAGCATGGACTTAAGAGTCAATTCCCGGAGAAATGCAGATGTGTCTGCAAATCCAGTAGCAACATGGGGATACACCTAGTTAAAAAAATTCAAATCGCCAGTCAATATTATCTTATATTATCAGGAGTTCGAATTAAATAACTAGAATCTGCTTGAACGGAGAAACATAAAAATCACTTTGTCGTGGATTGCTTACTTGCTCATCAACAACTTGAGCTGATAAAGATTCTCCATATTGATCAATATGCTGCAGGAGAGCAACTCGAACAGCTCGGTCATTAGAAGCAAAAAGTTTCACAATTGTAGGCAGTACCTGCAAGGAGAAGCCAAGATATTATCCAGTTAGCCAAAAGTAATACAGCAGAAGTTTACATGTTTAAACACAGACTGAATTTTTATATTTAAATCAAACATAAAATCATATGTATAATATGAACAGAATCAAACATGAGTATGACCTTCAGAGTAAATTCTTCCACTGAAAGCCAGGAACCCATTTTCAACAATGCAGTCAAAGCAGGGGCAGCTGCTGAACCAAATTCAAGGGCAGAAGCTAACAAAGGAAGTAACTACAAAGCAAAAATGAAATCATAAATTGGCAGTTGAAATTACGGATGATTGGTTTTCATTAATTTATCACACTTGAATTAAATTGGCAGTTGAAAGTATGGATGATTGGTCTTCATTAATTTATCACACTTGAATGTCAAAAGTTGCACCTTCTTCAACACAATTTGCCGAGGAAGCTGCTCTGCTAAATTAGGAAGCTTGCGAAAGAAAGTATCCTTCTCAACACTGTCTTTTAAACTAAGAATTTCCATGAAATGTATTGTGTCCACCAACTTATTTTGGAAATATTCTGACAATAAAAGCATTTTAGAAATGTGGTATTAGCACAAGGGAAAATCATGACAGACAAGAAGGAATTTTTAGAAACAGATATAATACTGGTGTAAAAATATGAAGAAAAGATTATATACACAGAAAAAATAGAGATGGCATTGAGTTCACAAAGCAGACTTCAGAATCACCAAACAAAACAGATAGCTCCAGATTGAACTTTATGACGAAAAAAATACTAAAATAACCAGGAACTGCAAGATCCTTGTTTCTAAGCAGAAAGCACAGTGTACCATTTCGCTTCACCACCACAAATAATCACTTCCCACAATTCAAATTCAGAACTTTATTTACCTCTTTTTTCCTATTTTGTTGGGGGAGGGAGATGAGTTTAGAACATTTATCTATCTTCTTCATCAACAAGTTATTCCTCTTTTTTTGCCCAATACTTCCCACAAAATAGTAATAACCAAAAATTAAAGGCCATATGTGCATAAATAGTTTCAAGTGTCATCAAAAAGTAGAATTAAGCCTCAAACGAAAAGTACCACAACCTCAAAATGACAGAATGAAAATTTCATATCCATGAAAATAGTTCAGACTAATTTAGTGAGGATAATAAATTAACCTACAATCAACCCAAAAAGAGAGCATGAAAACCAAGAAATAACATAATTACTCTGTTGCACGAATAAAGAACAGTCCATGCTACTCCTAAGTGGCCAATAATTAGGTGCAGTTGGTCCAAGAACTGAACAAAAATCTCATGCTTATAAAGCAGACTACGTTACTGGACTTCTGAGACTGTTGGCCAAACTACAATAGACTCAAAGCAAAGGGTACTCACCACTGTTTTCTATAAGCTTTGATGTATTCAACCTGCGAGAAGGCATGGAGCTTAAGAGCCGCTGATAATCGGGAAGCAGAGACTGCAGAAACAAGAAAGTGGGCAGATGAATATGAAAATGAACCTCGCAAAAGATAACAACGAAAGCATCCTACAAGCTCTATGCAAACACTAATAATAGCCAATAATTTGAAGTATGCTACACACATATGGACGTAACTGGTACATAGCATGTAATCATCATAAGAAGAGCTACAAACCTTTGGAATAGAAGCAGTGTTACGCAGCTCCTCAGTTTTTCCCAACTTCATTCCAGAGAAAATCTCATAAATAAGACACCCTATCAAATTAAATAAACATGTTCAGATTGTATAGAGAATTACATATAAAAAGAAACAAAAAAATCATATAAGTAACTGAAAATGAACCAAATCACATATAGGTAATGATTATTATCTTACTTTTCATTGGTCCACTTTAGACACATGCATATGTGAATATGCTTTCCTGAATGTCATTGTAATGCACAGCACATATGAAAGACAGTTGAAAAGATTTTTGAAATTTTGAAATAAATCTCAACTTATAAACTCAAGCATATGAATGCACACTAGCAGCATAGCCAAATGAACATCTAAAACTAAGCATTCTCTGTCAACACAGGTGTCTAACACACAGGAATAACAGCTAGTATCAACTCGGATATAAAATTCATAAGAAAACCCAAGCCAGGAAACATCCTCTTGTCCAAATGGAACATCATGACGTAAATACACCCAAGAGATCAATGTGATAAGAGCTGGATGCTCAAAGAATTAGCAGAAATTAAGTGATCACTCATTGACCCACCTAATTTATTACACCAATATATCAAAAGAAACAATACAAACTTACCCAAACCCCAAGAATCAATAGCCCATGGTGGAGATTTTCTAATCGTGGCCCAGTCAGACTTTGCCAGCTCCATTGGCTTGTATTGTGATCCAACAAGCCATTCATATTGCTGATGAAAACAAACCAAGGAATAAATTCAACTATTCACAGGCAGTCTTGACAAAAAAAAAATGAAAAGTTGACCTTGATGGTCCTGGGAAGATGTCACCAAGAGAGGGAGAGAGAGAGAAACTGACCTCCTAGAAAGGATTACATAGTATACTATAGCAAAGTGAAAATTTAAAATATGAAAAGCACCTAAATAAAAATTGTGTATAACAATTGAATGAAGTATTCCATCTATGAAAACTTAATGCAGTAAAAAAATTTGATAGGATTCAATTATCCTCAATTTAATACATAAATTAATTTGAATGCCAAAATCTAATGACTAACGTAACCAAGTAGACAGGACTGTGTTTTAAAAAAAAAGTAGGCAGGATCGAAACAACTACAATTCCTATGGCCTATCACTTATTTTTATGGGTTCCATCTCTAATGATCTATTCAAAAAACCTTTGCTCTCCTTTAAGAAGATATTTAGAATTCATTCCGTAAAATACCTACTTGAATTTGAAGATTATAATAATATATATGTCATATTGAGATTCAAAATAACAGAAACAGTTTGCTCACATCCAAACACAAATATTACCAGCATCGGTCCTGTGGCAGTTCCATTAGTCCCATCATACTCAGATAGAACATCAAAAGCATGTAGCTTCCAGTCCAAGGTCTGTGTTACAACAACACTTGCCAAACAAACATTGCCATGGACCTGTACCATCCAAAGCTAGTCAAAAGAGTGATCTTGAAAGAGATAAGAGTCAGTTAAAAGTTCAGTCTTATCAGCACCTTCTACAAATATACCTTAGATCAATGACCCACAGATGCAACAGAAAAACCTCAAGTCCAAGTGCAAGCATATTGAATAGAAACAATAATATTCAAACTGTGCATTCATAGAGGAATAAACAGAAAGACTTGCATATTCTTCTCATGCACACCAGACTAAGCATAGTTTCCATAAATGCAATATATTACAACATGATTCCAATCAAAATCTTTGTATTCGTGTATGCAATGAGTACTGCATTTATAATGTAAAGAAAATTCCAAAGAAAAAAAATTAAATTAAAAAATAGTAATAGTAACAATTGGTCCGTCTTAAAATGATGACCGGTTTGCTTAATATTAAGGGAAACAAAAACCACATGTACACAATGTGATTCTTTTATGCTACATCCACAGAATCATATTCAGTGGTTCATACGCAGTCTATTTTAAATGTAAAGCAGTTTCCCTGAGATAATAACTGCTAACAGCTCTCACTAGATCATGATGAATTCAAGTGCAAGAAGAAAATCATTTGATTACCTTGGCAAACAGGTGACTGTGTGTATGAATGCATGACTGACAGAATTTATTAGTGCCTTAATGCTAAGCATAGCATACAGACTACTCAATCTTTTCACAATATCTGTTAATATATAATAACTGAAACTTTTTCCACCAATCATGTCAAATAAATGCTAACTATAAAGTCACAAAATTGATGTCATTTAGAATATTAAACAACTAAGCATTTTTCAAATTCCAGTCACTAAAGATCTAAAAATTGCAATCCTAGTTTGAAATACTTACAAGTTTGCAGTCATTATTCAAAAAGCTCACAGCTTTTGCTATTTGGTGCAGCCCCCAGGCATAATACTCATCCCTACCAACAAAAGAAAACACAATCTAAGCTTATTAAGGTTTTAAACAACAAAGAATTTTCTCAATCGTCTATGTATGATCGCATCAAAAGGGGGATAATAAATTTCTAATAGGGCAGAATTTAATTCCAATGTCAGAAACTAAATTGTATATTAGGATTCTGGGAATTGGAACAAGCAATAGAACAAACACAAGAAGGAGACTTAGCCTAGTTAAGTGGATATACCTTTGTGTACCTTCTAAACCTAGTTCCTTGATCTTCTCTGACAGTGGCATAACAGGCTCTGTGACAATATAGATGGTAACTTTTGTACTAGAACCATCAATAGCTTCAACCTCAGTACTATGAAGAAATGACAAGATATTCGGATGCCTCACCTGGAAAAGGAACAGAAACTTATTTCAAGGTCTAGAATCCAGCAACTATTCTAACAGAACTGAGAATCACTTTTTGGCAGTTGCTTTCTACAAGCTTTTTGCTTCTAAAAAGCAAAGGGTCTGTTTTTATATAGAAAGCAAATGAATTTTGAAGGAATAATAACTAAAAATCTAAACTTGTTCGATCACAAAAAACGCACAATTGAGTTTTATATGAAAAAATTATAGTGAAACTAATAGTAATAAATCTTAGGCGTTAGGTTATTCCAGCAAAAAGTAGCAAAAGCCATAACGAAGGCAAGCAAGCGATAAGAACAGTAGTTACAGTTCGAAGACGCTTGACACCGTTTCGACCAGCAGCTAAATGACCGTCCTGTGGATTACTTCCAGAAAGAGAAAAGATAGACACCGGAGATCCATCATCCTAAAAACGTAAAAAGAAACGAAAAGCTGATTCAGGTACAAGATCCGGTAATTATGAGTTAGGGTAAGGAGCAGAACAATGTGAATTGAATTTGAGAGAAAGCAGAAAAATGAAATCAGAAGAAGAAGTGAGTTGAAGATGGTACCTTGGTGGTACCGCGAAAGTGCGACCAAGAGCCCCAAGCGGAAGGGTAAGGATCCCCTATGTTGTAAGGCAGATCCTTGAGCCCTGTCCCAGATCCACCAACCACTCCTTTCAAGAATTTGAACATCGTTTCTTCTTCTGATGATGATGAAGATGATCTGAAGAGAGGAAGGAGGCTCCAATTCGATCTGCCAACCTATGTGTGTTTTGAATGGAGGGGTAATTTTGAGAAATTGATATATATATATATATATATATATTTCAAATAGGAAGGAATTAAACATTCTTTTGATTCAGTGCTTGGCGGTATCACGATACTCTGGTACTCCTCCATTTCAATGACTGCAGACTGGGCTCATAATTTTGGACTTGGCTACTTCAAATGGGCTCCATTATATTGATAAAAATTCATCTCTCTCCCTTTTTTATTTTACCTTTCCATTTTTTTGGTCTAAAGAAATAATTAATCGAATTTGATTCAGATATAATATTAATTTTAAACTCAAGTTCAACATTAAATTTGAAATTAAAAACTCATTTTAAGCTTGATTAAGTTTTATTATTTTAGTTTAAGTTTGATTCAAAATAAAAATCAAATTTTTTAAGTTCGTTTTTATCAATATATAAAAATAAGCTTAATTATTATATTTAAGATATTTTATTAATTAAAATAATTAAAATATAAAAATTTGATTAAACTCGTAAAATATTAAGCTAAATATAAGAATATTTGAATTTGACTTGATTGATAAATTAAATTATTCAAATTTAAACTTAACTCGATAATAATCGAATTAAATTTAAATTTTATTTAAATCGAACTCGAATAGTTTACGAGTATTAATATATCATTTATACCATTACTTTTGCCGCCCCACCGATGATTTTATTAACAGTTGAAATATTTGAGAAATTTCTCTTTATTTTACCCTATTTTTGTTCTTGGAATTTCTTTGTAAATAAATCTCAGGTGCAATCTTGGAAAATAGTAAAATCATGGTACTTCATTCATGCATTAGGGGGTTGCATGTATTTTTAATTTTTATTATTTTTTTTAGCTTACAATAATTAATTGAATATTTGGTTTGATCTTGGAATTTGGAAATTGTTATGCCTCTTATAGTTAAGCCCTTGATTAAGGAGTTGTCCAGATGAGATGGCTCCAAGATACAAGCGTCGTCTGTTCAGGCAAACTTACCCGACTGACCCACAGGCATCCCTGCCCTGACCTGCCAAGACATTATGGTTTCAAACACAATAATCACAGCTTTGCATAATTTTTTTTTAATTAACTCGACAGCGAAGATGATGATATTTAGATGTATATATGATAAGATTGAAGAAAAATAATTAAAAATAAAAAAAGTTCAAAAAAATTAAAGACAATTTAAATTAAAAAAATTAAAAAAAATTATTTGCGATGGATTAAGCATGTGAAACATAAGCTTAATTGTGCTATGGTTAGAAGAACTAAATCTTTAGGATTAAGAGAAATCAAAACATTTAAAAATAATTTATGAAAGATATAAACGTGAATAATAAAAAATAATATGATAATTAAAAAATTAGATGAAAAAATAATTATTAATAAAAATAAGTGATAAAAAAATTAAAATTACAATCTAATTTAATTTATTTTTTTTATTTAATTTTTTATACAATCGATTTTAAAATATGGGATATAAAAATTAATATGTTGATGACGTAGTTTACCAGTTATCTTAAAAGAAACTTAAGAGAGAACGAATATTCTTGTACGAACAGTCTCAAAGAGAAGTTCACATGTAATAAACTCATCATTAGTTTCAAAAAAATAAAAAGAAAGAAAGAAATTTTATGGGTTAGGCCATCTAAACTGACCCCATCTCCAGACTAAGACCACTGACCATGTTGGACAGCCTAGGTCTTTGGTTTCATTATTTCATAGACAAAAAATTAAAGAGGAAACAAGAACACTTCATAATAAACTATTTTAGAGATTGAACGTTCACAATGTTGTAACAAGATGCATGCATCTTACAATACCAACACTCAAGCATAAATCAATGCAAGTTCAAATTCACTTTTCCAAAAGCTTTGTTCAACACACCCGTGGCTTTGCAACAATAGTTGAATGCTTCAGAATATGCAAGCTGAACTGTCCTCCTTTCTCTGATGTATCAATCTTAGACTGTCCTGGAGGAGGCAATAGCTCAAAGTTCTGCACCAAACGTCCTAATGTGATTCCTAAGATTGGCAATGCAAGAATTATCCCTGGACAGCTCCTCCTTCCAACACCGAATGGAAGATACCTGAAGTCATTCCCATTTGCTTCAACCTTTGATTCCTCCTCAAAAAACCTTTCAGGCCTGAACTCCTCTGGGTTTTTCCATTGGGCTGGGTTGTTGGCTAACCACCATGCATTAACAAGGATCTTGCTCTCTGCTGGAATGTCATAGCCACCAAGCTTGGCATCATGGAGGTTCATGTGTGGGACTAATAGAGGGATGGCCATCCGGAGCCGGAGAGTCTCCTTGATCACTGCCTGGAGATATGGAAGTTTGTAGGTGTCAGGCTCAGTAACTGGCACACCGGGTCCGAGTACTGTGTCCATTTCATTGCGGAGCTTCTTCTGGATCTCAGGATGGTTCACAAGCTCAGCAATGCCCCATTCAATTGACCATAATGTTGTTTCAATGGCTGTATCATCACAATGAAATTGCTTGGATGAATAGGTTTGGTATTTGACTCTAGGATATATTTTTACACGTAGCATATACGGTAGGAAGGAACTACCAATATAAGATCACAACATGGGATGGCAACTGGCAACCTAATTTTGGTGGTCTGGTCCCAGCCTCCAACCACCGCCAACATAGCACCAGTTTCTTACATGACCACAATAATTATTGCATTGGGCCATTTGCCTTTAATAAATTGAATTCATAAATCATATTGAAAAATTCTAAGCTGCACACAAATTTAAAAGAACATCTAAAAATCCATTGAAAAAGTCCCATAGTGGTCTAACTATATATACGGTTTATACACATATCTAATTAATTAGTAATTAAAGTGATGGAAAAGCTTTCTACAGTATCTTGAGACATACACATCCAAATATCCTTAATCAATTAGAGCATAAAAACATTGATTTTCAACAACTCTAACTCTTAACACATCAGTTTTTAAAAGTAAAACATTGCTAATAACCATTCTTTTCTTTTATTGGTTGATGTCATTTTAGTAGAGTTTGAACCAATTTGCAAACCTTAAACCAAGGAAATATCTATAGTCCCAACCCAAGAAGAAGCTAGGAGTCTTACCAGCAACATTGATATTCTCAACAATGTAAAGAACATTGTCTTCATTGATCTCTCCCTTATGCTGAGCGTCAAGAATGTGGTCTATGGCACATTTCAGAGCATTGTTGTCACTTCTTGTTGTGCTTGCAAGCTTCCTGCAAGATTTACATTACAATTTTACATATACATTTAAGTACTAGGTTTGTATTGTTCCCTATAATTAATCAGCTATAACTACCAGAAATTTTAATTAACAGGGAAACTTACTTCCTCTCCTCAAGGAAATAGTCCTTAAAGAGTTGCAACCTCATTTCCTTCACTTCTTTGCATAACTTCAAATACCCTCTCAAGAATGGCCTCAAGATGGGGATAAAATCACCATAGTTGTAGTCAAAGCTCTGTGCCAATCTACTCCTCTCTCCATTCAAAGCCTTGAGCTTAACAAACAAAGGATCATCCTCACTTTCAAACCTCCTATCAAACATGATCCGATACATGTTGTTGTACATCATAAGCTGCAATCTCCTCCTCAGAACAATCCCATTCTTCGCCGCCTGTGGATTCTTCCTCACATCGTCAACAACTCTGGCTACTTCGTCTTCCCATCCATATCTATATTGTTGCACCACCTTGTTGGTGAAGAAAGGAACGGTCATGATCCTCCTCATTTTGCGCCAATGCTCCCCATACACAGTGAAAACCATGTCCTGCCCTTTGCCCGTGAAGATATCAAACACAACATTTCTTGTTCTTGAACCAAACTCAACTCCTTGAGTGTGCAAAACTTCTTTGGCGAGTTCGGGTGAAGAGACAACCACAAGGTTACGCTGTCCCATGCGGAGCAAGAAAATGTCACCAAACTTCTTGGCTAAGTCAGTCAAGTTGCGGTGGTTCAAGTCATCACCAACTTGGAGCCAGTTGCCAAAAACAGGCACCGGAAGGGGACCAGGAGGGAGTTTGAAGCGCTTGCTGCGAAGTTTGGAGATTAAAATTGCTAAGATTATGGTGATGAAGAGGGAAACGAGAGCTTTTTCTAGGAAGAGAAGGTCCATTTTTGGCTGTTGGTTTGAGGCTGCAGGCTGGGAAAAAGTTACAATGAGTGATGGAGCTTTATAGAGAATGGGAGAGTTAGGTTGACAGGGCAGAGGTGGGGGTTGGTGGCGAAAGGGGGTGGTGGACGTGAGAGGGGGTAGGTGGATGGAGGTTGGTGAAATGAGAAAAAGCACCATATGTATATATATAAACCGATGGATATGAAATACTTATTAGGTAAGAAAAAGGAAAGTTGGGTGGTGATTTGAGACTAGTTCACCTCAAGATTAACATTGCGATAAGTTTGCGAAATTTTGAATTTCAAAAAAAAAAAAAAAAATCTTTAAAAAAATATGATGTTCAGAAATTTTTTTATTTTCAAAGTATATCATATTTAAATTTATTTGTTTGATTGAAAAAATTCATATATTAAACGTCTTAAATGTGCTTGAATTGTTTTTTGGTCTTAATTAAATGTACGGTCTTAGTTGCTAAAAGGTGGAGCAAAGCATGTTAATTTGGCTGTTTTTGATTTTGTACTTCTCAATATAACATAGATAATATATATATATATATATATATATATATATATAGTCCTCAAACTTTTGATTTAATGCTAAAGGCATTTAAAAATATATCAAAGATCTGATTTCGAGTCAGAGTTTTTTTTTTTTTATATTAGTACTTTATCTTTTTTATGTATATATATATATATATATATATATATATATATATATATATATATATAACCTTCTCTGTTCTTTTGCTTTGTGCGGTAGTTGTGAGTGCGTGATTAGCTAACCTTAAACATTAAGCAAATTTCCATTGGACAAGATCTAGCTAAAAGAACACAGAATTCGAAATGCAATGGAACGTAATATATTTTGTGTTTTTATTAATTTATATTGGATGTAATGTATAACTTTCGTATAATAATTTCGGATAATCTCTTCGATCCATGTTTGTAGGTTTCAACGTGACGCCTTTAACCCATTATTTTTGGTCCTCCCATTCCACTTTGCAAGGCAAGAATTTGGTTTTCTAGGTTCTTTTTCAAGCATGGGGGCACCTTTTTATGTTGTTTCATTTTGTTTAAGGGAAAAGAATATTATTATAAAGAGTAAATTTCAGTCGGATCTTTCAATTTTAAATATAATTTAACACAAATATATATTAATTTGAAAGATGGACAACACGTCTCAAGCTTTTCAATTTTATGTGACAAGTAGATTTTTTTTTTTTGTTAGTTATTTTATCAAAAATCTCATTTAAAGATAATTTTACTTTTAAAAGTTGATATTCTTAAATACAAAATATTTTATAATAATAAATTATTTTTATTTTTCTTTAAATATATCAAATCTATTATTAAAAGAAAAAAATTAATGCAATATATAAAAACAAAAAGTTATAATTATAAGTATGCTAATATTTAAATATATATATAAATGAAAATATCAAGTATGTAATATTATTTTGGCATGTACCAATTTTAAAAAATATATCATGAAAGATATAATATGAAAAAAATTTGGTTAACAAAATCATAATTAAATGTTTATCAATTTAGTTTTAGTTATTATAATATTCGTATATATTTTAAACTTAAATTTTTATGTTTGTGAAAATATAATAATGATAAATTTATTAATTTTAAATTAAAAATCATTTATAATAAATAAACTCAAATTAAAGTGTTGCAATGTTTAAATATAAATTATTTTTGTTATTTTATATTTAATAGATATACAAAACAAATTTTCTAAAATATTTATAGAATAAAAAATAATATATATAAATATAATAAATTTAGGTTTGAAGAGTAGGTTTATACTTGCCAAATTATACGAAGTTTGAAATGAGTTGCCTATTTTCTAAATTAATAGACTTGTGTTAAATTATGTTCAAAATTGAAAAACTTGAATAAAATTTATCTTATTATAAATTTTAGTCAACATTACTTATTTATTAAATCAGTTGACATGTTATTAAAATTAACATTTAAAAGTTGTAGATTAGAGAGAATTGATATGCGTAATTTTTTTTAATTAAGTATGTAATTGGGTAGAGAAGTTTAAAGATAGATTAACAATTTTTAAAAAAAATTAATGATTTACCAATGTTTATTAGTCTGAGAAATAAATAGCTCGATTTTTTTTAAGCAAAATTTAGATTTCGAGTCTTGTAAATAAATAAAAAAAAAGCTTAGAAGAGTTTGTCATTCTTATAGAATTTGACCCAATTCAATTTTGGATTAATCAAAATTTAAAGTGATTGTCGGATACCGAGAATTTTAAACAAAAAAAAAATGATTTTTAAATTTAATTTTATGAATATTTACTTATATGGACTTTAAAATCTATATGCATCTGTTTAATTTTCGACTCGATTCCTACAGCCGGCAGTGCAGCACGGTGTGATTGATTATTTTTGGTGGGTCTAATGGCAACATCTATCTGTACATCACCATCCAATATTACCAACGAAGAACGCTATGTTGTTACCAATGAAGACCGTCTTAATAAAGAGAACTTTTTTCATAAGACCAAAGCACTGTGTGACTGATTACTTTTGGTGAGTCTAATGGCAGCATCTGTATATCACCATTCACTATTACCAACGAAGAACGCTGTGGTATTGCCAATGAGGACCGTCTTAATAAAGAAAACTTTATTCATAAGACCAATATTTAGGATGTAGACATGTAAAACAACTTAGACCACAGGCAAAACCCAAAAGGCTTATTTTAAAACAAATTTGTCCTGGAGACTTGAGAGTCAATTGAAGGAATTAAACTTGTATGATCAATCCTCACCGAGTTGGCATATAATTGTTTTTCTTCATCTAGAAACATAGATAATTCTAATTAATATGTACATTTCTTAATGGAAGAAAGTCTTGAACATGAATATACCTAACCTTTTACTTTAGGACAAAGACCAGTAATGCTCTGTCTCCTACATTGTTCATTAGGAATCCAATATCCTCGATCAGATCATAATCCCCTGCAAAATAACCAAATTTCTAATAACTTTGGTTAATAATTTCTAATTGTGGCACTGGCCGACCATTTCCTCACAGCTTTGCCTTCCATCCTCAAAACTTTTAACCCTGATATGAGCACCAACCTCTTTCAACAATTCAAACACTACACCTTTCTTCTTCAACTCCTCTAAAAATTTTGCCAACAAATTCCCATCCTCTTTTTCCTTCTCCAACAGCTTCTCCATGTGCCCCTGTACAGTGCGAGAGGGAGGGATGCTGATTCTAGTGAGACAGGGAGAGGGGCTGTGGTTTTGGAGAGAAAGAGGGAAGCAATGATAGGTAGCAGTGGCGATTGGCAACAGGCATCAGGGGAGGGGTTTTAACCATTGCACTATTTTGGTTTCAAGGAAGAAAAGGGGAGAAATGAAAGAAAACATTGCTATCTTGATTTATTTCAAACAACTTGAATCAGGCAAGCTAACAAGACTAGAAACAGTAAAAATGAAGGAGAACAGGTTTCTGGGGAGAAAAGAAAATGCTACCGGGTCTATTAACTATAGATTTATTCCAAATCATTGCATTGAGTTAAATAAACTACCTTTACCAAATGAGAATTGTAAAAGGAACTGCATCACAATTGCAGCACCATTATACACTTCAGACAAACACAGAAATTAACAATACTAACTATTACCAGATGATATTTTTCCAAGCTTTAATCCAGGAGGATAAATTAGTAGCGGCATGGCACAGAAACAATGCTTACCTAAATACTAATGCACATGCCTGCAGCAACAATGATTTAAAAGAGCTCATCACTGTAGAGAAATTAATTTCCTTTAATAAGTTATACAGGCAAGCGAATCTTCCACTAACACTAAACAAAGAAATACAAATGTTCATGGCAGCAGGAGTTGAAGCAAAGCCTTTTTTCTGATTCAATGGCAGCAGTAGTCTTGGAGGGTACAGCTGAAAAGTATAATTTATTATCAGGCTTCAAAGTCTTTTTCTGATTGTTGAACAGAGATGTCCCATTCCTGGAGTCTTCCTCTTCATATTCACTTATTGTCCTTTTCCTCATATTTTTGCCCTTTTTTGGCTTCCTAAAGAAATTGCAGACTGAAAAACAAAGAGTTGGCTTAAAAGCAAATAACCATATACACCTTTAAAAATAATAAAAAAGGAACAAATTCTACCTTATTCAGATTGCTGAGGTTCTTTTCCTGGATTCTGGAACTCACTTGAATCTGTCATCTCAAACAAAACGAGAGCAAAGGTTTATAAATTCCTTGCCTCAAGCAAGATGAGCTTCAGTTCGTTCACAACTGTTGTTTCGATCACCTGAGAGAAGTTTTTAGACTAACATCAGTCATGACAATCACCATACCCGTAGAATCATGAAGAAAGTAACATTCAACTGGTTTTATCAAATGACTATAAAATGTCATACATATATATATACACCCTTTACTATAGACATTATCAATCGTTTTATGCCTTTATCAAAACCATGTCCGCTTCCCAAATGGGTCATAACAATAGTTTGGATATAATAAATTCAAACTTTACTGATAACACCAATCCATCTATGTGCAATTAGAGTCCATTAGTATTTTAACTCTAATTTCAAGTCCTTTCACTATCATTTTGTGATTATTATGTTAATATCCATATCATTATGCTGATGCAAGTCATGAAACATGATTCCAAGGAATCATTGTGCATAAAATAGCATAAACAACAATTATAATTTAAAGAAACTAGTTAAAAGGTTAAACACAAGCAACTTCCTTGTCCCTGAATAAAGGGCTTGGAAGCGGCTCCATATGAACATGCCAACAGGAAAGTTATCAAAGAAGGCGTTCAGAGTCACGAAGTGCCATTTTCTTTCCTTGCATCAAATTCACTATTTCCCACTGGTTTAAGAAATGACTGCCGACCTGCCGACTTCCCATTGCAGTGTGAGAAGTCCACTGACATGACCTATAGTAAACGGAAAAACAATCCAGGTTCATGGTTGATGTCAGGCAGCTTTCGTGCAACAAGTTTGACTCCAACAAGAAGCATGGCTTTACGAGGAATTAGATTTCATTTGGATTATCCTTGTAAGATAGTGTGGCCTGTAAACAATTCAAGATTAACTCAAATCTTTATACGGTTTATCCCATGTACAAAAAACAAAAATTTGAATCCAAATTCGTGAGATGTATAATTTGGAAACCACATATCTTGTCTCATAACAAAATTGAACATCTCCAATTTTTAGAGATTATTTTACTGTTGATGCATGTGGCATTTCCCATTAAACAAAAATTAATATAATTAAAAAAAAAAAAATTAGTTATGCAAAACATACCTTGTGAATTCATATAAAATTTTTAACTTACACGATCTTGGATTTAACTTTTGTAGTAACATTACCTCCTTCAACCAAAATTTCTCATAAAATTATGAAATAAAATCTTAATACTGTTAAAACCCTAGATTCTAACATATTTAGTACCATTAATTTTACAAACATCATTTTTATACAATAACTTAGATTGAATTTCTTTTTTATAAAATCCCAAACAATCTTAGAAAACCTTTGGAATCGAAATCTTTATTAACTATAGGTTATCTCTCCAATTTGCTTTCATTCATCTCTAAGTCAATTGCTTGCAAGTTTTTTATTTTAGAGCAAGAGCACCATGAAAAGTATAAATGAAAGGAGATAAATTAACCATTGATGTTCAACAGTAACGAAATTGTCCCCATTAACAAACTACCCTAAGATTTGAGAGTTATGAAACTAAAGATTTTTTTTTGTATGAAAAATTTTAGATAGATAAATTGCTCAGTTGTCAAATTATAATAAAGTCTATCAAATTATAATAAAATGTACCGTACTTAATAACTTAAAATAAGTGATTGAAAATCATGCATTCAAGATAATCTAAATAAACTGCAATTAGCTCGAACTTAAAATTTTTAGGTCAAAAAAGATTATCCTTTGTCAATTGAAGCAATCACTCTAAAGGAGTTTAATCACTTTAAAAAGTTCTTTATTTGATCATGACCTTACCTAATTAAGAAAAAATGAACTTCTGTTAAACTTTTCTATAAGTAATATTTATTATTTTCTTTTCCTATTCCTATGATAAACCTTATGGTTTTTCTTCAACTTCACCTTAATCTAATAACAAAAAATTGATATAATATCTATTTACCCTTCTTTTTTGTTTTAATTTTTAATCAAATATTCAAAAACATATGCATTTTTTTTTATCAATTATAGATCCGTCTTATAATATTGCTTTATTTTTATTTATAAATAATAGATAGAATGAAAACGTTTACGAAAATTCAACAATCCCACGTTATGTCGTATCAAAGAAAAAAAAGAATAAAAAAAAAACACCTTAGATAGCATTTAATAGTTCTTTCATCTCCCATATAAGTGATTGATTCAATCAGTTAAAGTTTGACTTCATCGATAAAGAGGTTTTGAGTTTGAGTCTTATCGGTAATCACTTGTTAGGATTATTTCAAATGCACGACTTGCAATCACTTATCTTAAATTATCAGGTACGATATATTTTACTTTAACTTAAACGATTAAATAATTTATCTACTTTCAATTTTTTTTTTTTTAAAAAAAAAAAACATTGAGCATGCTCTCTACTTCCAAATTTTTCTTACCAAAAAAAAAATTCTTTCATGTCAATTTGCCTCTCATAATTCATTTGGAGCTGTAAGAAATTTCAAAGCATTATTACATTAATTTTTTTCTTTAATTTGGGTTTGGTCGGGTAATCCGTGACCCGCCTGCTTTTTTAAAAACACTTCGTAAAATTAAAGAATATTTACTAAAAAAAGTAAAAAATAAAAGATATATTTTTTAAAATTAAAAAGATACTATTTTTTTTTAACAAAAAAGTAGAAACCGAGAATGATAGGAGTGGAACTTTCACTTTGCATATTTTTCAAAATTTTTTAATTATTAAATAATTAAAACAAGAAAAGACAAAAAAAAAATTAAAACAAATGTTTTTAAGAAGGGTATATAACGTGTTTTTTTCATTTTTTTTTTAAATTTTATCTCTGCCGTTGTGTAATAATGGGACTCCGGGGGAATATTGACCTAAAAGGAAATGTGTCATGAATCATGACCTCAAAGGGGGCGGACCGAATGGGTCATGACCCATGACGTAGGGGTAAAGTTTTCAACCTCAAACCACCATATGTACAGTAAAAATCTATTTAAAAATTAAGCCTATAGAAATTATCATAAATTATTAAGATTTAAAATTTAAATATTAAGTATCATATTCGAATTTTTAATGTTTTTTATTGATAAATGATATGTAAATTTTAAAAATTTTAAAAAAGTAAAAAAATTATAAATTTCCTTGACTATTTGACCTGATTTTTGAAATAAAATAATTTTCTATACTCTTAAATTTTTTTAAAAAATATTTAAAAATTAAAGGATGCTTCCCAATTCTATCAACCCTCCGAAGCTGAATCCAGAAGAAGGAATTTTATTTTTTTTTCAAATTCCAATTCCAATTAATAGTCAAATTAAGCCTCAAACCGCAGAAATTTCTTCACCTTACGAAAGATAGTTTCAATGAGGCAATGGTCTAGAGGAAGACTTTTAGATGGGGCCAGTAATGGTTGAAGGGCAAAGGGCAAAGCAGAGACACAGACTTGGTCGTTTTTTCAAACTTCTTTTTTCTCTTTTAATTTGTACCGTGTAGAAGGAACGTTAATACTTTGACATTTTTTTTCATTTTTCATTAATTTAATTCTTTCTATGGTATGAAGCAAGCAGCAGCTCAGAAACACACCAAAAAGCGGACTATACATTTAAATCCCAAGTTTTCCTTCAATTATGTTCAAATCCAAAGCAAAGCAAAAACACCCTGAAACCATGGAAGAGACCTTCTCTTTAATCCTTGATGGCTGTAAGTTAGCTAAAGACCTTGAATCAAACCTTGGGAATTTGGCCAACCAGCCACAGATCCTTTACAAGTCTTGCGATGATATCATAAAGGTTTTTGCTACTGCGAAACAACGGTTAAATGATCAAGACCCCGCCTTGTTATCCAACTTACTCGCCCGCGAACCCCTCAAATATTCATCATCACAGCAGCAGCTGCAGACTGATCCCAGTTTGCAGGAATGGCTAAAGTATGGTGTTATTTCACAAGCAATGGAGATGATTCAACATCAGCCTGTGCCTGCAGGAAAAACTACTCCATTAATCGAAATCAATGAAATGGGTGGAAAGAAATTGTTGGAGGGTTCTCTTGCTTCTGCACGATTGAAGGGCATCGTAGGAGTAGGAGGAGAAATCCAAGCACCTGATGTATTAGATTCTGGTAGAGGTTCCTCATCCTCATCGCAGCGACCGCGAAGGAGGTCAGAAACTTTTCCCATATATTCACTCGTTTTATCAATGTAGCACATATATAAAGGTTCCTGTAGCATTGCCCTTCCTCTAAGGTATTAGTTCGCATATACATACATATATATATATATATAGCGACTTTAGCTATCAATATTTTTCCATGAAACTTAATTTAGTAAAAACCGAAAAGGCAATTCCATTAGTGCTTTTCCCGCAAACAAATCCTTTAATTAATTAATTACCTAGAAAGGCAAAAGAACAACAATTCTCAATTAGCAGTTTCTTGGATACTATAGAGGATCAGTTTCAATTATTACTGGTTGTAATTTTTTTTTTGTTATTATTTGCAGCAGGAAGGATGCGGAAGAGAAATGCACAATGACAGTACCGGCTCCTCAGATGGGAAACACTGATCTTCCACCGGAGGATAACTACACTTGGCGAAAATATGGGCAGAAAGAAATCCTGGGTTCAAGGTACCCTAGGTATGTAATTATATATATTAATCACTAAATGAATCAGATTCCCAGTTACCACTTTCTTCATGTATCCAACATTTCATACGCTAAAAATTATTTGACACATTCAAAAAGCATATCATCTTTATGCTTTCATTCATGTTTAAATCAATATAATATTCTAATTAATGCAATTGGTCACATATAAATGAACATTCATGGAGATAATTAATTAGAAGTCTTTGTTTCAAACTACTAGCAGCCAATTAATCATACTACTATCGTAACCTTTATTTTCAAAACTTTGATCAAGTACGAAAGTCGCTTAGAATTTGACTCGGTCTATAGAATTACGGTTAATTTGACTGTTTAAATCTTTTCAAAAGTAAAAATTAGACTGCTTGATTGGTAAAATCTGTATAAATAAGTCGTTCCTTAGTATGTAAACCAAGTCCAACGCTCTGGACTTGAATTGAATGAATACTATCATTTATGTTAATACTATAACTTGTTCAGTTGCTATGATCAGCTTGTCTAACAAGTTAAACTTAAGGTTTCTACAATCATCTTAATCAAATATATATATATATATATATGTATATGTGGGGCTCAGTTCATGGTATTTGATATTTTAGGGTTGACACTTGACACCTTTGAACCTTAATTTAGTCTTTACTAATGAATGATGAGGAAAATCATGTATGTTGATGTTGACCCAAAACGAAGAGGAAGGACAAATAATAATCATGTTGGTTGATTTCAGGGCTTATTACAGGTGCACACACCAAAAGATGTACAACTGCCCTGCAAAGAAGCAAGTTCAGCGGCTAGACAACGATTTTTACACATTTGAGTTAACATACATTGGTCAGCACACGTGCCACATGTCGTCTACGGCACCGTCAATTCCGCCACCACCCCCACTTGACATGACACAGGATCAGATAATGACCCAAGCTATGGTTACTCAGCCTACACCAACTTCTTCTTCATCAGTTCCTTTAGGAAGATGGCTCTCAATGGAATTCGGCCTGGGCTCTGGGGGAAGTGGTAGTGGCAGTGCAGCAGCAGGTGGCTCCACCACAGGCGGCCGATATGGAAGGGATGTTGATTATCCAGCAGTGGCGGATATGGCAGATGTTATGTTTAATTCTGGTAGCAGCAGCAGCAACAGCATGGACTTTATTTTTCCTTGCGCAGATGACAAATGGGAGGCAGGTGCAGGGGACAAGAAAAATTGATGACATTATTTGCTAAAGACCACAGTAGAAATTAACTAGAAACATTATTCATGATCATCAACATTGTTCATTGATTTGGGTGGCCGATGTTGTCTAATCTTTACTCATCTTGTTGATACACGCACATAAGACGTGCTGTTTATCGGTTGCTTGAAGGTCAAAAGTTCAGACAATAACCTCACTTAGATTTATAGCTATACAGGTTACACACTGATTTAAGAATTTTGTTTGCTTTTTAAACTTCTTATAACGTCATACTTTGGTGGGTACAAAAAGAAACGTTTATTCCACTACGTATTCTGGCTTAATTTGTAGATTATGAAAGAATATTAGTACTTGTTGTTTCCATTCCATGTATATGCTTTATGACTCATAGATTGTTAAGCCATTCATGGATGATGGATCCATGGCTACACCATGGTACTTAAAACTTGTTTCTATTTTAATACGCTTGAATGATCCCTCCTCGTAATGAGAGATTCTATATAGCCCTTTTTCGATCTAAATATTATATAAAATAAATTTATAATCTTCAAATTAATTGGATCATCAGATTATAAATTATAAGTAAAATAAATTTATTAATTTTTTGATTCTTGTTAATAATTAAAAGGGACCTCGAACTAAGGAATATAATTATATTAAACAATTGCAATAATCGAATTTACTGATATTTTTGGTATAATAAATGTTATTACATATAATCATACGTAATTTAATATAATTAATTTATGTATTTATTTGTGTTTTTGTTAAATATATGTGTGATAATATGTGATCGATTATGAAGCGAAATAATAAAAATTGAGTATTTTAAATAAAATTAAGAGTTTTGATTCTTTCTAATTTTATATTTTAATTTTTGAATCAAATTCTTTAATAATGGCGAGATTAGAGACTTTAGTGTATGTGACCGGTTCTTGATTTCCGACATAAATCAAGTTGCAACTCTAACAAATAAAGTTGACAAAAGTGAAACCTGTTTCATTCACATATGTTACGATTGGCATGTGATCACATACGTACAATTAATGCCATGAATTTATAAACTTTTTAATGTGCTAGTACTAAAGAAACACTTTGGCCATGTCACTGTAGAAAAAAGGGCCAAAAAAAAAAAACAAAAAGGT
Source organism: Durio zibethinus (assembly GCF_047325235.1). Lineage (NCBI taxonomy): Eukaryota > Viridiplantae > Streptophyta > Magnoliopsida > Malvales > Malvaceae > Durio > Durio zibethinus. The sequence goes on from NC_143180.1 coordinate 24,705,238, forward strand.
AGAACAAGACAAAAAAAAGTGTCACTGTCTCTCAAGACTAAGTCACGACATAGCCCACAGCACTAATAACCAAGCTTGGGCGGTTGGCCTATAGCTCAGAGGGCATGATGTAGCAATGAAGATAGGTAAATTATGCTTGGTGAAAGAAAAAAAACAAGGAAAATAAATAGCGGTGGATGAGTAGATGCATGCAATATTACAGAATCCAGGCAAGATACAATTTCTTTGAATTTGTCAGCTTTCATAACCTTCCACTAATTTTCCTCTATCCCTTTACATACGTTTCCTTTTCTTACTTTTTTGGGGACATCACTGCCCGGCTGCCTTTTGTCCGAGTTTGGGAACCAAAATTCTGCTATCCTGTTTTAATTTCACATCGATCACACCCCAACTCGCAAAAATTTATTGCTCGTGCAATTACTGTGCTTGGTTTGAAGATCAAGGCCAATTTGTCCGGTATCTCTGCAAGTGACATCTGTTCAATTAATATTTCACACATCATGTCTAATCCTCAGTTTTGTTTTTTGGCTAAGGATGTCTAATCCCTTTGTCACTCCCACAATTTTTTCCACAACAAAGTTTGAAAGTTCATATTTGTCAGGGGCCCCATTTTGTAAGAATGATGCGCAAAAAGATGATGAGTCAAGGTTCTGCTTTTTTTCCTGGAAAGATACCATGATTGGCATAAAGTAATTCCTGGAAAGATGAGCACATTGTCCCTGTATGATTACCTAAGTTTAGTAACTAATTATGCGGAGTGGTTCCTCGTTTATATTCCCAAGGAAAATAGATATGCACAGATAGAAAAAGGCTTCAATGGTTGTTATTATTCCACATTAGTGATTACATATGGAATAGGAAACCGTCATAGCTACAATATTAAGTTTACAAGAAGCTAGACTAGACAAACTCAATTTCATCAAAATGAAAATCATTTTCAAACTCTGCAGGTTTAATCAAAAAGTCCAATTCGAAATTCTGAGAAGTGATTTCAGTGCATGAATACACGTTAGAGACAACATCCCCATAATCAGACCCCATTCCAGCAGGCTCAGAGGAGTACTCAAAACCACCACCCATTATATCCTTCCACATGACAGAATCCAAGTCTGTAAGATCACTTGGTGTTGTCTCTTCCTTGGATTCCTGCTTTATGATTGGAGTGGTAGATGGGTTCAAGTGATGAGGTGTTGTCTCTTCCTTGGATTCCTGCTTTATCGTTGGAGTGGTAGATGGGTTCAAGTGATGATGCTGTGGTTTTCTTGAGATTTTGGAGCCCATGTAAAATTCCCAAGATTCAGAATCTGAGATGATTTGGGGAAGCCTGAATGAGTCTCTGCAGGTGTGGGTTCCAATGTAAGTGATCTGATACATTTGGGAATCATCTTCCATTCTTTGAACTTGTTTGGTGGCCCTACAACCTTGATCATACTTGCGAGTGCACCTAAAGTAACTCCTGTTGATGATAAGGAGCACATGATTAGCTTCCTTTTAAAATTGGGAAGTGCTTGTCTGATGCAGAAATGTACTGATATTTCCACAACTATTGAATCCTAATTTTTCACCGTTTGCCACTTTTTCTTTTTCTTACTCAAAGAGGTTTATTTCAGTACATTTGATTGCTTAGAAGAGAAGATATATTAAAAGAAATACTAATAATTAATAATTATGACTAATTTAGAAAATCACCCATATTGACTTTGAGATTACATCTGTTTTAATTTCATTGTCAAATGAGCATTTGTGAAATGAATTACTTACAAAACAATTACAAAAAAAAAAAAAGATACAAAATGAATACCTTGGTTGTTTAGAATTGAGGATCTCTTTTTGCCCATACTTCCTCCAGGCATGACCATCTCCTATTGTAGCAGAAACTACTGTCCATGTCTGAGCAGCCCTCCTGCAAGCGAAAACATCCAATTACCATTAGAAATCTATGAATGAACATCCATTTAAGCTTATGTTTTTTTTTTCTTTAACAAGAATCTTACTTTCTCTTGTAACAACCTCTCCTGTCCTTAGAGGCAGGTCTCTTCCTGCTCTCACTAGAATCTTCAGACCTCCGGTCATCACAACAGGGGGGATCACCGTTAGAAGTTGCCTGACTGTGAGAAACCTCAGCAGAGTCACAAGCACTCAGCACAGACAGTGTCTCATCGAAAGATCTCAAGATCTTGTGAACAAGTTCCTCAGCTGAGAGACGCCCACCTTCTTCGGAAGGCTTGTGGAAAAGAATTTGAAGTTGGGTAGCACACTCTTGCCCATGAACAAGTTCTTGTATTACCCTTTTTTTGTTACTTGACAGTCTTTCAGGCCAAGAAGAAGGAGTACCCATAACTATAACCAGCAAGAAAAACAAAACAAAAATGTAGAACCTGTTGTTCTTTCTTTTTTGCTTTGCTTACTCCTAGTAAAAATATATAGGTGACTTAGCAAATTAGATAAGATTTTAAGACTGAATTTAGACAGAAAAGGGTAGAGATGAGGAAGGGAAGAAGCAAATCAAAGGAAATTGTTAGGAAAGGGGTGGGCATTGATACAAAGTGGGATAAGGATATAAAGAAAAGAGAACCCCCTCTCCTGACTAAAGCAGGCTGACGTTTACGCAATGATGAAAGGGTGATGCCAACATCTCCGACCTTTTGCTTTGCCCTTTGGCAGAAGCTTTAGGCAACCTCTCATTTTCTTTCTCATCTGGCAAAGTTTAACTTGCAAATGGTGTATAATTAGATTTGATTGGTCCTTGGTGACCAAAAAAAGAAACTGTGCTTGCTGATAATAAATTATTCCAATCCAAGTCATGATTATGTTTGAATTTCACGACAGGTGGCTCTCAAAATTATTCCATTAATTTCCCTTGGTTAACTTTACTGTAAAATGCTAGTACCAGTTTCTCTAGTTGGGTTTTTTTTTTTTTTTTTCAATTCGCTAGGTGTTGAAACTGAAGAGAAATTAAAAATTGTGAGAGTTCAATGAACGAAATTGGTGGATTGTAAAGTATTGGAAAATAGATGCATTTCCAAGAAATTAAAATTTAATTGTAACATCCAATTGGTAAATGTTGGGATAACAGCTCACAATGGATTGATATAATTCCATGAAATTTATTATATATATATATATATATATAGTGGCTTATTATATATATTTTAAATATTTATTCAATATTGAATTTGAAAATTGAAACACGAAAATGAGAGAATGAGCTTCAAATTCAACTTTGGATGTTATTTTATTTTACAACAAATTATATTAACATAATCATTCTTACAATTTGTATTTTCAAAATTATTTATTATAAATGTTGAATTCAAATCAAATGCAAAGCAAAAGCTAAGAGAACGAGAGAGATAAGGGATGTATTATAAAGTAAAAAGAATATAATATATTCTATTAGATGATGACACGTACATAGAAAGAGAATAGGAGATGTGGTAGAAAACAATTGGCCACGAAAACTCAAAGACAGTTGGACCGTGAGTGATGATGAGTGTGGAAGTCAATGGACCGAGGCAGCTTCCATGAGGTTTCCTTGCCTTGCTTCTCGACGGAAAATGTTTCAATTTCTTGACTCACAAATGCCTTTGTTCCTTCATCCATTCATTTATATTTTAATAAATATTATTTTGACTGCTTATTGTTTTTTTGATAATGTCTTTTGGTAATTAGAGGTAAGAAAAAATTGATAAAATTGAAAATTAATTGAAAATTATAATATTTAATTTGATTTGATATTAATTTTTTTATTTGATTTAGATTAAAATTAAAATTAAATGTATATATTAAGTTTGGATCAAGATGTAAATTTTTTTAAAAAAATTAAATTGAATTAAATTATATATTTTTATTTGATTTTTTTTATATATTTTAAATTTTATAAAATAAAAATAATTATTATATATAAAATTTTATTTAAATATATTAAAAATCTTATTAAAATAATATATAAAAAATTAAATTTTACAAAATGATAAATCAAATAGAACCAAATTGAATTGTTAAAATTTAATTCAAATTAGATTAGTTTTAAAAGAATATAAGTTCAAATTCGAATTAAATTTTAAAATGTTATATTCCTTTACCTTATAAAAGTATATATCCAAAACTAAAATTTTATTACAACATTAATTGTAATAGTCTAAAAATATATGTAATTTATTCCAATTAAAATATATGTTATTAATGCAAAAATTATTGGACTGTATTTATCATGAGATATTATTGATTTTCTTGAAAAAAATCACCTCAACAAGAGAATAACATACCATTGTTCAAATGTCATAATTCAATTTTTGACTATTAATGATGTGGGATAGTTTCTCATTCAACACTAATTCTCTTGTCAAGGGAATGCTCTATTTCTCTTACCATCAATTTGATTTTCCACAAATGGCATCATTGATAATTGATTGTGTTGCCTACAAAATATTGTCTATTTTTTTAAGATTACAGTCTATTCTTGTGATTTTATTCTTTGAAAAACAGGCTTTGGTAAGAGAAAAATAAACCCTTAAAACTCATTATCTAATCCTTGGTAATTATATGAGATATTTTCCCTTAAACACATATTAAAAAAAAAAAAATTGGACACAAATCAAATATTCAAGCTTTTTTTTTGTTTGGGTACAAATCAAATATTTAAGTTAGTTATTAATATATTTAATCATTCGTATATTCGTATTATATAAAATATTAAAATTCGTATATTAATATTATATTTTACATAAAAATTACGAGTCATAATTATATTGATATGAAAATATAAAATATATTTTTTTAATTTTATTAAATTTAAATATAATTATTGTTAAAATTTTAAATCGTATCATTTATTTCATGTTATTATATCGTATTTTGAATTGATAAGTCTAATTATTAACATAACTACAACAAGAAAATAAGAACCATAAAGTGAATTTTATTTTATTTCTTTTGTCAATATAACACACCGGCTGTTAAAATTTGAAACATAGCATTCCAAAGTGATACCAAAAAAAGAAAAGTCATTTGGCAATGTCAACCCTAGTTACAGTGACATACTATATATATATTATATATATATATAATCCACATTTAGGAGCAAATCATTTGATTAATTATGAGAAATGTTGTTAAATTGATTCATGGAAAACAAATAAAAGTATTAATAATAAAAATCAGATGAGGATTATTAGTCATTTGTCACTCATCAACATGTGATTGGATTGTCAGTTTCAACAGGGCTTAGGATTTAACTTTGAAAAATCAGGAATTCAAATCTCCAAATGGGACGGGAATTTGAATAATGAAAATGGGCTTAACACGAACCCATTTTGTTGGTTTTTTTCCCATTACATCATTGCCATGTTGCCCGCTACCCAGCCACCATAACAGTAATGACAGCAATGGGTTAGATTGAGATGAGACTAATTTTTTTAAAATTTTAATTTAATTTTATAAAATAAATATCTGATTTTAATAATAAAATATTATTTTTATATCTTACTTGATTTGAATCATATATATAATTAAAATTAATTTAATAATTTTAATTTAATATAATATTTATAAAATATTATTTTTAATATAAATTACATCTTAATTATATATAAATAAAATATTTTTATTAAATTAATATATTAAATTAAAATATTATATAATAATTTTATTAATATAATATATAATATAAAGTTAAATAAATAATAAAAAATATTATATATATCTTTAGATTTACTTAAAATCTAACTTTGATTCAATTTTAATTTTTTAACAAAGAAAAATCAATCCAACGAAACTCAAAATTTAATTAAAACATTGGTATTATAAAATTAAATTGGATCAAAACTCGACGGATTTTGATATATTTGTCATCCTTACGTATCAGCAAGAAAGAGTAAAATTGATAATTTAACTCAAATTCGACGAATTTTGATTCGATTCAATCTTATAAATTTTTTTTTAAAATCAAATTTCGAATCGAGTAAGATCGAATTCGAATTTTAGATAAATCTTACTTGATTCGATTTAATATTATATTAAAAATTATTTTTTAATTTTTTATTTATATATAATTATATATTTATATTTAAAAAATAATATTTTATTAATTTTAGATCAAATTAGACCTGATATAATTTATCAATATCAAATTTTAGATCAAATTTAAATATTAAAAAATAAAAAAATTCGAATCAAATAAAGTATAAATTTTATAATTATAAAATTGAATCGAAAGTAAAAATCTAGCTCGAACCGATCCGTTGCCAACGTAAGAGAGAGCCAGCAAGCGAGTGTAAGTGAGGAACGAAAGAAATGCAGAAGTCGATGCTAACTTGTACATCACCTCTATTACTGGCCCTGAGGATGCTATCATCATCATCATCTTCTTCTTCTTCTCTCACTTCTTTTAACCCTAAATTTCATCTTCCCTTCACTTCTTCTCAACCCATCTCTAATCTCCCTCTCAAGACTCGTCTCTCTAATTCTTGCGGTTTCTCTCAGTCTCAGAGGATAAGGATGACATTGTCCAACAAGCGCTTCTCTGCGACGACGGCTGACCCAATTCACATTTCGCCCTCGGACCAGGCCCAACCCCATTGCCCAAATCCCCACGAACCCCACTCAAACTCACTTGTGGTCGTCTCCTTCTACAAGTTTGCTGATTTCCCAGACCATGCTGATTTGCGCAAACCCTTGAAGCAACTCTGCCAGGACCTGGTACTCCTCAATCCCTTCATCATGTTGGTATCCTTTATTCATTTATTTTTTATAGTATAAGCTGCTTTAAACATATTGAGGAAAGCATACAAATTTTCTTCTTTTAAATAAAAATTGATTTTTTTTAATATCCAAGCTCACTGCCATTGTTGGAGAATACAAAATACACATTTTTTTTTTTGAATATTTTTATGCTTTTTCTTGTGGAATGCCAAATGGTAATAATTGTTCTTGGATTGAGCTGTATGGCATGCATTTAGCTGTTACCAAATTTGTCTGTCTATCATATATATTATTTTGTTATTGACTTGACATTTTATTATTTACATTCTATGTAATTCATGCGACTTTATGTGTTTATGTTATTCGTACCTTACCAAGCTGATTCCATCAGCGTGTTTCAGGTGGCATCATTCTAGCCCCTGAAGGGATCAATGGCAGCATTTGTGGCACACGGGAATCAGTGGAAAGGGTCCTTGGATTTATTCAAACTGATGACCGTCTAAGGGGGTTAAGGCAGATAGAATCACCGGTTAGTTCTGAGCAGGAAGCTATCCATCATGGACATTCTAGTAGTTCTCCTCTTGCAGCAGGTGAGGATGCACCTTTTCGATGGGACCATGTAAGAGTCAAGTTGAAGAAAGAGGTATTTTCTTTAGAAGCAAAGCAGTGGGTGGCCCTCTTTTTTATGGTTTATGTTAAGTGAATCTGTCATTTTTGGACATCTTGTATAAAAATGTTTTCTTCATGTTTAAGCAGATTGTTACTCTTGGAATGCCTGATGTCTCACCAATTGAAAAGGTTGGAAAGTATGTTAGCCCAAAGGATTGGAATGCTTTGATCAGTGATCCAGATACTGTGCGTAACCAAACTTTGTTGCAACTTTTTGGTCACTTCATTGTGATTTACTAATTTGCTTTTCAGGTTTTCACATATCATTATTTATTTTGATTTCTCTGTCTATTTACTGTTCAAAGTTCAAACCAACGTTCATGATACCCTTTTTTGTCTTCAAGCATTGCTCTTTCACTGTAGATTTTGATTGGAAGGCTCGTCTGATCATTTAGAGATTTCACTAGCTATCTTATTTTAGTTAAAACTTTTGAGTCAACAACTTCTTGCTCGGCATGATAATATATGTTCATTCTGTTGTGGCATTCCGGAAGAGTATTAGCAGCGTTTAGGAGTTTTTTTTTCTTACTCTGGTTGATCTAGTTATACTTCAATGGAAATGCTTTAAGTTCTTCCAGGCAAAATTATTATTTTGTATTGATGTTTACCATATTTTATTAAGAAAGCAAGCATGCAAGAGTAAGAAATGCACTTTATATTCCATTTTTGGCCACAAGAAATGCCTACTTTACCCCTTATTCTCCCTAACCCCTGTTCTAATCTTACCTGGCTGGATGAGAATGATGGAGCAAGAACCCGAGCCGGACACCTCCATAGTCCATATGCATTTTCTTCTGGTGCACTTTATATTCTTTAAGTTTTGATTTTGGATGTTATTGTTCCAAACTTATTAAGATTGATACCTTCAAAGTTTTGACTTCCTACTCAGTGCATGTTTGTTTGTCATGAGGATTCTGATGTTACATTTCCTTCACCATAGATCAACTGCTCCTTTGAACATCCAGTTAGCAGGTCAAGGCGTCAATAAATGGCATTCTTTGAGTTGAAAATAGTTGATAAATAATAGCAACTTGCCATGCTATCAAAATTGTCAGCTTTGTTTTGATTGGTTTTGAACAAGTCGCAACATGTTAGTCAAAAAAACACTTATGACTTTTTAAGGTAGTGGAGGGATTGGGCCAGGTTTTTTTTACTCATTTTGTTGCTTATTTTACTTGTATTTAGGTGATAATTGATGTTCGTAATAACTATGAAACTAGAATTGGTATGTTCAAAGGAGCAGTTGATCCATGTACCACATCATTTCGTGAGTTCCCATCTTGGGTGGAGGATCAGTTCCAACCTGATGCTGCAGATGTGGAGCATGCAAAGGTTGAGAAGAAAGGATTGAATGAAAGCATCAGTAAAGATGCTGAGATTCCAAAACAAAAGATGCCAAAGCGAGTTGCAATGTATTGTACAGGAGGTATTCGATGTGAGAAAGCTTCAAGTTTTCTCCTTAGCAAAGGTTTTGAGGAGGTGCTTTTCCTTTTGGGCCCTATCTACATTATATGATATTTGGTGATCCATGATCCTTTTGCTTTGTCACTGTTTCTATAGTAAAGTTAATTATTTTAGGGATTGATTCCGGAAGAAATTGTTTCTTGAAATAAACTTGAATGTCCACCTGTAGAAGAGGAGATCTCTTCATTGATTTGCATTCAATCATGATAATGTGCCACTTTTGTAAACTAATTTGTGGAAGTGACCATTCTGTCGTTGTTTTATGGTTCTTAAATCTTTACCAGGTCTATCATTTGAAAGGTGGCATTTTAAAATACCTAGAGGAAGTTCCAAAAACAGAGAGCCTTTGGGAGGGCCAGTGCTTTGTGTTCGACAAACGAGTCTCCGTAGAGCATGGTCTGGTACAAGGAAATTTCAAGCTCTGCTATGGGTGCAAGCAGCCTGTTAGTGATGCTGACATGGAAGCACCAGAGTGGGAATACGGGGTTTGTTGTCCCCATTGTTACTCATTGCAGTCCAAAGAGGAGAAAGACAGGGCAAGAGCACGACAGAAGCAATTTGATGCTTGGGGAATTATTGGTGGTCCGCATAAGGGTCGGCGACCAGCAATAAAGACGGATAATAGAAAGACTAACCAAACCAATATTTCAACTCCAGTTTAGCTAGTCAGCAGACGATTAAACAAGTTAAATACGTTGGGATAATAAGTTCCAAGAGTCTATTTTACTCATCTTCTGTTTTGACTGTTTCTTTATATGCTTTTGAAGGTTATAGTTAGCAGTTAAGTGACTGATTGGATTAAGTCCAACGTTTTTCTATTAAACAAATATGCAAATTAGTTAAACGAAGCTTCTGGGCAGCAAGGAGGATAGGGTCAAAATGAGGAAATAGGACACTCTGCTTCGAACTTGTTGAAGATGGTTTTTTTCATTTTGTTTCAGATTCCAGTTACTTATGTTGTAAAATGTCATTCATGGACCTCAAATTTCGTTGGATGCAAGGTTTTTTTTTTTTTTTTTTTTTTAATAAAAGTTTTTTCATTTATGTGGAGGGTTAAACCTCCATATTTTTAATCCTATAAATTGAAAAAAATTGAAAATTGATTCAAAATTGTAATACTTGATTTGAATTGATTCGTATTGATTTTTTTAATTAATTAATGTATATATTAAACTTGAATAAGGTTTTTAAACGAAAAATGAATTTATTTGAATTATATATTTTTATTAATTTTTATTATATTTTAAATTTTTATAAAATAACAATAATTATTTTATACTTAAATTTATTAAAAATTATATTAAAATAATTATAAAAACTTTAAATTTAAAAATTAATAAATTAAATCAAATTGATATAATTTGTTTTGAATTGATTTGAATTAAATAAAAATTTAATTTAGATTCAATTAGAATTTTAAAAACTTATAATTTAAATATATATATATATATATATATAGATATATATATCGTTTTGGCTGCATGAAAAGAAAAGAAAGGAAAAAAATAAAATATTAGTGCTGACATGGCGAAAAGTTCGGACACGTCAAAAACTGGATGCAGAAGTGGGGAGAGCAGATATCCACCGTCGATGAGAACAATCGGAGGGTGCAAAATAATTGGTTATAATATGGGGTGGAAACATTTACAAGGGCATTAAAGAGTTGAACGAACATTCGACATTAAACAAACGCGGACAGAGGATCGAAGAATAGAAAGTAAGAAACGGATTCCAATACAATTTTTCACCATAATTCTTGTAAAAGGTTTAGGGTTTTCAAATTGGATTCGGGGGGATTAAGGAATGGCAGGAGAAGGGGCCATGTTCAAATTCCTCAGGCCTAAGTTCCGTCCACAGCCCACTGACATCCAAGCCGCCGCCTTCTGGGGCGTCGCTGCCACTACCGGTGCTCTTTGGCTCATACAGGTTTCTTTCTTCCTTTTGAACAATCGTTCCTTTGTTACTATCCATAGGAAAATCTCTTTGATTGGTTACTTAGGGATTTCAATTTTCCCCTTTTTTTTGGATCTGTCTTTGTAATTAGTTTATCTTAAATATTACACCTTGGAACAGATCTTTGTTTCTATTGATGTGATTAAATAGTTGATGCTAAGGATATCTTACCTAGAATCATTTTGAATGGAGGATTCAAAACATTGATATTATATCAACTATCTCGTTGGGAAAAGCAAACCTTTTCATTATCATGTTCACTTCTATTTTTGCTTAATCACACACCCGTCCCTGACCCATAAATTCTGGCTATGCGGTTATTTCTTATCAAGAAAAATGGGCATTCATTTTCTAATGAACTGTAGGGGACTCAAAAGTCCTGCATGACAGAGCTGCTGTTCAGTATGTTTCGATATGGTCTTTTATTTATGGAATGTTGAAAACTTATTTTCCCACTGAAACAGTCATAGGAAACATAAAATGCTCCCCAGTTGTGAGTTAGCTGCATGAACTTTTAGTTGAGGTTTTGAAATGGTTTTGTTTAGGGGGTATACTTATTGAACAGAGCATTGCTTTAAAGATTCTTAGGGTATAAATTCTCTGTTTTTTCTTTTTATCATATTCTGATTCAGAATGGTTTAATATGATCATCAACTTTTTCCCATTATAATTTTTGATACGTAGCTAATTCTCTGTCATGTTTCTTTTAGGTTAGCATTAACTTCTGCCTGCTTATGTTACCCATTTGGCTTAACACCCCACTGGTCTCTCTGAAAATGATCATCTATCATATCTTGGTTCCAATCAGATGTTAATCTGTGTGTTTTAACATGTTTACATGCACAGCTTCCTCTATGTGACCCTTGTAAACATCTGATCTACAAATACTTAAAAGTTATATATGAGACTGGCTTATATTTGTGAATGTTTGTTTTGTAAAGGTTGTAGGTTGACCTTGATTTGAACATTCAATCAAGTGAAACTCATTGAGATGCACATGACCATCTTTTCTTCTATGAAATGCTTTTGGTTGATTAATTAATTAGATTCTTATTGTTATGCTTATTTGTTTGCAAAATTTTGAATATCCGTATTTATCTTTCCATGATTGATATTTCCTACTTTGAACAGCCTCTGCATTTTATTTTAGTTTATTTTATTTGTGATCTCCTCAATTTTTTGAGATGCTATTTATTTAATTACAAAGTCTTTAATTAGAAAAAGGTTATGATTCTTATGAATTCTTATGTTCCTATTTTTCGCTTTAAGAATTGTGAGGGGGAACTTGGTGTGCATAGTGTGCCTGATGGTGGACCTGTCATTAGACATTACAGTTGTTTATGAGTTTCTGAATGATTAGCTAATGTTTGAATTTTTTTTCTTTGCCAGCCATTTGATTGGTTGAAGAGGACCTTTTTGGAGAAACCAGAGTCTGAGTAGAAGGGAATGAGTCGACAAAATCTTGCAACTCATTGTGATTTTGTTAATCAGGTTGCTGATAAGGGAATCACGGGCAGAATGGAATTTGAATAATAACAATAATAATAGTAATGTAGTGTAATTTTGTGGTTTAATTTTATGAGAACGAGGCCTCTTTGGCATAAATTCCTGGGAAGTGCTTTTCCCTCTTGAGTTTGTAATGTTTTCTCTTCTTTCATTAGACAATTTCGGAATTCGTGCATTTAAATTGTTCGTTGAGATTCTGCTTTAGTGCTTTGGATGTAAATCAAAAGGGAATCCCATTGGATATGAATAAATGGATATGATTAGGCTTTTATGGAGTATTTTTGTAAGGTGGTTAGAATTCATACTCGCAATAGCCAGTTCAATAAGCAGCTTTGAGTTCTTTTGATGCATGCCAAATCTCTAGAGAAGGCCAAAAGCAATAAACAAAAGTTGAAAGCAAAGGAATTCAATTGAATCAGCAGCAATGTATAGCAAAAAAGATAGAGAAAAGAATAGGAAAGCTGAGAAAGAAAAACAAAAGAAATACCTGAAAACAAATTAAGGTAGAATTTGGTTGCATTAAGAAGGTGTTATAAGGAGAAATTTTTCGATTTGAAGGAGGAACAGAGGCAGACGAATTGCGACCGCTGCAACACTGCAACTCACGCGCCACTTGCGAGTTGCCAAAGTCGGCAACTCGAACTCGAAGATAAATTTTGTTTTGTTTTATGCTTCTACGAAAGCTAAGGCGTGGCTAAGGCTAAAGACAACAGTGCCAAAACAAGGCTTTTTCTCTTATTGGTCTGTCATTTATTTTACTAACAGCTTCAGGAAGTGAATTACCAAAAGACCCAGACGGTTGTCTTCTTTCCTTTTCCTTCGTCTCTATTTCCTTTCCTCCCTTTTAACTAGAGTCGGAGAAAAACCCTAACAAAAAGATTTTCTGAAAAAGGAACTATTTGTTTTGGGGTTTTTTTTGGGTATAGAAAGGAGAAGCAATGAAAGGAGGCAGGAAGAATCTAAAGAGGGCTGCAAAAGACCAAAACTTGATCCTTCAAAATGGCCAAAGCATTATGCAAGTGCTGTCTCTAAGGGGATCCAATCTCATTGAGGTGCCTATTATTCTTCTCTTCATAAATTTGCAATCTTTTAGCTTCAAATTTGTTCATTCTGCAAGTAGATTATCAGCTAACGTCTGGGTTTTCACTTTTCAACCAAAGCCACTCTTATTTTATTAGATGAACATGTGGGCCTTTCTGAATATTTGATTGTTAACTTGTTTCTGCACTTCTTTATGCTTTGGTTGTTTACCTTATTAAGGTAATGGATGGTCGAGGAGAGAAATCACTTGCATTATTCCCAGCTAAGTTTCACAAGAGCATTTGGATAAAACGAGGTTTGTTACAAATAAACGTAACTTTGGCATTGTTTTGATCAAAATTTATTGAGGTTTGTTTTATACGAATATACAAAAGTAGCCACAAGTTACTCTTCCTCTTTTATTCCTTTCTTGATGTCATACTTTTCTCTTTGTTTCATAAATTCCTCGGCTAAACCATTCAGTTAATCGGTTGCCTCTTGGATCGAACAGTTACATTGTGTAGATCGTATTTCCATACATCTCTTTTTGTCTTTCCAAACCTGCAAGCAAAATATTGTTGGGTTTGGGCACTATAGGAAATTTTTTATTTCAGGTTAACAACTTGGGCAAGGGGTTCCTTTTCTTCTTTATTTTCGTGTGTGTTCAATTGCTGTTAATATATTTTGATTGCTTCAATTTGTAGGGAATTTCGTTGTAGTTGATGAAAGTGGAAAAGAAAAGGCACTTGAGTCTGGTAGCAAGGTCGCATGTATTGTTTCTCAAGTTCTGTTCTATGAACAAATTCGTTCACTACAGAAATCTCCAGAATGGTTTGTTTTCTTGACATTTTAGAATCAACTTGTTAGAATGCCTTTCCTTAATCTTGTGAGCATTTGGCAAGTGTATTCTATTCTTAATACTATGGCTCTCGATATACCTAATGGTTTGATTTATGGGTGCTGCATTCGCATGAGTTGGCCAACAATGTCTTTCATTTGAACAGGAAGCATAGCTGACAATTTAAGGTGTTTATTGGTGGCCTTTAAGTTTGTATTGCCTAGTGTCCCTTTCCTGAGTCTTTTTTTTGTTAGATTTACTTTCTGCAGTCTGCCCATTCATCTTCATTGACTAACCAGTCATGCATACTGTTTTAAGGTGACAATGTTCCATCATTCAAAGCATTCTTATCTAAAGCAATTCATTCCGAATCCTTCTTTATCAGCTCAACTCAGCATACTTATTCCCCATCCATTTCTTTGACATCTCTGGCAACTCCCATAGTACTTCCTTAGGAAGGGTTTGCATATGACTTCAACTACAAGAGGCATTTTAGTTAGAACTGTTGGGCTTGTCATTCTAATAAAGTATTATGACTTCTAGATGTTATGATTCTCCCATGAAAAAAATCAGAGCATACAGTAAGGACTACCTTTAAATTTTTAAAGGTGTTCAAAATGACTGGGTATAATGCAAATGTGCTTGCTTTTGGTTCTCAAATTTCTAATCTTGAGATTTATTTTTTATCACATTATTTTCTCTGATGTATTTTACTTCTATTCTTGCATGTAATTCCTGCAGGCCTGAAATTTTCAAACCCACAAATCTGGATGATTCAATCGAAAACGATGGAGGTACCACCTCAGAATATTTGCAGCAAGAAGTGAAGGATGAGTTTGAGTCAAGTGATGATGATGGACTTCCCCCACTAGAAGCTAATCTGAACAGAATCAAGCCATTTGAGTTGCAATCAGACAGAGAGTCAGACTCAGGATCTGATACAGATTGATCAATGATTATAACATACTAATATAAACAAATCCTGCAATTTTTACCGTTCACCTCTCATGTCAAAAAATGACATGAGGTGGACACTAATAGTACCCAAAAGTTCTGAAGTCTTCAAATTTGTGTCAGCTTCTTGTATTCTAGTTTTTTGGTGCTTTCCAATGTAGGTAAAAGAAAATAGCTGACAGCAAGGGTTCGTTCATTTTGTTTAAAGTTTAAACTCACATCTTGCTCATTTTGCATGTCTTGAATTTTCATTTCAAAGTACCAGCGATTGAGTTATGAATGTAAGTTGCTTTAATAGTATTAGGTTGAAGCAGAACCTTTTGTTGATGAAACATACTTGTTAAAGCTTCTGAATTCCGATGCAACACATGATCCGATAGCATATCCACTAAATCATAGGATAAAATGGGTTTAATTGGGAGCAGGAGCCAGCCAAAAATGGGTGCTTTTTAAGATCGGGATTGCTGTCTGGTTCAGTTTATGGAATGATTTTTTTACTGCAAAAGTCAAGTGTTTGATTTTTAAAACTACAATAATTTTATGCGGTAAGATGATTTTAGTAGCATGTATTTAGTGAAATTCTTTTTATGTTCTCATTTTACTTTTTAATGATTCACAAAATTATAAAAAATATATATATTATTTTACTTTTTTTTATTTTCTATTGATTTTATTTTTTATTATAATTAACAAAAATATCTTTTTTATAAAAATCGATTAAAAAATTTGAATACATAGATAAGTATGAAAATTTGGAAAAGTTTTATAAAAAAAAATTTAATATTTTTTAGACAAAATTTTAACATTAAATAAATTAATCAAATTTAAAGTACATAAAATAATATTTTAAAATTTTTTTAAATATTATTAATTTTTTTCGTTGAACTCTATTTATTTATAAATTTAATTTTTTATTAAAAGTTTTAACAGATTTTTTTTAGTAAAAAACAATTCAATTTATCTTAAAAATCTTCATATAATTATTGTCCATACAAAAAATGTATGAAAATTAGCGAAGACAGGAAGCGCCAACATTGCTGGGAACTTCATGCCACGTGGCATGAGCTCTGTCATGCTTTTTATTTTCTTCTGATATTGAATTTAATTAACAGAGCGAAAGCAAGAAACAAGACAAGAGCCGTCTTTGGTAACATTCAGAGTGTTGTAAAAACCAAAGACAAAGATAGGACTTGTAGTTACATTAGAATCTGGACGACTGTCTCTCCGTCTGTATTTCATTTCTCTAGAAACAATCCCTTTTCTTTTTATTAGTACAAAGTACATAGTCTTCCTTCACTTTTACGAACGTAAAATGGCGGTTTCAACATTTAGAAGCGGGCGATTACCCTTGTTTCATCACCCTCAGTTGCCTAATAAAGCAGCAGCTTGTACAAGAAGATCGGTTGTTGGACTAAAGAAGCTACATCGGCGCTTCAACTCCAACCCCAAGCCCTTCTTTCTTTCTGCCCAATACTCTCAACCATCTCAATCTCAAGCTCAAACACAGCAACAGGATCGTTTCTCTTCTCGCCTCCAAAGTAACTGCCCACTCTTTCCCCTTCTTTTCTGCACCATAATTCAATTACCCATCTTTCTTTTATACTATTTTATTACTACTCTTCTTCTTTTTCCTCCTTCTGTTTGACCCTTTCAAGTGCCTGGAGTTTTGAAATTTTTAGTGCCCATATTTCAACTTCGATTGGCATCAATTTTGTCTAGTTCTCTTATCTATGAAATTTCTACTGTTGTTAGATTCTGATAGTTTTGTGTTCATATCATTATGAGGTAATATTGAGGACTTACCCAAACTGGTGGAGGATATTGTCCAGACATCTATAAGCACAGGTCCCCGAGGAGCCCTAAGGCTAGCTCAAGGCATTCGAGCATTTGTTGGTGTTGGTGGGGAATGGCTTGCTGATGTCTCAAGGGTATTTATTTGCCTCTTCTTGCTTTTCTTTTATTTTTGTATAAGTCTTTGTTTTCCTCTTTTTAAAGATACTCATTTGCTTCGATTATCCTTTCCATTTGCATATCAAGCAATACAGATTGATTGATTGATTGATTGATTCCCCTAAATTATATGCAGTCAACAAATGCATCTGCTGGAATACCATCTCAATTGCAGCTGGGCTTGCTTTCTCCACTTTACTTAAGGAAATTATTTGAACGTATGGGTGCAACCTATATCAAATTAGGTCAGGTAAGTATTAGGCTTTGATTATTTTTACCCAAGATTCTTACCGATCATAAACTGCTGATCGAACTCAAATTATATTGTTGACACTGTATTAAAGTTGCTTAGGTCATGTTTGGTGCATAGGATGATGGATAGGGTAAGATGAGAATCATCCTATATTATTTTTGGTTTGTATATAAAGAAAGGGATAGGATTACAAAGATGATTAATCATCCTCTTGGTATAGGATGATTCAATCCTCCTAAAGTGGAGAGGATTATTTTTAATCCATAGGATTGAACTTACATGTCCTATTATACCCTTAAAAATTACATCAATAATTTAAATTGTATAAAATTTGAGGAAGATTTGAACCAATAAATAAATTATCCTATCCTAATCCTTGCACACATCAAACACTAGATAGGATGACATTATTTAATCTAATCCTATTCCTAATATCATCTTATCCTATCCTGTCATAATCTTGTGTACCAAACACATCCTTAATTTCTTAGTTATGTTGTGCAAGATGGCATCATAATTTTGGTCTTTGAAGAATATACATCTTAAACCTTTTTTGAATATAATTGATTCTATTGTGGTTTTCATATCTTTCAATTAATCTTCTTTGTGTACAATGTTACATCACCATTGCTCATCTTAGATTACTTTTTTTCTAGTTCATAGCATCTGCACCAACATTATTTCCGCCAGAATATGTTGAAGAGTTTCAGAAATGCTTTGATAGAGCTCCTGCAGTTCCTTTTGAAGACATTCAAACGATCTTACGTCAAGAATTAGGGAGACCAATTGATAGCGTATATGAATATATCAATCCAACTCCAATTGCCTCAGCATCTATAGCACAGGTCTTAAATCTTTATTTCTTTTACCTAACGCCCCTTCCCCTTTCTTTATTTGTCCCCAAAATGACTCTTTTATTTTATTGTAAGTGTTTGTAACTATTGATTAGAAGTGATATTATCATGCCTAGGTACATGGTGCAAGGCTTAGAGGCTCCCAAGATGATGTGGTTATAAAGGTATTGAAACCTGGAATTGAGGACATTTTGGTGGCAGACCTGAACTTTGTTTATATAGTGGCTCGAATATTGGAGTTCTTAAATCCTGATTTCAGCCGCGCTTCGCTGGTAAAATGGAATTACAAACTTCCATATCTACTTTTCTTTATTTAATTATCTTGGCTGTTTTATTATTTATTTTTAAATATTTAAGTTGGAGATAGGGGAGTACAACAACAAGCTTTTTTTAAGGTAAAGCTTTGCATACATGCCTAGGTATTGGTTTGCTTGGTAATTTTTCAGTCAAACTAGCCAATGTTGTATCAGCTAGCATTCTTTTAACTTAATAACATGTGTGCTATTAATCACTGAAACTACACCAGCTTAGGATATTTTGGCTTCTTATTGTGTCTTCTATTACTCATTTTTGTTGTAAAGTTCTGATGTTGAAAAGTTATTATAAGATTTTTCTCCTTTCAGTAGGTTGGTATTGTTAAAGACATTCGGGAGTCTATGCTTGAAGAAGTTGACTTCAATAAGGAGGCTACAAATATTGAATCCTTCAGGAGATATCTTGAAGCCATGGGATTAACAAGGCAGGCAACGGCTCCAAGAGTTTATAACCATTGCAGCACACGGCGAGTTTTGACTATGGAGAGGCTATATGGAGTTCCTCTTACTGATTTAGACACTATAAGTTCAATTGTCTCTAGCCCAGAGAATAGTCTTATAACTGCACTTAATGTCTGGTAAGACATGAATGATTTGCATAATTTTGAAATTTGTCCGATTTTACACAGGATTCTAGTTGAAGCACTTATGCTGTTGACATGAATAATATGTGCAGGTTTGGTAGTTTACTTGCTTGTGAAACCTTCCATGCTGATGTGCATGCTGGCAATTTATGGATATTGCGCGATGGTCGCATTGGATTTCTTGATTTTGGTAATTTTTTTTTTTCTTTTGTGCCTAGTTCATCCAACTTTGATCTAATATCTTTCTATTTTAAGTTAAAGAAACACCAGTCACTAATTTTGGTTAAAGGATCCTACTTAGTTTTTCTGCCAGTAAGGAATGAGCATACATGATCATATGTGTTCATTTTTCATTGCAATAAGTTACATTTTGATTACTAGTCTGCTACATGTTGGCTTCTTGACTTAGCCTTCTAAACTTGTTTATTATGCTGGAAGTATTTGTCATTTTGTGCATGATATCCAAACTGGAACCTCAGACTGATTATTCCTTTTGCTAAAATGGATGCTTCTCTTAAGATCAAGAAACTAGCAAAAAGCACTGGAAGATATTTGGTATAACTCTGTATTCTATAAAAAAAAGAAAAAAGAAAAAAAGAAACGAAACAGTGGTTCTTTTTGTCTAATATTGCTGCTAAAAGTTAGTAAACCTAAATTCTGTTTGATTATAAAGAATGGGAAATCCATTAGTGTGCCTTTATCCATTCTTTACAAATAGAACAATGTGATAATATTGTACTAAAAAAAAAACAGATACTCTGTATTTAATATGTTGGATATCTCTTCTTCAAAAAAAATTAATATATATATATATGTATGGATATATATGTTGGATATCTCTTAAAAAAAAAATGTTGGATATCAAGTCTATTTCTTATCATAGGATATACTTGGACCTGTATAATAGCATCTCTTCATGAACTACAGTTAGGCCCATGTTTTCTTCCTGATCTTTCTTGACTACCATCGTTAGCTATAGTTAGCATTTGCATAGCATTTGCTTTTAATTATTGAACTCTAACTAAAATGTTCAATGAACAATGTTGTTTTGGGTGCTTACATTAGATTTTAAGAAGATAACAGAATTGCATTTGTTGAATTTTTATGATGCCTATGTTTTGTTTCTATTGTCAAATCCATTTGTCCATGCATAAAAGTAATATCATGTTTCTCAAATTGTTATTTAAATTTATAGGTATTGTTGGACGCATATCACCAAAAACATGGGCTGCTATGGAAGTATTTTTGGCATCTATTGCAACTGAAGAGTATGAGTCGATGGCATCTGCCTTGATTGAAATGGGAGCAACCAATAAGGATATCGATGCTAAGGCGTTTGCAAGAGACTTGGAACAGATATTTTCATCTATACAGGCAAGCATATGGAACCCAAGATGCTTACCAAGAAAATAGTGAACAAAACAATATCCTTAGAAGCAATTTGCATGTGCATGTTCATACGCACACACAAAAGCACTCACTAAACCCATTTAAACCGATAAATTGCTGTTGACCTAATATTACTTTGCCTTGGACCGACAAGACTTCTTTGTTGTTAAATACCCATGGATAATTTAGCCATTGTTATCTAAGCTATTGAAGCACCATCAGAGACTCATGGCATTACTGTTTCCTTGATTAGAGCAACAATCAATTTTATAGGTATTACTTTTGTTGACTGTAAACATAGTCAAGTTCAGGGGATTAAGAAGGATCTCTTTTCTGTAGTTGAACTTAAAGAGATCTTATTTTCTTAGGAAAAAGAGATTATTTTTTATTGAAAGATCCATACTGACAGATGTGTACTCATTATCTATTACTATGAATTTCGTCGTCAGATCCTCTGCTGTTCAAATTCTAAACTATTGCATCATTTTTATTCATGCAGGAACTTGATACGGAGGTAGTTGTTGCCACTACCAGGGGGACAAAAACAAATGCAACTGCTGTCTCTGCAAATATAATTGTTGACGAGAGGCAGATGAATGCACTCTTTCTTGATGTGGTAAGCTGTATTTTGGGGCATGCATCCCTAGTTATATGAGTGCAGCCCACCGTTAATTGGATGTGTGCCCCTAACTATTTTCTTCATCAAATATGCCTCTCCAAAATCTAACTAAAACATTTATACCATGGGCTGCCCATTAGATCATGAATTCTCAGCTCCCTTTTGCTAGAGACTCTAGTATTGGCATAGTTTGTCAGGTATATTTGAGTGAATTGCCTTGACATGTTCTCAGAATATACAAACATTGGTTATTATTTGTTAATTAAGCAAGACATACATTTATTGACTCGTATTACTCCCTCCCTCTGGATCCTACCTGTTGGCCTACTGATCTATCAATGGAAGACCATTACTGCCTATATTATTCAATAAAAAAAAAAACTTGTCGCTTGCTCCATTTAGTTCTTCAATTTTTTGAACACTTGAATCAGGCAATAACTATTCCGATGCTGACCGTATAGAGGCAAATTATTATGCTGTGAATTATAGTAGGACCGAAAGGAAAAGGGAATTGTTAAAAGTTCTTTAAGAGTTATGTCAACCTTCATGGATCTGCTTTATGGTGATATTGTTCTCTAGCCTATTTCTTTGTTTCCGTTTCTTCTCAGGTTAGGGTGAGTGAATCATATGGACTGCGATTTCCAAGAGAGTTTGCACTTCTAATGAAACAGCTTCTGTATTTTGATCGGTATACACGGTTGCTTGCTCCCAATGTGAACATGCTTCAGGACCAAAGGATAACCATCGTGTCTAATAGAAGAAGCAACTATAGGGACAGCTTCAGATAGATAATGCAATTGGAGATGTACTGATGTTTCTGTATTTTTCTTCTTTTCTTCTCAGCTTTCCCCTCATTTATGTATATGCAAGAAATGAAAAAAGGGGGATGCTGCTTAACAGTTGGGTTTACTGCATGTTGCATAACATATAGAGAAAGCAGAAAAGAAACTTACGCCCCTGATACAGTGCTGGAGTTACTGATGTAATAAATTCCCTATTAAATCAGTTGCTACCCACATTTACAATTGGTTGATCACTTATTTATGCAGGATAATATAGGAGGACCTTACTTGAACAGGATTTGTTCCATTATTGCATAGACTCTTACCTCTGTATCCTTGAGTTCTAAGAATGCAGGTTGAAGCTTTTGTTTTTTTTTTTTTTTCTTTTTGAAGAAGAAAGAATGCAGGTTGATGTTTGTGAGCTTGGCCAACTAATAATTATTCTTCGTTTATCGAAGTGTGAAAGAATTCATTGTGCCTCTCCTAGGAGAGCAGGCTACAATTTCCTCAAAAACTGGACTCAATAGTAGCACATGATGATCATCTTAAAGGACTTAAATTAATTCCCTTTTAACTTCCCGAAGCTTGTGTGATTGGCCTTCAATACATGGGCAACCGTTTGAGAACAATTAAATCCTTAGTCTTTCTTATTATCTGGTGATAACAAGTCATCAAGTACAACTGATGCACTTGCAGATGAACCAAGGCCATTGCAGTGCTAAGAAGGCGATGACGGGTGTAATAAAAAAGACACATCAAGTCTCATTTTATAAAATATAAAAAGATGATCTATCTTTCCAACAATACATGAATAAACATATTAAGTAAATGTCTCCTCTATAAACGCCTTTACATTGAGAAAACCAAGACCTTGGTATTACACTTCTGTTCTATGATACTGCAAAACAATCAGATCAATTCTATTCCACCCTTGCTGGTGCAAATAAATTATTCCCTCAACCCCTTTTTTGTCATTTTGGAATTTCATTTTGGGTGATTCTACCATTTCATCACATGATGAAGACTTTCAAACAATTCAAAGCTTCAGTCATGAAATAGATCACTGAGCCTTTTCGGCTACAGCAACTTAGCCACGAAAAATTAGCTTTAACCAAATGCAATTACCTTGAGAAAACATTACTCAGCTATTTAATCCCGAGTTTTTGACAGAGTGGACTGAGCTTGTGCTAGGTATTGATGGTACAAATCCATTTATTACTTGGCTTGGTGAAGAATAGCCCATGAGTTGATGAAGCGGTGAACCTTCACTTCTTGGTGGCAACTCTTCAATTTCTGAAGACACTTTCTCAGACCTGGACATATTCGAGGAAGACCCAACTGAATCAAAAATTTCCATTGAATTCTTATGCTTATTTTGAGAGTGCTTCAAAACAAAGTCGTTTCTCTGTTCCGTAGGTTCAGAAGAAGAACAAGACATATTTTTGACATCATCATTGCCCTGAAGATCGTTAAATTGAACATGAGAAACAGGACCCCCATCAGTGGAGCAGCTTTTGCGGGAGTGTCTATAATCATCAGAGTAAGACATATCTGCTTGCAAACAACCATGGCAACAAGATGCTGATTTCGATATTCTTACACTAATCGCATCATCGCAGTACTCAACCTCACTTGGTGGAGGTTCTGCAGCAACTTGTTCGTAAGGAACTATATGAATTCCTTTTTGAAGCGAAAACTTAAGTACCTTTGAACAAGCACCACATCTTAGCCGATGGAACCTCCTTTTGGAAAGTAGAAAATCTGCAGGTAACCGCAGTGGTCTGAAGCAATTATAACAAGCTACAAAAGGTGCTCCACCTGCCATAGGCCGGAGATGTCGCCTAACTGAATGATGTTTCTCCCTCGAATACCTCTTCAGCTCGAGATCTCTATACCTTTGATCATCAGATTTAGTTTCATGGCTGCTAATAGAAAAATCAGACTCCAAATACCTTTGGGGACTAGAGGGGCAAGAGCTGTAGGAATTGTAACAACTATGACAAGGGTGGGCTCTACAAAATCCTCTGTCATGTCGAAAGATGGATGGAGGCAACTGTTGGGAACGCTGCCAGGCTTGGGGATGGCAGTATAAGCAGGAGTTGTCAATGTCATGTCTAGAGTTTATTCCAGTTCCTGAGAAAGGTATACGCGAGAATCTACTTTGCTGGCTCCAGCTGCTCCTATGTCCTCGTCTTCCATGATACCTAGGATAAAAATTTTCTTCCTCAGGTGAATCCTGATAGTAATGTGTAGGAAAGGGCTTTTGCCTCCATGGTACATCAGTGGAAGTCCTTCCATTGGGATTTCCATTCAGATGGCATGTTTTGCTAATTTGATCCTGCAGTTCATACACCATTCTTAACAGTTTCACATTTTCTTGTTCACTGTACTCAGCCTTCTCAAGTGGATGGAAGGCTGAATCAAAAGGGAACTCATCATGCAATTCACGTGAAGGGCCAGCACTTTCATACCCACGCAAGGAAGCCCTTTGAGAGAAATGAATTTGAGATGCATATTCATCTCTCTCTAGTCTTGGCCAGTTTCTAGGTGGACGGTGATGCATTACAGGTTCTAGGGGTTCATCTCGATGCCACTTGCTGTATTTTTCTGTGGCAAAATGCTTCTTGTTGGACAAATCTGATGAGAAATTTCTTGCATGATCTCGCATTCCAGAATTACCATTCATCACTCCTTTGGCTGGTAACTTGTCCCTTCGGTACCTTTCTTCAGGAACAAGATACTTAGAGGGCTTATAATTATTTTTCCATGAACGTACATGCTGGTCAGGGAAGTGATCATCCATTCCATCATAAGAAGAGCAACTGCCATCATAAGCACGAAAGCTTCTGGCGGTAGTGGATTTAGACAAATATTCAAGAGGACCACTGAGCTCAGAACTGACAAAATCTGCAGTTTCAAAAGTATCTGTAGACCTTACACTGTCAAACCCATGATGTTCACTTTTTTCATGTTGCTCCAGATGCTCATTAGGAGAAGACAAAGGATTAACTGATGAAATGACTTCCCCTGCCGCTGCACAAGCCGTAACAGTTAAATTAATTTCTCTTGTAGCTGGTGGGTTGTCAGTGCTAGAGCCTCTGGTGTTGGAATCAATCCTGTTATTAGTCTCTAATTCTGAATTTGCACTTTCTAACTGCATGGTAATGTCATGTGCCTCTGCTTCTAAATTTCCTTCTGCTACCAACATTAACTCTCCATTCTCATGATGAAGCTCAGTGGGTAAAGAACCTTCCATGGAAACTCCTGGCTGTGGAACTTTGTGAAATTTCAAAGATTCCAGCTGTAACTCTCCACTTCCATTCTGTAACTCTCCACTTCCATTTTGCTGCCCTTCATTAGGTCTGTTTTCATCAAGCTTATCACAATCACTATCACTATCAGTGAATGTATTTTGATCCTTCCTGTAGTGATCATTATGTTGCCCTTCAATTGATAAGTTCTCACCATGCTTCTCACCATGAGAGTCGCTAGATATCTTCTGATTCCCTCCACTTTCTTGACTCAAGTCACACTTTGGAGGGGAAGGAAGAACTTCCTGCGTAGTTGAGCTGCTAGATTCTCCATGTTCAGACACAAGAACCAATTTATCTGTGTGAACAGCTTCTGTTTCTTGCAAGATAGATGTGCTTTCGACAATGGCTTTTCGATTTTTAGCTGCAAACAGGAAGAAATTGAAATAAAGAGCAAAACAGGAAGTTAAAAAAGGTGTAGGGTTTTTATTTTATAGGTCATAATGAGAAAGCAGCAGAAATGTCCATGCGATAGCCAAGTAAGAAGTCTATCATTAATATTTAACCATTTTGAAAGAATGATATATGTCTAAGCTCAAATTACTTGAGAAAACCATGGAAATGGATCAAAATACATAAAGACATGGAAGAATTATACATACTATGAGACTAATTTAGAAAGATGCTTACCTACAAGAATTGTATCACACCCTCCACACTTGTAAACAGGAAAATCTGCCACTTCCGGAAGAACCAAACGACATTTAGGACATCTAACTAATCGAACTTTAGGAGTAGTTCCACTGGCCATGTTTCTCCAGAATTTTGTAGATATAGTCAACCTGTGATCAGACCTCTGCGACAGGCAGCTTCAACCACAGGTACTGTCCTTGAAGTAAAACAAAAATCTCCCACCGTCTGCAAACGGATGGAAATATATTTGTTAGATACACGAAGGAAAAGTATCACAATGGCACTATACTTTTAAGAGGGGGATATCATACTTTATGATTCTGAAAAGATACAAATCAAATTGCATTCTATGGATGATCCACCAGGAACAGAAACAGATACTAGACGGGCTTTGACTGTATGTGAGGCATGTTGGTGGTAATTCTCAAGGGATTCTATGTAGCTTGACAACAGATTCTAATAATAGATTTAACAACAGAGAAGACCTAAAACTTTATGTAGAAGGGAAACCAATTGTCCTTGAAAAAACAGGCAGGAACAGGACAGACAAATTATGTTATATAGCTTGTAAGCAAAAATAATGTGAAACGGGGTTGAAATGTTGCAAAGCAGAATGATTATTCTGTGATCTACTAGTCTCTAGCTTAGGCAAAGATATCGATTTGGTCAGGCATACAAATGGAAAGAAATGGAGTTTACTGATTAATGTAATATTAGCAACAAGAATTCATCAACAACCACAAGTAAACAAAGTCAACGACAGTATTTAACGCATATAACAGGTTGAAATCTAGGAAAGAAGTAAGAATGATTATGCAAATTATGAAGAGAACACAATCATGGGTGATCAGTGAAAAGCAGCAATGTTCTGTGTTGAGATTGAGAGGTGATGAAGAAAGTTAAAGGTTAGAAATAGAAGAAAAAGAAAGAGCCAGATCAGGAGATAGAAAGATACCCTTGAAATTAGGGTAAGCCAAAATGTGAAGAAAATAAAGAGCAGAGAATTTGTAAGAAAAGATAAGTTTAAGGAAGGGTGTTTGGTCTTGGGGTTGGAATTTAGGGATGGTTTTGGAGTATCGTGGTGTTCAAGGCTTTATTAGTACAGTCAAAATCCTGGCGTCCAAACAAAGCTCATCATCTTCAGATCTTCTGCTCTGTCTTTTTGTGCTGTCTGAAATGAATTAGCTGAAGCTGAAAGAGATACATAGAAAGAGAGTGGGGGTTGGGGGTTGTCGGATGACATGGCATCTTACGTGTCGTGTCTTAGTTAAATTTGTAGAGGGAAAGGACAATTTAGATTGTTTGTTTGTTTGTTGAAGTAATTAAGGAGAAGGTGTGTCTGAAATGTTGGAGCTGCTGCTGCCGCACTTCTGCTTTGCATTTTGCCATTAAAATTGGCATTTTAACAAGTCAACCAAAGACTTTCGGACTCTTTTTTCAAAGAATTAAAGGTATGAATTAAAGATATGTGAATGTAAAAATAAGATCATCAATTCGATGTTATATTAAAAAAATTTTTAGTTTTGAACATAAATTAAAATATTTGATTATATATTTAATATTATCTCGATACAGAATTAATCATTTACATTAAAATAATATCAATCATAAATAATTTATAATTTAAATACAAAATTAAAATATTTTAACCGAAATTCAAGATTAAGTACGAAATCTTTTATCATTTATTAATTGTATATACAATTTAAAAAGCAAAAATCTAAATATTTATAAGCACTAATTAAAAATTATTTAATTATTATTTTTTAAAAGTTTTAAATTTAATGTATTATTTTTTAAATTCAATAGAAAATATTTCTTTAATTTCATTTTTCTTTTTTTAAATCTACATAGCACCTTAATCAATGTTAGGCACCAATTTTGAAAAAAAAAAAAAAAAAAGATAAAAGACAACCCATCTTTAAATTTTCCTATTTAAATCTCTCTTATTTTGTTATTTTTTTTTTATAAATAAAACTCTCCTATAGAAGGGTATGATTGTAAAGAACAAGATGAATATTATTATATCCTACATGGTAGAAGGTAATTATATAAAGTAGAATTCAAGAATTTTGATCAAAGCACAGCCTTGCTTCCAACTTCCAAGTAGTTTCCATTTTCCAACATCAATAATTTTGATGGCCACGGAATTGAAATTGATCTTTCATTCAAGGGAAATCTGAATTTACAGAACAACATGAACCAAAGGTCAGTTTTTAAAAGTCAACGGAATAGGTAAGATGGAAAGTTGGGAGGTTAGACTAAAGAGGTTACCATAGCCAACTGGAATTAGGCGGGTGGCACCATCACTTCCTCATCCAGGGAAGCAAACCACAAAGTCTTGAAGCTCACACTAACGAACTTGTCTCATCTGGTCTGTCTGACAGTGGGATCCACATCCACTTGGCCTTTTATGACCGGCAAAACCAAAGCAAAAGCAAACCAAAGTTGCCTTTTTTCACCATTCTCCCCAGCATTATTAACAATTTTGATGTGGCTAATCCACCACTTATATTCTGCCATGTGGCACATCAGATGATAACGATTAGATTGAAACCGATGAGATGATAAATGTACGAAATTTGATGCTAACCAATAAAAAGATAAATGGGATGTCCCTAGTTGACCATCACAAAAACTAAATATGCAACTTGAAAAGTATAAATATTGATTAAAAAATCACTCCATTCAACCTGTTTCACTGTCTCTTTTGCACATATTATAATATTTATCATTAATGGAGCTTGACCAAAAAGCTTGGTTGAGACTATGGAGTATGGAGTTGAAAAGAACCAGCGAACTGTCGTCCAGCAAAGTTAAGTTAAAAACAGACCATGACAATTGACTAAGTCCAAACTGAGACAAGGAAAAGGATCACCATTTCATCAGTTCGCCAACAAAATGAAAGTGAATTGCAAAGGATTCCATCACCCATGCCCACACAGAGGCGGGCCAGTTCATTGAAATTCCAGCTGACAGCCTTTGGCTTCGTAATTTTCTCCTCCTTACTAGGTGGATCATAAATGAGATTTTGCACAATGTAATGTGATGACAAGTTTGAAACACAAACAGGATTGTGTTAATCACTGTCACATTAATTCAAACATCACATGAATGGTTAAGACTTAAGAGAGTCATATAAAGTGACACATGTATTGTAACACATACAAAGTGACACATGCTCATAATAATTATCCATCCCATGTGTTGTAATTTGTAACACATGTATTCTCTCCAATTATAACTTTTCTATTGACACAAACACAAGTCAATACTCGACTATCTAACAGCAGCTTAACAAATAATTGAAATTTAAGATGCCAAGAGCCAACATTTCAAGCATACATGGGGTAAAGAATAGTAATATTTGTTACAAATATATACTTGACCCTGTTCTTCCTTGGGACATAGGGGTAAAAGCCATGAATTTATGAAACAAACAAGTCGGTGGGATCTACAAACTGATTCAATCCACATTCAATAATCCTGCAGTACAAACTGAATCTACAAGCTAATTAGGGAAATATAGACCAGGACTCCTGCAGTATGCAATACAGAATGAGCCTAATCTGAAGGACTGTTTGATTGAAATTTTAAACTTTGTTCATATTTGTCCATTGCAATTTTCAGATGTTTAATAATGTGCAAGGATATAGCATAACTGGAGCTTCAAGTTTATCTAAGCATCAATGCAAGTATACAACATATCACCCAAAACCTCCCACAGAAAATAAAATATTAAGAACCAATTTGACGAGTTCGGAAGAGAAATTTAACAAAGCATACAACAAAAAAGGGAAGAGACAATCGAGACTTGTAGCCTTACTAATACTCGAATTAATCAAACTCATGACGCCTTAATTGCATACTGGTTGTGCTTGAAAAAAGCCTGATATTCTTTATAACCACTCCTATAGTGCTCCAGTGTGAAAGAAAGCTGTCGAATTACCTCTCTTTTCTCCTCAGCCACATCTAAGATCATGATTCTTTGCCTATCCACTTCCTTCTCAAGGTCCTTTATTCTCAATTTTAATTCATCTTCTAGATTCTTTTCATATTTCAATCCAGAAATCAGCTGTAAATGTTCCCTGCTTAATTGCTGTATATGCTCCTCCATTTGCCCAATCTGCACATCTCGGGAACTAACCTCAGCTACAAGAGTGTTTACCTTTGCTATGACTCCATCTTTCTCTGCCATAAGCATATCATATTTCAATTTCAGTAAGTCAAGGTTCTTATTTAGAGCTTCTACATGCACACCTTTCTCAAGAAGTTCTGCCTTCAGCTGACTGATCTGACCTTGGAACCCAATCTCACGTACATCATGCAAACCTTTGATTTCCCTTTTTTCAGCTTCACATTGATTTAATTTTTCCTCTAATAGCCTTTGATGCAGTTCCCATTCTTTGAGCCTTGCCTCTAAGAGGGTCTCTTTTTCTAACAGACCAAAAATCTCACTCTGAAAACTTGCTTTCTGCATAGAGAAATTATCATGGGCATCACATAATGCACCCTTTAATTCCTCAATTTCACGACCACGATTAGATAGATCATTGCTATACCTCACAATTTGCTCCTGCAGGTTCACAGCCTGCGTCCTCTCTATGTCAAGTTGTGCTTTTAACAGGGCTAAGTCTTCTTGAGCAGATTCAAGCTGCCCTAGCACATGACGAGTATCATCAGAAATCTTCTGTCCAAGCTCATGCTTAAACATTGCAATCTCTTCTTCCGATGCCTTGATCTTTTCTTTACTTGCAGCAAGCTCCTCCATCAACCTCACAATTTCAGAGTTGGAGACTGAAACATGAGCTTCCAGTTGAACGATCTGTTTCTGTAACTCAAGTACTTTTCCATTCTCCAACTCAAGATCAGCTTCCCTCGTTTTGGTATCTCCCTGCAATGATTCAAGTCGAACAAGCGTGTGATCAGAAAGGACAGAAACAGACTCATTCTTCTTGAGCTCTGTATTCAACCTCGCAATCTCTTCTTCTGCAAGATGAAGTTTTAGGTTCAGATCTCCTAACTCTTCTTCACGGTTAATGAGTCTTTCATTCAGTTCTTCATAACTTCTGTTATCCCCCATCTTCAACTTTCCATCTACATTCTCTCCATCAGCCCCTTGTAGCTTCAGTTTCATTGTTGGAAGCTCACTTCCTAGCTCAGTAACTTTGTGATGTACTCCACCATTATCATTATCCACTGGAGAGCTTAAGTAGATGTTGACAGAGGAGCTGAAAGATTCTGAGTCAGAATCTGATGAGAATGAAGATGTTTCAGTCCTTTCCTTCAATGAGAGATCAGAACTACCACCACCAGAACTGAAAGATGGAGCTTGTTGACTAGACCTACCCATACCCAGTTTTTTATCGGGTGTTATCAATGGAGAGTTCTGATCAAAACCGCTATCAGGGCCTTGCGTTTGGCAATCAGATGGTAGACTCTTGCGCAATTCCCTGGTCAAATGATCATAGCGCTCAGCCAAAGATTGATAAATACGGTAGAGTTCCTGAACATGGACAATCACCTCCGACTTATTCTGAGAATGCATGTCATCATTTTTTGCCAAACCTTCCATATTGTCTACCACAAATTTCAGTACTTGCTTGACACTCTGGTCCATTTCTGCAGCCAAGAACCTTTTATGATTTACAAGCCACAGGATGACTTCATAATAGATAAATTGGAGATAATGAGTGGCAGAGAGGATAATTTCTAACATGACAAAACCATGTTTTGTTAAACATATCACCATCCCTCTGGGAGGTATGATTATCAAATGTGATTTATAGCAACAAGAAAGAAGAGCGAACAATAAATGAAATGACTTCAAAACTAGGCTGCTTACCTTTGGACTTTTCTGCCAGCCATTCAGCATTCTCGGAAGTGAGATGACTATCCCAACGACATAGTTTTGAGTTCTTTGACTCTGCATTCTTCATATTTGGTTCCATCTGTCTCCAAACAATATAAACTACATTTTATAAGACTTCCCTGAAAACAAACTTTAAGGAGAAAAAAATTTCAAAAGAAGAGTAACAGAATTAATTCTGTTGTTGTTGCCAACGCAAAGAAATAGATTGATTGACTTATTTAGCTACTTGAATGCTTGATTTTGTATGGTGTGGCTATACCTAACAATCTAAAACACGATACCGTAACATGACATGATGCAAAAATAAAACAAAAAGGTGAAACAGTTTAAAATTTTAGAAATAATTATCTATAATTTTAACAAAAAAAATATATTTTATATTTTCATGTCAACACAAATTATGATACACAATTTCAATGCAAAACATAATACAAATGCACAAATTTTAATATTTTACATAACACAAATGCACGAATAAACAAATGTGACTATCGTATGTGGCCAACACACTAAATAGAGATTGCATAATGGACACCACACGCAGCATGCTATGCAGCAGCTTGAGCTGATCACAACATATAAACATGAAAAAAAAAAAAAAGGAAAAATAATAGTAAGCACAACCCAACCAAGGAAATCTAACTTACTACTTAAAAACTTTATAGACAAAAGGCCAAGGGTTTATATCAGTGCATGACTTCATTATGGTCTCATAGAACAAAGTTTTTAAGTTGTAGTGGAACAACAAGCAACAGATGTTCATCTCTTAGGATAGAGATAACTCTGCATATGACAGTGAAAAAATTGAAATAAATCTTTTATGAACTAAAAATGATTAATTCAGTCATAGATCTGATGATATTTATAGATGATTTGTTTTAGAAAATGGTTATAAATCCCACCCAACACCTTCAGGCTTGAGTCTCCAGCAGAAGCATCATCATTTACATAAAAAAAACTGTCTTTGTTTTAGCATTCTCTTTGATACAAATTCAATGAAAGTAAATGAATAGCATAAATCAAGACAAAAATAAAAGGAAAGGAGTAGGAAAATGATTTAAAAATCTAGCATAAACAAAAATGAAAATGATCTAAAAACTACAAGTACATCCCAAAAGAGATTGGTGTACATTAAAAAGCATGTAAACAAGTAGAAGCAGTAAAATTTTATCACAAATAAATTAAAAAGGTGAGTTGAGTGAGTGACTGACCTTTGAAAAGAAAAATGAAAGAAGAGCAGAGGATGATTAGAGGGTTTTCAATTGTAGCTTGTTTTAGAATTGTTTGGGGAGAAGAACTGTTAGAGAGAGAGAGAGAGAGAGGAAGACAAGGAGAAAAGGGTGAGAGAGAGAGAGGCAAAACCCACCTCTCTCTTTCTCTATAATTTAGATTTTGGAAAGCGGGCTTGTTTCCTTGGGGCATCTTTTTGCCGCCTTTTTCTTTTCCATCCCTATAATTGAGACTTCCTTCAATTTTCAAATTTCCTCTTTCCCTCTTTCATCTCTTTCGAATTTCAAACTTTAAATTTTTGTATGACAGATTGATTGATTGTCAATTGGTACGGTGGGCCTAACATAACAAACAAACATGCTTTGTATTATTAGATTAAATTATAGCATTTGTTGGTATGTAGTTTGTAATTGTAATTTTTTTTATTTTTAAATAAATTTAAGGTTTTTCATGATAATATGTGTAATATTTGATAATTTTAAATAGGTGATTACAAGTTATATAATCTGTAATTGTGGTATGTAACTTGTAATTATTAGATTAAATTATAGCATTTGTGGGTATGCAGTTTAAAATTGTGGTTTTTTTTATTTTTAAATAAATTTAAAGTTTTTCATGTCATGATATTATGTGCAATATTTGATAGTTTAAAACAGATGGTTACAGGTTATATATTCGAGATGATTTTAATAAATGATCATTAATATGACTCGAATTTAAAATCTCTTCATTAAAAACAACGAACCTTAATCGATTGAACCATTCACTTATTAATTAATTATAATTTTTTTACATATCCATTTTATGAAAAATATTATGGCTAATTATATTATCAACGATGCATTGTTTTGGCGGTAAAAAATACTCCATAAAATCTTAAGATCTTAAGTCCCAATTTATTTAATTATGTTTTAATTAATTAATTTATTTATTCAGATATTTTTATATATAAAAAGTAATATTTAATTATAAAATTGTCATGTATTTGTAATTTCATAAAAATATATTAATTAAAATGATATTTAAAAAATATAATTAATACATTATTTTTCAAATTGCTAAAAATTATGCATTAAATATAAAAACATTCCTAAAATTATTATTAAATAATTTTTAATTGATGGCTATAAGTATCCATTAATCGAATACTAAGATTGTATAATCCATTACTTCAACTTGTAGTAAACGAGTAATACTACAATTGAACTCATTTTTTTATATTAAAACACATTTAACGTAGAATTTGAGGATAGAATGCACCCAAAAAAAAAAAAAAGTATGTTACAAAAATGAGAAGGAAACGATATTTGTTAATTTTTAGATATCTTTATTCGAATATTTTTAATTAATATTTATGATATTTAAATTTATTATCATTATCCGAATATGTTAAAGTATCCGATTAATGAAATTTTTGTCAAAAATATAAAATAAATAAAATTTAAAATCACTCTTAATTAATAACAAATAAAGGTTATTTGTTATTATTTAAAACTTTCTATAGGTATAAAATTTTATATATTTTGCATAAGTAAATATGTAAAGAATTTAGATACGAATTTAAATATCTATTATTATTTGTTAGATATTTGAAGATATTATCGGAATCCATCATAATTAAAAAAATTATTATCTGAATTCATTAATTATCTATATATAAATATCCAAATCATATATAATCAGATTGAGTAATACCAAATATCTGATTATTTATCATCCATTACCATTCTTAAGTATGCTGAATATATTAGTAGTTGTAAAATAATTTCTAATCTCTATGATATGATATTATAATGAATGGTTGTTTTTTTTTTATAATGTTACAAGCGATGTTAAATTATAATAAAATATTAAATATAACATTCAACATTTAAAAATTTATAATATGATATTTAAATTATATATTTATTAACTCTTGTAATATTTATAAAATTATTTATTTGTTGTATATTATCATTTAAAATTAATGATATTAAAATTAAATAACAAAATAATTAATAAATTTATAATTTAAATATTATATTAAATATTTTATTATAATTAAAAATCATTTGTAATATTAATATTTTTTTAATTTAAAATGTGGGTCGTGGGGCATGGGTTCACCGACTGATGGAAACATGTTAATTAGAAATAGGGGGGCAAATTTAAATCTGATGCCTACGGCTCAGCTGCCCCCCTTTTGATTTTTAGCACTTGGATGCATATAATTACAACTTGTGTCTTCAACTAAACTAAGTATTAATTAGGTAGTGTTTAATATTTCTTTTCGGTTAGATTAGATGCTACATCATTTTCTTAATTAAGCAACTATGTGACACAAAGGGCACCCATGGTTTTGATTAGTTTGTAGGAATTAGTTCATAGTAAAAGTTGCCAAATTTGAATCCAATTCA
Organism: Durio zibethinus; assembly: GCF_047325235.1. Lineage (NCBI taxonomy): Eukaryota > Viridiplantae > Streptophyta > Magnoliopsida > Malvales > Malvaceae > Durio > Durio zibethinus. Next base: position 24,740,531 of record NC_143180.1, read on the forward strand.
AAAAGCTCGACTAAATTTAATTCGATTGAATTCATTCAACTCAAATTCAAAAATAATTAAAAAGATTGACTCAAAACAATTCAACCTTTTATATAAATTTAATTTTAAAATTAATTAATTTAAATTAAAAAATTATTTAAATTTGAACAACACAAATATCAAATAATCTAAATTCAAGATGATTAATACTCAAAACAATCTCAACTCAATCTTTTTAATTGTCATCTTTACTTTATATTAAATTTATATTTATTTATTTTTACTCATTAATAACAAGCTTGTTTTACTTTAAAAAATAAAAGGAAGTCCTCTTTTATGCCATTGTCCTCTATGGAATCCAAAACCATTTTTCTACTTTTTTTTTTCAATCATAAATAGAAATTAATTTAATTTGGGTATTTAGGTGAGTAAATTATGTTGATATAAGCATGAATTATGACATATTTTTTAAATTTATTACAAATTGCATTAGTAGTTAAAATATAATCATTCATTCAGATACACCATCAATTAATTATTGAAACAATTACAAATCTTGAGTCCTTATTATTTTCAAGTTTATAATTATGCAAAATTAAATTTATAGGCGCATTCTTGAGTTTTTTCCTTTTTTTTTTTGGGTTACCTAAACTATATATCTATTATTATAATTTGGATAATGTTGCCTTTGATGAACAATCTACTTACCATCAATAAATAATTCCTCTTTTTCTTTTGAAGAAACCCAGATCTTGATATCTCATATCAGGGAAAGAAATAAAAGTGGGAAATGAAAAAGCAGTACGCAACACTGTCATGCACTCAAAGGAGACAACCAAACGTGGCTTCACCACTTGCTTCTTTCTTTCTAGAATACATATGCAGCACTACAAACTTTGGAACAAATGCCTAAAATGAACGATGAAAGATGCAATACCAATTTTCCATTTTCGTGAATCTATTATCTATATATAGACCAAAATTCGAATGCTCAACTCAGAGAAGCTCATGCTTGTTTTCCTTCATATCTATCACCAACTGAGTTTCAATTATATATCTTTTACTTTATCTCGTCTGCATGTAGTACAGTTATTCTGCTGGGAAACATTAATTCCATTTGAAGAAGCTGCTGCATGTTCAATAACTTAAATCACTAATCTAATTCCACAGGTAATTAATATGAGAGAAAGCTTATTTATATGGATTCTGAGATATTGGTATTTGGTGAATGGTGAAGAAAGTTCCTGAACATGGGGACTAAGCTAAGCTACCGATCATCAGTGTCTAACCTTTTGGCTTTTCATGATGGGGCAACTTTTTTTGATCAGGAAGGATAACTACCTTTTCGAATTATTAAGATCTTCTTTACAGTAAGAAAAGAAAAGAAAAGAAAAGGCAGCAGCTTATACATATAATTACCTAATCAAAAGCTTAACATGTGGTGCATGGAGCCTCTGATGTCCAATCCGACCATCAATGTTCAGCTTCTAGCTCATTGTTGGCTTCCAATATTCCATTATTAATATAACATGGCCTACCTCATAGTTTTTGACAAACATCTTCGTGATGATCAGTTGTATACATAGCAATCCATTTTAAACAAAACTTTTTATGGTGGATGAATGATCAATCTTCCATCATCTCATTTAAAATAATAATTGATTCACGCAGTTGTTTGACTTGGAAAGCTTCAGAATTATATACTACTCCTATACAGTATATATATCCTTGAATGATTCTACCCTAAAATTATGCGTGAAATAAGGCAGTTTATGAGTGGTTGCAGAAAAACCATTCATTTTAATTGTGGTACAAATAACAAATCTCTGTCAAAATGTTCTGTAAAGGGTAATTATCTTTATATGTTGGATGTTGCAGCCCTAAAGAGTCGACAAAACAATCCCATATTAATCTTCCAAGTTACTTATCTATATGGAAGTGGGAACATTGGGTTTAATCATTGTGAATGGAGTTTTTTTTTTGGACTGCAGCCAGGCTCCAGCTGCTTCACTTTCCTTCGGTGAAATCTTTTGATGTAGCTAGGAGACACTGCATAGATTAATCATTATTCGGTGCTAGGCCTAGCTAGTTTTAGCTTTAGCTTTAGCTTTAGTAATTTACATGATCTTGTGCTGACGCTGATGAAGAAAAGAAAGTAAAAAGCCCCGATGTTGGTGGAGACTCAGCACCAGTTACAATTCAAAGTCTTATTACACATGCATTTAATTTCCACTTCTTTTTGATAAATGAAAATTCAGGTGCAGCTGAATAGCGGCAATCAGCGACCATCAGTGTTCGAATTAAAATCTTTTAATGTGGAGACAAACAAATTAACCAAATTTAACAAATCCATTCATTGCAATTTAATTGCCCCTTTTCTCATTATTTTGATTATTCTTCCTACTGATAAGAACTAAACCAGCAATGCATTGGATTGATAAAACAAAGCAAATATAGATGCTTCATATTTAGGTGGAACACAGCTTTCCAAACAGTATGTTTGGTTTGATTTAATTTAATTATTATTATTATTATTGTTATATATATCTGTCCGATGTAAGTCACCTTTTCCCAGTTGACCAAGCAAAAATCTCATTTTGCCGCCATGGGAAACATCGACTGATCATAGTGATTTTAGATTACTAAAATATTATTAATAAAACCAGGATAATGTTGGCCTGCAATATATGAAGAAAAAATACAAGCTAATTGAATTAAAATAAGCCAATAAATCATCAAATGCCCGACAATTGTTGTAATAAAATCATTTTATTTTAGGTGATGAAAAGCAATACACAAATCCTTGCTGCTGTGTTCGGTGACAGATATCCATTTCCATTGATTACTTTTGTAGATGTTGTCCAACTCTCTTTCTTCATAAACTGCCTTTTGCGAGTGTATCACACTGTAGGTTGAGCCTCACCCTTTTGAACCGTTAAGATAAAGCCCAGAAGTTGGAATTTCGTTAGTTTATTAGAATGATTATGATGAAACTGGCCATAGACAACCACAACTTATTAAAAACTTCTAATGATGATTAGATGAAGCAAAAATTATGACCCTTTATGACTATTCCAACTATAAATGCAAAATCAGCAAGCTATGTCTGAGTCATCAGAGCAACTGATTTGGCCTTGACCAACAAAAAAAAAAAAATTAGGAAACCATGGGAGAAGAGGTGAGTATGACAGAAACGGAAATAACAGCCATGAAACCACATTTTGTGCTGGTTCATGGTATTAGTGGAGGAGCTTGGTGCTGGTACAAAATAAGGTGTCTCATGGAGAATTCCGGCCACAAGGTTTCATGCATCGATCTCAAAGGTGCTGGAATTGATCAGTCCGATGTCAATTCTGTTTTATCTTTTAATGATTATAACAAGCCTCTCATGGACTTCATGTCTGCCTTGCCTGATACTGAAAAGGTTAGTAGTCATGACTGTATCTTCTTCCTGTTATTACTTAATATGCGAACATAATACTCATAAGTCATAACAGAAGCTGATCTTATTTACAGGTAATATTGGTAGGTCACAGTGCTGGAGGGTTAAGTGTAACGCAAGCCACTCACAAATTCGCCAACAAAATCCGTCTGGCGGTGTATGTAGCAGCCACCATGCTAAAATTGGGGTTCTTGACTGATCAAGACGTCAAAGATGTAAAACTTTTCGAACTACTCATCTATTCTTAATTTTCCACCTTGATACTAAGCTATCTCATAGTGAAAATTAAAACCCTGTCCTGTTAATTGTTCTGTGTTGAATTCTGCCTTTTTTTACCTGGTATGCACCTTTGGTCTTTGAAACATAGGGGTTGCTAATGTCAAGAGATGGCTGCCAAATGCCAACTGTTTTCATGAAGGCTTGGCTGTCAGCCATTTCACTATGCCACATTCAATATATTCTACATATATATATTTATAGGAATAGGAACCCAAAACTTTACAGTAGTTACATCTCACTCCATTTCTTTCAGTCACCCATCGAGGTTCACAGCTTGCAAGCATGATCTACTACTATAGACCCGTGTAGCTGCTGTTTGTTTCATATATGTAATCCCAAATTATCACTTCCTCATCTCAGTCCCCTATTTTCAACCGCACAAAACGAGAAGCACAAACAGGGTTCTGAGAGAGAGAGAGAGAGAGAGAGAGAGAGAGCAAACAAACATCTTTGTGGTCGTTTTTTCTTTACCAGTTTTAGACAGTGATTCTCTGTGAAGTGCAGAAGAAGCATCAATAATTCACACCTTGCCATGTCACATGCATCGGGTTCCCATCCACTTCATCACTCCTCTTGGCTTGCATGCACGGCATGGGAATCAAAACGTCCTTACCTACTTGAGAATAAGGCCAAGCCAAGAGGACTTCATTATTTGCATATTACTGGCAATTGCTTTTTTGATCAATTTCACATATGATTCTAGTAGTCATTTTTAGCATTCACAGGCAATCAAATCAGTTTTCCAATACTAAAACTTCACACTACTCGTATTAATGAGGTGTTGTTTGTATATTTAGTTGTTTTAACTAGACAACAGCTTTCTCATAGACTACTTTTCAATGTTTTTAGACAGAGACAGGAATGGATATAAATCTCCCTTGAACATTTTTTAATACTAAAGAAGTACTCATGAGTTAAATATGCGGTTTCATGAGTTTCTGAGTACTGCATTAGAAATTCTCCCTTCAATTATTGAAAGCAGGCATGCAGGTCTTCATGTCTTGTTTTCTGATGCAACAGCAAATGTACCTGCATTTTAGTTCTGGCGTTAGCCTACAGTACCATTGTTCATGTTTACTTTTCGCTAACTACAGTGTCAAATTTCATTTTGTTAATCTACCTTCAATGATTGAGAGCTGAGACAGGATACAAACATAAATTTTAATTTGTGAGTGTGTTAGTTAGTTAGTTAGTTAAAATTTTCATGATTATCCCGGAAAAGTAAGCAATAATTAATATGACTGTCAAGTAATGCTTCATAGTTGATATATAAATGTCAAACAGGGAGTACCTGATTTATCCCAATTCGGTGATGTGTACGAATTAGGATTTGGATTGGGACCTGAGCAGCCTCCAACCAGTGCCATTGTCAAAAAGGAATTCCAGCGCAAAATCATCTATCAAATGAGCCCGCAAGAGGTAATTTTATGCCAACTGACACTTATCTTTATTGCCTTGGTCTCTTTTATGTTATGCTTTCGCATGTCAATCTACCCCACACGTTTTCTTTCTTCTTTTTCATTTTCTTTTCGTTTTCCTTGTGAAAGACGAGGAAACTAGAACCAAAAATATCCTGATCTTGTGCACAAAGTTAATCCAAGAAAAGTTGGCTGCACATTGCACACGGGCAAGCACAGATTGCCAGGGCTCAGAACATAGATAATGTGTAGTAATGAGCAAAATATATGAATTGAATTGTTTAGATTAGATTCACTAGTCCTGTCCAAAAGTTGGCGTCAAACTAATAACACCGAATGCACTCTTAAGCTGGCTATAAACATTTTTAATGATGGCATTGTTACTGCAGGATTCAACTCTAGCTACAATGCTTTTAAGGCCAGGACCGATGCTAGCATTGCAGAGTGCTCAATTCACAGAAGAGCCTGAATTTGCGGATAATGTGCCCCGGATATACATTAAAACAAGGCATGATAATGTTGTAAAACCAGATCAGCAGGACGCAATGATAAAGAGATGGCCGCCATCTCAAGTGCATGTTTTGGACAGTGACCACAGCCCCTTTTTCTCTGCCCCATTTTTACTCTTTGGCTTGCTGGTTAAAGTTGCAGCTTCAGCTGGATATAACTAGGGCAAATCTATATCTTGGCTGCATAAATGCGAGCCTTATAATTAATTAGCATTCTTGTTTGCAACGATGAATATGTTATTATTTTTCTGGAGTGTGAAATCAAACACAGAACCTACAAATCCTTATAAATAAAGATCATTACCCTTGAAATCATGAAATTTAGCTAAGCTGATTCTTAGACTGCAAACTGGATCATAAATTGGGAATATGTGAGGAGGGGTTTCATCCATGGAGCGAGGGCCTCCTTGAAGTTTAAGTGTTAGCATAATATCGTTAACACACGCACATGAACACCTACAAATAAGAGCACAACTTGCACAAATTAGTGTAAACAAACATGATTTGTGGTGGATATGGTCAAACTTCCATTAGGTCATGTTAAAAGAAGATGAAAATGGATTAGAGTTTTTTGGTAAGTACAATCCGGGGTAAATGGGTTGATTAGACTCTCATATTATGTAAAAATATACTATATTTGACAGTTTAAAAATAATGATTAAAAGTTATGTATTCGAAATTATCTTAACAAAAAGTCAATCGACTGGTGCCAATTGAGCTAACCTTTTATTGATAAAATGGATTAGTGTTTGACTTCTACCAAAAGGTATAAAACCGATACAATACATTGAAATTGTACCCACCTTCTAATTTAGTGGATAAATGAAAGCCAGTAATTAATTTCAACTTTATATAGGAATTTCTAACAGACCGAAGGCTTTGTTTTGTCTCACCTAAAATGATTATAGCCACTTTTAAGATGCTTGCATAAAAATGCAAAATCAACAGGTCTATGGTATTGTCAATTCCCTGTTTAGCACATTCCAAATATTGACCTCTAATTTTTTTCTATATTAGTGTTTTTTTATCAGCTTGCCTTGAGACTGAAGCAGCAACACTGACCATAAACGGTGTGTCAACCAATATAAAGCTAAAATTCACCCAATCTTTATCAATAAAGGAATTATAAATCAAATAGTGGGATCTCGAGCTTCTTCACACTCATCTCGCAGAAGGCCAGATTGATCACATACTACAAGCTTGGTTGCCTTCAACTCATAGCTTAAGCAAGGCAAGTAGGGACAACTACGAAACTATAACAAGACAAACAAAACATATTAAACAAGCTACATTAATTAATAGCATCATTCATACTAGTAAGTTCTGGTAACATCAATTCAAGATTATCCTTTTTCTCAATTCATAAGAAACATAATAGGACACAACAATCACATTTAAGGACAAATACTAAAAGACTGGTTCACTAGTGGCACAACCCTATCAGTCAATGCCTGAAAAGGAGCGGCCACCACAATCCTAGAGGCCCATCACACCGAATATGAGTTTCATAATTTCTACATATAACAAATAAAAATCATAAGATGCAGAAGTAAATTCAGCCGCAACAAATGCACAACATTATAAACTTTATAATGCAACATACTGTAGTAGAAAGAGAAGTACCTTGAGTTGTTGTATTTGGGATTTCAATTGGCTTCCTTCATTTGTTGTGACAGAACATGCAATTACATGTCTTGTAACCCCACATGCTCGGCCAAGTGCTTGCTTTGAAGGAACAAATACACAGGGAACATTCTGCAAAATATAAATACAAAGTTTAGTATTGTGATTCACTGGTTCTGTACTCAAGTGTAATCTTTCAACAAAGGCCATGGGGCAATGGAAATCTAGCAATTGATCCTACAGATTTTTGATCAGTGGCAAGGAGTCATGGTATGCCCCCAAATCAAGACAATTTGTTAAAAAACTCTCCAAAAGGTAAGTATTTACAACGGTGATACGACTTATTAACACAGAAACAACTGTTGTGAGGAACAATACATAAGATAAACTGAGCATCTGCAAGTGGGTATGCTTTGGGGTTCACTGCTTCTCCAGTCTGCAAAATATCAGCCATTTGTCAATATCAAATCACTTTGGCTAAGCAAATATTAGTCAAAGAGAGAGAGGCAGTACCATTTTTTGCTCGGAGAGAAAAAAAATAAACCATAAAATCCAAAATGTATGAAAAATTGTAATATTTTGTTTTTTATTTAATTTGGATCAAGTTTAAATGTTAGAAAAATAAAAAAATTAAATTATATACTTTTATTAATATTTATATATTTTAAATTTTATAAAATAAAAATAATTATTATATATAATTATTTAAATATATTATAAATTATATTAAAATAATATATAAAAGATAAAAAATTTAAATTTAAAAACGATAAATTAAATCAAATTGAACTGATAGAAATCAGGATGAATTTAAAAAAAAATCGATTTACAGGATCAATTATAATTGTGTAAAGGAAAAGGCGCTGGCCACGCAGACAAGACAAAAGAATTGATTTTTGCGATTTAGGGTTTTACTTTACAAGGGATACGGATTTTTTTTTTTTAAAAGTTCTTTTTTTTTTTTTTGGAAGGAAAAAGTTTTTAATTAAAGCTAATGCTGTGTTTAAGTATTGGGTACTTTTGCAATTTTGAAGACATTAAAGGGTAAGTTGGGCTTGTTTTTTTTCAGTCAAGGACATTTAAGGAAATGGAATATGGCGAGTGCATGGTTTTCGGATTAATGGATGGATGTGACTAACCCAAAATACGAAGCCGCACACATTAGATTTTGACTTTGGTTTTAGCTGCACCAACCAATAAAAAATGGCCACGTAATTGAAGACCAGCATTCGGAATCGAATCGAGGCAGTTTTAAACCAGGCCGTCAGTGTCATAAATTCTTCTTTAACGAAAGCCTTCGTCTCCGCTTTGCCTCAGCAGTCCTCCAAAGGTCTCTCCTTTTTTCTTTAATTTATAGATTTTCTGTTCTTCTCAGTATTGTTGTTTCTCGGATGAATTGTTTTTGTTTTTGGGTTGGAAAATCAAAATTTGAGCTTTGAATTGCTTTTCTGATTTGCCTTTGGAATCCTGATCTCTATTTTCTCTTATTATTATCGAATCATTTGTTTTTTAAACGAAAGGGCTGGGCTTTAAGTTGCACAGATCTGATTATGATTTCGTTATTTTTTTATTTTTTTTATTGTTCATGCTTAATTATATGTGACGTTGATTTTTTTGTTTTTTTAGTTGTTCATCGATTTGCCTTACCATAATGTTACTGAATTACGTAATATGTGTCAGGCAAGGGTTGTCTTCTGCGTAACTTTGATTTAAGTTCGAGTTGGTTGTTTAATTGAATTGTGAGCTATAAATCAAATAGGAAAAAAGTGCCCTAATGTGATAATTGTTAGATAAAAAGGGTATCTTATGAATGATATGAAAATTAGGATTTATAAATGATCCTATTTATGAAGATGTTTTCAACATATATTCAATTATCCCAGTGAATTTCGTCCTGTGATTTATAGCAGTTTGCATATGTAACATGCAAGTTGTTATAAGACACAATTGAGTTTTCTTTTTCTTTTTTTCCCTTTAAGTGCATTTATGTTTGTTTTCTATATTCATACCATGTTAAGGTGATATGTAGGACTTGCATTTACAGCTGGAACTGACTTTGTGTTACCTTGGGCTACAGCTTTGCGAACCTGATCTTCATGAATTCAAGAAGCACTGTTGTGTCCACAGTTTCCTGCAAATCGGGAAACAAGAACGATATTCTCTTCTGGATTTTGGCTTGCTTGCTTACAAGTTTTCTGGGAACCCCTGTTGCATACGTTAACTTCCAGCTGTTTAAGGCCATTGTACGTTGCCCTGCTTCATCTAATCTCATCTTGGAATCATTCAGAGAGATCCATCTATAGCCTCAAAGCCTTTTTAAAGTAATCTGCCTCATTTCATATAAGCAGCATGGTTTCCTCTCACTTATCTAGTTTAAATGAGTCCCGCATGCACAAAGCCTTTCAGAATCAGTTGCTTTTTCCCACAGGGCAACCTGATACTCTGACCTCTGATCATCTTGAGTTTGATTTCTCTGATGTGTTCGGACCTGCTTCAGTTCAAGCCTCAATGGAAATCAGCACTGAAAATCCTAAAAATCTGGTTGTTGCAACTGAGTCAAATGAATTGCTTTATGACGATCCAGCTGTCATCTGTAGCCGCTCACATTCCTTGGTTGGCCCCTCAACTTATTTTAGCCACTCATTGAAGCTTAGCAAGCTTACATTTCGTGAAACAGGGGATTCCTTGGAACTTGTAGAAGGAGTCAGGGAAAGGACTCAAAAAGAGCTTCGGAAATATTCAATTGATGATGTTATTCTTGAGAACCCTGATGGCCATATAGAGAGTCATCCTTTTGAATGCCAGTCTGTGGGACTTGAAGATTTTGAAGTTTTAAAGGTTGTTGGCCAAGGTGCTTTTGGAAAGGTGTATCAAGTAAGGAGGAGTGATACCTCAGACATATATGCAATGAAAGTCATGCGCAAGGATAAGATTATGGAGAAAAATCACGCCGAATACATGAAATCTGAGAGAGATATATTAACAAAAGTGGATCACCCCTTCATTGTGCAGCTCAGATACTCATTCCAAGTAGTGATGCACTAGTAGAATTATATTTGATATTTCTGGTTGCTTTATTTTCTTATGTTATTCACTTATTTTAATGATGCCATAATAGTAGAAAGAGGATAGTGTACTTGATGCTGAATATTTTGGCAGTCCAATTTTTTTGCTTTGACTTTCATATGTAATATAGATACAAATTTATTCATTTATTGTTTCATGCAGACCAAATATAGGCTGTACCTTGTGCTTGACTTTGTTAATGGGGGACATCTTTTCTTCCAGCTTTATCGCCAGGGCTTGTTCAGGTATGGTAATGTAAACTGTAGCTGCTTTTTGTGTTTATGATGTGAAATTTCTGGAGCATTGTCCCACATTATGCATTTCCTTCTTCAGGGAAGATTTGGCTCGCATATATACCGCAGAGATAGTATCAGCTGTTTCTCATCTCCATGCAAATGGCATAATGCACAGGGATCTCAAACCTGAAAATATTCTTCTAGATGCAGATGGACATGTAAGAGTGTGCAAAATGCTGTGTGTGTGTGTCTGTGCGAATGCTCTTTTTCATCTAAGAGAGATTGTATGTATTGTATGTACTGTTTTTATGTCCATGCTTATAGCTGAATGCAAGGTTTTCAAACCTGAAAATATTGTTTGTATGTGTGTGTGTGACATGGTGGTTGATTTTTTTGGTGGTCATGACCTATGTGATTGCATGAATGGTAAAACTATGTGCATTTCTGACTCATTTTTAACATTGACTGCATCCACTAATTTCTGAACTATCTTCATGGTGGTTGGTGTTACCCTTATGTTACCAGGTTATGCTGACTGATTTTGGCCTGGCAAAGGAATTTGACGAAAATACGAGATCCAATTCCATGTGTGGAACTTTAGAATATATGTCACCTGAAATTGTTCTTGGGAAAGGCCATGACAAGGCTGCTGATTGGTGGAGTGTGGGAATTCTACTGTATGAAATGCTTACTGGGAAGGTTGGTATATGATTATCCACATTGATAATTTTATTTGTGTTCTATGTATCCATGGTTAGGATTAATGTAATTTGATCCAACTGATCCCATGTAGTGGAAAAGGCTTTGTTGTTGTCTGCACATGCGTGGTAAATCAAAGCCTTTTCTTGAAGCAGAAAGTTTCCATTCTTAATGATATACATCTTGTTGTAATTTCTTTGGGGAGAAAAAAGACTTTTCTTTTGGTCTTGTTTCATGATGAAACCAATTTCACAATATTCTTTATTAACTAATAATGTTTGGACTTGGGAGCAATACGAACTGTGGTAAATAGGTTGACTCATTTAAATGCTTCCCATTGTATGGTCTGGGAAGCTAAGTTCTTAATTTAGGAAGCTTACTTGCCTGTTTCTGTCCTTTGATGATATGTTTTTGCAGTGGAAGTCTCTTCTAGGAACAGATACATAAAAATAATTACCTATAATTACATATACATCAAAGAGAAGTGATGCAGAATTGTTCCAGATTGTTTTTTGTTCTTGTGGCACTACAGTAAGAATAATGTATGGTAAAGTTGGAAAACAAAGGTGGGGGGGAGGGGGAGCAATTTAAGAAGTATCGGAATTGCTTTTCATAGTTCCCAATCTGTTTTACTTAAATATAATCTTATGATTTTCCGATCTTGAGTTGTTCTTACATCCTGGGGAAATTCATATAGCATCTTTCGCTTCCCACTCATTTCTTTGTTATTCATGCTAAGACTTACTTTTGTTATTGGTTACTGTTTTGCAGCCACCCTTTACCGGTGGAAACAGACAGAAGATCCAGGAGAAAATAATAAAGGATAAGATCAAGCTGCCAGCATTTTTGTCAAGTGAAGCGCACTCGATCCTCAAGGGGGTAAATTCATTTTCTCATCTATTTATGCCTTTTACCATAATGACTTAATGCTCTTAGAAGGTAAAACACTTGCATAGCTGTGAATTTAATTGTTCTACTTAATGTTATGCAAAAAAGTGTAAAACTTTTACGGCTGTTAAACTAAATTGTACTGCTTCAAGTTATGGTATTTTTATCGATCCTCCTGACCATCCAGTTCTTTGAATTTTCTTGCCTCTACATAAGAATTCATGTTCTAGGTTGATGTTGCAAATAATTAATGAGGTCTTTTAGATTTTAAAAGACTTTATCATTCTCCTCAGCTGCTGCAGAAAGAAGCAAGTAAGCGTCTTGGCAGTGGACAAGGTGGTAGTGAGGAGATCAAACGCCATAAGTGGTTCAAGTCCATTAACTGGAAGAAATTAGAGTCTCGGGAGATGAGGCCAAGTTTTCTCCCTGAAGTTGCAGGGAAGCACTGTGTTGCTAATTTTGAGGAGTGCTGGACTAACATGCCAGTTCTTGATTCTCCAGTTGCTAGTCCAACATTCGGTGACAATCCCTTTAAGGGGTTCACATATGTGAGGCCTGCAGCCTCATTTCTTCAGAGAAATGCTTGATATTGTCTGGTATTTACTGTTCAGCTAGTCCCAAGTGGCTGAAGATGGCTGTGCGAGCAGGCTTTTCTCCTTGAGTTTGTTGAAATTGTCAACTATGAACTATATATTTATGTTTTTCTTTTCTATTTTGTTTCTTTAAGCCAAACTCCGCTGTCTGCTCTTAAAGATGTATTTTAAGAAGACATGATTGATGTTGTGAAAGATCTAAACGATGTTTTTTTGTGCTTCAGCTGTTGTTTTCTAACAACGTCCTTGATTCTTAGATGGTCACAAGGTAGCTGTTTTAAAGTATAAAAATCTACATTTGCCAAGTTGGTGAGAATGTTGAACTTGAACCAGCCAGACTTATACAAATAGACCTTTACGGGTATCCTACGATTTCCATTGTAATAACAGTCATCGCATGGATTGTGGTGATATAAATAAAAGAAAAGGAAATAGATAAGCATTCTGTAAGTTCTGGGACTGCCTTTATTTGATCATTATTGCAATTTTACATGCTACATAAGGTACTCCAGGATCGTCAATCATTAATCTTGGGTTCGGTTGATCAAATAAGCAAATTGTTTTATTCAAAACGACAGAGACTTGGAACCCTAAGCAGAAGAAGACAATAAACAAAGATGATATCCACACATTAGCTATTACTATCTTAAAGAGACTCCAGATCATTTTCCCTCGAAGGAAGATAAGCAAATACTGGCATGTTTTTATTCACTTTTATCAGTTTTTCTGTCTGTTATATGTGGTTTTGATTGAAGATGATGCCCGCTACCTATACTCCCAGAGAAAAGGATTTGACAATATCTGCAGGTAACTAAACCACTTCACTTTCTGGAACCCATTCAGTCCCATTAGGATTGACCTTTTTGTCACCAAAATCTTTGTCCTCTCCAGAAATCTCTTCAAGAGAGCGGCCCTTGGTTTCTGGCAGCAAGAAAGTGAAGAAAAACCCAATCATGTTCACCACAGCAAGTGCGACCATTACCCGCTTAATATTTTTGTCATTTTGAGTGTATGTCTGGAACACAAATGCAGCTATGATAGCACCTGCTTTTCCTGCAGCTGCAGAGATCCCATGGCAAGTTGAACGGAACCTTGCAGGAAATATCTCCGCCGGTATTATGAATGTTGTACTATTGGGTCCAAAGTTGCTAAAGAAAAAAGTAAGGCCATAGAGAATGATGAACACTGCAGTGTGTCCATGACAATAGTCCTTGGTCTTACTTTCATGGCACTTCTTTCCCCTAAGATCATAATAGCGAAATCCAAGAATTGCCATGCAAATTGACATCATAAGAAAGCCACCAAGCTGGATTATAAAGCGTCCGATCCTGTCAATAAGGAAGACAGTGAACCAGTATCCTGGAACAGTTGCAAAAAGTGCTATCAGGAACATGGCTCTAGATAGTCGGAACGTCTCTTCAATAGCATTCATTGACGAGGCTTTATGCAACAGTCCACTAGCCGGATAGACGTCATTCTGGGTGAGCTGGATACTATAGAAGGCTATATCCAGCAAGAACCAGGTAGTGGAAGTCCCGAGTAGGTGAGCTCCATGCCTCTTCATAAACTCAGGAGAGAATAATCCATAAGATGATTTGAGGCCAACCTCGGTATTTGTTTCTGCAACACCTACGTCTGTTTCAAGGACTTTGGCCATATCAGCGGCAGCCTTTTTTTGGTCTCCCCGAACCAATGCTGTGTACCTAGCAGTTTCTGGCATTTTCAGACGCCAGTAGTAGGTCAAAGCAGCAGGGACCGCTCCAAACATAAGCACAATCCGCCAAACAAAATCTCCTTGTGGCTGAGTCGATAGCACCGGATTGACACTAAATGGGTCAGCTGGATAAGCAACTAAGAATGCCTTGGAGACAATCATTGCTACAAGTCCCGCAGCAAGTATTCCCGTTCCTTGCATTGCAAAGACTGCAGCAATAAATGCTCCTCGGGTCTTTTGGTTAGCATATTCGGACATGATCACAGCCGAAAGCGGATAGTCTCCACCAATGCCAAACCCCAGCCAGAAGCGGAAGAAGCACAGGGTACCAATCACACTTCTAGCAGTGAAACCGAAGGAGAGGCCAGACGCTATGGCACACCCAACCATGGTGACAAGGGTGATCCCATAAACTTTCTTCCTGCCAAGTTTGTCACCAAGCCAGCCAAAGAAGAGCTGCCCTGCTAGCGTTCCAAATAAAGCCACCCCGGTTACAGCATTTTTTATGTCCTTTGGGAAAGCACCTGGGTTGCCAGTTGTGGGGTCATAGTAGTACAGTCTGCCTATGAGTTTGGACACAGCAGTTATGCAGAAAAGATCATAAGCGTCAGTAAAAAATCCCATGCCAGCAATAAGGATGGCCTTGAAATGGTAACCCTGAGTCTTTGCATTGTCAAGAGCTGAGAAAATGGCTTGGCCTCCTTCTGCCATGCCGAAAATAATTTTTGCAAGGAGCTTATTATGAGAAACAGTGATGGGCTCATGGTGAGAAGGATTCAATGACTGATTTATGGAGTTGGGAATGCTCAGAAAATGGCCGGGTTTGTCTTGTTTTGGCCTTCGGAAGGTGCCAATTCTATGCACAAGAAATTCCCATTGGAGCTAACGAATTGGTTGAACAGCCAATAGAACCAAAAAGGAAGAAAAAAAATACTATTGGCTTAGGCAACAAGAGACAATTTGGTGTCTAGGAATCATAAATGCACTCTTGTTCTGCGACGTGTTGTTACTTAAATATATTTCTGCACAATGCATTGACTCTTCGTTATTGCAGATGATGGGCTTATAATTAAGCTAAAATAAGAGTGAACTATGGTTAATTCATAGTATTATGTGGACTAAAAAACAGAAGGGTCCCTCCAAATGAACATTATTATCTCCAATTTTCTGATTATCCGCTTGAATAATGCCGTCACTTGTCTGTATGAGCGTGTGGGATTTCTTCAAAGTCTGGCTTGGATATTCTTTGCAGATTCTCCATTGCCACCAATGAATCCCGTAGGCGTCTTCAACTATCTAATGTCATATATTATGATTTATAACGTTCTTAAGAGAAGGCAAAAAACAAGACAAGGTCTTACTAAGAGGTTGAATTGAAAATCGTTCCTCATAGGTCCTTAAGAGCCAGCTGCTCAAATGGAGATACCAGCAAGCAACGCAACAAGACTATTCTGTCTTTACGGCTTTTTGGTGACTTCTCTTCTGTTTTCTCGCATCAATGCAGGTTCCTCTCTCCCTCTCTCTCTCTCTCTCTCTCTCTCTCTCTCTCTCTCTCTGCATGAATGCACCAATTCAGTAGGCTGTAGACATTGTAGAGAAACTGGAAATGTTAGAAATAACTTTGTTTCGACTTCTCTTGTAAGAGCTCTCAAGTCTCAATGATTTGTACAATATAATAGTACCATGCAACTTTTGCAAGACTTTTTCTCTACACCTCTTAATGAAAAAGGCCCACATCTGTTTTGGTCATTGCCACGAGTCCATGATTGGATGAGAGATATAAGTTAAGATGACTGTTCATTTGGATAGAATTGAAGTTGGCAGATTTAGAATCCTTCAATTGAAAAACAAAATGTCTTGCAGAGATGCATGCTCTTTCATTATTATTAAAATTTGCAGTTCTGTATATGACTTTTGCAGATGGAAAAATCAAGCAAGTTACAGACCCTACAGGAAATGTGAATTTAAGTCCATTTCAACAATGGAAAAGGGCTTACGAATGCCTGCAAACTGTAATTCTCAACTTTTTTCAGTTCTAATTTTTCTTAGTTTTTTCCCACCTTCTAATTCTTGTGTCATTTGCTTGGATTGTATTTAATAGAAATCAGACAGTTGTTCCTCAAAGTATACGCTAACCGAAGCACCATGGATGAATGTAACCACCGCTGACAAGGAAGATTTTTGTAAATCTGGAGGGTGTGGAGAACATACAAATGCAGTGTTGACTTGCGTTCATCTGGTTAAGCAAGACTATAAGTTATCGACAAGGCTACAGTGCAGGACCTCAATTTCACAGTCACCAATGGATGTGATTTTAGTAATTGTTCCTTGAGTATAAAACAGCATAATGTGAGTTTCTATGAAGGATCTAGAGCAGAGGAAGAACAAGGGAGAAAATGAAGAAACTGATATGGTAATTGCAGTAAATTGGCTTACACTGATCATGAGCTTCATTTCATTAATTTATAGGCATCAAAATATAAAAATTTGTTTAACTACTACAAAAGTTGTTTGCCTAATAGTATGGATTACCATACACAGATCCATCATACTACCTATCATGCTACTTAAACTAATAAAATGGCAGAACAAGTTACAAAAGTTGCATTAGAGATACCATACCTAGTTGCTTGAACCACTAACACTTCTCCTTGGCATTTCTACTAGAAACACCAAGACTTTTCCTTAATGTTTCAAACCTTGCCTTTGATAAGGCCTTGGTCAGAATATCTGCAATTTGATCTTCTAACTTGCAATGCACTAGCTTCACTTCATTTTCAGCTTCAACTCCTCTAATAAAGTGATACTGATCTTAATGTGCTTAGTTCTTCCATGAAACACATGGTTTTTTACCATTGTAAATGTTGACTGATTACCATAAAAAATTTCTGTTGGATTATCTTGCTTTTAACTCAAATCCATCAAAATTGTCCTTAGCCAAATTGCTTGATTAATGGCAGCTGTAACAACTATATACTCTACTTTTGCTGTCGATTGAGCCATAGTTTGTTTCTTTGAATTCCAATTGAATACATTTAATCCAATGAAGAACGCATAACTTGAAATGCTTTTCATGTCTTCATGAGAGCCAGCCTAGTCACTATTTGTGAATCCAACCAATCTTGAACGTTCATTCTTTTGAACCAAATTCCAAGTTCATTGGTTCTTTGACATATCTTAACACTCTTTTTGTAGCCTTAAAATGCAACTCACTAGGATTTTGCATGAACCTAGAGAGTAAATTTGCAGCATACATGATGTCTGGCCTTATTGTTATCAAATACAATAAGCAACCCACCAAGCTTCTATAAATAGAACTATAAATTTTGTTAACTCCATCTTCCTTGATGAGTTTTTCATTTTGAGCCAAAAAGGTATTGATTGGTTTATAATTTTTCATCCCAAACTTATCCAGGTTTTCATTTGCATATTTTCTTTGACAAATGAAGATTCCTTGCTGGTCTTGATGAATCTCCATTCCAAGAAAATAAGACATTTCTCCCATATCTGTCATCTCAAAAACTTCTTTCATTTGATTTTTAAAATATTCCACAAGAGTTTATTTATTACCTGTCACCAAAAGATCATCAACATACAAAGAAACAATTAATAAATCATTACTATTAGAAACCTTAATATACAATGTTGCTTCACTAAGGCTTTTCTTGAAACCTAACCTTAGCAAATGATTATCAATTCTAGAATTCCAAGCTCTTAGAGCTTGTTTTAATCTATACAAAGCCTTTTTGAGTAGATAGATTTTATCTTTATTTTTCTTGGCAACAATACTTGTAATACCCCAACCCAAATAATAATTAGGCTAGACTAATACTAAAGCCCATCAGTTTATTAAGATATTATTTAGTAAAAGAAAAATGACTAAAGTATTGATGAAAGAAAACCTAACTATCGTGAAATAGAAAGGAAATAGAGTTCTTCTTTCTTATCTTCTTTAGAGTTAGAAAATATGAAAAATCAAGTTGGAGATTCACAATCAGAGGCTGCAATCAAGTTAATCCCTTAAAGGTAAGTACATGCCCTCTTTTTATTTAAAAAAAAATATCAAGTTGATTGCTATTATTTGGAGTTGAAGTTTTGAGAGCAAAACTAAGAAAAATCATGACATCCTTCATTAATCTTGATGATCTATTTGGGTAAATTACTAAGCTTTGTTTATTTCATGTTCTTAAGATTTATTGATGATTATTGAATGGAGTTTGAATGCTGAAAGTAAGGATTTGAGTTTTTAAAGATTGAAGGAGAAATTCTATTTTTGAATGAGATGTTGTGATCTGTAATAATAAATTAGAATAAAATTTTGTATTAATGGATAGATTATTGCTGTGATTATTATATATCATTGGAAAGCATGTTGAATCTAGTTTCTAATGAAACAAACGAAAGTCAAATCTGAATTTTTTATGAAGAGTTATCTAATTTTAACTTAAGGATATACAGGCTGTAAGACAGTAGCATCAGGGTTGAATTTCGAAATTTTTCTTAATTTGTATTCAAGGATTTACAGATTAAGCCATATATGTTTGGAAAGCTTATTGAGTCTACTTTCCAATAAAATAAGCGGAATTAAATTTGGAGTTTTCTGTGAATAAATATATAATTTTTATTGGAAGGCATACAGGTTGTTTGGCAGCAGTATATGACGTGGATTTCAAAAATCGTTATAATTAATCTACAAGGAATTATGAGGTGTGCCATATATGGTTAGAAAGCTTATCAAGTCTAGTTTCTAACGCAATAAAGAAATCATAATTCTGATTTGGATATATTGAGATATGACTATTTTAATGAAAAGAGGTCAGGCTGTCAGTATTAATTAGTTAAGTTAACTCTTGTGTAACTTAGTTGATTTTTGTATAAATGGTCTAAAAAGGGTTGATAAATTCTGATCTGTTGAAATGATCTTGGATAGGCCATTAATTATTTTGGAGAAAAAACTAAGTGGTGGAATCAAAAAGAGGTAAGTAGAATCTCACACACTTTGCTTGTTTTCGAAACTATGTATATATGTATGTTTCTAATTGAATGAATATTTTATTTCACTATTTTCAATGTATGAAAATAGGATCAAGCATATGATTATTTTGTGTTTCTTTATATAAACGATGGATCATGCTTATGAATGAAATGAGAAAATGGTTTATGTTTAAAGAATAATTTTGTGATGACTATGTTTTTACATCCCTGGAAAGTGGGATCATCGACACCAGAACTAGTTCTACGACCCTGGCTAACGAGTAATAGTAGTTAGCAAAGACATGATCATACAACCCTGGCTAACAAGTAATAGTAGTTAGCATAAGACCTTAGTTAGCGGGTTATAATAGTTAGCACTGATCATGAGGATGAAATTGTCGATACGATCAATGTCACGGGTTATAGTAGTGACCGTAGCTAACGATAAACCAATGATAATGATGATTTATAATGATGATGATTTGCGATGATTTTTAATGATTAATCCATGATTTGGTTTGATTATGATATTTGAATGATAGCATATTTCACAATGATTTATGAAGTGATATATTTTGACGTTAATTTATGAATTTATAAAATATTTGACAAAACGATGATCTTGAAATGTTTTGATATTATGATTTGATGAATATTTTGAATGATCTATATGATGTGTAAGAAAACGATGCTTGATTTGGTAAGATATGTGAGCCTATACTTATGAGCTGTGGTTTGCTCATTCCTCTTTTACTTTTTTTTACAAATGACTAAGTGATAAGTTTGGTTATTCTTGTGTGAAGCTAGAAGATGAAATGGAAAAGATTACTTAGTCGTCGGAGAATATGTTGACCAATGAGATCTTAAGAGATAGTTTTGTATTTTATATGATTTGTATTTGGATATATAAAGATGTATCATCAATTGGATTAAATATATGAATTTTACTTGATAAATTATTTTATTAAAAAGTTTTAGAATGTTTAAGAAAGAAAGCTTCATATTACTTTGAGATTTTTTTTAAGGTAATATGACCGTGTTACGTTTTGATCTCGGGGCGTGACAATACTGTTAGGTTGTTCAATGTATATCTCCTCCTCAAGATAACCATTCAGGATGGCAGATTTGACATCAAGTTGGTATATTTTTCAACTTTTCCCAATTGCTAAGGCTAATAGCAACCTTATGGTGTCCAACCTTACAACTGAAAGAAATGTCTTTAAAAAATCAACACCATGCTGTTAGGAGCAGTCTTTAGCTACCAATCTAGCTTTTAGTTTATTGATGGAACCATCTGCATTTAACTTTGTTCTGAAGATCTATTTAACACCAATAATGTTTTTATTGCTTGGTTTATCAACCAACATCCAAGTTTGATTCTTTTCAATAATTTGAATCTCTTTTTTCATGGCATTCTTCCATTCTATAATTTTGATAGCTTCTTCAAAGTTTGCAGGTTCAAGAATGGCAACATTTGATCTTTGATAAATATCTATAAAAGGTGTGATTTTTCTCGCTAGTTCATGATCAATGGTTTCATTTACAAACATGTAATCTTTTTTATCTTGAAAACTTATCATGTCTGCAACAGTTTGCTTGATTGATTCTTCTTTTGACTTTTCGTAATTTCAAGCAGCTTGCTCATTAAATCTCACATTCCTACTTACAATCGTCTTGCCTGTAAGTGGATTGTAAGTCCTATAATCTTTGGTGATGTTGCTATAGCCCATAAAATATAGATTTTTACTTTTTGATCAAGTTTGTCCTTTTTGATTTTAGGAACAAACACATAATAGATGCTGCCAAAAACTCTAATATGCTGGACTAATGGTTTGCTTCCATACTAGGCTTCAAATGATGTTTTTCCCTTCAAAGCTTTTATCGGTAGTCAGTTGAGCAAGTAGGCAGAGGTATTGACTGCATCTGTCTAAAACTTCTTGAAAAGATTCTTTTCAAACAGCATGCATCTTGCCATCTCCATGACTGTTCTATTCTTTCTTTCACTGGCTTCATTTTGTTGTAGAGTGTAAGTTATTGTGAGTTGGTGTTCAATTCTTACAACTTCACAAAACTCATTAAATTTGTCAGATGTGTACTTAGTATCATTATCTACCTTTATGATTTTGATTTTGCAGCCATTTTGATTCTCAATCCAAGCTTTGAACTTCCAAAATACAAGTGCAACTTCATACTTTTGTTTCATGAAATAAATCCAAAACATTATGGTAAAATCATCTATAAAAGTAATGAAATATCTACTATCATTTAAGGATAATGTTTTTATAGGACCACAAACATTAGTATGAACAAGTTGTAGTTTTTCAGTTGCCCTTCATGCTTTATTAATTGCAAATGGCAGCTTACTTTGTTTTCCTAGCTGACAAACTTCACACACTCTAGCACTGACTTCAACGGTAGGCATGTTTAATATAAGATCATTTTTATGCATGAAATTCAATACATTATAGTTGAAATGTCCTATCTTTTTATGCCATAAAATAGATTCATCATGTGAACTAGCATTTGTAGAGGAGTTTGCTTCATGCCAATTCAAGGAAAAACATTTTCTTTTCATGTTAATGGTAAAAAATTTGTGGCCAGTGGGATCATGAATTATGCATGCCTTGTCTTTGAAAACTAAATAGTAGTTATTTTCTAGCAACTGTCCTACACTTAACAGGTTTTAATCTATTTTAGGCACAAGTAGCACATTTGAAATGAGTTTGGGACCTGTTGGTGTTTTAATAGCCATTACTTATTTTTCTTTGACTTTTATGAAATCACCATTACCTATTCTGACTTTAGAGGTACAGATTTTGTCTAATTCTTTGAACATGTTGATATCAGATGCCATATGGGGTGTGCATCCATTGTCAATAAGTCATGCACTTGAGGAGGTTCTGGTTGCATGACAAGTTGCAATAAAAACTTGCTCTTCTAGCTATTGTTGGTTGTTAGCAACCTTGGCTTGTTGATCTGGCTACTACTATTTTTTGTTTTTGCATACTTTTTCTATGTGACCAAGCTACTTAAAGTACTTACATTATATGTCAGGTCTATACTAACACTATTTCTCCAAGTGAGTAGTCTTTTTGCAATGAGAGCAAAGTGGAAAAGTTTTTATCTTTTCATTATTTTCAAAACTTTTGTTTCTTTGATCTCCTTGTTTTCTGCATTTGCTTTTTGTTTGCATCTTGTCTTTCTCCGTGGCTGTAAAAACACTTTATGTTAAATCCTCTTGTCTGATAGCCCTTCTTTGCTTTTGAGCTTGCAAAGCATTGAATAACTCTGCTGGAATTATCTCGTTAAGGTCATTGGAGTCTTCAAGGGATGAAATTTTTTACTCAAACCTTTGTGGTAAGCTGACAAAAACTTTTTTTTATAATTCTTTTGTCTAACAGCTCCTCACCAAGAAATCTAATTTTGTTTACTATCTTCATGAGTCTGTCATTGTACTCCTTTAAATTTTCAAACTTCTTCATATTTAAGACTTCAAACTTTCTTCTAAAATTCAATACTTGCACTTGTCTTGTCTTGTCACTACCTTAGAATTCTTCCTTAAGCATATTCGAAGCTTGTTTTGTAGTATCACAGGTCATGATTCTGATGAATATATCATCGAAAACTGATGACTCAATACGGCTTTTAGCCTTGTACCTCTTTGTTTTTTCTTTACTATAATTTTTCATTTGAGTTATTATTGGATTTGTAAGAAGTTGTGGTGGTTCTTTCTCATTTTTCACCACTTTCCACAATCAAAAGCACTCAAATATGATTTCTTTTTGACAGCCCATATTTAATAGTTCTAATTAGAAAAACCAGAAGGTGGATGTAAGGAGTAGTTGCTTGAGGCCATTTAAAGTTGACAAAAGCTAGTTGGTAAATGTTTGATGGCTTTTCACTCAATTTCAATAGCTTACAGGCCCTATAAGACCTTATAGAAGCTCTGATACTAATTGAAGGATTTAGAGTAGAGGAAGAACAAGGGAGAAAATGACGAAACTAATGTGGTAATTGCAATAAATTGGCTCATACTGATCACGAACTTCATTTCATTAATTTATAGGCATCAAAATACAAAAGTTTATTTAACTACTACAAAAGTTGTTTGTCTAACAATATGGATCACCATACACAGATCCATCATGTTACCTAAGTTGATAAAATGGTAGAACAAGTTGCAAAAGTTGTAGTAGAGATGCCATACCTAGTTGCTTCAACCATTAACATTCTAGTTGGACTACATAACTTAGATACTGTCATCTTTTCGTAGGATTCAATGGAACCACTTTTATCAGTGATGCCACAAGGACAAGCAAGAGCCAAATTGCATTCTTAATTTCAATTTTAGCAGCTCTGTTTCTGTCTCTTTTGAATTTACTCTGAGATGATTAGTATATAAGAGCTCTATGTTAGCCTACCGTTTGTGCTTGATACTGGAATAAAGGGGGAATTAAGAAGGGGACATGGACAGAGAAAGGAACTATGTATTTTGTACATGTGATGCAACACATTTTGATAGAGAAATGAAACAAAGCATTGCTATGCTCAAATTCAGTATTGCCAATCTCCTGACAATTTCATTTTAATGTCAAAATTAGTTTGTTTCTCATTAATCGGTGAATTGATCCACATGTAACTATTTTGATTGGCAGTCAAGGCTGTTTAAGGCGGACATGATAGACACAGACAGACAGACAGACAGACCGAAGGATACTCCAAAATATCCTTCCTCCTTTCACATTACCAACTGTTTCTTCAGAGAGCAGATGTTAATTTCTGTATATTATTGTTTGAGAAAACCATTTTCCCTATATTTTTCCACTTTAAAATTCAAAATTTTCTGTACAAAGGACATCGATTGCAAGTGCTGGTGAAACGGTAATTACATTACACGTGAGAGCTTGCTAAAAAACTATGATTGGGTTATGGAAAACGCTGTCAACTCAAAACCTGCTTGTGAGATTAGCAACTGCTGCTATCTTCTTTGGGAGTTCTACCTTGTCAGCACCTACAAATTTGTCCACCTGCCTTCCATCTTTAAGAAAAAAGAATGTTGGAGTAGCATTGATATCCCATGAAGTACTGAACTCCTGTATAAGGTAAGACAACATAAGTCATCAAGTTATCTCTTAGGCATTAACTAGCAATTCAAGACAATGATTTATATAATGAAGGACCGGTTAACTGATATATTTCTTCTTCTAGAATGGTGACGGTTAAGGTACAGGGTCCAAAAATATTACGACATATATAGTTGTTCTTGCATTTGAAGGAATACAATGGCGTTTCATATAAAGGGAAGTGTCATGTTATGCCCAAAGTTACTTCTTTGGAGAGGTTTATCAAGATAGAAAAGTGTTTTCACTTACTGCAAGCGCATCGACATCCACAGTTAGAAACATGAAAGAAGGATATTTATCTGCAAGCTCGCAGTAGATTGGTGCTATTGATCTACAAGGACCTGACCACGGTGCACTGAAATTTGCAACAAGCTGTTGGCAAGTTTGGAGAAAATGTCAAATGTAAGAAATTAAACCAGAATTAAGTGAGAAATTCGAGTGGCTTTAAATGGCAATAGTCGCATATGAGAACTCCAATGCTCACCATTATCTTGTACAAGTTATTTTGGTCCTAAAGAAATGAGAAAGAAATGAAGCAGACAAAAGCAAAAAGTGAAATACAATAGAAAAATCATCCTGCACACTTTAAGTTTCATGGCTCAATTAAAGATGGGGAATTTCAGATGGATTCCATACCATTGACAATGAACAACCCATTTTACTTCTATGCAAATCATTGGAGAACTTACAATGTAGAATCAAGCAAGTGACAAGAAAGCAAGTATATCTTTTATCATCATCGGCATGCTAGTGGCACATGTTCTGAGATGGAAGTATCTATTCAATGCAGTGGAATAGGCCAAGAAGCCTCTTCAAAGAAATAACATAAAAAGAAAAGATGAAGACACTTGAGGCATATCAATGATCAATCATTTTGTATCTGTCCAAGAGTGAAACATAGTACTAAAGCAAGTATATTTTTTTATATTGAGATGTTGTTCTCCTTGAATTGCATAATTTAGACATGTTGTATTGACATAGAAATCATGATTTAGCACTTGCAATTCCATCTGACAAAGTCTTCGTGTTTTCCACCAGTGGAACATGTGAAGGCATTATAGACTTACTATCTTTCCATCCCTGGTTGCCTCTGTTAGTTTTTCCTCCCAGCTCTGTATGGTAGTTATATGGTGAACGTTTCTGCTGGCAAATTCCACATGTCGGTCCTGATGATCTTTCACATCTCCCTTACGACATTTGAAGAACTGCAAGAACTGTGTACCAGAAGTGATTTAACATGGATTATGGAATATATATACAGCAAATTTACCATCAACAATGATCAGAAGCATGTTTTAACATCTTTAACTGCAATTAGATATAAATATTGCTTAAGAACTGAAACCGGGGAACTTCAGATTAGAAACCATAATAACCTGAGACCTCAGAAATGAGAATACCATATAGGAGAAGCACTTTTGATGGATGTTGACATCAACAATGAAATAGTCTTGTTTTCACAAAGAAACACATAGGTTGGTACACTTTGAAACAATGCTTTTAAGAAACCAAAGGCATTCCTGTCAACTGAAGGCACCTGTAAGGCAATGACTGTCTCTAAAGGTATTTGTCAATATACTTTTGCAGGGTGCACTTGACAAGGACTGATGCTGTTTGGGAACTTGGGATTGTTTAACATACAAACACAATGCTTTAATTTGTTGTTAAACTTCTGCAAGTCTCTTGCTGCAGTTACTAAAATATTAAGGATTACAAGTGACCAGCTTCATGCTAAAAGTATAGGTGCCTTGGTATATAAGAATGACTGGAACACGTGTAAAGAAATTCTGTGAATGACAAGTGATGGCCTGTGATAATGTCATAACATGTTATGTTTTTGTTGTCAGTAACAAGAGAAAGTTGAATGAGGTGAAGAGGTCTTTTGGAGAAGCAAAAACTTTCTAATGTGCAAGTGCAACCAAATTTTGTTGCTTCTTGAAATGTTAGTGAGTTGGCAGCAGTTTTATGAGAATCAAGTGAATATGGTTATCAGTTTTACATATCCAGGTCATGTAAAAAGAATATTAATTAAAACAAACAAACAAATGAAACAAAAATAGGAAAAAAAAGAAGAATTGGGAGAAGGCAACATTCTTTCAAAGGAATTTCAAATTTAGAAGCGTTTAAAAGTGGATGTAATCTGTAAAAATGTAACGAGGAAAAAGGCAACTAAAACTTACATCAAAAGCATTGTTTTTGGCATTGTAATCAGCTTGTTTTAAACGGCTCACCTTGGTCCAACGATGTCCCATTTGCCCAACTGACCCCTGTTGATGAAGTTACAGCAGGCCCCTGCAAAAATGATAAAATGAGATTGCCAGGACTATTTACTTACTTCTGAAAAAGAGGAGCTCTGCTATGAAAAAGTTCTAATGAATCCTACATGTAAGAAGGGAAAGGCAAAAGATTGAATTTTATCGTTCTTGATTTCAAAGCTCAAAGAATCCCGTAATCTCTTAATATATTCTGCACTAAAATTCCCTGGAAAAGATTCCTCTATTGGTTATTCTACCTATCTTTTCTCTCAAAAACATTTGATTTAGAGTCGTCTCTCTTCATAGACATGGTGTCATATCCAAGGCAAATTGAATGTGCCACCTTAAAAGCCTAATGTAAATGGAAGCTGTTAATCCTTCTCATTTCAGTTTCATTCTCCAATGGAGATTTAAGGATAGCAATGGAAGGAAAACAAGATGTTTGCGCGAAATCTTTAGAATTATGATACAAATAAAATAAAAAAATTGCAACAAATTTGATCATCATCGTATGAAGAACAATAAATGACAAAAAAAAAAAATCTACCTTGGGATACTTTGGATTTGATATTTTTGTTGTAATCAAAGCATTTCCAATGAAATCATGTGATTACAGCCCTCCTTGACGAAAACGGAAAAGAGGGGAAAAAACGAAAAGAATTTAGAGGATCGAGAAATAGAAGAACCAATGGATGTAACCGAGAATATAGGATTTGAGATGCTATCATGTTCTATCTCTAACTCTTGAGTCTTTGCCATTTCATGTTCCATTTTTGACAGAATGAGTTTGTTTATTATTAGTTATAAGGAATCCTGTAACTAACTGCTAAATTTGGCATGGAATTACAAAAAAGTCTATTTTTCTTGATCTTATATATCACTTTTCCATATTGATTAAGTTTTTGGTCATATTATCCTGTATTGCAATGAGGGAAACATTTATAGTTGATTGAGGATGACACTTTCATCAAAAGATCATGGGTTCAGAGCATTGATCAAAGCTTGTCAGTCAAAGTGATGACAATTTGGAAATAGTTAATTCCCAGAAAAAAAGGAAAAAGTAGCTTATTATCCCAAGGGATTGAACATTTGAGTCCAAAGAGCAGAAATTTTGTTGCATGCAAATCATGGTGTTTGGATGTTTGATTCAGCCTCTGATGATGTCCTGTTCTTGGATTCAGATTGTCGAATGTCCTCTATCATTCTAACAGTTTCATCCATTTTTGGACGCATTTCTGGTGTTTTTGCCACACATGCTAGCGCAATCTGAAGCATCTGTACCATCTCCTCTTGGTAATTTTGGAATCTCAACAGCTCCACATCGAAGACTTCAGCAGTCCATTCCTCCCTCACAACAGAACGGACCCATCTTGGAAGATCAGCCACATCATCATGTCCTGATGGCTGGAGGGGAGCTTTCGCTGTCAGCATTTCCAGGAGCAGCACACCGAAGCTGTAAACATCAGACTTTTGAGTTACTTTGCGTGTTTCTATCACCTCTGGAGCACGGTACCCAACGATGCGAGACATGGTTACAGGGGCATTCATTAGAGGAACCAATCCAGCATCAGAGACACAACCCTCAAGTTCATCGCTGAGGAGGACATTCGAGGACTTGATGTTGCCATGGATGCATTTACCACCACCCTCGGCATGAATGTGTGCAATTCCTCTAGCAGTTCCGAGGGCGATCTTCATTCTTGAATCCCAGTCCAATGGAGTTCTTCCTGCATTCCTGTTTCCTATCATTGTTGGAAACAGATTAATAAGGAAAGAAAGATTAACATCTGAAATAATGGTGTAAGGAAAATCGATGTTGAAGAAACATGTCTGTAGTGCAGCAGATTATATATATATATTTAACATAACAATCAAAGGTACAAATCCGAGCCTGTTACTGCCAGTGTATCGATACCAATACAACAAACAACATTTCTACGTTGACATTTTGCAGTAGAGTATTTAGACTTTCCAAGTAAATGAGAAGTCCCCTGAAAATACTGGTGTGGGTCAAAGTGATGAGTCCTAAATGTTGAATTTGCATCTAATACTTACAAATGTTAATTACATGTTCAGACATTGCTCCTGTTCCGGATGATGTATTACATTTTTCTTGTGGAACTGGCATGGGTAGCTTGATTCAAGAATTATGGTGGCCAACTAACAATCTATTACTAGAAAATCTTTAGATTTCTTACTAAGTAAAAGTAAACTCAGTCTTTCGATAACAATTTATTACTAGAAAATCTTTAGATTTCTTAAACTCAGACTTTCTATGAAACTAAGTGGAGCATTTCATTTTCTTCTGCAATCTGTGAGGGCTTAAATGTCAACCAGCTCCATTACATACTAAACAACTTGATCATTCTTTTGGAGTCCTGCATCTATTAAAGGTACTTTTGAAAAATAAGTTACAAGCTACTACTAGTAAATGCTTTCCTAGCATGTATTAAGCAATTACTGAAGGGCAAAGCCATCCTGTTTGTTCAGATATGTTGACAAAATTGTGGTATTAAGTTCTTTTTGGAATGATTAATGTCAACAGACCGTAGTTTGGGAAAAATAATCACTTAAATGCTACGCTTTGCACTGTTCAAAGTGCAATTCTCTTTCAGGTTGCATGAATAGAGAAGACAAAAAGGAAAGAAACTACATTCTTATTCTACTTAGCAAAACTAATAGGGCCTTATGACGCTAACAGAGAATGATGTTGCAATGGAGTTGAGATAAGCATACCATGCAAGAGCGAGAACAGGCTACCGGCTGGCATGTAGTTGTAGACCAACAGCTTCTCATCCTTTGAATAGTAATAAGCACGGAGTGGCACAACATTTGGATGTCGTCCGATCCTCTCTAGCACTTCCATTTGCTGCTCAAACTCCCTTTTCCCAACTGCAACTTCCTTCAATCTTTTCACTACCACTTGTGTCCCCTCCTCCAAAGCAGCTTTATATGTCGTTCCACAACTTCCCTTACCAAGAACTTCGGCTGAAGCCTTCAACAAATCCTCAAGATCAAAGTTGTAAGAGCATCCTTCAAAAAAGAACAATTTGTTCTTTTCAGCTTCCTGTACCCCACTTCCAAAATCATTAGGTTTCGCACTCTTTCCACCTCCAGAGATTGTTTTCTTCATCATGCCGCTGCCCCCACCATCTGTCCTCTTCAAACAGCGTATAAAGATCACTACTAGCAGGAGCAGAATTGCTAAGCCCCCAATTACTATTGCAATGATAGAGCCAGCACCTAGTTTGTTTTTCAAAGTAGCATGTTGACTATGAGAAACTGTTGGTGGGCCTAGAAAGTAAGACGGAGAAGAAGGAGAAGGTGAAGAGGAGACTGTGAAGCAACGCTTTAGAGGAGAACCACATAACAACAGATTCCCAATAAATGATGATGAAGGAAACCTTTTGAGGGATTTTGGAATAGAGCCATTCAAGTTATTATAGCTGAAATTTAAAACTTTGAGACTTGGGAGATTGAGATCGGGGATGGCTCCTGATATGTAGTTTTTTTGGAGGTTCAGAATAGTGAGTCGTGTCAAATTCTGAACTGTCGTTGGAATGTTTCCAGTGAATGAGTTGTACGAGAAATCTAGCACTTTCAGCCTGGGGGAAAGAGAGGTTGGGAAGACACTAGAGAAGTTGTTGTGTTGGAGGAATAGGTAGCAGAGGGAAGGAATAGAAGGGATATCAGAAGGAAGATTTCCATTGAGGTTGTTGGATCGAAGGCTCAGGATCATGAGAGCATTAAGCTTTCCTATGGTATTGACCGGAATGGGACCAGAAAGTCCAATACCTGGAAGACGAATGGCAATCACACCGGTTCCATTTAAATTACAGGCTACCCCAACCCAGGACGTGCAAACTGGGGTAGTTTTCTTCCAGTTCAGTTTTCGGGCATGTGGGACAGCGGCAGCAAAGGCAAGGAGGGCTTCCCTGTCAGAATTCAGGTCCGCTACAACCTGGGGAAATTTATGCAGGAAAAGCAAGGTAAGCAAAGCAAGGAAGGGCTGGAACTTCATGGACATTTGTTCAGTACGAAGATTCGGCAATTATGCCCGTCTGACTTGAGTAGTTTCTGCTGCTTTCCTGGTTCAGCTGTAGAAAACGATGCAGCATAGTGAACTGAACATGTATAAATAATGCAGTCCTGTCAACTTAAAGGTGCTTAAAGCAAATTATGCAGTCATTGACAGTGTTAGCATAAATAGTAGTTTATGCATAATTTGAGGTTTGAATTTTCTATAAAAAATGTCATAAAAGATGGGCTTTTTTTGCGTTAGTACCGCTAAGCTCTAAGAAGGAAATTGAGTTGGCCAAATTTAAAAACTTTACATGCATTTACGAGTTTGAAAGACAAAAACAAAAGGGGGGTTTTCATAATCAAAAGCAAATTGGTAGGAAAAGAATCCAAGGAAAAAAAGAAAAAGCATCAACATAAAGAAAAAGAAAAAGTTGCAATATTCTTTGCTCGGTAAAGAGAAGGCCTTGTTACATGAAAAGTAATCTCTTTAGCACTACGGCAATATAGGTGTCACCAACTCTTGCAATATCTCTGATTAGTTAGTATGCAATTAGCTTCCTTGACTATTGGTAGTAGAATAAGGGCTAAGGAGCAAATTTCTGGTGGGGAGCACAACTCAATTAAAAATGGGACAAGTAAGCTCAATGGGAAAGAACACTAACTTATTGGAAGGTACAGAAAATTGTTGGATAATAATTAACACTACTTTAGCTGCTAATAACTTTTCTCCTGCGTGGAAAACAAAAACAACAATTCAGGACATTTTTCAGTGCTATGATCCTTTCCTTTGACTCTATCTTTCCAAGTTCGTAACAGTGTTTACAACAAAGATTGCATACTTCCATTAAGTAAATTTTGGCCTGATATGAAAAAGAATTATATATCTCTAATCACCGCAATTTACCTGACCAATTATCACCATTTTGGAGTAGTAAGCCCGAGATCTGTTACCTCATTTCCCTATTGAATGGGAAATCATTTTTTTCCTGAGAAGCATCATGCTCTCTCTAATGTGTAGAAAATTGAGAGTTTGCCTCAGAATTTGTCATACATTAAAGTACTAATGTTAATATCCAAATTAATGCGGCAGAATTAGCTGCTGGCAGCACCAAATCCAAGTTAGATGCGGTGTCTATTACTAGCTTTTGAGATGATAGCCAGGTTAGTAGAACTAATTTGTAATGCTGGAGAGCAAATTCATTAAAACTTCAACAAAAAGAGGTTTTGCCTAGTAAAAATAGGGATCAAATAGAACCCTGCTTAACTAGTTTTTATCCCTTGACTTCCTTTGTTTTTTTTCCTTTTGGTGGTGCTGTAGGCAGAATCCAGAAAAGGGGTGAAGGTTTTCAAGGCCATTACACTGGGCCCCTAGTCCCAAAAAGTTGTGGTTTCCTTCTCGCTCCATCTTTTACACGTACAAAAGCTAAAGTGAATGTTTTTATTTTGATGGATCTAAAGAGAACCAATCATGCAGACTTAACCATGTCATTTAAATTTGAATTATAAATGTTTGGGGTACTCCATTTCAATGTCTGTAAACCATTCTCCATAATGGTCCTTCCAAGTACACTATTATGAATTTGAATCATCTGCAAAAAAGATGTGATGAATTGAAAACATGAAGAATTTATTATAAGGTCTTAGACCTTAACTTGATAATCAACAACAATGCTAATAATTATCTTTAGCATGAAGGAGACAATACTTGAACTCACGTGTCTTTAAATGTAAATTGTAAGAAATAGCTTTGGCCTTACAAAGAGCATTGTAAGTTTTGTATAAGCACAGGGCAGTGCAGAGCTTGGTAGATTGGTTGTGGTGGTAGTTGGATGTAAACAACAGTTCTTTCTGGTTAGGAGTCATTTTCCAAATTCATTACCTACGTCTGAGTAATAAACGGGGCATGACCAGCATCCAGGCAGGGGATTAAAGAACTATTCAAATTTAAGACTGACTGAACCCTAAAATGGGGTAAATTGGCAGAGGGTAGTTGACCGCTAGCACCCGTTTAATAATTACTTTAGTATCTGACAGTAACATCAAAAACATCATCTTAAGCTGTGCTGGTAGTGACTGAATCTGCGAGAATTTATGATTCATTGCTTTAGTTTGTGTATTAGGAAAAGATGCACCGCTAGTTCAATACCTGCATTAGGAAAACATAACAAGGTTATTTCATCCAGCGTAGTAAATAGTAATACATGCATAAACTAGCATTGACAGCCAATCGTTTCTTAGAGCGAGATCAGATCACCAATAATGACAATGCACTTAACACTGGCACATATCCAATAAATGTGTATGAAATAATAATTGACGCCCTCAGGCCTCTCTCCTCTCATCAGAAAATGACAAGATTATGCTGGCTTCTGGATTTCATAAGCAGCTTGTATTGCAGCAATAGCTAGAGGGATGGATGGTGATTGAAATTGGCCGCACATAAAGTCTAATGCCTCGGTGGACGTCTATCTTTAAAAAGTTGCCAACATTGGAAAGATTGCAGAATTAGATTGGTCTGTGCCAAAAATAACATGTTTTCTCCGTGGCAATGATAATAAAACCTGAGATCTCGTCTCTTTTACTTGCCCTCTTTCTGAGGGCTGGAGTAAGTTTTTTGCAAAAATCACGAGTTCAGAGAACAACAGGAGACTGGGACTTTGAACCCATTGGGCCAAACACTCCCTGAGGCCTGAGGGGCAAAAATTTTGCAGTCCCAGTGCTGAAACTCGCTTGGAAGGAAAGAAGCAATAGGGAGGATGGTATCACTCCAGCTAAAACTAATAGTTCCTTGCATCTGCAATAGCCTCAAAACAAACAAATTTTCATAGTTGCCTGTCCAAGGAGTCACTGAAGGAAAAGGCATGATAACAGGGCATCGTAGATGACTGAAAGAATGTTCTCAACATGGCAAAAACCGTATGTCATGTTATGCACGGTACTTCAATTGTTGTAATATTTATTCTTTCAACAGGGCCATTTGACTGCAAGACCATTAAAATATTTGGAGACAAAACGGCCGCAAGCTTATACTGCTTATCAACTCAATTTATCTGGCTTTGTAAAAAGTATCAAACAAACTTTCAGAAACTTCAGTAAACAAAAGAAAGGAGGATGAACAAAATCTGGAAAACAATCATTGATTGCCACTTTTTTCAAGCTTTTCAATTTCTTCATGGTGCTTTCTTTCAGCCTCTTGAAGTTCTCGCTCAGCATCCTCTTCTTCCTCAATTTGGTCAAGGTCATCAAATTCCTTGGTTGCAGCCATTGCTTTCACTACAGGATCTCTCAGCTCAGAGATTAATCCACCACCAACCTTGTACTCTTCTTCATCACCAATCAGGAATAGCCGCTGATCAGGTCCTGATACCATGGGAATGTCTACTGCTAATAGTTTCATATTATACTGCAAATGAAAATAAGAATCGCTCAGGTATATAAGAATATACCATCAATACTTCTACAATAATAAATAAATACCATCAATCTTTTTTTCCTGGTATTTGGCGGGGTGGGGTGGTGTTTAAGGCTACTTGCCACAAGAGAAAGAAGGGGAGCCAGGGAACTATAACAGAAACCTTTTATATGTTTCCAAGAAATGGTATGTGGAACGGAGTCCATTAGACATCAAATATTTTATTTACTAAAAAGAATGGCAGAGAGAAACCCCTTCATCAACTCCCTCTCTATCATTCATAAGAAGAAAAGAGAAGAGATTCCCCATAATTATCTACAGAAACATCTGGACTTAAATATTTGGGTGACATACAGAGAAATGTTCTCAATTAGTAGATTTAGGACTTTGAATTCTATTTCCAGGGGGTTCTTTTCTCATCCAAAAAATAAGATCCCAGATATTTCATACAAATAACTTATTAATGAAATATTTGAGAATGAGGCATATGAAAAAATAGCTTGGTGCTTTCAGTTTTGAGTTCTAACGTTAACATAGAGTAAAATATACTGGATTTAGTGCACATTCAATTTGAGCTCTCAAAACTGCAAAATTGACTAGAAGATGAAGAAACAGAATAATAAAAGCCCAATCATGGCCAATGGATAATGAATAGAAGTATATATTTTTAGTTTATAAGTCAGTGTGGCCTTCACGGAAAACTCACAAGGTCACACACTCAAAATGTGGTACTAACTCAAAAATTGAAGTTTTGTCTCATTGTTGGATAACACAAGAAGATGTTTTCTCTATTATATGTTGAGTTAATAGAAAAAGGTTATTACACTATAATCAGTTAATATCAAACAACTTTCGAAATATACTCTTTAGCACTCTGTGGTCATAGAGAAAAGGCTTAACAGTTTATTTTTAATAAAATCACCAAATAACACGAATAAGTATACGAGTTAGATAAAATCTTAACCATGACTTGAATAATATTTTCACATTTCTTCAAGGTAAAAGTAAGGATAGTGTTTTCATTTTCAAAAATATGTAACAATGCTGCAAACTACATAGTTTTACACATCATCTCTCAGTCTAAAGGGAAAGGGAGAGTAGTTTCTCCCCGCACCACAAGGGTTAATGTGTAGTTTGCCCAATAAATTATAAAGATTAGCAAGTATAGAAACAAACCTCGCCCTTGTTCTTTTTGACTTCAACACTCACTAAACCCTTTCTCTCAGAACCTTGGATGGGGAAGATAAGAAAACACCGCTTGCTCCTAAGCTTTGGCTTGAAGTTTTTCAGTGTAAGTCCACCTCCAGACATCACATAAGCTCTTAAATCTGTTCCAGTAAGGGGTGCACCCATAACCTCAAGAATCCCAGCAGCCGTATTAAGCCTCCTCATGGCCATTCTATAAACTTTGTCAGGATTTATTGTAAATCTTGAGCGAATATATAAGCCCTAAAGATAATGAAACGAGCATGAAGCAGAAAGACGTAAGATGGCATTGTTCTCCAATAAAATGCCAGAATCATCAATCCGTACAAACAGCAAAATAATTATAAATTATGGGCAGTTCAAAGAAGCAATGTTCATGTGGAGCATATAAATGCATTAGTCTACAAAGAGAACTGAAAGTTTTTTCTTCTTTTTAGGTTTTTTTTTTTTTTTTTTCTTTTTCTAAGGACCAAAAGTATTCAATAAGATGGCAGCGAACTAATTAAGACCAGCTCAATGGCTAAATTTCATGATTAAGTAAAGATTCATGCTATTATTGCTACTTTGCAATACAACGGAATAACAACTCCAAATCCAGAGTATCTCATCAGAAGTTGTAAAACTCTTCTTTGAATAAATAAAAGTAAACCATTTATCCAAACTTATAAAATTACTGTTTGCATATATAAAGTTTATATGCATTTAGTCTTGCATGTATAAACAACTCAATTCACAACATTTCATAAGTCCATGCAGAAACATCCAATTGCGGTGTCAATGATTCAATTTCAACCTCAATCAATCTGAACAGAAAAGCTAATGGTATCAGTTCTTGTATGAGTAACCAATTAAAAGCCAAAGCAGACAAAGCGAAAGATAACAACTTACAGTGAAAGCAACAATTGCAGTGGAAAGAGCAAGAAAGCCATATTTTGCCATTCCTTCAGAGAGGCCAACAAAAGTGTTAGCAACAGCGAACATAATCCTCCAGAGTAAAGCACAAAGGAAAACTGCTCCAGCCCCAAGCAGAAACAAGTAATTCCTCTTGAAAAAGGCATCGAATTGCAAACCAATAGCCTCGCGATACCTCGACAAAGTGGAAGTTAAGGCATTAGATGGGTTGCGGAAAAAGTTTTTGGTGACATTGAAATTGAATTTTTGACCAGGATTAGAGGTTTTAGAGGAAAAGAACCTAAACCCAGAAGGGGAAAAGAGGTTGGGTTTAGCAATGTAAAGGTTTCTCAAATAGGTAGTCAGAGGCTGGCGGTGGGTTGAGCGAAACAGAAACTGGGAAAGACCCGCATTTGAGGAAGTGGGATTTGAAGGGAGTTGGTGGAAAACATTGGAAGAGGAAGAAGAAGAAGAAGGGATGCCAAAGGCGTTGACTTGATGACGATTGAAATGAAGTTTGAGGAAAGCAGCGACAAGTCTTGAAGAAGAAGAAGAAGAAGAGGGCTTCCACATTTTCAGGTTCAGAATTTTAGATTCACAGGACACACAAACTCTCGACAATCAAAAAGAAAGCTTACTTCACATATTCAATTATCAAAAACTGAAACGTATAGAAGGAAACTGGGGAAGAAGAATCATCACTCTCTGTTTTTTCATTTTTGTTTATTCACCTGCCCTAATTTGGTTTGAGTGCAGCTATTTTCACTCCCAAAAAAAAAAAAAATTCTAATGAAATTACTTAAATATTTATTAATTAATTAATTTTTTATCTTTTATATCCCAGTTATAAAAAATTTATTTTCCAAAATTTTCTTAAAATGAATTTTTAAAAAGCATGTTAATTATTCAAAATATATTTTTGAATAGTATTACAATTATTCGAAAATATATTTTCGAAAATAATTTTTTATTTTAATTTTTTTTATGATTTTTTAATTAATGTTTGACATGAAAATATCTAATATCATTTATTGCGATCTCCAAACATATTTATAATGATCTCTTTGACACATGGTTTGTTTAAATCTGACAATAGAATTCTCTAATCATTTGGTTGTATTATCATTCAATAATATTTGTAATATTTTTCCACTACTAACAAATATTTATCTAAAATAAATCGTTAATTATAAAAAAACATCGTGTAAATGGATACTGCATCATATGTGATAAGACAATCACACTACATCACTTATGATGTAGCAATCAACTTGTGCAAGCATTTTTTCACACTTAACATTTTTTTTTAGATGCCAATATGTAAGAATTATAAAAATATTATAAATGTTATTGAACAGATAGTATCTAATGACTAAAAGATCAAAAGTTTTCATGGGCTGATTAACCAATTTGTTGATAGCATAATGAGGTCAATTTTTATGTATCGAAAAGTTATTTGAATTTTTTGGTGTCTAAAAGTTATTATGTATAAAAAAATTATTTTAAAAAGTTTTTTAAGAATTTTAAATTTGAATATCCAAAAATCATTGAAAATTTTTGAAAATACAGTTCCAAAAATTTTTAAAGATTTTTGAAACTAGATGTCTAGATGCTTTTAAGGA
The DNA here is from genome assembly GCF_047325235.1 of Durio zibethinus. Classification (NCBI taxonomy): domain Eukaryota; kingdom Viridiplantae; phylum Streptophyta; class Magnoliopsida; order Malvales; family Malvaceae; genus Durio; species Durio zibethinus. Next base: position 24,778,483 of record NC_143180.1, read on the forward strand.
ATTTCAAAAATAAATTTTTGGTATTGAAGAAATTTCAAGATGTCTATTTCCTTGAAACCTTCAACAATTTTTGAGAATTCATTTTTAAAATACTCAAATCATATTTTAAATTGTATTTTTAAACTTAAATCTTAAATCTTTTGAAATTAAACATAAAATCACACGAAAAAAAAAATTATCTTTGATTTTAAACTATTTAACAATAAATGAGTGATTGGAACTTGATTTGAGATTTAATCCCTAAAGGGTTTAAGGTTTTTGGTTGAAAAAGAGTGGGTGTAAAGAGGTGGGTGTTTGAATTTTTTATTAAATTTATGTTTTGATTTGGGGTGTGAAGAAAAAAACTATAGATGTTAATGATAGTTGAATTTTAAGAGAAAAAGTCGAAGTGGAAATAGCATCACTCATAGCTTTCGTTCTCCATGGACAAGTTAACCGTGGTCGGTTTTTCTTTTTTTTTTTTAGTAATTTTTCTTTTTAAGCGAGCTGAGAAGCTGATTAAAGAATTTTAGTCTTCGACACATAAATAAAGTGGCTTGAATTTGGCATTTTAACATTTTAACTCCCCAATCCCCGTACCAAAAGAAAATGTTCTTGATGTCAACAACAAATTCTGTATCAAATTTTAGTCAGACTTCTGACAAGCAAAAGAATCCAAGAGATTCATTTCAACTCAAGACAAATTGGCTTCGAAGGGCTTGCAGGCTGCAGTCCAGATCAATGAAAAATCAAAAAATTTCTACGTTTTCAGCTAATCGTTAAGCTTGCCTAGTCAATTGAACAATTGGTAAAGGGCACATTGCATTAGTTTGAAACACAATAAATGAGATGAAAGACTATAAACATTAGGCTTCTCAAGGAAACAAAGTGGAAATGATAATAAACTGCAATTCAATAACAAACTTAGTACCATGGTGCGAGTAACAATTCACAAACCAAATATTCTGGTCCTCAACAACATCTGTTCAACTGAGGAAAGACACACAGAATAAAACATACTATAATAATAAACTAAAAATGAGTTCAACAGAAGCTTTCGGAGAGCACGTCAAGATTTTATAGGTAGACAAGAGTCTATGTTGATGCAGGTAGAAAAGCTCTTCCAGGTTGACGATTAGCCAAAGGTCCATGACATCCAAGAAGCTGCACATTTTTATAAATCACAAGTTCAACTTTAGAAAGCCAATAACCATGAAGGGACAAATCCACAAGTAAGTTTGATCATAAGCAAATAGCATTTCAAAGTTTAGTACACACAACAGTAACCAAGGAGGGTTTAAGAAAAAAGGGAAATTATTCAGCTCCATGAAGGCAAGGAAGATATCACTAAAACATGTGCATAATTCAGTCTAAGTTGCATAATGAATTAAATACACAGATATAAGAGAATAAACCAGTGGTAGAAACACTGTTTGAAAGGGATAATATTCTACCACACTAGAGTATTGCTACCTTTGCATTTACACCATCAGGAACAATCCTGTTCTCAGACTTCCACTTCAGATAATCAGCACGGCCGTACTTGGTAAATCCCCTGACAATGAGAATTATAGCAAAATCACAAATGATCTTAAACCATATTTCAAGAAAATAGGTGACTTGATGTTATGCATATGTTACATATTAAAAAAGAAAAAAAAGAAAGAAAAACTTAGTGCAAACATCAGACCTTCTGTTACCTAATACAAATTTATGCTCTTACAAAGTTTTCAAAGGATTTCTAATAAAAGAGATTAATGATTTCTATTATCTAGCATAAATTGGGGAGTTTCAATTCAATGTCTAAGAAACAAGAAACAAAAATGCATACCACTTCCTGCTAACAATAATCTTTTGACGACCAGGAAACTTAAACTTTGCGCGGCGAAGGGCCTCCTGTGCATGATGGCTGTTGCTGTCCTTGCAACGAACAGAAAGCAGGACCTGACCAATGTCGACTCTTGCACATGTTCCTTGAGGTTTCCCAAAAGCACCCCTCATTCCAGTCTGAAGCCTATCAGCACCAGCACAGGAAAGCATCTTGTTGATCCGCAGAACATGGAAGGGATGAACCCTCACTCTCAAATGGAAAGCATCCTTCCCAGCAAATTTAGCCATGTACTTGTTGCAGGCAATTCGAGCAGCCTCCAATGCCTCACTTGAGACATTCTCCTTTTCCCAACTGACAAGATGGACACAGAAAGGAAACTCATCGACACCCTTCTTCTTCATCCCAACATCATAAATTCTGATCTTAGGATCAGGGACACCACGGCAGAATCGAGATTTTGGGTACGGCTTGTTCTTGATTTGGCGATAACACCTTGCAGGTCCTATAAGGAAGAAGTTTAGAAGAGCAGCACGTGCATGACACTCAAAGTTAACATAACACAACAATAGCTTCTTAGAGAATGCATGACAGAACCATGAAATAAAACAAATAAGTTTGAAAGAGAAGTTTATAGAAACCATGACATTAGTTAAGGTATACAAGAAGAGAAAATATAATTGAATTTTGAATAAGCTGTATGTTAGAAATGACAGATAAATAATTACAAATAGCAACCCAGAAATGGACATGGTGATTGTTGTAACAATGTAAATAATACGCAACGGTAAGTGAAAATTGAATTTTGACTTATTTCCTGGGTAAAACATATCAAAAAAAAAATTTCTTTTTGGTTAAGATCGAGCGTGTCGTAAATACTAATTAGGCAAAAAAAAAAAAAAAGGATGAAACGAAAATGAAAGGAAAACATCTATATTCAACGATGGACGAGATTGTTATTATTAACACTAACGTAAGTAAGAATGATTATAGCAGTAAAGATTTCAAACAAGAATTATAACAGAGAGCAAAGGAAAGATAGAAAGAGAGAGTGAACTCACTTCTGCCCATGTCTTCGATACTCGACCAGATGAGACTTGAGAATTGAAACAAACGTCCAAACCCTAGCACAGCCCCTTTTATTGATTTCAAGTTCAACAACTCACGGGCTGAAGCCTCTATCGTTAATTCTACTTCGGCCCACCCCAATTCATTCAAGTCAAGCCCAAACTATCATCCTTTTCCGAGCTTCTGCCGAATGTTTCTTTTTTTTTTTGTTTTTGTTTTTTTTCCTTTCGATTTAAGAGCATAAAAAGCCTTTTAAATAAAAATAAATAAATCAATATATATCTAATTGTTTTATTACAATTAACTATTCTTTCAAATATTTATTTTCATTCTATTTAACTCTTAAACATTTATTTTCACTCAATTAAACCATCAACTAAATGAAAATAAATATTATAGATTAATTAATTTTCATCTAATAAAAACTCAATTAATAAAAATAAATATTTTAAAATTTAATTAATTGTAATAAAACAATAAGAGTTTGATTATTTTATTTTATTTTAAAGGCTTTTTCTATACTTTTGCTTTTCTTTTTGTTGGTTCACAGATTTTGTTTATTTCCCTCAAATCTCCTTTATGCTGTTCCATTGCGGAAAGATAAATTTGAATTTAATTTTTTTTATATGAATAAAAGAAGAAAAGGGGCACTACAAACCTGCATACTGATCCTCCCGAGTCAACGCGAGTTCATGCATGTATCTTTCAACTTCCAAGTTTAAGATAATAAAACATAACACAAGTATTGGTACTTATTATTATTTACTATTTATCAAAGATGAGAATTCATTATCATCTTCATACATGCCCCTTTCTTATTCTCTGCATTCTTCCATGTTTATGATGCAGCTGGATGATTACATCCTTCCTCACATAACAACAATTGTTACCCCCAGACCAGAGTTTTGGCAGCCTACTCACAAATTCAGTACCTGACATAGAAAGGAAACATAAAGGCTTTCAGAGAATCATAATTACTACTGAAATTTTTAAATGGTTTTTTATGCTTCTTTTGCTCACCACTTGCAGAGATTTTTTTCATCTTGCTGTTTTCCTTGTTTCTGGATGACGGTATAAAACACTACCATACCATCTTCATCAAACGTAAGCCCACAAACAACAGCTTATAACTTCTAACACCACATTTCTTGCCATGTTACAGGAATTCAACCTGCCAAAAAAAATTGCTTGTTATGAAAGGTTCCTAATGTTTTCTTGATCAAGTTAGTAACGCACTGGTTATATGAACCATTCAGACAGGAGGAATATTATATTATACAGAAAGAGCTATCAGCTGTACCTCTTTGTAGTTAGGAATATATTCTGATGGTATGCACAACTACAGAGAATAGAAGCAGCTCCGTGCTCTGAGATGTGAAATGACTTATTCACCAACAATAGCTCAGCCCACAGAAGCAGCCAAATCAGGAAGGTCATCAGAGCTAGATGAGTCTACCAATAGTTTATCCTTTAAGAACAAATGCTGAGCATGGCCTGTGTTTACACCAGATGCAAGCCCCTTGGAGAATTGTGCATACATTGCCTGATCAGGAATCAAACCTGAATTCCACATTTCAATTAATTGATTTAGGGTTGAAGGATATGGATGTGAATTGAATAGTAGTTTAGTTACAGTGTTCATTGTATGATGGTCCAACTCAACTCCTGCCTCACTGATTTCTTGCATCAACTGTTTGACCATTTTGATATCTCTTTCCTTGCAGAAACCAGAGATAATCAAATTATATGTCCATGAATTAGGTAAAACACCATCTTCCTTCATCTGGCTGTACGAAGTAAAAGCTTCTCTGATCCTTCCACTCTTGAGAAGTCCATAGATGGCAACATTGTATGATATAACATCTAGAGGGTATTTCTCTACAAGTGCCCTCCTAAACAATTTGATGGCTCTGTGATATTTACCAACTCTTATAAGCCTATCTATGATAATAGTATGGACATGTGCATCAACACCAGGGCAATACATTATTATTCCTTTATATACATTAACAGCTTCATCAATTCTTCTTGCTCCACACAGTCCACCAAGTAATCCAACAAAGCTATATTTATCAGGTGTAAAACCTCTGTCAAGCATGTAATCATATAACTCTACAGCATGCAATGGATAGCCAGCCTTGCAAAAGTAGTTTAGTAGTGAATTACAAACTACTAGGTCCACTTCTATTGCAACTCCACTAGCTATCTTAGGTAAAAGAGAAAACCTTCGAGACAAGCATATGTTGGATAACAAAGAGCAAAATGTATAAGAATCAGGTATCAATTTCCTCTCCGACAAACTTACAAAAATACCAAATGCATCATCATACTTCCCAATCTTAGATAAACAGTCTATTAACACATTACAGAGAACCAAGTCAGGAGCATATCCATCAGATTCCATTCTATTTAGAATGCTAGAAGCAGTACTAACCATTTGGGAATCCAAGAATCCCTTGATCAAACTAGTGTAAATCACTACATTAGGAGAGCATCCAGTCATAAGCATCTTTTTAAACAAACAATTTGCCATACCAGGTTGATGCAATCGACAAAACCCATCTATCAATATACTCCAAACATTTACTGATACAGAAATTCCCAGAGTAATCATCAAACACAATACTTGATATGCCTCTGCTAGCCTACCCATTTTACAGAAACAATTCAAAATCATCTCCAACGTCTTAACATTAGGATAATGACCCTCCCGGAACATTCTTCTGCTAACATCCTTCATATTAGACAAATCACTCAACTTGCACAAATTACACAAAGCAATATTAAAAGTCAAGAAATTCGGGAACTGGGTTTCTTTCAAAAATTTGATAGCTGCATCAACGTGCCCCATTTTAAACAATACATCCATGATTACATTACGAGCAAATGTATTCGGAGTAAAACCAAAAGTAGTCATTTCTTCAAAAGTCTCAAAAACCATTCCATATAATCCACCACGCCAATAAATCCTCAATAAAAGCAAGAAAGTTTGTGGCTTTATCACACAACCAACATTTTCCAATTCCCCAACAATTCTTCTCACAGTTACATACTTTTTAGTTAACTGAGCGAGAACATTAACCATACAGTCAAATGCTAGGACATCATGAAAATAATTGGGTTGCTTAGCACACCATAAGAAAAAGCTCAAAGCAATCAAATTAGAAGGGCAGTTCAGTAGAGTCGAGTGAACAATCTGAGGAGTAATAGTAAGTCTCCGCTTCTCCCAAGACAAATTTTGACTTTCGTCGGCTGCACTTACCTCTGGTGATGAAAAACAGTGAACTGACATGCAAGGCAATGCTTTGAGGATCAGGGTTCTTGGTGTTGAATGGAGGAAGCCCCTATTGTATCTCCATATCATATTTATAAGCTAAAAGTTTTGAAATAGGAAAATCAAAATAAAAAAAGAAAAAAGAAAACGGAGATGGAGATGGAGAGGGCTGTGGAATTTTCCAGTAACATAGGGAGGAAAATATAATATTTTTAAATGGAAAAGGTGATAATGATATAGTGAAGCTTGAAGCTCCTGACACAGGAAGGGTTTTAGACATTACTGCAACTGCGAAACCCTGGAGAGAAGAAATTTGAAAAGAGGACTCCGGCCCTCTCCTCCATTGTTTAGCAAAAGATGGCCCAAAATGGTTTAGTGGATGCAGACTACTTCAAGAGCCAAGGCCGGCTCGGGCTGGATTCCATTGGTAACTTTGAATGTCAAACCCGAGTTTGATGGCTGTTTGACCTATGAACAAATCTACTAAACTTAAATATGTTAGTTTTATTCACTTTCGGAAATATCATTATATTTTGCGTCAATATTAAATTTTTTCTTTGTATTTTAAAATTTTAAATTTAATAGAATTTTTTAACAAAAATAATAAAGTTGAATTATTTCATACATAAAATATTGCATAATGCATTTGCAAAATTTACCATTGTACTTAAAATTTTGTTGGTTTGATCAAAAGATAAAAAAAATAACATATTTTGTTAATGCTAGCAACAAATTTTCATTAATAATTTTATTTTATGTTAAAAAATCGAGAATATTAAGCCTCTATCCAAAAAAAAAAAGTCTTTGCATTAAAAATAATAATAATTCAAATTAAATCGGATTTAATTTAATTTTTAAGATAATATATAATATTATGAACATTTATAATCTTATTCAAATTCCAACCTATTTTCTTTTAAAAGATCAATCCGATCCAAACTAATCCAAACCAAATTTTAATGATTCTATTTATCAATTTTTATATTTTTAATTTTATATATTATTTTAATAAAAATTTTAATATATTTAAATAAATTGATATATAAAATAATTATTTGTATTTTATAAAAATTTAAAAACTATATAAAAACTAATTCGATTCAATTTTTTTTATTTCAAAATTCAATTCAAACTTAATATATATTTAATATTTAAATCAAATAAAAAAATTAATTTAAATCAAATTGAATACTATTCTTTCGAATCAATATTTTCGATTTTATCAATTTTTTTTCTCACCCATTTACATAAGAAATACAAAATTCTATATTTTTCACAAACATATATATATATATATATATATATATTTACCCTAATGTCAGTTGTTAGATAGTTTGGCTGGAGTCTAAGTGAGAGTCATCACATCACTCTGATCATTTGCATGCACAACATTGCAGAGGCAATCCACAAATTTCTTCTAACGAAAATGATTAAATGAAAGACAATGTTCCAAATTCATTATTACATATCCATAACACACCAACTCAAGACTAAGTCAATACCAACCAAAAAAACATGGCTCATCATTGCACGCAACCTTAATAAAGTTGCATCAACTTATAAAAAGCTCTGAGTTCTTCCGACAAAATGGAGACTTCCCGCTGACTTGGCTTCAATACCTGTGTTCCAGCTTCTCCTTTTCTTTGTAGTTTTGAACATAACTGCGCCCAGTTACATAAAATTAGTAGTACGTAAAAAACAAAGGAGATAATGTAAGCATTTAAGTCAACGTGCTTAATAAAATATGAACTCTATGCATGTATACTTTTGTGTTTGTTTGAGCAGGCTCCAATGGAGCTCAATATTCATCATAAAATACTCTCAAAGTCGTGCAGCTAACACTAATCAAATGATGTTGAAACTGTTTCCATGCATGGGCAAGAGCATTGCATTCCATTCTACTCAAGAAGACACAGGAGAAAAGGGGAGAGGTCCCAACAAACTATAACAAGATCTCATCCCATGTCTGCAGAATTCTTCACTAACTAGAAACTTATTGTTCCACTCTGAAAACAATGGCTCAACACCATATATATCCTTATTTCTTTCTTCTTTCCTATGTTTCAAGGGATCAACGACTCAAAATAGACAATCATTTACTACGAATAGTAGCAAGGACTTAGCTACAATTACGCTTTAGTTGCACCCAAATAACAATATATCTATGGTCCCATGTACTGCTTTTCCCTTTTTCTGCTAGTTCCTTCGGGAAGAAGACCTACAGCTAAAGAATGTAAAAGTAGTTAATGGAGGGAAGCTAGGTGTATAAAAAAGCATGTTTCTAAGTTTCAATACTATGTGTAAATTTCATCAGCTTAGGCAGAAACTGAACTCCTTTCCTGTATAAAGTCCAAATCAAACGTTTGAAAGCAAACCGAGCAACAAAACACTAAAATCAAAAGTATCTAGCCGGTCAGGATCCATGGGCATGCATGAGGTTGGGATTTTGGGCTTCATTTATTTGGGATTTAACATTGTACTGATTTAGGTGCTATTTGAGCTATAATATTTAAATAAATCAAGGATTTAGTGTTTGAAACAAATGAAATAGCGGAGGAATTAATTAGATAACATAAAAGATAGCATAAGCATAAGCATCTATCGAGATTAGATAGATCTAAAATATGAAGAGAAATCGGAAAAGAAACAGCGGATGTGATGAAACCCTACGTCAAAATTAAAGAGGTAAATTGAAAATTCGAAGAAACCCTAAGCTAAAAAATTAAGAGAAATTGGGGGGGGGGGGAGAATGTACTAGCAGTATTTATAGAGAAGAGGAACAAAAAAAAAAAAAAAAAAGGGAAAAGGAAAGGGGAGAGGGGCGCACGCGTAGGTTCCGACAAGAGGGGTGAGGAGGAGAGTAGCACTAATCCAATTCTCAGAGACCTTGTGGCTGATCTTGTCAGGCAGATCCTTCCATAGCCCACTCATTATCTTCTGCTGGAACGGCGACAAAGCGTACACCACCGCCTTCATCCTCACCGGCTGTTTCCCCATTCCCTCGTTTCTTTTCTTTCTTTCTTTCAATGACTAAGACGATGATCTAATTTGGATGCCCAAACAAATTCAATTCTCAAAGGAAACTCTAGGGAAGAGCCGTGCTAGCACTTGGACTTGGACTTGACTTGGGTTATTAACCAAACAAAGCCTCGGCTTTGGCCTGGTGTCTTTGGGCTCGAACGTCATCCTCGTCTATCAATGAACAACAAAACGCACATCTATGCTCCTCCGATCTTGTTAGAAAAAAATTGTATAAAACAATTACTTCATCTTAATATATATATATATCTATATAAATCATGCTACATAAAAAAATAAATAATTAAAAAATAATTAAATGATAAATGATTTTTTTTATAATCACATATGATAAATAAATGATAAATATTTATTTTAATAAATTTCAATTATAATTTAATTATTAAATTTCAATCATAAATTTAATTAAAAAGTTCATTTGTTACTTTTACAATAAAGTAGTCAAAATTTTTACTTTTTTTTACTAGCATAGAGAATCCTTTGTAGGTCAAAATTATTAAAATTTGGGATAAATTACATAATTAATCATTTAACTATTGCAATCATCTTAAAATCTTCACTAAATTATTAAAAGTTTTAATATAGTCACTAACATTTGAACAAGCATTTTTTTGGATCACTATACCATTAAAATCGTAACATTTTATTTGATGTGGCTTAACTCATCATAAACGGTTTTTTTACATGGCAAATAAAAAACCAAGTGGTATGGCCAAATTAGAAAATAATACACCTAAGATCTAAGGATTTTACTTCATAGAAAACAAATTTAGATTTGAGGTTTTAAAAAGTGGGTTTTCGCTTAACAGCAACAATAAAAATTAGGGTTGGGGGATTTTGCGTTTTAGAAAGAAAATTTAGGATTTTGCAATTTAGGGCATGATTGGCCATTACAATTTCGAGTTTAGAATTATCAGAGGTTATGTTGTCATGATTTAAAGAAAATTTAGGGTTTAGGTTATTTTGATTCAAGGTTTACAATTTCAATTAATGTAGGATCAAATTAAGTAATTGTGTTAAGGTTTACTTTGGGTTTAAGCAAGTAATGGACAGAAAGAGGTGTCGAGTGGTAAAAGGACTATATACTTTTTTATGGTATGAATATAACTTATTTAAGTTTTTCCTTTTCTACCCATACATGAATTCACTTTTGTTTCTGCCTATACATGAATGAACTGGTTTTATTTTGTTTTTTATTATTGTTGTGGACACTTTTTTTTTGCCAAGTCATTGGTTCTTGTGCATTGTATTATGCTGAGTGTGCTATGTGGTTATTGTTTACTTGTCATGTATGTGGAGCCGTGTTTGGGTTTGAATATTTTTTGAAGCTTATGAAGGCTATTATTGTATTATATCTATATAACTTTATAATATATTTTATTGAAGATTAAAATGTTTAAGCTATTAAGGTTTATGTCTAAATCAGAATAACTCTTTAATAACAATTTTGAAATTTTATAATTTTTCAGAGCCTAACTCAGACTATTTCTCAATTATTATTCATTATGGTGGTCAATTTCTATATATTTTTAATATGATTTATATTGGTAAAAAGGTTGATTACTTTGATTTATGCCATGCAAATATTATGTCAATGTTGAAATGAATAATATGATTTAGGAGTTAGGTTATACAGGTAATATAAGATGTTATTGAAAAATATTTGTGGGAGCATTTAGTAATGATTTTGTTAGGCCTTTTAGAACAAATGTTGATGTTGTCAATATGGTTACGAACAGGCCTTAAAATCATTATATCTATGTGTACTTAGAAGATGAGTCTATCATTGATTAACATAATATAGATGCTAGTTTTATTGAGGAAGTATAGGTGGATATTGCTTCAGATATTGAAACAGAAACAAAAGTAAGATGTAATGTGAAGAAAGATAAAAATGATAGTGATAGTTGTAATTTCAATTTTAATGAGAATGAGTATAATATAGAAGATGATGATCATGATCATAATTTTAAGGTCAATGTAGATTTGAAAATTAAGAAAGATATATGTTTAGATGATAAAGATAAAATTGGAGTGGATGATGGTTTTGGTGTTGAAGTAGGTGCAAATGAAGAGGAATATAAAAAATCAAATTCTTTGCAAAACGCACATGAATCTAATTCAAAGAGTGTAAGTAGTGGCTAGAATTCAATAGTGAAATAGATATGAAAAATCTTATGTTAGAAAAAAAGATGTTGTCTATTAATAGAGAGGTGTTGAAAGAAGTCATAAAACAGTATGAAAGGAAGAATATGTATAATGTCAAGTTCGAAATGAATGACAAGAAGAGGATTAAGGTGGTTTGCAATAAAGCTTGTCCGTAAAAACTATATGGGGTAAAATTCAATGTAAAAGAGCAACTGGACCATACTTGGTAGATTAAAACTTATATTTATGAAAATGTATGTCTTAAAGACATGAAAAATAAAAACTTGACTTCTAAGTGGTGGGTCAGCATTATATTAATAAGTTTATCACTAATCCAAAATACTCATTGAATTTTTTTTAACAAGATGTGATGATAGATTTTATCATTGGTGTGTCATTAACAAAATATTTTAAGGCTAAGCAAAAAGTAATTGAAATTGTATATGAAAATAATAAGGAACAATATGTTAAGATTTATGAGTTTTTAGAAGAGCTTAAGCAAAGCAATAAAGGAACCATTACAATCTATTTCCTAAATTATAGATTATTTAAGATGATATATGTTTGTTTATAAGCATGTAAAGATGAGTTCAAAGCTAGTTGTAAGTGTATTATTAGTCTTGATGGTTGCTTCCTAAGGTGGATATTTGTTGATAGCTATTAGGATTGATGCAAATGTTTGCATCTATCCACTAGTTTATGTAGCTGTTGAAAGTGAAAACTATGATTCATAGTATTAGTTCCTACTTTTGCTAAAAAATGACTTTGCAATTACAAATTCTTATCACTAAACTTTTATGTCAGACAAACAAATGGTTTGAACTTTATCCCTTTAATTTTTTATTTGTACTTTTTAATATGAAATTAAAGTTATGGAATGTAACTACAATTTATATTTTTGTTGTTTTGGAGGGATTTGTGAATACACTTATAGATAATGTGCCTAATGCTAAACATAGAAAACTATGTTAGGCATTTACACATAAATTTTAAGTCAAACCCTGCAAACAAAAGAAAAGCACTGAAAGATTGTTTGTGAAAAGTTGTTAGAACTACCTACTTAAAGGAGTATAAAGATGTAATGAAAAAAATGAAAGCCTTTGTTAATTGATGCATACAAATGGCTTGAAAGCAAAAATCCAACTAAATGGTCTAAGTCTCACTTTTCAACAATAGTTAAGTATGACATGCTTTTAAATAATTTAAGTAAGTCTTTTAGTAAGTTTATTTTGGATGCAAGGAAAAAGCCTATTTTGACAATGATAGAGATTGTTAGGATAAAATTAATGCAAAGAATTATCTTGAATAGTACAACTGCTAAAAAATATTTAGGAAAAAATAAAAAATGTTGTACTAAATTATGTTACAGTCAAATAGGTGCTAGCCAAAACATATTGGTAGTCTAAGATACCAAGTAGCATGTAGGCCATCAAACCAGCATATGGTGGACTTTTAATTGTATATTTGTTCATGTAAAAAATGGGATATCACTGGGATTCCATGCATGCATACTATTTTCAGCCATGTTATTGTCTAAAAGAAAACCTAAAAATTATCTCGTTCGATACTATAACAAGACCTAACAAGTCAATATACAGTCCAATTTCATTTATCCTATCAGAGATGCAAATTAATGGACAAGTGATGAAACCCTATAACCAATAATGTCATTCATTCTAAGAAGGTAAACTGGAAAACCATATAAGAATAGAATGATGGAAATGAATGAAATAGGTGGAAGTTAGTTTAAAATCAACAAGAGATGAGGGAAACTCAATTGTAGCAAATGTGAAAAACTAGAGTATCATATAAGGACATGCAAATGAGAGATTGATGGTAATAATAGGTTGAATGTAAATAAGAGATTTGTCAGACTAACAAGAAGAAAATATCTTAAAGTTACTTATGAGTATTTTGGTTTATTGATTTATATTTATTAATGATAATAATAGATAAAATATAGAAATTTATTTTTATTATTTCCATTTTACAGATAATGAGAGTTGTTAAGACTAACCAAAAGGTTGTGGATCCTACCACTAAAAAGATAATATATAATACAAATGTTTATGATCATTTAATCTAATACTTACTATTCTAATGTATTTTTTAGGTTGTTCAGCTACCTCCAACCACATTTGAAAGATTTAGAGAGCCACCTCAGTCACCTTAAACCACAACAACTAGAAGATCTGAAGGGTATGTTCAGTTACGTCCAACCATTGTTAAATGGATGCTTGATGTAAGTAATTATTTTGTCTACCCTAATCCTAACCTAAAAAAACCCTTAATCATAAATATTGAATCATTTCATGTATTGATGTATAAAGCTTTAGTCAAGTTTTTCAATCACAATAGAATTATGTCTCTAGACCAAGTGGAGTTTTTGAACCTATTGGAACTTTTACAAAGTACTGAAGCTAGCCAAAAAAGAATATAAGTGCAGTGAAAGTACTTGATTAAGCTTGTTGCTAAGAGAAAGGTGCTTCCAACCAATGTTCAATGAAACAAGAAAAATACTTAAGGACTAGCAAAGCTAAAACCATGAAATGAAAAACCAATAACTTACAAAAGAATTTTTTTTTTTTGTACATGACTGGGTTAGGGTATTTTATGCACATGACTTGTTTAGGATATTAATCTAACAAAAATATCTTTTTTTTTGTATGTTGGATTAGCAACAAGTTTTTTTTTTTTTTTTTTGATAAGGGTATAGATGTAAGGGTTCCTTTTGTATAAAAAGAGTTTTTTTTTTGTTAGTAAAAGTATACATGTAAGGAGGATATACATGTAAGGAGAATACAAATGTATTAATGTTTAAGAGTTTATTTCAAGTGCAACATACTTATTGAAACTACATTTTAGCCAAGATAATGTAAATACCTTATAATTATCAATGCAGTCATGTTTTTGGATTTGTTACTGGTTTATTGGTTTCTGGTTTATCAATACATGATATGTTTTTTGGATGAATTATAATTATCAATGCCTTATTTGTTGAAGTTATAGGTTTATTAAAGTGAGGTTTAAGGTACTATAATAGAGATATGTTGCAATAACACTGAGTTCATTTATTGCAATAGCATACTAAAATAGTCAAATAATTTAAAGTACTGAGTTCATTACATAATATAGTTGTCATTTTGTACAAAAGTAATCTTCTGATACCAATTTAAAACCTAAAACACTTGATACATTGTACAATGCACTGATAGATAGTCTAAAACTCATCTAGTGGCTATTATCATTCATTAATATCAAATATAAAATATACAACAAACACATAATTCTTCAATGTTATCTTGCCTAATGCACCTAAAATATTACCTTAAAACCCATAGCACATAACTTTAAATACTAAATAACCCTAAACCATTATATTAGAGCTTAATCAAAGTGAAAATTAAACAACATGCCAACAACATAATATGTAGTACACATTCCTTTCTTATTTGGCTTTCAACGAGCCAACAACATAATACGTAGTACACATTCCTTCCTTATTTGGCTCTCAACGATTCTCACTTTCTTAAAAGCCCAATAAGCATAACTCTTGCATAATCACTAGCTGGTAGATCATACAAATTAAAGAAACAACATCTTAGATGAATATATATAATTCTTGGAACTTAAAAACTTTCTTTTAGGATTGTCATTTGACTAAGAGATTCTCAACTCAACTAGTATTTCATAATGACAAAAAAGAATACTCATATTAGGAGAAGAAATAAAAAAAAAAATTGTAATTTTATGTGTGATGTGAAAAAAAATGGACCATGTAAGCAAAGTGTTTTTGATCAATTAAGTCACCTCAGATAAAACGTTACTATTTAACGGTATAGTGATAAAAAAAAAAAAAAAAACTTATTCAAACATTAGTGACTTTGTTAAAAATTTTAATATTTTAGTGATCATTTTTAAAAAATTGTAATAGTTAAGTGACCAATTATGCAATTTACCCAAAAATTTATTGTATGAATAAATAAAACAAAATGGAATCAATCGACGGCTAAAAGTGCAGTTTAGTTTGTTTTGCATTTTAAGTTCTAGAGTTTGCTTCCTTCCAAGTTGTAATATCCGAAATTTGAACAAGGAAAATGAAAATCTTTGAGGTTCCATGCTTAGAAGACAACTACTCTTATCTGTGAGTCGTCTTTTATCTTTTTTCTTGTTGTTGTTTGTTGATCGATGAATTGCTGAATTAAAAATTGGTTAAATAAAAAATATATATAATTAGGATCATGGATGAAAGCACAAAAGAGGCGGCAGCAGTGGATCCGGTGGAGGCGGAGAAGGTGGTTGAAGCTGCCAATCAGCTGGGAGCTGTCCTCAAGTTGGTCCTTACCACTCATCACCACTGGTAATTAATGACTTACGCTATTCCTATTGAATTTTTATATACAAAATTTGAAGATCGACTGCTATGTTTGGTAATTCAATCAAATCTGCAGGGATCACGCTGGTGGCAATGATAAGATTAAGCAGCTGGTTCCTGGGATCAAGGTGTATGGCGGTTCTCTTGATAATGTTAGGGGCTGCACTCATCAACTCCAAAACGGTGATACCTTATCTCTTGGCTCCTATCTCAACATTTTGGCTCTTCACACCCCTTGGTATTTACTATTTCCCCTTCTCTTCGATTCTAAACCCTCTCTTGTTTCTCTTTCTATGTCTTAGTTTTAAAAAAACTTGCTCTTTTCCTTTCATCAGCCACACCAAGGGTCACATAAGTTACTATGTCACTGGCAAAGATGGAGAGGACCCAGCTGTTTTTACTGGAGATACACTCGTAAGTTTAAACGTGGATCTCTTTTATTTATTTATTTATTTATTTATATACATCTGTATATGCTGTTAGAGAAGCCAATGTTGCTTGCTATTTGGTCCATTGAAGCTCATTCAAATCTAAAACTTGTTTGCTGTCTCCTTATCTACTAGCTTAAGTTTTTAAGTTGCAGGGTTCTTCAATAATTTATACAGTGGTCCTGCATCCAAATCGATAATTTCTTAGCACCCATTAATGTACTAATTCTAGTTTGCCTTGGCTATAATTCGGGCAAGATTTTGGTGTGTAAGATTTACTGGCATGGACTATTTGACCTTAAACTTAATTGTGGGGATCGTACATGTTAGCATAAACTTTTGGGCATGAAGCTCTACCCCTTATCAGAAAGCTGTTAGACAGTTAGGAGGTGGATCTTTTATCTTTGTCTTGTTTACTTCTGTGTTGGGTTCGGAAATAATTTGTCATTCTTTCTCATCATATAGTTCATTGCTGGCTGTGGGAAGTTTTTTGAGGGCACAGCAGAACAGATGTATCAATCACTCTGTGTAACCCTCGGTTCACTGCCAAAGCCAACTCGTGTTTACTGTGGCCACGAGGTACCGAGATTACCCATTCCCTTTTCTTTTCTGTCTCTTTAGTCTATGATCAATTGTTTGAGATATTCATAAAGTTTACTGAGCAGCTATTTTCCCATTTCTAATGTAGCCATAGGCAGGTTACT
The DNA here is from genome assembly GCF_047325235.1 of Durio zibethinus. NCBI lineage: Eukaryota > Viridiplantae > Streptophyta > Magnoliopsida > Malvales > Malvaceae > Durio > Durio zibethinus. Next base: position 24,795,326 of record NC_143180.1, read on the forward strand.
TTTTCTGTAAGCTTAATGTATATATCAGCTTTGATTGTACAATGCAGTATCACTGATTTTGCTGTTATCATAATCAAAACAACATTTTTGTTGGTATCTGTATCTGCCTATAAATCTAAGTTTATCTTCCTACTTTTCTTTTCTTTCTAGGCCATTTACATGTTAAATCTTTTGAAAATGTTTACAAGGATGTCTAGTTATTAGCATTCAGTGCCTGCAAGGGTCCAACTAAGGAAAATTTTCTGGTTTAACATAATTAAGTGTAATACTTTGGCAGTGGAATCTAAGAAATTGATAGAATAATGTTGGATTAGTTCATATACTCAACATGCCTAGCCATTTCTGAAAGGAAGAACTTGAAAAAAACATACAAGTTTGACAGTTCTAGCCACATCTATGATTTGCTGTCATAGAGACTCCAGGATTCCAAAAGCTTTTATTTTGTCCCCATTGATTTTATAACAAGTGTCCCATGTTGTCTGACTGTATAGACAGCTTGCTAATGATGGACTTGTACAGCATGTTCTACTTTTTTTTTTTTTTGCCTTCTTATCGTTGTCTTTGTTTTACTTTTATTTTATTTTTTCATTAGATAAGAGGGCCATATTTCCTCTTTGGCATGAGAGTTGCAAGTTAGGATATATTATTAACTGTAGCAGCACCTGTGACTGAAATTTGGATTAAGTTAGCATACAAGGTAAATGAATTATCTTGAACTATAAAACTAGGAATGACTATTTTAGTGAAAGGTGCACGTATATTTGCAGTCTGTGGAGTTGTATGCAGGATTAACCTGCTGTGCTGAAGATGTCTGGCTTTTGAAATGGAAACTTTGAAGTGAGTGCAATACTCCTAAATTTCTGTTGAAGTTTGTCGCGTCTTAAAAGAGGAAAATTTTGGTTGCAAATTAATTTGTTTTTGCTGCATGTCTTCTCATTTCTGAAGATTAATGAAATGTTTGGATGTATATTTCTCTAGTACACAGTGAAGAACCTGCAATTTGCAATGACAGTTGAACCAAAAAATGAAAGGATACAGCAAAAGTTAACATGGGCTAATAGTCAGCGACAAGCAGGTCTGACCACCATTCCCTCAACCATTGAGGAAGAAATGGAGACAAATCCATTTATGCGAGTTGATCTACCAGAACTTCAGGTTTACACCTTACCATAAAATTCATCTTAATTTGACAATCTCAAGTTTATTGTCATGACATACTAGTGCTGATTATGGCTCAAACTTTGAACTAGTTTCAAGAAATGTTCACCCTTCTTCATTTGGTTTTTGGACCATTCTTCTGGTAATTCGTGCACTGGCCGTCATTTGTCTCAGTGTTCTACAGGTTATCTTATGTGGAAATTTATCTGATTTGCAGGGGAGCATTGGTTGCCAGTCTCCTGTTGAAGCACTGAGGGAGATAAGGCGGATGAAGGACAATTGGCGGGGCTAATTGTGGAGTTGCCTCAGTACTAATAAATACGGACGAAGAATTTCCTTTTCTTGTAAAGAAAAGAATAAAAAATGTTTGTGTGGTGTTGGAAGTTATAAGTATGTACGTTGGAGTAAGCATGTGAAAATTGCATAATCAATCACCTTGGAATCAATGATGGTTGGTGGCATGAACTTGTGCATGTATCATAATCATTTCCCAGATTGGATGTTCTTTTAGAAGTAGTGTGTACTGTGTAAAGCAACTATATATTTTCATGTGGAGTGGCTGCAGGGTTTGAAGAGAAGCTTGCGTTTAGAAAAGGGCAATTGTTAGTGGAGTTTGGGAATTGGGAGGGCGAAGAAGATTGCAAGAGTTGTTTTAATAGTGACAAAGCCTCATATCTCATTGCTGATTAAACTCACTAAATGGGAGTGGTTTCCAGTTTTGGATTCATCGGGCAAGATATGCTACTTGTTTCTTTTCTTCATTTAATGATGAAATTGTGCAATAATGACTTGAATTCAAGTAGGGATGATAATAATAATAAGTGTGTACAATTTTATAAACTTATTTCCACGTCAAAGGGAACGGCGCCTTTCTTTTTTTTTTTTCTTCTCAATCACTTTTGAAGGAATTTAGGAATCAAGGTTTTTATTCTAGAAGTTGAGATTGTTGGTTGAGATTGTTGCTCTATTATGATTTTATATTATTCAATTTTGTTATTGTAATTGTAATTTTTTATTTTTAACAAAAAACAAATTTTATGAAATATTATATTAATACAAATAATAAATTTTGTTAATTTATTTTTACTCCGAATCATTGTCATAAATGATTTTTGAATTATAATGAAATATTTAATATGGTATTTGAATTTAAAAAATTTTTAATATGATATTTGAAATATGAATTTGTTAACTGTTTTGATATCAAGAGATTTATTTGTCTATTATGTGTTATTATTTGAAATTAATTATATTAAATTATTACTTTAGATAACATATTTATAATTAAAATATTATATTAAATATTTTATTATAGTTTAGAGATCATTTATAAATTAACCTTTTAAATTTTATTACTTTTAAGTAAAAAAAATAAAATGTGTTATGGATTATTTTATTAATACAAATGATCAATTTTATCAAATTATTCTATAAAAAAATCAATAAAATTTAAGTTAGAGTAGTAAAATTTATTTCGATAGGTCTATACTCAATTCTTTATTTTAACATTTTTTTCAAGGAAACCGAAATTTATATTTTTTTTATTTTTTTAAAATTTAATTTAATGATTTAGATATTTTCTGATTTTCTTTATTTATGCTATGAAGCTTCTAAACAAATATTTTTTTACATCAACTTTATTTTTAAATTATCTTTAGGTAAATTATTTAATTGTTTTTTTAATTTTAAAATTATCAATAAATTATAAAATTTATCAGACATGCATATGTGATAAATTATATTTGTGATTTAAAATAAATTAGTTGAGAAAAAAAAACTCATATCTTAAAAAATTTCTATAATGTTATAAAAAAAAGCAAGGTTTATTTTAAATAAATATTAATTTATTTATAAATTGATAAAAGAATTATACATGTGTATGTTCTTTAGATTTTTTTTTTTATTTAAATGATTTCATACAAAAATTTTTAAAAATTTCTCGTACATGAATTTGAAAAATTTTAAAAATTTCTAAATTTATAAATAAAAAACTTAAAAGTGAAAAAGGATTTGAAAAATAGTAATTAAATAATTTTATTTAAAAATAATTTAAAAAGGTTGTGAAGAGGAAAAAAATAATAATAACAAGCACACTTCATGCAATTGTTGAACCAAGTAGAACGCGTTTTCAGATTTTGCATTTGTCCTTTTTTGTCTTTTAGTTGGCCGGCTGGGCATTTGCAAGCAAGCCATGCGGTATGCCTATGCCAGCTTCATATTAGAAAAAGGATTGAATGATCCAATAATACTGTATTCCTTCAGTTGATTTCATCTCTTCCAAATACAAAAGCAAACCCATTTTTACTTGCAATCAATCTCACCTTTCCGACAAGCACTTCTGTCTCTTTGACTCTTCGCCCTCGTCTCTTCACCATTCTTACCTTTTCTTTTTCTTACTTTGTAATCAAAACTCTTCTTTTTCCATTCCCACATTATTCTTTCGTTCATTTCAGGAAAAAAAAAAGACATCTTGTTTCTGGCTTCTTCTTTTCTTTATTTGGTTATTGATTTGTGAAACGTGAATAGGATATTTTCCCAGTTGTAAATATCACAACGGGCTTGTTTATGACTTTGGAGTGTCGGATCTTCTTATGATGGAAACATCCCCTCCCATCTCTGATCCTCCCTCACCATCACCATCACCATCACCTGCCTTTTCTGTCACTACCACTGGTGGTGATGATGGCATTGATTCTTCAAGAAGCTATGCCATTCAACTTCCTTCTCTAAACTTGTTCCAATTACCCTTATCCCTCCTACTGGAATACTCTGGCATTTTTTCTAGTCCCACCATTAATCAACCTCATGGGGTTTTACTCAACACTGACTTTCAACCTTCTCCTAATCCTACTTCTGGGGCTGGGGAGGTTTCTATTCGAATCATTGGGCCTGAAAGAGGCGAAGAGGACAATTCCCAAAACCCCACCTCCCTCCATGGAGTTGAAGAGGAGGAGGAGGAGGAGGAGGAGGATCCTCTGACCAGTAGTAGTACCAGTAATGATGATAGGAATTCGAACTCGTCTTACCATTATGATGTGCAGCGCATTGCCAGGTGGTTTGAGCATATTCTTCCCTTTTCCTTGTTATTGCTGCTTGTCTTCATTCGTCAGCATTTGCAGGGTACTGTTTTTCTTCTTCAATTACCTCTCTCTTTTCCATTTTTTCATCACTAATTGGACTAGGGAGTTATTCATTTGATCATTTTGGACATCAACGAAAATGTTACCACTACAGTCTTGAGCTGTTTTTTATTTGCCACATTATCTGCTCGTCTGATTAATATATATCTAAAAAGTTTGACGCCACTATGGCAATGAACATATGTGCTTCTGGCATTCTACTGTGCGGAATCCCCATGTTCCCCTCTTTGGTTCTGCTCCATAAACAGTCACCAGTTTTGAACAAAGATTGCATAGTTTTTTATAAGTATGGGAATTAAGTCGAATTTGGATGATCTTTATATTTGTTCCTTTTAGGATTATCATCAACCTGGTTTAAAGATAGGCAATCTGTGAGGGCATTCTATGGAGAGTTAAAGAAAAAAAGAATTTGAGAACAAATTTTCAGTGTTCTATTTTGTTGTATTCCTTGTCTGTTGAGTTTGACTTGTTGGCCAAAATTGGAAACTTCGTTAAGGAAAAGCCAGTGCACCAATTTTCTCTTGCCTTACATTAGTTTGTTTTGATTTTGTGTTAGTGTGTCTCTCTAAATTGTAAGGGATGTACTATTCCTGATTGGTGCTTTCTTTACTGCATAAGTGCATAAGAAAAGGCAAGGGATTTCCTTATAAGTAGTGTCTGAATCCCCATCTATCATCAAAAATAAGAAAAAGAGAGAGAGAGAGAGAGAGAGAGAGAGAGAGAGAGAGAGAGAGAGAGAGGTTTGGGGTAGGTTGCACAGAGAAAGAGAAGAAGAAGAGTCAAACATCAGAATTACCCTAGTTCTGCCATGGTTCTTAGCATCAGAACCAGGTAAAACGATTGAGCAGTATCTCAGACCTGCATGAGTAAATAGTTCTATCTTATGTTGTTTGTAATTTACTGTCTATAGTCTAAACTCTTTTATTTCCCAATATTTGATTGTGGTCGGTTGCAGGTTTCGTTGTCATGATATGGGTTACAATTGTTATGTTCAAGTCAAATGTTATTCTCCAAAAGCAAACAGCACTGAAGGTGCTTAAATGTGTCTTTGAAATTTTTCCTTTTAAGTCCCTTGGTACCCCAATAGAGGGGCAAAACCATGAAACTTAACATTCACTGGTATTGCAGGGAGAGAGAAAGAATGCAGTTCTAGTCACATACTCTGTACTTTTTATGCTTCATGTGATTGGTGTTTATTGGTGGTATCAGAACAATGATCTCTTATATCCATTGGTCATGCTTCCTCCGAAGACAACACCACCTTTCTGGCATGCAATATTCATCATTCTGGTAAATGGTATGAAATTGAATTATAATTCTTGGGTTCATTTCTATTAACATTATGCTAATGGTAAGATAAAGAATGTATGGCAGATATTCTTGATGTTGTGTACCCTTCTTATGACTGACTCATATATATAACTTTCAGATACAATGGTGCGGCAGGCAGTGATGGCATTTAAGTGTGTACCACTCATTTATTATAAGAATGGCAGGGGGCATAACTTCCGCCGACAGGTTTTATGATGTTATGCAGTACAAAATTACTTTTTCCTATTATATGCAACTTTAACCATATTCCCCTTCCCCACCATTTCTCCCTCAAACCTTCATCAATCCAAAAAAAGATAAAAAAAAAAAAATCTCATGAAGAAGCAAAGGGGTTGAAAAGAAACTCTTAACTGTAATTATATTGTTTTCCAGGGCCAAGTGCTAACCCTGGTTGAATATACACTCCTATTGTACCGAGCATTGTTACCAACACCTGTCTGGTATCGGTTCTTCTTGAACAAAGATTATGGAAGCCTTTTCTCTTCATTGACTACAGGGTTGTATTTAACATTCAAGTTCACATCTGTTATTGAAAAGGTATAAATTCCATACTCTAATACTTGTACATATGTGCAATTTCTGATTTTGTTGAATGTCTCTCTAATACTATGACTCTATTTGCTTGATTTTTTGCTTTATCATTAACAACTTGGAACTGCTCTTAGGTTCGATCCTTCTATGCTGCCCTAAAAGCATTGTCACAGAAGGAAGTTCATTATGGGGCATATGCTACATTGGAACAGGTATTTGAAGGGGGTAAATGGAAATTGTGATTCAATTTGAATTAGACTGAGACAATAAAATGTCAGAAAGTTTCATGTGGTGCCTGGTTGCGTGTGCCCTAGTTCTAACCTTTTGGTGCATCTAATAATATCATCTTGCACATATTTGTGGTACTTTGCTTAATCTTTCAACACCAAGCCTAAAGTAAAGAATGTTATCTTTTGATAAAATTTTCATTGACATCTTTAATGTTCACCTTTTGATCATACATTTATTTTGTTAATTCATCTATTCAATACAATGCTCTATTTATGTAGAATTATAGATCATGCATGTGATATTTCACATTAATTGAAAACGTCAACTGTTTTATTGACATGGTGACATTTTCATGCCTTATATTTTATTCTTGATCAATGTGATACAGATATCAGATTGACTTGAAATTTGACTGCATGGCGAGTATGGATTCGTTTTTGAATCTAATGATTGATTTGGTAAAATAATAGCTCTATAAAAGTTATGAAATAGTGTAACAAGTAGCAATCATTTCACTAGTGAAGTTGATCCCTCATAATATATATGATTAGAGATGTGTAGAGATCAAGTTACACCGCTGCAACAATTATTGACCATTATATATCACAAGTCTTTTTATACAATTTATTATTTTGTTAAATTACATGATCTATTTAATGCTTCATTCATATAAATTAGACATGTCAAATCTCAAATTAACTGACATCATGAAAATTTCAACCATTATTCCTAACTATATATGTATGATTAAGTTTCCATCCCTCATGAGAATTTATCCCTTTCCTACGTATATTTTATTTATTACAGGTAAATGAAGCAGGAGACCTCTGCACCATATGCCAGGAGAAGATGCAAGCACCAATTTTGTTGCGTTGTAAACACATATTCTGTGAAGATTGTGTCTCTGAATGGTTAGTTTATACCTTCTGTTCGTTGCAATTGCATATTGTGAAGTGAAAGTTTGAAATGTTGTGAACATTGGAATTTTTTTAAAACTCGAAGTATGTTGTTCCTATAATGAGTATCAAGTATTGAGTGGATAGACTAGGACTCTTATCATCAACATCAAGCTAAAATCTTATGATTTTGAATTATTCAAATTGACTACATAGTTGTGAGGATAGAAGCGGTATATGGTAATATGCCATTTATAAATGTCAAATATTTCCTCTGGTTAATAATTCATAAATATTTTACTCTTGTATCGAGCTCTAATTTGTTATTAGAATGTCTATAACTGTAGCCAGGGGCGAATCCCCGCCCGGGGGGGGGGGGGGTGCCTGTAGCAACTGGTTGAAGTTTAGTTAGTCAAATTTAATTGGATAAAAGTTGCCCTGCATTTGTTGCATGATTGCTTTGGAGAAAGAGCTGTGAAACTGTAACCATTGGTTTGCTAGTGTAAAGATTTGGGAAGTGGAGGGGACAAAAATATATAAACCAGTGCCTTCCACAGTAGTCAGAACTCTCACCTGCTGAAGCGAATGGGAGATGGAGAATAAATATTTTTATGCCATACATAAATGAGGAGGGATCAACTTACATAGTGTAAAAATAAAAAAGTTTTACATATTTTTCTAATCATTGATTTCAGTAGATCAAAGGGATTAGATTAAATCATTTATTCCTTTTTTTACTTATCTCTCTTATCCCGTGAATCTGTTGAAATTAATGGTTAGTTAGATATGTAAAACTTTTTTAATTTTAAACAATGTAAGTTGATCCCTTCTTTTCGTAAATATTTAATATATTTCCTTTGTATAATAGTGTATAAATATTTTATTTCTGTATAAAGTTTTATTTTTTATTGGAATCTAGAGTTGTGACAGAAATAATTGATTTAACTTACCCCTGTATTTGTTGCTTGATTGCATTGGATAAAGGTCTGAAATTGTAACCTTTTGCATTGGTTCACTAGTAAATTTGGAAAGAGAAGAGGGGAAAAAACATACAAACCTGTGCCTTTCAGAGCAGCACGAACTTTCACCTACTGAAGTGAATGAGATTGATAATTTTAGATGCTCCTTCAGGAGGAGGGATTGCATTCGGTGCAAACCTTTTCTTAACTGCATGTGTATGCTATCTGCATAGGCCTTGACATAATGCATTCATACCTCTCTCGCGACTAACCCAGCATATGTTGGTGGATTGTTATACTAAGAGGAAAAACAAAATTGAAACTGAAGAATGGTAGGAGCACAGGAGAATGGTGCTGTTCCAATTTGAAGATGAAGAAGAAATTGCTGCTTTAAAGTTGGAGGATATAATACTGAAAATTATGCTCCTTGTTTTCCTAGAAAACAGGGATCAATACATTTTACTGAAATTCTTAAAACTTATTACTGCTATTTTGCATGGCACTTCCCTCACTGTCCGGCAATGTAATGCCTAGTTGCTTAATGGCCTGAAGTTTTGCTTATCTATGAAATTCCTCCGTGAAATCATTTTTTTTTTTTTATTGATAAGCTAACTTTCAAACAGAAGCATTTAAGTCTTAAATCAGCATTCTTGACTGATACCTCAGTTTCATCCTTTGCCCATTGCCGTTTATATTTCAGGTTTGAGAGAGAAAGAACTTGCCCACTGTGCAGAGCTGTGGTCAAAGCTGCAGATCTACAATCCTTTGGGGATGGGTCAACAAGTTTGTTTTTCCAATTGTTTTAAAATCCAGATTTTAGTTCCACATCACAGCCTTATTTTTTGAGCTGTGCTCTCCTACAGGTTTTGTCTTGAATTCTCACATCCTAGGCTGCCCATAATAGTTGTAGTATAAGCCAGATAGTAGAAACAGATCAGCAATATGTGCATTCCTTCTGTTAATGTGGTTAATTGAAGCTGAGCTTTCAGCTGGAAGAGAGGATTCGGATGTTTTATTACATTATTTTCTAAAATTTTTCATACTTGCCTGACAAATGAAAAGGCATTCAGGATAACATTATATTCCAATGATGAATGGAGATAACTTATTTAAACTAACACACACACATACACGCTCACACTGAATTAATGATCTGAAAGAACTGAAGTTGGTCTCAGCTTAAGTTGGGCTGGTTTAGTATAAAGTGGAGATCTTAATATTGTTAAAATGTTTAATGCTTCGATACTGGCTGTTCAGGCATGATTAATTATTGAATTTTTTCCACTTTCTGGTTAATGGCTTGTATAGTGGTATAACTCTCCTTTTTCTTCATAAACAGTTAGGTTTGAATAGCATGCCCAAGAACCCATTTTTCGTCCATGATCAACATCAGCATTTTAATCCGGTGCAATTTATTCATCTGCCATGTGTCCTGGGGTATATATACATGTATATATAATAATTTGCATAGAGAAAAGCAGTTGATATAAAAAAGATCAATTATTACCGGGTGTAGTTTGGATCATAGCCTTGCATCAATGGTTAGTGGTCCCGTAAAATTCCTAGTGTTCCCCCTCGTGGAGCGCTGCCAGTTTTAGGAGTGAATCGCACAACTGGTGATATTTCATTTGGCATATGGGTCTGGCAAACAATAAAAGGTCATAGTCTTGAAAGTGCATGTCCCAAATGCTGGTACTCAGTCCGCCCGGTTTCTCAACTCTCAACCTGCACACACTGCTGACTGCTTTGAAGAAACATTTACCAATCATGTTTTGCATTGTTACCATCAACACTTATCTGTCTTCTTGTTTGTTTTCATATGTACAACCCAATGCAGAGTGAGATTTACTCTTTTGTGTTGTTTGATTTATTGCACAATTATCTTCCCTTTTTTCCTTTTGGAGAGTGAACTTTTATTCTAAAAGTGTTTGGTCTGTTTCATTCCACAAACATTAATTCCAGCAGTAAGAATCACTATCACTAGCTAAAACTCTTTGTATGTTCGTGGGTTTTTGCGCTCGCTGTGGCTCCTACTCTCCATTAATCAAAACCTTACACAACTGAGATTTGAGAGAGGAATATATATATATATATATATATATATATATATATATATTCTCAGTCAGTCCGTATGTTTTTAATTTGCCATGGCGGGGTTGTCCCACTTCCCACCCTTCGCTCCATCTCCTCCATTCCACACTGAGCCGCGGGTCTAGTGATGAATGGCTAAAGTTGGAAGAGTCAGGATGAGTATTTCATCAGTTCATATATGTCAGAAAATTATAGCAAAGAGAGTGGATACTTAATCAAGGAGCTAGCTGATTTAACTGCTGCCTGACCTGGAGTGTCCACCATAACAATAAAATGGCAATTTCTCAAATTACTTGAGTCTTTTATCCCACCTTAATCATGGCTGTTTCAAGGACCCAATTGCAGGATTTTGCACAGGTTGATGCCTTTGAAAAGTTCCTTTTAGCATCAATGGGGTGATGAGTGATAATGATGATGGCAAATAGGACTAGCAAGAGTGGTCTCCACAAGAGCAAGAGTGGTCTCCACAAGGGCTCTATGATGCAGAGGGTTAAGCTTACAGAAAAAAAATAAAAAGGGAATATCTTTTGGCATTTGGAATTCTGTGACATTTTCAGAGCTTTAGGAAAAAATGTGCAATTTACAGTCTAAAAGCAGTACACTATGTGCTATGACTGTTGTGCCTGCAACTACTCAGTCTCAGTCTCACCCCTGCACAGCATTTGCACATTGTATGTCTCATATCATATCATCAATATCTACTTTAATATATAGCTACAGAATTATATTCATCGATATATATATATAAAGCTTTGCCTCCACAAGACATGACACAGGACAGGAGCCAGAAAGTACCTGCATCTGATATTAACACTAGCAATGCTCTATTCCTTCTCTCTCTCTCTTAAAGCAATGAAATTATGTAAACACATCTAGTTTCTTCTCGTGCTTGACTGATAATGGTATCCTCTCCTATTTACAACATCAACATCATTTTTTTTTTTTTTAATTTGCCAACAAGTAGTAATCAGTTAACTAGCTAGCCTACATAATATTTGGTCTTAAGATCACATGGCATGGCATCCAATCATGTGACAAATGCATACACACCCACACAGGCATATGCATAATTAGCTTGGTACACAGATATGCTGATATTCAAATTGTTGCTCATTTATTTGACCTCTAAAATTCCTTAGTGCCTGAGTACATTTAATTGAATAGCTTGATTTGGCATATTTAATATAAGGCTCATAATTTTCTGAATTATTTATCTTTGGTTTAGGGATCAATACATATACATAAGGGAGACTTTGAAGTTGGATGGTGGTGCGGTGCAATGGGTTGCCACTAGGCTTCATTTCAGTTAGCTCTCTTTTTATCACTGGACTTCAACACTCCCCGGGCATCTTACCTCCATCTAAGCTTAATTTAACTGACATAATCATCGAGAGTGAATAATGATTAAATTATTAAATGTACAATGGGTAAAGACAATCATTTTATGGAGGATTTTGGTTTTACTAGTCTTTTAAGTAGTTGAATGATGTTGAAGATGGGAGGGAAGGAGGGAAGGAAGGAAGGAAGGAAGGAAGGAAGGAAGGAAGGAAATAGTGCATGTCAGTTGTCATCTTTGTTGCATCAAATGTTTAGCAATATTTGATTGGAGTAATACCGCATTGGGAAATGAAATGCAATAAATCCAGGGTAGTAGAGGAATTCGGAATTCGTTTTGTTTTGTTTATTCATGGTCAGCTGAGTCGCATTGTAAGAGGGGATAAGAGATCAAGCCAGAATGTTGCATTTTTAGTTTCAGCAATCAAACATTGAAATTCTTGCGGCCCAATGCTAAAAAGAAAAAAGAGAAAAGAGATGAGCATAGTAGAAACATAGAATGAATGGTAAAAGAACAGTATGGTAGCTAGCTGTTGAAAACTCAAAAGCTTGGGACGAGAAGTGGGAATGTATATAAGAGAGAAAGAGACGACGGAAGATGGATTGTGAGGTTTAAGGGAAAAAGCATTAACTAAACAGTAGAGTAAAAGATTTTTAACCCAACAAAACAAAGAAAGAAAATAAACCACCGGTATTTCACAAACACTATGACCCACTGTCTATCACTGACTGACTGACTCACTGACATATATATTCATTCATTCATTGAGTGAAAGTGAAAGTGAAAGAGCAAGTAAAATGTATGGATGATGAAAAAAAGTCTTGATCTCCAATATTATGCTTTGCTTATTCTTCCTTTCATTTCTTTTTTCCCATTATCTGCTGCAGACAAACCCGAGGCATGAACATAGAATAGAAAAACATAAAAAAGAAGAAAAGTTATACTTAAAATAATTGAACAGAGGAGGAAAAAAGAAAAGCTACAGCCTCCCCTCATTAGATATGTTAAGATCTAGAGTCGCTTTCCTGTCTCTGACTCTCATGACGACAATGACCCGTCATTTCCCTTTGCCTAAGAAATAAATGTATAACTCATTCCTCTCTTCCTTATTCTGTGCACAAAACAATTCATATATTTTCTTCCTTATTACTACTCCTTTGTTTTCTTTTCTGTTTTCTTCTACTATTATTCTACACCTTCTCTCTTGCTTCCTTCCTTCCATTAATTTTCTTTCCTTTTTTTTTTTTTATAAATTATTTACCAAAATTAGGGTTTTAAGCAGTACTTTCATCACTTAAAAATTTAGGGTTTCACTTCACTAACACGACATAAGTCGTCTCTATTAATGTTAATAGTAGAGTTGCATTTTTTTAGCGGTTTAGTTAATATCATAATGAATTAGTTTTACTTGTTCTTGGGTTTTTTTTCCTACTGTTATGTTAATATATGCTCTCCATGATTAGATCATAGTATGCTAATACCTGATACCACTTTTATCTTATCCCAAGGGGAAAATGGATTTCTTCCTGTGATCGCTGTCCGTCGAAGTTTCCAGGCTTAATTCCTAAGCCCAGTCAGATATATATTTTTTTCCTTTCCCTCCTTTTAATGCTTCCTTTATAGTCTATAACTCATTAGCTACCCTTGTGCAACGTTGCCTTGCCGCTTAAAACAGTAAGTTCTATCTGATCTGTTTACTTCTATTGTATTCTTCAAGCTCTAATTGACCTAGATCGTTGGTGTAAAATGGGTTTTCTTTTTTCCCTTTTTAGAATAATCTTTCTCTCATTACCGGGATTTTACAGTGTACTTTTTTGTCCAATTAGAAGACCATAATCTTTTTGCTTGAGAGTTTGTTTTTCCTGGTTTTCCTTTATGTGAAGCTGTATAATCTTAATGTTTTACATATGCTGACTATATGGTTGATGGTTAGTATCTTTTTCATGTTTCAAGTTCGATCATGGGTATAGATTTTGAAGAAAACACTAAAATTCATGTTAACTGTTTGCAGTTTGTCTTGATAATAATGTTTTTGAATGTGACCGATGATGAAAGGGTTATCAAGGATCGATCTTGTTTATTCAATGAATTCAATTTAATTTGTATGTTTCTAAGACCAGGAGGAAGGAGAAACTCCGGCTTCACTCTCTTCCTTATCATGAGTTCGTTTCTAATTCTTCCATCACTCGTTCATTTCTGTCAGTTGCTTGCCTTGTTGTTTACATTTTCTTTCATCCTCTTGGTTACCAATTGGCTCCTCAATCTTTAATGACAAATCTTGCACTCCATATTTATGTTTTGCATTTTCCCGGTTGAGCTTAAGTAAGCTCAAACTTGTCCTTGTTGATCAAGAAACTTAAAAATAGATCAACCCCAAACTGATTAATTATGAACTTGTTCTTGCGTTTGTCATAATGTGGCTTGAACTGAACTTTAGTCATTAGCATCTCGTTGAAAAAACGGTGTTAGCTTGTAGTACACAATTAGATTGGCTAAAACAGATTGCGGTTGATTGGTGTTATCTTTTGCATCTTCAACATGAAGGTTGTTTTCTTTTGTTAGTGAATTTTATTAGTTTAGCTAAGTGGTAATTGTAATGACACATGCAGCTAGAAAGGAGCAAGAAAGGTATGAGTACTGTTAGAGAAATGGCATGAGAGAGCTTCCTTCGGTCCACTCACGGATGGGAACAAGGGGGTTGAACTAGCTGCCGACTCATTCATTCAAGCACTCAGTAGATAATGGATTGGCGCTTTTGCTACTGTGATTGAGTGAATGATGCGGGAGATAATTTTGCATCCCTCTTTCTCCGCGTTTGGACTGAAGGGAGCTCCTTCTTTCTGTTGCCCTCATTTATAAATACTACCAAAATATAGCTATTTGTTTCAAATTGCATATTTTCTTTTGAGAAAGAGACATCATCATCTTTCACCTCATATTATCAGGCGTATCAGAAACCCATCAGCTTGGCTAATTCATTTCATCATCGATTAGCTTGTTCTTCTTTGAAAGTAATACAAACTGGTTAGGATCATTAATGACATGACTGCTCAAAGAGTTGGTACATCCACCTAGCGTAAATACTAGTTACTCACTTGGTACTTTTTTACTTGACAGGAAAACCAAATTATGTAGCATCTCACTTATCAAATGGATATGGTTAGTTGGCTTGCAGGGTCCATTATTGACAGGCTCTCCAGTCTCAGCCCCCCTTCCTTTACTTTTTTCTGGCAAACAAAATAAGAAAAGTGAACTTTGCAGATATTGGGCTTCTCTTGTCTAACTTATATATGCCTTTGCATCCTGGCTCCTGCACTAGTAGTGTAAAATTTAATTTGTTCAAGTGGAGTCAGCCCCATCTGGAGAAACTATTAAATCTAACTGTTGGTCAGATCAACTAGTAAGAGCACAATGAAAGCTGTGTAAGTAAATATTGATGTCTTTTGATTACTACTGCAGCTGATTTGCTCTTCCATTTGTCTTGGTTCATAAAATTTACGTTGGCATTTTGATTCAGACAGTTTACAGTTTGGTGCACGTGTTGGCACGTGTTTGTTTGTAAGCGTCTTCCAGTGCATCTAAAGTCTAAAATGCATGAATGGGTGAGGGTAGGCTAAGCTCGGTGCTCAGTGGTCACACCTCGAAATTTGGCAATACCCAGCAACCAATGGCGGATGGGGTAAAGTAAGGGTCATCAGAAAAACTGTTTGATTTCAAAAGTTGCAGAAATATCCTGCTTTTCTGACTAGTTATGTGTGCTTCAAGTACAAATTGAGATTAAAAATATATACATCTGCTTGAAAGCTCTGTGTTTGTTTTGGTTACCGAGAAGGGAAGTACATTTAGAACCCATTTTCTTTTCTCTCTACTACATCTGAAAGCGTGCATAGAAATATAATGGGATTATTTTATGGAGTCAAAATATGAGCACCTCAAATAAGTAATGAGTTTGGTTTCTCACTTTGTCTGAACTTGAGTTGCATGCATTAATCTGCGTTGATTATGGTAATTGTTACTCGGAACTTGGTATGGATACATTATATGTATATTAAAGTTTATTTTGTCCAACGTATATAGGAATTAGGAATATATATACGCATGGGAAATGGAGGTGAAGGAAGAACATGCATTGGGGCAGGTGATCATGTGTTACCAAAAATGGTTGAAGGCGTCTCCTTGGTGAAGTTCCTGTTTTGGAAACCAACAACATCCAGCAATAGCAGTAATTAGGTAGCAAGGTAGACGTTAGAGCTCAACTGCACTGCAGGAATGAGTGAATTATATATATGGATGAATAAACTTGTAATCGTCCCCATAATTTGTTTCCCACTTCCCACCGTTGCTGTAAGCCAGTCAGTCGTAGTTTCTGCGCTCTATCTTGGGTTTGGAGCAATTTCTCTCTTTTTCTCATTCTCCCATGCATGTATAATATATATATATATATATATATATATAGAAGGAAGTGAAGTGTTTTGTGGTCCCAAAATAGTTGCTGTTTTAGAGCCACCATTTTCACTTGATGTATAATGTTATTCTAGTAGATTTTTTCTTGTTACTTTAACCATGTCCCATATTTTTGGTGTTGGATGAGTTTAAGTTTTGGTCCCCACCTTCCGAATCCAGTTTGGGGCTGGTCCAATGGTTATAGAAAATATCACATCTTAAATCTCTTGTCCGAAATTTTGCAAGTTGCAGAATCTATTTGTCGGCAATTTTTGTATTTCTTGTTTTTATCCATCTACCAAATTGTACAATGTGCTCCACGAAAAGTCGGAAAAACTTGTAGAGAAACTTGGTTAAGTGAAGTTTGTAAAATTTTTTATTAAAAATAATTTAATAAAAATTAAATTTGAAAATTTGAATTAATAAAGTATAATAAAAAATTTATTTATAATTTAAATATAAATAAATAACAATAAAAATTGTATGCAAATTTTCACTAAAAATATTTATTTAAAAAATATATAATTTTTTTTTTCAAAATTTACAAACTTTGATTTATAAATAAATTCTTTCAAAATCTATCGGTTCGATTTTCCATATTTAACTTACCCACATGCCTTTTCAATCAATCCCTTCCGGTTACCCACATGATTTGAACAACCTTCTCCTCATCGCCACCTCTCCTCTCATATCACCTTCCCTCCAACTTCTCAATCCCCCATTTCTCTCTGATTTAGGGCCTCATAGTTACTGTCTATGTAGGTACGGAGAGGAGAGGACAGAGCAGATATCTATAGCATTGCCTTCTCACCAAATGTGCAAATGGTTGGCACTTTCGAGCGATAAGGGCACTGTTCATATATTTTATCTTCGAGTTAGAGTTTTTGCGGAGGATTCATCTTCTGTACAAAGTCCAGCAATATTTCTTCAGAATTCTTCAACGTCACTTGACGTACTTATCTCTCCAAGCACTAGCGCTAATCCTGCTTCATCATTGTCTTTTTTATAGAGGTAATCAATACAATTTGCCTTTATAGTTTTACTAATTTTAAGACAGAATTGCATGGAACTCATTTCATGAAATTTTCAACAAAACTCAGATTTATATACTACAAAAAATTATTTTCCATTTTCATAAATTATTTACAACACCTTATTTGCAAATCACTGGCATCCTCGTGTATCTGAGAGACAAATATATTCAAATGACATCGTGATGCTTTGAGCAAGGAATAACATTCTCTTGCCCCAGCTAAACCCTAATCGATTAAAGCTTAGACCTTTTTCCCACAACATAAAATGCAAACACCACTTTCCCAATTGCTTTTCTATCTTTGATCGCAGAGAATGCAAGGTTGGCCTGTCAAACACAAGAAATCAAATAAGCCCAAGTACTCGTCATTTTTTTTCCCTAGAAAAGACAACAACATCATGAGTAAAAGAAATGGATCGTTAATTACCATTAACTTCATCCTTTTGCCCCAGTCAAAAAGTGCGGACCAAAAGTAAATAATGCATTTTTGGGCCTCAAATTCTCACCAACTATCAATTTGCCTATTTTTTGCATTAAGTTATAAGAAATGGATGACAGTCCTGGGCAATTAGGACACTTGGAAACAAAATCTATCCATCCGCCCCAAAATAAGCAATTCACATAAATGGTCCACAAGCAAATCTACTGTGATGAATACTTGGTTGGGCCCAAAGCTACAATCACTCTTATGCAATTCTAAGCGTGGGCTAAACTGGCTTTCAGCAGTCGCTCTGCTTGTTCAGAGCTTTGTGGTTTAAGACATCAATTTTCAAATACTCTCTATATCTTTCTTTCCCCTATAGTTTTCCTTGGTTAGAGCTTCACGCAACCAAAGAATGACGGTATATATATCAAAAAGGGGGACCTCTGATAGGCTGAAAGTATGAGAAATGTGAATGATAATCAAGCCCTTTTCCATCCAGGAGAGTAACTCCCTGATGGAACCCTCAAGCAGAGCTGGTCGATGTGTTCTGTAGCTAGTCCAATAGAGCCCATGCACTGGCCAGTTCTGCACAAGATAGATGTGTGAGAAGGCTATTCGAGACAAGCAACTAATAACGAGTAAATGGACTGCAGTAACTAGTTTAACATTGAAATTGACTACTGATCTTCATTAGATGAGGTTAACAACACACCCCTTATGCATTAAAGCTAAATTTAGCTCTTTCAAGTGCAAATTTTTTATTTGTCTACCATAAATATTTTCATTAAGTTTTCATTCATTTATGCCAGAGTCTAGGCACTTATTTTGCACGCTAATTGAAAGCCACTCCATTCAAACCTAAATAAGCCAATCAGATCCTCGAACTACAGCCCCGGAATCCATTATTGTTTTCAAAAAAAAAAACACAGTTGACATCACAATTTCACAGATTTCAACTCATTTGCATATTTTACTTTCATGAAGTGTCTGATTATAATCTTCTATAACATCAACTCAATATGATGAAACACACAGAGACATACAAATATATATATATATATATTTATATAATATCAAAGAAGAAGAACATCTTGGGTCAGAGAAAAGTAGTATCAGGAATGGTGACATGTGGCGCTAAAATATCAGCAGGCCAATCTTCTTTGTGCTTTTCCAATACCCACAAATGAATAAGGTGGCATATTCAGTGCAGTCTTCTTCATAATAAGAGCCCATCAGGGAAAAGGAATGCTAACTAAAGAAGTACAATGAAGTCTGAGGGGAAATGAAGGTAGCAGTGTGGTACATGATGCATCAATTTGAGAACAAAGAGAAAATGCGAAGTACCTTAACAAGAGTGAAATTAGTTGGGATGAGCGGGAATTCACCACTGGCAAATCCAATTACAAGAATTTGAGCACCCCAATTCAAAAGCTTCATAGTTTCTTTACTAAGCTTTCGACCAACAGGATCAAAAAGAACACAAACCCCTTTGAGGTTCCTTGACTTGAGGAACTCCTCGACACTCGTAGTTAAATTTTGATTAGTCAAGTCTACCACGTGATCAATACCCAAGGACTTTAAAAACTGCACCTTTTCAGCTCCCCTGAAATTTATAGCAATACTTGATTTTTGAAATGAATAAAAAGCGCAATGCTAACAGAAAGTAGAAGGTAGGGAGTGGTAATGGGTAGTTGGAGTAGGGGAAAAGCAGGAAGAAAAGGAGGCACCTGGCAACAGCAATGACAACTGCGCCGCAAACCTTTTGCCAATTTGAACAGCAGCAACGCCAACGCCTCTAGGGGCACCAAGAACTAGCAATAACTGTAATAATTACTATTTCCTTTACAATTTACTAATAGTAGTAATATTTGATGAAGGGTGGAAATCATAGAATAAAGAAAAGAAATATTAATAGTTTTAATTAATAAATAAAGCAGGGACCTGCCTGAGAAGATGTCAAGTTGGCCCTGTGAACAAGGGCTACATGTGAGGTCCCAAAGGTGACAGGGAGTGCAGCAGCGGCCACAAGATCACACCCTTTCGGCACTCCAAACCTAATCAACCAGGACCAGGAACATTAAGTCATTAACTAAGCATTCTCTTTTTTTTTTTTTTTTTCCTGATATGAGATATTCATTAGCATATTAGTAATTTTTTTTTTAAAATTCGGATATATAAATTGCTCAATTTCACAGATTAAAAATTATGCATTTAAAATTATTCTAATAATTCAAACTTAAGATCTGTTTATTAAAAAAAAAAAATCTTAATTAATTAAATCAATGGATAATATTAGTATATTAATATTATTAATTAATAAAGTTAGAAATAAGGTACCGACTGACAGGAGGGATTGGTCTTTGATGATGAATGTCGCGTAGGAGCCGAAGGAGGCAAAGAGGCAGACGTGGTCCCCCCGACCTTGAACTTGGTGACGGAGGGACCCACGGCATCGACAGTGCCAGCATAATCGAAGCCTGAGATGAAAGGGAGGGAAGGCATCTCCTGGTACTTACCCAGTATCTGAAGGTAATTGGCGTAGTTCAGGCTGGTGGCTTTAACTCTGACTCTCACTGCCGTTGGGGAGTCCAATTCTGGGATGGGATGGTTTCTGCTAACTACAATGGGCGACGAAGCCGATGATGGTGATGCTGGAACACCCAATCTCTTGCACAACAGAGCTTCCATGTTAGTTTCTTCCTTTTGACTTGCTGATGGTTTTTATTTATTAACGAAACATGTGGAGAATGGGATATTCCAAATCCAATAAACAAAGCATTTTTTTTAATTTATCCAAGGCTCTCACTCTACCAACAACAGGCCTGGTGTCATGGTCAGGCCTTGGTCTTATCATGATTGACCCTGAACCGAGCAGCGGTCAAAATTGAGCTGGCGGGAAAGCGATTCTAATGAAGTCGGGCGTGCATTCAGAGCTTTGGAACATGATGCTAACATGTTGTGGGGGCAATGGGAGCCTCGGGCCGCAAGATATGCGGGGAAGTTCGGAACAGTGATCGGACACCCTCAAGCCAAGTAGCTTGGCGGGTGCCATCGGTGGAAGCCATGTGCAGGCACCTTCGAGTGAGTTGGTGGAGCAACGAGCAGAATCAAGGAGCAATGGTGACCAAGAGGAAGGTA
This sequence comes from Durio zibethinus, assembly GCF_047325235.1. Taxonomy (NCBI): domain Eukaryota; kingdom Viridiplantae; phylum Streptophyta; class Magnoliopsida; order Malvales; family Malvaceae; genus Durio; species Durio zibethinus. The sequence goes on from NC_143180.1 coordinate 24,816,038, forward strand.
ACGGGGCCCTGAGTTAGTCGGAGAAAGGCCCTAGGATGGCTGGGCAGAAAAGTGTCCCCGTTTCAGACATTCTTACGGTCACTGGTAGCATATTGGGAAAATCTCTAACGCTCTTTATAGGGGGATGAATTGGTGTCAGCTCTCCACCACCCCCTTGGCTAGCGGGCAGGCGGGGGCCTGGCTAGTCTGAAGTGAGCTACTCCTAGGCACTCGTGGTGTCTAGGTGGGCGGGCATCGTAGAGTCACGAGCGTGGCCCGATGTTTTCTCGGGTAAGGTAAACCCGGGGACGGTTGGGGCCGACGGGCCTCGTATCGCGCTTTTGTGTTGAGCCATGGGGTTTGGCACTAGAGATCGCTAAGCCCCTCGGTTTCCCCTCCTCGAGCCGGAAGGATCATGTGATGGTGTTTACGTAAGAGGGATGCCATCGGGCCAAAGGGGTGTGCGGGCTAGCAGGCAGGCATGTTGCTAGACCCCTATGGCTAGTCGGGTTGGTGGGCTGCCATTGGGGCAGTCCGCCCAAGTTCCCTTGCGGGACTAGCATGATGTGGGGTGTCAATCATGCGTGCGGGTGGCCGATACTGATGCTAAGGGCTTAAGCCCTAAGAACCGAGTCTCGTGGGATGAAATGAGCCTAGAGGCTCCTAGCTGGCTGCCGACCAGCTTAAGTGGGTTCCTCCCCATAGAGTTCGAAATGAGCGACCCTACGGGATCAGGGCCAGAAAGGGCTCATGGGCATGCGGTTTGTAGGACTGGAATTGGTCCGTCCATGGAAAAATGGATACGATACAAGGCTGACCTTGACTAGGATTAGTCTTGGTGCGGCACGGACGCGTGGTTTCAGTAGCAGGAACGCGCGGCCCGTGACATTTGGTATCAGAGCCTAGGTTGGCTCAGTGGCGAGAGTTACGCGACCCCATGTGTGGGTCTAGTGATGCGAAATTGCAGTGGCGCCAAGCTCCAACGGAGCTATCGAGACACAGATGCGGGTTTTGTGCCCATGGAGGCTCGGGAAAGAGCCAACAATGCGTGCTGCGAGAAATATTGGGCCTATGTAAAATGGCTCTCGAGTAGACTCTTGGACGCCTAGCAAAAGGGCACCAGAGTCTAGCCTCACCTAGAAAAAGGTGTTGGCATATGTGGTGGCATGTGATGCCCTTACGGTGGAAGGAACCGTAGTGAGACCGAGATGCGAAAAGGGACTTACACCATGAAATGGTGTTGTGTAAGGCCACGTGGGCCGAGTGAACCTTGTCCTGAGGGGCAGGGGGTGTCGAGTTGCAAGATTAATTACTAATGTGTGCACTTGCTTTATGGTGCAGGTGCCCCAGCGGGGGTGCAAGTCGAAGTATTCGGGTCCGAGCATGAGACTACTACACAGAAGAGTATGAAGTGGCTAAAGATTGAAGCCACAAGCGAGGTGGTCAGTGGACCATGAGCTGCGTTGGTCAGTGGACCGTGAGTTCTTGTGGTCAGAGGATCACGAGAGTGTGTGTGTGAACCAGGATATCGAACTTGTATTGGCCGAAAGGGAAGGCTTCACGAGTAGTGGTGGTCAGTGGGCCACGACAGGATGTATTCCAGTGGAACAAGAAAAGGGAAACGGCCAGTTGACAAGGCCTCAGACGTGCAGGTCAGTGGACCTTGAGGATCGAGCGGGTGAATCCCCGAGTCAAGCAAATCAGTGGGTCTCCGAGTATAAGCGGATTTTGGGATGCCCTAGGAACTGGGCTGGAGTCAAAACTATCGAACAATAGAACCATCGAGGAGACAGGGTTGCGCATAATGCTGTGCTGAGTTTCGAGTAAAAGTGGGGGAGACCTGTCAATTCCCCACGAGACCGAGCCAAGATAAAGGAGCTTGGGCAATGGAGCATAGTGTTCAAGCCGGAGGCAAAGACCGAGTTAGCGCGTTTTAAGGTGCCGTCTTGGGGGCGGTTGGCCTGAGGGCCACACCTAGAGAGGTGACCTTGGAGGGGCCGAGAGGACCCAAGTTGGGAGATGACCAAAGTGCTTGAATGCCACTATGCTAGGGTCATCATGTAGAGTGCCGCATGAGTGCGGTTGACCTAAGCATCACGTCCAGAGGGGCGCATCAGTGAGTTGATGCTGCAAGCGTGCAGTTGGTGTGAGGGGTCACGTCCGGTGGGACGCACCACATGAGTGGCAAAGCTGTGGTCATTCATTCTACTGAGGGTCATCGATCAATGAGGGCACCATGAGGTCGCAACCTAACAAGGATCAAGGGATGAAGCCATGGTATGGCCCATATGAGTACAACCAAGATAGGTTAGGCGGTTCGAACTACAACAAAGCTGAGCAATAATGGGACCAATCTACACCAACAATGGACGAGTACTGTGGACGGTGCCTCATGTGACGGGACCTCGACCCAATCCTTGAGGGCACAAGTGAGAGACATATGAGGAAATGTCAGCTGTGTGCAACAAGATAGTTGGGTGTGGTCTTGGCGTCGATGAGGGCATCGACATAGTAAGTGGGGGAGAGTGTCATGGTCAGGCCTTGGTCCTACCATGACTGACCCTGAACCGAGCAGCGGTCAAAACTGAGCTGGCGGGAAAGCGGTTCTAATGAAGTCGGGCGTGCATTCAGAGCTTTGGAACATGATGCTAACATGTTGTGGGGGCAATGGGAGCCCCGGGCCGCAAGATATGCGGGGAAGTTCGGGACAGTGATCGGACACCCTCAAGCCAAGTAGCTTGGCGGGTGCCATCGGTGGAAGCCATGTGCAGGCACCTTCGAGTGGATTGGTGGAGCAACGAGCAGAATCAAGGAGCAATGGTGACCAAGAGGAAGGTTACGGGGCCCTGAGTTAGTCGGAGAAAGGCCCTAGGATGGCTGGGCAGAAAAGTGTCCCCGTTTCAGACATTCTTACGGTCACTGGTAGCATATTGGGAAAATCTCTAACGCTCTTTATAGGGGGATGAATTGGTGTCAGCTCTCCACCACCCCCTTGGCTAGCGGGCAGGCGGGGGCCTGGCTAGTCTGAAGTGAGCTACTCCTAGGCACTCGTGGTGTCTAGGTGGGCGGGCATCGTAGAGTCACGAGCGTGGCCCGATGTTTTCTCGGGTAAGGTAAACCCGGGGACGGTTGGGGCCGGCGGGCCTCGTATCGCGCTTTTGTGTTGAGCCATGGGGTTTGGCACTAGAGATCGCTAAGCCCCTCGGTTTCCCCTCCTCGAGCCGGAAGGATCATGTGATGGTGTTTACGTAAGAGGGATGCCATCGGGCCAAAGGGGTGTGCGGGCTAGCAGGCAGGCATGCTGCTAGACCCCTATGGCTAGTCGGGTTGGTGGGCTGCCACTGGGGCAGTCCGCCCAAGTTCCCTTGCGGGACTAGCATGATGTGGGGTGTCAATCATGCGTGCGGGTGGCCGATACTGATGCTAAGGGCTTAAGCCCTAAGAACCGAGTCTCGTGGGATGAAATGAGCCTAGAGACTCCTAGCTGGCTGCCGACCAGCTTAAGTGGGTTCCTCCCCATAGAGTTCGAAATGAGCGACCCTACGGGATCAGGGCCAGAAAGGGCTCATGGGCATGCGGTTTGTAGGACTGGAATTGGTCCGTCCATGGAAAAATGGATACGATACAAGGCTGACCTTGACTAGGATTAGTCTTGGTGCGGCACGGACGCGTGGTTTCAGTAGCAGGAACGCGCGGCCCGTGACACCTGGCCACGGCTGTAGGCTGTTGGCTGTTGGCTGTTGGCCGTTGGCATAACCGAACCTCTTCAGTTGTGTGGAAGTGGACGTGGAAGTTAACTACTTGAGTTAGTGTTCATTTGGATCTGTGATGATATCCATTTTGCCACTTTTTACCTTCGACTGCATTTTGATAGTATCAACGGTGCAGTTAAGGACTTTCAATCTCATTCTCCCTCTCCATAATTATTTCTTAAGACTTCCTTTTTCATTTTTAATATTTTTTCTGTCAATTTTGAATTAGAACATTTGAATTTCCGTGGAATGCTTTCTGTTTGTTAAATAAAATTAAGAAATTTTAAATGTTAAATAGTATTAAAATATATATCAAAATAATTTTAAGAAATATTTAATAACAAAATTATTGATATAAAATAATTTTAATAAATTTTAATTTATTTAAAAATATTATTTAATACAAAATAATTTTAATTATTTATTAATTTTATAAATATCAAATATATATTATAAATTCATAAATTTTAATATAATTATTTTAATAATAATTAATTAACTCCGCTATTTTTAATCTCAATTAAAAGTGTTCTCATCCTCCGAAAAAAATAAAAAATAAAAAAACAATAACCACAGCAGTCACTGCTCTCTACTTAGCAGTTAGCAGTCGATAAAAAAAAAATGGTATGGTGGTGTTATCAATTATCATTAGATATAGATATCAACATTCTTGCTTTAGTTTGACTACAGACAGTGGTCGAGCTTCCTTTTACTTGTAGCAAGTACTACCTGATACAAATTGGTTTTTAATTCGTTTGTATGATCGTTGCTCCCAGACCCAGACAGAGTTATGAGTGGGGGAGGGTTGGTGTTTCAATATCACTACCAGTTTCTGCGTATAAGCAATGGAGTTGCCATTGGCAGCAACAACCAAACTTGTCAAACATTTGTTTCCTCCCATTCCAATTCCAAACGCCGCTATCCTACTCTTGCCACCACCATCACCCATGCCTTTTCCCTCTCCGGCTCTGGCTCCGGTGCCCAATACTCTGCAGCAGGTGCGTTTCTCTCCTTTCTTCTTCACATCTATTTCCTTTGCTTTTTTATGTGACAAATCTTGCCATCTATCCTTTTGTTAAGTATTCCCTTTCTTTCCCGCACAAATTGTTTATTCTTAGTTTGTTATAGTACTAAATTACTAGGAACATACTATTAAAATTCGTAGGGGAATTAATCGACGCCGGAAGGAAGCAGCAAAAAAAGAGAATAGCGGGCATTGATCAAGATGAATTGTTGGATCCAAAACTCCTAGCTGATCCAGACAGTTGCTTTTGTGAGTTTCAAGGGGTTGAAATCCATCACAAGCTTTATGACCCAGGCTCACATTCCTCAGATAAATCTTTACTCACCCACAGCCAGGATGTCCAGGACCAGACTCAAACCCCATTATTGAAGCTCGGTCTTCCTATGATTCTACTACATGGTTTTGGAGCTTCTGTTTTCTCATGGAACAGAGTTATGAAGCGATTGGCACACCTCACATGCTTCAAAGTTCTTGCCTTTGATAGACCAGCCTTTGGTTTGACTTCAAGACTCAATAGTTTTGGGACCCAAATAAGTGATGCAAAACCTGTGAATCCCTACTCCATGGCGTTTTCTGTGCTTGCTACCTTGTACTTCATTGATTTCTTGGCTGCTGAAAAGGCAATTCTGGTGGGGTATGCTTCTTTCTTCATCTTTTTTTCTTGCTTGGTATGGAGACGTACAAAAGCCTTTCTCCTTCGAGTTAGATCCTTATTTGTGTCTTTTGCAAATGTACCTGTATAAATTATCTAAGAGGGATTGTTTCTGTTTTTAATTCCACTTTCATGAAAACTGATGCCTGTCTTCAGTCTTGACCTCTTTAAAACTTGGCATGCTAGGCATTCAGCTGGTTCTCTTGTAGCAGTTGATGCGTACTTTGAAGCTCCTGAACGTATTGCTGCTCTGATCCTGATTGCCCCAGCAATATTGGCCCCACGTGCTATTCGTGAGCCTAAGATTGTTGAAGGAAACCGCTCTGAAGGAAATAACCAGACTAACGGAGACAGATCGGTCTCAAATAATATAAGGAAGCCGCTCTTTAAGCTTTTTGAAGTTTTGTCCAAGTTTACCAAGTACATCACAGAAGCAGTGATGCGAATGATAAAGGGGATGGCGGTTATGCTCAACTCTCTGTATAAGAAAGCACTTTCTTCTTTCCTTCAATCTGCCCTTCCCGTAATGCTGGTATTGACTTTCTTTTTGGATGATTTTTCAATTCATGCAGCTTGAATTAGTTAGAGGCTGTTGCCAGTTAAAGTCGATTTTTTGTCCTGGCAAATCAAAAGTACCAAAAGTATGATACCACCTTGAAGATGTCTGCTTCTGTTTATGAATTTTGTGAGTAATATTACTTCAAAAGAATCACAAATGGTTTTAACTAATAGAAGTTGACCGCCAATAGATGGGTAAATTAAATCTCCAGTTATCAATGCTTTACCAAACGACCTGGCATATACCCTGACACAACCCTGCAATTCTTTCTTAACATGATATTCATTTCGCCTATACATTGTTGCTTAAAGAAATCTCAGAACAAAGCAGCTTTTAAATAGGGCTTTGTTTTTTTTTTAGTTTTCCATCTATTTTATGTGCAATGAAGCTAACTATCTTATTTCTCAGGCAAGGTTGCTAATTGATAAATTTGGTATAGCTGCCGTAAGGACTGCATGGTATGATTCTAAACAAGTCACTGAACACATTCTAGATGGGTATACCAAGGTGATTTACACTATTCTCTAATTTGTCTTATTCTTAATCCTGGAAAGATGGAATGGAATGCTTAGCTGGTATTTATTTTGCTGTTACCTTCAACTTATAGTGGTCGAATGAAGATTTGTATCTTATGCAGCCACTGAGAGCTAAGGGTTGGGACAGGGCTCTTGTAGAATTCACAGCAGCAATGCTTATAAATGGCAAGTCTGAAATGAAGCCACCACTGGCAAAAAGACTACATGAAATCTCCTGTCCTGGTAATAATTTCTTGTTCTATATTATAACTTTTAAATTGGAAAGATAATCAGGAAAGCTGGCGAATTGAAAAGCCCCTTTGAATGAGAAAGTTATTCTATTAATGGTGCCAATGAATGTGTTGAGTCTCTGACAGCTAAATCCATGTTTTACTTGTAGCCAATTCGGGACAACACCTTGGCCATACTAACAGTCCAAGTCAAATTACTGTGGCAGTTAACCGTTACTTGTTAAGGCTATGTTGAACCTAAGAAAGAGATATGTAAAGAAGTTGAAAGAATGTTTCCTGAAAGATTTGTGAACCGAAAACTTTTAATCAGTCTAGCTATTATCTTATTGGGTAATGGATATGCCACTCATATTTACTGCTAATCACTTCACTAGTTCAACATGAATATATGAATATTAATCCTATCACAATTCTTATATTTTTGTACTTTTTTAGTTATGTTGCCTTATTGTTGATATCAATAGGCAGAATGTAATGGTTTCACTTTTTATTGTCTCAATGAAACATAGTTCTTATTGTCACGGGTGACACTGATCGAATAGTTCCTTCTTGGAATGCTGAGAGACTTTCACTGGCCATCCCTCAATCTAAGCTTGAAGTAATCAAGAATTGCGGTCACTTGCCCCATGAGGAAAAGGTCGAAGAGTTTGTTAGAGTCGTTGAGAAGTTTCTGCAAAGAGCTTTTGGTGGTTCAAAGGAGCATTCTCTGCAAGCAGTAACTTGAAACTTGTATGCCTCAAATCTTCCTCTCTTTCAGGAGCAGTGGAGTTTCTCAGATTCTAAATAGGGCAGTTCTCGTGAATCCATGTAATGAAACATTTAGAGAACCAAAAAAACATTGTTTAAGAAGAGAGAAAAAAAAAAAAAAAAAGGAAAAATATGTTCTTCTAAAAGTTGTAATTGACTGTTGAAATTACTCTCTTACAGGAACTTGTAATAGAATTGGGATCACCGTCATTTTTTTAACAATGTGCAACATCGTGTACCTTACTGCAACCGTGGTAGTAAACTTCCCATTATTTAGGATGCTGAACTCTTTATAAGCAAGGTCCATTGAATCAATTCTCTCAACCATATTTCAATAGCATGCGTTAGACATTATGGAATATTTTAACGTCATGCTCGATTACTACAATTACAACACATTACAGCAGCAAGCCACTGTTTTATCAGAAAGGAGGGTCCATGGATATGGTCAGACTCGTGTCCTGTAAGCCTGCAGGAACATCAAACCCTGACATGAAGTCATCACCAAATATCACAGCACCAGCCGCCAGTGCTCCTGCTCCTATTCCCATTGCAAAACCAGGTCTTGGCCCTTGTCCAGGTGCAGCCCCAGATGATGGCATGTTCAAATAGGTCTCCGTTGGCTGATATGTTCTTGGGAGGAAAGTGGGAATGTAACCAACATTAGAGGGTGGCGGTGGAGGTGGAGGAGTCCTAGGTGGACAATAGCAGGGCCCAGAAGCTGATGGATAACCAGGTTCACCTAGAGAAGGGTTGCAATAGTTTGTAGGACGTGGCACTGAATGTGTAGATGGAATGTTTAGTTGAGATCGATTATCTGGCTGTGGAAGAGGGGCTAGAGGCAGCTCTGTTTCCCCTGCTGGATAAGTGTGTCCTGATCCACCTTTATTAGACAATGGAATATTACTCCTATGATCCATTAGAACGAGTCCTCCATCATTACCTGCAAAACCAGATTTTTGAATTCAATAATCACAAGGCGAAAATCATCACAGCAGTGAAAACTTTTATCCAAACTCTAAAATGGTTCAAGTTAATAAGAAAAGATAAAGATTCTATCAATGCTATTTGGAGACCGTACCAAGCTTTCTCTTAATTAGCAAGAACTAAGCTCAAAATGAAGCATAAAAACAATTCAATTTAGGTGAAACTAATTACATTAGCCATAAATACCTAGGTATGAGCCTGAGTCTTCCCTTTCCTCCCAGATATGAATTGAGATGTCAACAAATCCTTGAGGTTTGTTGGAATTTCTTTTGCGCAACTGGTAGCTTCCTACTTCTTCAATTCCTACCCTTGAAGAGGCTGAATTGTTGTTAAATTTGGCCAGAAATTCTTTCATGACAACAGTTGCAGTTCCCTGAAGCCTTTCTCTAAGGAAAAGGGGCTCTCTACCGTATACTTCAACGTGCAGCATCATGTCTTGGAAATTTGAGTCATCAACCAAAGCCGCAAACTTGGTTTTCCACACCGGATTTGAATTTCCAGAAGCATCAATCTTGGTGCAATATTTGTTGTTGGGATCAATCCACCCAACCGCAAACCACTGTAGCTTCCAAAAAGAGGACGAACGCCGGAGCCCTCGAGCAGAAATTAGACAGACCTCAACCCAGACTTTCCCCATACCAAACGAGTGAGGAAAGATAGAAAGAGTGACAGAATATCTCTTTAACAAGGTTCTTTTTATAAAGTTGTCTGAACAATATTTTATTAAAAAAAGGCCAAGCTGTATTGCATTGTTTAGAAGGCTACTTTACTTTTATGAGAAGAACATTGTTATGCCTAAGCACACCATTTAGAGGGTAATTTTTTCCGAGGGAGTGCACTATAGATGGCCCATGAACAGGAATCTAGATAAGAAGGCAACTTTTTTGGCTTACGGTCAGATTGGCTAAAGGTTGAGATAATTACGTGAAAGAAAAAAGTTAACAAAACTTAACATGGCAAATGTTCATAGCCAGTTAGCCACAAAGTCAATGATACCCCAGCAAACTATAAGGCCAAAAAAAAGAACAGGGAAGTCAATAATTTCGACTTCTTCTGTACAATAGAGAGTTTCTGAGTTCATGCTGTAAAAAGAGGATGAGAATTAGAGACATGCACATGCTGTTAAAAGAGCATAAATAGTCACTCAATCAAATAAATACTTCTGTCTTCTCAATATTTCAGCCAAGGAAGGCGAAGGCACCATGTTGTTCAACTTTGTGGTTTAGTTGTCTTGGAAGATGCAAATGGTTCTCTGAGTGGTGGAGCTAACAAGAGTTTTTTACCAGCTCGCTTAACCATCTGGTCACCTTCAAAACAAGTGGAAACTGTCCTAGAATACATCATCGTAGTAGAGCCCAAGATGTCATCTCTGAATCCACACGCTTTGAAGAAGAACCTGAAATAAGCTATAAAGATCATGATTTTGAATCCTACCAATGGTAGAGGAATATAAATCATTTATAATTGACCTATGGTGTAACATCTGCAGTCCTGCAAAAGCAACATTCCAACCTTTACCTTGATAGATATTCTCTCAGGTTTCAACAAGTCTATACAATGCTGTTCATTGAACGAGATAAACTAAAAACTTCAGTAAAAGCATGAAGCACCTATCTGATGATCAAATTGTAAGCCCTATTAGAATTTTCTTCATTCTCGTTTAGGGGGAGCCACTGAGCCAGATAAAATTAGTAAGATGCAGTACATTCGGGAGAAAAAATAATGCCCAGAAAGTTGTAGGTTAATTGTAATATACTTGGATGGCCCTTGTTAGAAGGACTTTGCAACATGTATTAAGGATAAATCAGCTTCTCTCCAGCTTATGTGGGTATACTAGAATGATTTCTGGGGCTCAAAGCAAGAAATAGAGGCTGCACACTGTTATTAATTAATAAAACCAGGGTTCAAACCAATTATGAAACAGAGAATACATGCTGAGCAGAGCACAGAGGTTTTGAAATTTCAGCAAAACGACAAGACTTACCTCTCCTTCCTGGAACAAAGTGCAGCTATGTCATAAATGTCTCTACCTGTGAGCATTCTGCATGCAGAAGGAGGAAAATGTTAAATTCGTACATATCATCTCAGCACTACCAGTAACATTTAATAAACTGCATGGTTAAGAATAAGGCTATAATAAGCAATGTATTCTCCACTGTGCATTTCCTGGGCATTCTTCTGAATTTTGACAACAAAACTTGAAGAAATGCTAAAATAAACAGAATTTACCAGCTATTCAGATACAACAATTTTGATTTTGAAGCAGGTGACGTCTTACTCATTTCTAGAAGAAGCTGAATATGCATCACTGAACCTTAACTTGAAAGAAGACAAGATTAAAGTTGCCCGCTTTCACAGAGCAGGCAGCATGTCCCGTGCTTAGGAAAGACAACTCAGGTGACAATGTTCAAATTTAGTAACTTTCAGAAATTAAAATTGACACTGATTAAAAAAAGCAAATTAAGATTGACAAACCTTACAATCCTTGTAACTATTATCGTGCCAATTCCCATTCCCTGTAAAGAAGGAATAACCTGGAAGGCACTGAACATAATTATATGAATACAAATGGTAGTCAAGTATCTAATTAAAATGATATTTAAGGTTACAAAAGAATATATTAGAAACAAACTACTAATCTTTCAAGAGAAAAAAAAGAAGCAAACATACTAACAAAAATGAGGGGCATACAGTTCAGAAGCCACAATACAGTGTATAACTTAGACCTTTACCTTTTTTTTTTTTTTTTGAAGGAAAAAATTGAAAGTATACAACATGAGATAGATACCCAAAGTTTAAGAAGGGTTGTGTGGCTGAATTACATCACAGAACAAATCTTCAAGCAATGCTCCAAAGGTTTTTCGTAAGGAGTGTGTGCAAGGGAGAGACCAGAGAGCGAGGATATCAGGAACAAAGAAGAGGAAGCATCTTCTATGGTTTACCAGCTAAATTCTCCATTTTAAATTGTTCATTAGTATAATTCAACTCCACACATGAAAGAAAATTTCCAAGAGGTTATAAATGGTTGGATGTTAGGATGCTTAGTTGTTAGTTAATTAAACTCCACAAGTGAAGGGATATCAAAACAAGTACCGTGACATCGTAAATGGATGCAGTAAATCCCAAATCAGAAACAGCACGGCCAAAGCCCACAAGCTGGCCGTTGGAAGGGGTGACTGGCATTACACTCTCCATCAAATCTCCAATAAAACCCTTGTTCATTTGCTTCTGCTGTTCTTGGCTTTGGATTTGCTTGGCAATGTTACTGGCATTGACATGCTGAGGTTTGCAGAAAACGGAGACAATCATACAACTGTGGGAGAGAGCAATCCGGAGCTTGTTCAAGTCCATGGCTTCTTCAATTATGCCGGTGTTGGGGTTCACCTCAGGGAATCGGTGGCAGGAGTGATTACAACTACTGTACAGTTCACTGAGCTGTTGAAGATTAACGTGGGATGGGTCTGTTGATATGTAAATTGGCATCACTAATGGCGGTGATTTTGATTTTAAACTGCCAAACTCCCTTGAATTTGGGTTTGGGTTTAGGTTCTTTCTCCTATTTGTGCTGCTTATCCATCGCAATTCCATGGATACGGATGGATAACCACCAGCAATACAACTACCACCACCCTGTATCATCATTATCTGTATGCTAGTCGTGCTAGAAATTGCGGCGGCCGCAGCACCAGCAACTGCCACCATCTCGTGTTTCTCTCTCCTTTTGTTGGATGGCCTTGTTCTTCGTCTATTCTTACAAGGAACTGAAGAAGGAAGATCATAGAATACAGGAAGAAGTCAAAGTGGGGTTGGCTTAGGTGGCTCTGTCGTCTCTCGTTACCAATATATTACTAACATTATCTCCACCCAAAAGCTGGCTACTTTTGTTTCCATGATGGATTAATTCTACCACACACACACACACACACACACACACACAAACACACACATAAAGGGGAAAAAAAAAATAAACACAAATAAGAGCATAGAAAGGCAGAGCCAAGAGTTTTTTAAAACAGCACAAGTGACAAGTCTTAGTTTCCTTAGGATTTAAAACCACCAAAATAGAACATCTCTGTTTTCACCCAAAAAAAGTCTCTTTCATTTGCATTATTATGCCAGCCATATGTAGGCAGTTTAATCAGGTCTATAGAATTATAGCCACGTCCATTGCTGCAGCTCCTTACCCAGCACAGGCTGCTTCTGGCCCCTATCAGCAGCAGCTCTACTGCTCGACTCCCCCCTGCTTTGAGGTTGAAACCTCTCATACTCCAATGCATTCGATGATGCTCTGATGACATGCTCCTGCGGAAAACTCACAAGCCAGTCCTCAAGTGGAGGAACTTCACATAGTGAATCCAATTCTTCTTTTTGCTGCATTAGGGATGCCATTTCAGGTGATATAGTTTGCTCCTGAAAATAATATTCAGTCAAGGATTGCGGTCCCATCTCCACTGGCTTGAACAAATCTGAAAGTAGCCCACCCTGCTCTACATTGTTTATATATCTGGAACCTTCATCAGGATAATGAGAACCAATTCCGCTCATGTAGTCAATGGCTTGACTGTTATTCAACCCTGTCAAGACTTGAGAAGGTGGACGCCATGAAGACGTGGAAGCACTACTGTTTCTTGTGGGCGTAGACTCTCGCATCCTAGACCACAAAGAAGCTTGCCCAGCTGTTTGTACAGTACTATCCACATTGAATGCGTCTACAATCATGCTTGTCCTGCCCAATTCCTTTTGGTTGCTCTTTGTATTCCACAAAGCAGTGAAATCAAGTTTTCCTTTCCCTGAACCATAATTGGGAAAAGAAGAAGCCAAGTGAACCCCATTGCTTTCATTAGCAGCATAATCCTTGAAAGCAGCTCCGCTATCTAAACCCCCTCTCATGGGTTGCACCACCTTTTCTTGGACGTCCATTATATTTCCAAGTTTTCCTTTACCTTTATTGAAGGCATCATTCATGTCAATATTATTAACTGTAGACACCTTTCCTCCATTCCATAAGGACGATGGACTATCCATTATTGCACCTGCAAATGTTTGGTGCCTATTAGAATTCCCAAGGAGATTCAAAGATGGAGCAAACCCCCTACTCTCAGACTGAGTCATTTTCTCTTGGAAGTCACCAAGACTTTCCACTCGGCCACCAGGTTGACTAATTCCTCCGTTTAAGGAATTATTTATGTTCATAGTGTCATCCATTGGTGCCTGTCCTACATTTGAGAATCCACTGTGAAAGTCCATTTTATCACCTGAAATATTTTGGCATCCAGATGTAGTTGAAGGGACCTTAAAAGATGGAGCAACCTTAATATTTGATGCATATGCTGCATTAGGAATTTGCATTTCTGGGGCCCAGTGCTGATGGTTTGTAGTCACATTCCAAACTCTCAGAGCTTCAGAAATGTAACTCTCTACCTTCTTCATGGTAGCCATTTGAGCTGTAGGACCCAAATCTTTAGCAAACCGCTTTAAGCTCTCTATATATCCAAGACCTACCTTCTCATCCTGCATGGTCAGGGCAAGTAATGAGTAAATAATAGATGATGATAACGGGAATGCTATTCTCTATAGCTTTTGACTGAAAACACTTCCTCGATTTTATTTCTGTGAGAACCACATTTAATGAGGTGCATGTCCCCAGCCAAAGAAATGTAATAAAAGCAGACTTCCTACGGAAAAATCCCAAGACAATGTGATAGCAAGGATGAGGCACTTAGAATCATTTCGGGTCCATTTGGATCCTCCTTTAGCTCCAAAGAGGTTAGTTGAGAGCTCCATTGCACTTACCGAGCATTTGGATAACATGGCTGTGGCACAGTGGAGCCATTTCCACCATGCCGCAGCCAAGGTTATTGACTGATCCTCAAGGATCCAATGAAAAAAAAAACCCTTCCCACCGTAGCTCTTTTTCCATTTTACCCCTTTTTTATTTTTATTTAATTATTTATTTATTTGAAATGATAAATATATTTATATAATTACATAATAAACAAATAAATTAATAACAAAAATTTTAAATAAATACATAAATAAATATACTTATACATATAATTAATTACATAAAATAAATTTATATATTATCAGCTACATATACTAATTACATAAATAGGTCAAAAAATGATTCAATAATTACCATTAAATATATAGTCATTTTTAATATAAAAGAATATGTAAATATTTTGAGTGAATACAAATTTCACTATATATAAACTTTAATTTAATATTTTTGATACTCATTTTTTCATGTGTAACACTTCACTTCACTACCAATTTTTTTTGGTTATCCAAACCCATCTCACCGTTTATTTTAATTTTACCATTATAATAATTAATCTTATTGTCATTATTTTTAATCTTGGTGGAACCACTCTAACCGTCCATCCAAACGAACCTTCGTCGTAAACTAACCACAGTTTCAAAAAATCTTCAACAAGGCCTACGGTTCCTGACAAAAATTATACTTTTTTTTTCCTTTTCTTTTTGCTCTCACAATTTATCAAATGATATATTATAAGAACAACTTGTCATAAAAATATTTGAAATATCAAATCATATTGTGATACGCCATGTTGAAATGAGGTGTTTTCCACCATGTGAAATCCGTCTTGTGGCAAGGACGCAAATGACAATTAAGTGCAAAATGGCTTTAGTTCTAGCTGGAAATACAATATTACAACTTAAGAAAAAGCAATCTAACCATCATGCTCAAAATTTATTCTTGAATCATTTTTATTTCATCCTAGTTCATGGTTCATGAATTTCTTTTGTTCTTGACTTATTAAATAAGAGTTACCACATGAAGTTCTAACAGATTTATCTTAACAATACTATAACAATTAAAATGAATATGAGAAAATAAAACTTCAAAAAGTTTGAATAAATTTATCAATATTGTAATATTTCATATTTGCTTGAACTTAATGTGGGAAAACATTTAGTTACAAGTGGTTGTATTTTGTAATCTGCTGATTATAATCTGTATATATCTGTATCCCTAAAATTGAGAATTTGTATCTCTAGAATTAAGGACAGAATATCAGGATAGACAATTTCTTGATTATAGGGATTAGATTTAGGAATATTTAGTTTCCTAGTTTACTCTCTAGCTAGCTGTATTTAAATCTATGGTGTTTGTATGATTCAACACAAAAGTTTTCAATATACTCTCATTTTTCCACATGGTATCAGAGCTTTAGACTCTTCTTGGGAAGAAAATTTCTCAGCCTTCATTGCTGAATTTTTTTAGGCCTTCATAGCCAAATTTTGTTAGGTCTGTCATACTTTTATTTTGTTCCTTTTTGGCCTTCATTGCCTATACTTGTTTCAGTCCTGAGAAAGGTAATCATGTCAGAAATAGTAGAATCTGCCGCTACTACTCGATTTGGAGAAGTAACAACTGGTCAAACCACAGCGGAATTACAGAATATCCAAGCTGCATACAGGTTGAATGGAAAGAACTACTTGAAGTGGTCTCAGTTGGTTCAAACCTTTCTAAAAGGGAAAGGAAAATTGAGCCATCTTCTTGGCACAGGTCCTGAGAAAGGAGATCCAAAATTTGAGGCTTGGGATGAAGAGGATTCTATGGTTATGTCATGGTTGTGGAATTCTATGACGCCAGATATTAGTGACACTTGTATGTTTTTGTCCACGGCCAAAGACATTTGGGAATCAATTCGTCAAACCTATTCCAAAGTTAAAGATGTTGCTCAAGTCTATGAGGTCAAGATCAAGACTGCAGCTCTCAAACAAGGGAATAAGTCAGTCACAGAGTATGCTATTCTTCTTAAAAATCTTTGGCAGATCACTACCGGTGCATAGAAATGAAGTGCAGTGAAGATGCAACAACTTTGAAGAAATTTATTGAAAAAGATCGAGTCTATGATTTTCTTGCTGGACTGAATGTTGAGTTTGATCAAGTCAGAGTCCAAATTCTGGGAAAACAGGATCTGCCTTCTTTAAATGAAGTGATATCCATGGTTAGAGCAGAAGAGAGCAGAAGAGGAGTGATGCTTGACAGTGTGCATGTAGAAGGATCTGTTATGGTCTCTAATGGTGGGAAGAACCAAAGCTTAGAACAATTACCAGTCAGTGAGAATGGGAAAGGTGATTCGGCTAAAACTTCAAATCGCGACAATCTTTGGTGCACCTATTGCAAGAAGCCAAGGCACACCAGAGATCGTTGCTGGAAACTACATGGAAAACCTTCAAATTCAAGCAAAGAATGGGGTTATAAAGGAGGACAGCCAAGAAATCAAGGACAAGCTCACATGACTGCAATGGAGTTAAACCAGGAGAAGTCTCAGGAACAAGGAGAGTTGGATAAAAAGGAGATTGAGAAACTGAGAAGCTTATTGGGAACTCTTGAAAAGGCTACTGGTGTATGCTCCTTGGCACACTCAGGTAAGGACTCTGGTGCAGGTAAAGTCTCTAATTCTCATGGATTAAATGTCTCAGATAAGTCCATTAAGAGTTCTTGGGTCATTGACTCAGGAGCCACAGATCACATGACACATTTTTCACAAAAGTTTAGTACATATACCCTATGTCCTAGTACTAAGAAAATTACTGTTGCAGATGGTTCACTTACTACAGTGGCAAGATTAGGAGATGTTCAAATTAATCCCTCATTCATTCTTAAAAATGTTCTTCATGTTCCTAGATTGTCTACTAATCTGATATCTATACAAAGACTTACTAGAGACATGAACTGCAATGTGACTTTTTATCCCTCTTACTGTGAATTTCAGGACCAGGGTTCGGGGAAGAGGATTGGACTTGCTAAGGAGAAGGATGGACTATACTATCTTGAGACATCCAACAACATAAGTAATATCAAGAATAGTTTACCTTTGTCATTTCTTTTTGAACAATCTTCCAATAAAGACAAAATCGGGCTTTATCATTTTCGTTTTGGACACCCTTTTTTTGGAACTTTGAAAAACATGTTTCCTTCCTTGTTCAAAGGATTAAACATTGAAGAGTTTCATTGTGATGTTTGTGAACTTGCAAAACACAGATGTATATCTTTTCCAATTAGCAACAAAAGAAGTTCTACTCCCTTTTACTTGATTCATAGTGACATCTGGGGTCCCTCTACAGTTCCTAATATTTCTGGGACAAGATGGTTTGTGTCATTCATAGATGATTGTACCAGGGTTTCTTGGGTTTTTTTACTTAAATCCAAATCAGATGTGAATAGTGTGTTTTTTAGCTTCCAAAACATGATCCAAAATCAATTTGGAGTGAGAATCAAGAGATTTAGGTCTGATAATGCAAGAGACTATTTCAACCAGAGTCTATCCACCTATTTCCAAAATGAGGGGATTATCCATGAGTCATCTTGTGTTAATACTCCACAGCAAAATGGAGTGGCAGAGAGAAAAAACAGCCACTTACTAGCCACAACCCGAGCCTTCCTTTTTCAAGCAAATGTGCCCAAATCTTACTGGGGGGAAGCTGTTCTCACTGCTACACACATTATAAATAGGTTACCTTCAAGGATTTTGGGATTTAAAACTCCTATGGAACTACTCTCACAATTTTATCCCAACCTTAATACCACAAACAACCTCACACCTAGGATATTCGGTTGTACATCATTTGTTCATGTTCACAGTCATAATAGGGGAAAGTTGGATCCGAGAGCAATTAGGTGTATCTTTGTGGGGTATTCATCAACTCAGAAAGGGTATAAGTGCTATCATCCTCCTACCAAAAAGTTCTATGTCTCTGCAGATGTCACTTTTGAAGAAAGTAAACCATTTTTTACTCAACCTTATCTTCAGGGGGAGACATCATTTATAGAAGATAAGGATAAAGACTTCTTTTTGCTTGACTTGTCATCCTCCTCCAAAACAGTTTCACCCATTAATTCTTTTGAGCCTAAACCCATTTCTTCAGAGTCCAAGTCAAACATTGATTCTAAATTTGAACCCATTCCAAACACAGAAGTTGTGACTAAAGATAATACTATTCTTGATTCTGTGAAAGAATTACAGGTGTACTCAAGAAAGAAAGTTTCAGCTCCTGAATCGGTGCAAATCCAAGAACCTAATCCTAACTCTGGAAATGAGGTAATTACAGTCTCTGATTCTATTTCTCAAAATGAGCATGACTCTCCTAAAATTAGTGATTATGAGCTACCTATTGCCATTAGGAAAGGAACTAGAGAATGTACTAAACATCTATTATACCCAATCTCTAATTTTGTGTCATTTGAAAAGTTTTCACCATGCCATAAAAATTTTCTTGTGAGCCTAGACACTATTTCTATTCCAACTACATTATCTGAGGCATTATCCAATGAGAAATGGAGGCAGGCGATGAAAACAGAAATGGAGGCCTTAGAGAAAAATAAGACATGGGAACTGGTAGAGTTGCCTGCAGGAAAACATTCAGTTAGGTGTAAATGGGTTTTCACTGTAAAGTATAAGGCAGATGGTACTATTGAAAGATACAAGGCCAGGCTGATAGCTAAGGGCTACACTCAAACTTATGGAGTGGATTATCAGGAAACTTTTGCTCCAGTTGTCAAGATGAATACAATTAGGATTTTGTTATCCTTGGCGGCAAATTACAATTGGCAGCTTCAACAATTTGATGTAAAGAATGCCTTTTTACATGGTGATTTGGAAGAAGAAATATATATGAAAGTTCCACCGGGATTTGGGGGTCATCTAGAAGCACAAAAAGTATGCAAGCTGAAAAAGGCTTTATATGGCCTTAAACAATCTCCTAGGGCCTGGTTCGGGAGATTTGCCAAAGTGATGCTAGGAATGAAATATAAACAAAGTCAAGGGGATCACACACTGTTTATCAAGCACTCAGATTCGGGTAAGGTCACAATTCTATTAGTATATGTTGATGATATAATTGTAACTGGAGATGATGAAAAAGAAAGAGAGTCTCTAAAACAGTGTTTGGCCAGAGAATTCGAGATAAAAGAGCTAGGGAGATTGAAGTATTTCCTAGGAATTGAAGTAGCCCACTCACGTCATGGTATTTTTATCTCACAACAGAAATATGTGATGGATCTTTTGAAGGAAACTGGGAAGCTCGCATGTAAACCTGCAAGTACCCCTATAGATCCTAATCATAAGCTTGGAGAAGCTAATGAAGATACTGCTGTAGATAGGGAGATGTACCAGAGATTAGTTGGAAGACTTATTTATCTCTCATATACTAGACCTGACATAGCATATGCTGTGAGTGTGATAAGTCAATTTATGCATAGTCCTAAAGAAGTACACCTATAGGCTGTCTACCGTGTACTACACTATTTGAAGGCTAATCCTGGGAGAGGTATCTTGTTTAAAAGAAATTCAGGGTTGGTACTAGAGGCATATACAGATGCTGATTATGCAGGTTCAGTAACTGACAGAAGATCTACCTCAGGCTACTGCACTTTTTTAGGTAGTAATCTTGTAACTTGGAGGAGTAAAAAACAGAATGTGGTGGCAAGATCAAGTGCTGAAGCAGAGTTTAGGGCAATGGCTCAAGGAATTTGTGAATTACTATGGTTAAAGATTATTCTAGAAGACTTGAAGATCAAATGGGATGGACCAATGAGACTTTACTGTGATAATAAATCTGCAATAAGCATTGCACACAATCCTGTGCAACATGACAGAACAAAACACATTGAAGTAGACCGGCACTTCATAAAGGAAAAGCTAGACAGTGGATTGATTTGCACCCCATATGTATCAACCAAGGGTCAACTTGCAGATGTGTTGACTAAAGGCCTCAATAGTGCGACATTTCAGGAAATTATTTCCAAGCTGGGAATGGAAAACACCTATTCACCAGCTTGAGGGGGAGTGTGGGAAAACATTTAGTTACAAGTGGTTGTATTTTGTAATCTGCTGATTGTAATCTGTATATATCTGTATCCCTAAAATTGAGAATTTGTATCTCTAGAATTAAGGACAGAATATCAAGATAGACAATTTCTTGATTATAGGGATTAGATTTAGAAATATTTAGTTTCCTAGTTTACTCTCTAGCTAGCTGTATTTAAATCTATGGTGTTTGTATGATTTAACACAAAAGTTTTCAATATACTCTCATTTTTCCACACTTAATAATCTAAATAGTCTAAGTCTGTATAATATCACTCGTAGTGTTGAATCACACATCATTATGTCTTCTACCATATGCCATATATCCATATCTCATGCTCTATAAATCATAGTGTTAAAAATACATAATTAATGAATTAGTGAATTTGAAAGTTTATTCAACATTTTCAAACTTAAACTATGAATTTCTGTTTTTTTTTTTCTTTTAAATCATTATCAATAATTTATATCCATTGGTTTATCCATATTTCGGAAGTCTCAATATATTCTTTAATTCCAACATTTCCAACCTTAATGCCAATCGAAACACTAATTCCCACAAGTACCTGCCACTTGCATGTTTAAAGTATGCCCACAAAGTCCTAATAGAGATCTCATATAAAGTGCACTTGCTTTGGGTGTAATGAAGACAGTTGACATATTTTAGAAGTAAAAAGGGTTTTGAAACATATTTAGACCATGTCCCTAGATTGTTTATTTGGCAAGATGCAGATATATATTCAATTGGAAGAAACAATACTCACCAGTTTAAGTTGCTTTGGACTGTTATAAATTGCCGAGACTAATGATCCATTCTCACTTAGAAAAGAATTCCATGCTCTATAAGTTTGACGCTTTTCCACTTCAAAGTCATCAAGTCCTCTTTGAGCTCTATGGCCTGTTCAAATGCAATTTTGAAAACCATTAAATTAATTTAAATAAGGTTAGGATAAGAGCAAAAGCTTATCTTAAATCATATGCTTTAAAACGTATCCATTGCACATGTTTGGGAGTTATATGACAACCTTTATCGCTTAGGTCATGTTTGATGCATAGGATGATGAATAGAGTAGGATAATAATCATCCTATATTATGTTTGGTTAGTATCTTAAGAAAAGGATAGGATTACAAGAAGGATTAATCATCCTCTTGGTATAGGATGATTCAATCTTCCCAAAATAGAGAGAATTATTTTTAATCCATAGGATTGAACTTACATGTTCTATTATACCCTTAAAAATTATATCAATAATTTAAATTGTATAACCTTTGAGGAAGGATAATTTTGACCAATAAATAAATTATCCTATCCGAATCCTTGCATTCATCAAACACAAGACAAGATGACATTATTTAATCTAATCCTATTCATAATATCATCTTATCCTATCCTATCATAATCTTGTGTACCAAACACATTCTCATGTATTACATATTGATGCATTGTATTTGCATATATTCATAATAATCTCTATAGGCATTTATTTTATTGCATAATATTTGATACTTATACCAGAAAAATAACATTTATTTGGTCAATATAAATTTGGAGTAAGAGGAGATAGACGTGCTTAAACTAAATATTGATTAAAAAAAGAAAAAAAACTAGATACCGCACAAATGAGTAGCATGACCTACCTCTTGCACCAATTCCAGTATTATTCTTGTTGTTAGAGTTACAGTTCAAAATTCTAATGTCAGCTTTTGACCTCCTACCAACTCCCATTCTTCGCATGGAAGCTTCAGTTTCAAAGTTTTCAGGATCAGTTTTAAGAGCAAGGAATAGCCTTGTAGCTAGTTCTTTTAAGGCACGTGCCTGGAAAACCAAAATTCATTTGGTTCAGGAAACAAAGAAAATTCTGAGAACATCAACAATTTATGGTTAAAATGCAGAGAATATTGTTACATAGTTTAAAGATAGAGTAAAATTTTGGTTGACTTACCTGTCTGTAATAGATGGTATTTGAAGCATTGAAAAGCATGGCATTGTTGGATATCAAAAATACATCATGCTGTGTAAAAGAATTAAAAGAACCAATTAATTGATGGATCCAAAGAGTTTCTATGACAACAAGCTCCATAGAAGGTCTTCAATCCATGGTCATCATGGTTTTGAAATATGCAATGGGACTGTAATTTCATCCATAGGACCCTTTCCCAACAACTAAACAGCCTAAAGTTCACTTGCAATGTAAATTTGGATGGTTATAAGGTGTATGTGACTTCAGAAGAGATAGATGTAAAATAGGACCTAGATGGATCCAAACTTTCTTAACATCACAAACATCCCTCATTGCTTGCTATGACCATTGTGATGGAAGTAGTAAAATTTTCAGCCTACCACAGATTAATATTCTTAGAATAGCAAATCATGTGTCGCAAAACAATGGAAGAAATAACAAACAATGACTGCTTTTAACTTGACAACAAAAAGTTAAAATTTAATAACTGCAATCAACATTCAAAGAATTAGAGTGCCCCCCTCAAAACCAAAAGAAAATAAAAAATGGTAGCTCCAAATTTCCACAGAAATCATTTGTCAAGAAAGAGAAAAGTGATACTGTGTCCTCAAGCTGCTATAATAACATAATTGTCACTGATCAGAAGAAACATGAGAATGCAATTTGATTCCTAAGTTCTGGAACAACATGAAAGTCTTCCCCAGCCCAAAAATAAGTGATCAAACAAATAGATAAGCAACCATTTTGGAAGCAAACCTCAAATTCTTCCAGTGTTTGATAACTTCCTTCATTCAGTTTCTTTGCAATCGTGCCAAAATCCATTGGTTCTTTGATGACATCATAATAGAATTCAACCTTTCAGTTTAAGAACTATAGTTAATTAGCCAACTCATGAGATATGTTCCTTTCCACCAATACAGTGCCTCTTCAAAAATTTTCAAAAACAGTGAAAATATCAACATCGAAATAATTCAAACTTTCAGTCTAATATTAACGTTGAAATAATTTTCAGTCTATCTTTTTAATTTTGATACAAATTATAAACTGTTTAAAGTTTTTCAGACGTTAACCAATAATCACAGGTTTTTGAAAATTTGAAAGGGACTAGTATTATGGACAGAGAAAATGAAATGTTCCAAAGGAAAACAGATAAAACAGTTACTAAGTACCCACCTCTTCCGCATTTACTGGCTCTGCAAATATTTTATGTGTGTCTCTCCTACAATAGATGAAAAAGTAACAGCAAATGCAATCTCTTAACAATCATTAACACAGAAGTCTTTTTTTTTTTTTTCTTGTGGAAGGAAATAAGATATTTAATCCATTATATTTCTTAGTTAAAGCTATCAGAGCTTGATTCGTCCATGAGATAAATACAAACCTCTGCAATATGCCAAGCAGTAGTTCAAGCTTGCTTTTTTCTGGTGTTGCAGCTCTAGATGGCACATTAGCTGCTTAACGTACCATGAGCAATAAGTGAAAAAATATGAATACATCACCATGATTTCATATGAGAAATGATAACACTGCACTTTCGATTTTAAATTTAAGCATGAGCTAACCAGCATTGATAAGGTGATCTTCATCATTCCCAGTGTCAGTCTGCAGGTGAATCAAATAAGCTTTAACATAATATGAAAGTAAACAAAAATGGATTAACTATAGCCATCTCAAACAAACATAGAAATATACGATATAATTAAACTAGTGTTATCAACTTATTCATATATTTGGATAAGAAAACCAACTTTGGCAAGCTCCTGCTTTTCATAGACTTTTAGCATATTTTCTATTGAAAAGGTACCACGTTAAACACCTTCATTTTCCAGAAAAAGACAGCCTCTGTTGATACTAAGCTTTAACATAATATGAAAGTAAACAAAAATGGATTAACTATAGCCATCTCAAACAAACATAGAAATATACGATATAATTAAACTAGTGTTATCAACTTATTCATATATTTGGATAAGAAAACCAACTTTGGCAAGCTCCTGCTTTTCATAGACTTTTAGCATATTTTCTATTGAAAAGGTACCACGTTAAACACCTTCATTTTCCAGAAAAAGACAGCCTCTGTTGATACTCAAGCTAGAGGAATATATTATGCTCCTAGATACATTCTACTATTTATGCTCCCTAAGAGAAGGATTAAATATATGCACTAAGAGAAGGAGGTGCACTTTTGACTGTCCAATTGAAGGCAAACAAATAATCAAGAGAAAGATTCTAGTGAATGAGATACAGCTATTCTAGTAGTATTATTCAAAAATTGCACATATATTAGTTTCATAAAAATTCAACATTTGTTGAAAATATAATAGCATTTCTTTAAATAACAAGCCATAATCTACTTGATTTTTTCAAGATCTTTGTTATCAAGATCTCAGCTTAAACTTTCAAATTATATTCAATTTATTGTCTACAATAGCAGCAATTAGCGTCAAATGACACAACAATCAATGTAAGAGATCACTAGCATCAAAAATAGGAATAACAATTCCATTGATGGAAGCCACTCCATGGAACTCCTGGTAATTTCTTAAATGACTACAATAGCAGCAATTAGCAGCAATTGACACAGCAATCAATCTGGGACAGCAGTGGCATCAATAATGCAAAAGAATAAGGCTATGATCTAATCACTTCTTGGACCTTGCAGGGAATTTTAAATTAGTTCTAATGACTGGCATTCAAAGAGATGGGTTTGATATGCTTATCCAATTTGTCATATCCATTAGGGAGAGCCTAATTACGTGCAAAACTTTCTTAATGATACTCACTAATCATGTAGCATAAAGAACAGATGGCCTACCTTTGTTGGTTAATACTTTCTTTACATAATCAATAAAAACGTAGTGATATTTTGTTACCCTTTTTGTTAGCAGAGATACATCTATAGAACCAACCTCCCAAATCCACAAATTGCCCCTTCACATACCAAATCAACGGCTTTCTCACCAACCTCACTTCCTCTCACTCTCCATTACTTTCTATCGCTATATTATACACCTTCCCCTTAAAGAAATTTTGTTGCTACATACTTTTACATTACTTGGCATCTTGTGTTTAGCATGTATTGCAATATTTTAACCATCACATTCCCCATCATGCCATATGATTGGAATGCATTCAACACTTCTTGCTCCTTGTTAGTCCTCTCTAGCTCCACATTGTTAGTTCTCTCACTGTTTCATCCAACTTGGATAAAATCAAAATCGAAAAGAATCTTTGTTTCTTAAATTTTCAAAGTAAAGTGGGCATGAAATTTTTGCAGGTCTAGTTCTATATTTGAGAGAACAAAAGAATGTGTATAACTGCAAGGTAAAACGTTTGAAAAGGATAAGTCACAGAAGGTACCTTCTGATCTTTATATTCAACTGAATTAACAACAAGATCTTGGACAGCTCTGACCTTAACCTTTTTCCTTCCGCGCTTTTGTTTCAAAATATCTTGTCCCTTATCCAGTTCCTCCACGTCCATCACTTCACATATCACATTGGCCATATTTTGGCTCCTCGATTCTTGTGCTTTCCGTGCATCCAGTTCAACTATTCGTGGACTCCTTCTATATTCCCCACTTAACATAATGTATTTTTCTTGTAAGTTCTCACAATAAGTACCATAAGATGCAATTTTGTAGCTTTATAAAATGCAACAGAGTTCTTTTTTTCCCTTTGTTTCTGTCTGCCTGTTTAAAAAGTGAAATCATAAATGTCAATGGCAATACGACAACAACAGTGATACACATTTACAAACATAAATACATCAATACAAGTGAAATTCCAACTAAAAACGGATAAGAGTACTAGAGGAAAAGGAACAATAAAGAATTCTAGACATATATTTTCCGTATGAATTAAGCTATATCTTCCATTCCGTGCTTCCTTCTTTCCTTTGGTATGTTGACGTCCTCCTTGGGCACCCTCTACTCCCATCCAATAAACAATATTTATCTCTGATGCCAAAAATGGCCAACTTATACACACAGTTCTGATTCCAAAAAATACTGCTTGAAAAGTCTTAAACCAAGCTACTTTAAATCTCAAGAATGTCAGCACCAAAATAATAGTAGTTTTAGCATTATCATATAACCATCACAACAACCCATTGTCTAAAGAGATAGGGGAAGATTGAACAATTTTTTCAGAGCATATCATGAATCAAAAATTTTCTTTTAGCACTAAAAAATAATTTCTTTCTTTTTGACAGAAAAACCAGATTCAGACATTTTTTTCAGGAATAAAATTTAAAACTTTTCCCCATCTAACATAAACGCAATCGATCTACTAAAGAAGATATACCAACGCTATCTTAATATCATAATCCGAGCTAAAGATGTAAACAACAATAGGTAAATAAATACACATAAACAGAAACAGAAACAAGATTTCAAAAATTATCATGGTTTAGATTAAAAATGGTGAACCAAATAGAGCATTTAAAAAATGCTCGAGAGAATGCACTCCAATTTTATCTAATATACTAGCAAGTAATGTTTAGACATAAAATGCATGAACAGAACATTACCTACTCTGCCTCTTTTGAGCAAACTAGCGATGACAGAATTATTTTTCTGTTAAATTTTGACAACACCTATATTTTTTCCTCTGTCTTGTGAAGCTCTAATGAGATGAACAAGGCCGTTTTATAAGGCAATTAATTAATTACCATTTAAGGTATTCTGGTGGATTCCCCAAGTTATGAACACATAATGACCAGAAAAAGGTTCTCGCTGCATGGAGAGTTAGAATTGACATATGTACGCTGAGAAAATAAATGTTCTATTACAATGACGCTCTGATTACGTCAATAAAGACAAAAGTAAAGTTTGCCTTATACTCAATTCAACTTGAAAAGTGATATAAGAAAGGAGCCACAAAAAGGAAAGAAAGTAATAAGAACATCTTCATTTTAAGCGTATTTGGATGTTCAAACAATTCACGATTTGTCAAGATTTTTAAAACAATAATTTAGCCAGATGGATTTGAATTTATATTATTAAAATGCAGGAAAATATTATTGTTACTCAATCAATTAAAGCAACTATCTTTTTTCCCTTAGATAAATAAAATTTAATGCAAGCACCATAGAAAAAATTTGCAAAGACCAATGTTTGCAGGAGTACATAGAAATACCTCAAATGCAATTCAAGTAAGTGTTTCTTGATAGAAAGTGCAGATGACAAGGTACAACTCATATATGACACAAATATTATGTGTGTTTAAGGCATCATATATTTTACACATTAAATATCTACTGGCGAATTGAGCAATAGATTTTTGCACAACCACCTTGTTAGATTTCTTGCTAAGTACTGCAGTTATAAAACCAGTCTGCCAGCACATGTAACTTTGAAAATGTTTTACAAATTATTCGGGATTGGAAATATGCTTGGCACACTCATCCTTTGGCCCTCATCATTAGTGAAACCTATCCTAAGTTCAGCGTTTTTAAACCAGAACAGGTATTAGAGGTTTTGGTATGGTAAAGTTACTGCAACTGCAATGTTCGACTATGAAGAAATTGAGTAACAAGTATGACAGGGAATTTCTTCTCATTACCAATCTAAGGCACCAAGAGTATACTTTTCTTTAATCGGGAAGAAGGAAAATGAAGTAACAGTGATAACTCTAACCTGCTGTGTATACAACAACGGGCAGCTCTGACTCTGACGAGTTGTTCTGGTTCTGTTGCTCATTGCAACGCACTTGAAAGTAATAGTTCGTTGAAGAAGTTGGGAAGACGATCCTCGCATGCTAACCCCACAAAGACTACTCCTTAACTTCATCATTTCTTTAGCTTTGAAGCACTGTAAAGTGTAAGAGGACCAAACAATGCATTTTAGCACTAGGAAAATGCAAGTGAGATTTAAGAGTCGAACCATAAATGGGTATCGAAAGGAGATTTCGAAAGCTCACATAGTCTGAAATTGGATTGCAATTTGATAGCTTGGTGCTGTAACAATGACTAAAGAAAGGGATTGATTGTGATTACAAACATGAAACAGGGAAAAATTCGTGAAATCTGGTCTGCCATTCTGCAAAAAATTCGAAAGAGTGTTTGTTGAATTGTTGAAGCCATTGACAACTCGATCTCCGCCTGCTTGTCTTGCATAACAAACATCATTAAAATAAGAAATGGATGAAAATGAAAGTCTAAAAGCGAATAGAAAACGCTGCATCCCCATGTATCTACATTGTTCAGAGATTTCATTTTTAATGTATTTGGAAAGAGATGAGGCGGCAAATAATTCTGCATCGATTGAGAAAAGTGAGCAGAATGAGGTCGCTCCTCTGAATCGGAGAAAAGCTAGGAACAACGAGGAAACAAACTAGTCCAAATTTAAAATTAAATCCATAGTCTCCGTTCATTTTGCATAAAATAATTTTTATAATTTCTGTATTTGTTTGACAAAAAAAATTGACGATGAAGAATGATTTATTAATCAAGAAAAAAAACTCATTTTTTGAAAATTGTTTTCACGTAAAAGAGTTGTTTATAAATAAATAAAACTTTTGATTCAATAATAAACACTTTTGATATAGAATATAATTATTTCAATAGTATAAATATTTTTAATATTTTATTAATAAATAATATTATTTTTAATATTATTATTTTAATAAAATTAATAATTTTAATAATAAATAATTTTTAATATTTTAATAATTATATCAATATCATTTAAATAAAAAATAATTTAAAAAAAAAATCAAACAACAAATAAATAACAATATTTTTTATAGACACTTGCAAACAATAAAAATTTTCCATTCTTCCAAAAATATAAACATTTTACCAAAAATATTTTTTAAAAATTAATTTTCACGAACCAAATGAAATCACGTAAAATAATTACAAACATAAAAGCTTAACAGAAAACATTTCAAGATGACCCTTCAATTTTCAAGTTTTTTTTTTTAATTACATTATTTAACTAAACAAACTGACTCGTTGTATTAGAACCTCTTCTTTATCACTAAACCAAAATTTTTTGAACTTCAATTTTCAAATTAAATACAATTAGAATTAGACAAACAAATATAAATCTCGTTGATTCCTTTTTTATAGTGATATTCTTCTATTTATTTCTCATAACTTGCTTTTTAAATTGAATAATGTCTCAATTAAATATTAATTCAATTATATGCATACTGATTAAATTTTTTAAATTATAAATTCAAACAAACTTAAACACGTAATTTCCTTCCTAAATAACAAAAAGTTAATGAGGACTAAGAGGTCGAAGACTTTCTGGGCATCAATAAATAAAGCCATACACAGAAATTAAATTTTGTCGCAATGGCTTTGATTTTTATTATATTAGATGACTGGTTTCTCTAAAAAAATAAGTTGTCTGGTTAAGAGCTTCAGGTGGTTGAGATTTATTTAATGAATAAAAAAAAACATAAAAGTGTAACAATAGAAGCAATATTATAAGCTTTCACACAATCAAGAGATCCAGATTTAAGAGCCGTACCAAACAGGACGATAAAGAAAACAAATAACAAGATAAACTAAACTCCTGCCTTGTAACTAGAACCCCGTTAAAATTGGTCAACCCTGTTAGATCTTTTGAATTAGAATATGTACGCCATTCCCAGGCTCCACAATCATTCTGTAAGCAGGACAATGACGATATTTTGGCGATAAAGAGAAAGTAAATTTGGAGATTATAAGGCAGAGGACAATTTTTAACTGAACCATTGCCAAGTTTCTGCCCAGGCACAAGCGAGGACCCAATCCAAATGGAATATAGGCTTGAGGAAACTTGCAAGCTTTAGAAATGCCATCACTGAACCTCTCTGGCTTGAATTCATTTGCATCTGAACCCCAAATCTCAGGGTCCCGATGCAGAGTTGGTATCAGAGTCCATAAGCATACTCCCTTGGGAATGGTAACATTTCCAAGCTGGATCTCCTCAAGCGCCTCCCTCGACACAAATGCCCCTGGTGGATATAAACGCAAAGCTTCTTGAATCACCATGGTTACCTGCAAGAAACACCCTTTGTTAGGTTACCACTTTGGCAGAAATAATTGTAGAGGAGATGTAATGCTAGTGAGTACAAGACTACTAGCTAGTTTCAAAACTGCGGCTCGCGCATTGTGTTTACAGTTTTCAGGCGGGAGACCGAGTCTGCAGCTGGAAAGCTGTCTCCGCAGACTTGAGCCACTTCTGTCCGTACACGAGATTGCCAGTCAGGATGCAGAGCAAGTAGCATGAGACACCAGGAGGCTGCGACAGCAGTAGTCTCATGGCCTGCAAAGTATATATTCTTGCAATTATCGACTATGAAGCCCTTGGATGAATCCTTACCAAGACTTTGATCATTCATGGCCCCTTCTAGTATGTGGTGAAATAAATCCTTCTCTAATGAAGATGCCTCTTCGCATTTTCTTTCTCGCTCTTTCACTGTTTTCCAAATTAGTGACTCTATCTCTCTCTCCAAGCTAACGATCTCATTTTGCTTCTTCATTGGCAGAAGTCTACATTTGCATGAGTGAGAAAAAAAGCTGTAAATAGTGGCATATAAAATTTGTAAATTGTAATCGTAGTTGAGAGACAAAGGGTATCAAACTAAAGGGTGGTTGCAAAATGTTGAACTTTCCATCAATTGTTCTCGTAAAGTATAGATTAGCTCATATATATGCAGGAGAATTAAACCTGAAAGAAGAAAGAGGAATCAAAGGTAAATTCTTTATTGTCAGTGTCTGCTGCCCTGCCTGCCTCCTTATGAAATAAGGCATTCAAATGGAGACTAGTATCAAATAGCAAGACATACTAAAGTTTAGCTGAGCGCCAGGTAACGATCATTCCGTTGTCGAAGGTCCGTAGCAAATTAGAGACGTACGTCATTAATTCCAAAGAATGTGGCTTTCTTTAGAAGCCAAGGTAATGAAAACTTAGAAGAAAGCCGACTCTAATATAGATGTGTGTGTGTGTGTATAATTTGACTGATGACTTATCTGAAACTCATCAACAGACGAGGAAAAAGCACATAACGTACCCATAGCCAGGAACTGCGATAAGGAAGCTTTGCCTGGAAATGGCTGTTTGAAGTTTCCTAAGCTTGGAAAAAATCTCTTTGCCTTTAGAATACGAGCTCCCAAAACAAGCTCTAGCGATGACATCTGCCGAGAAGCCCCTCAAATCCTCATCCACTCTAATGTCCGCCATCAGACCATTTTGTGCCTCAATGCAGTCCTCCCATTTTCTTACAAGAGGTTGTATCGACTCCACCATTAGCCCCACCATCAGCTGCTTAATTAGCCAATTCAGGTATCAAAAGGGGTTTGCATTAGAATAGATACGCTCAAGATTTTTAAATGCATTGATTCATCATTGCAGCGTGCACGTGAATTATTTTTAGTGTTCCGACACACTTACCTTGACCTTGTCCGTGAAGAACTCAGGTGCAACGATTTTCCTCTGCTGTGCCCAAACGAGGCCATTGGATCTCAAAATGCCATTGCCGAGCAATGGTGCCAGTCTCTTAGTTATATAAGAAGGCTTACCAAATTTCAAACTAATGCATTGGTTCATTTCCTTCACTAGCTCTGGCTGGTTCACATATAAGTGCTGCCTTGTCCCTGTTGAATACGTGTATATCGGACCTGCATTTTTTCAGAAATACAAATTTAGCTTGATTGATATTCATTTTTTTTAGATAATCAATATGTAAATTTGTGAATGAGCAGAAAGAAATTTCCTATCTTTTACACGCGCCACGTATACTATGGATGGACAAAAATTATAAAGCAAAAGGGAAAAAAAAGGAGGCCAACGATGTTATGGGGTCGCAAATGTGCTCTGACTGGTTGACCAAACAAATACATGTGTTGGATTTTGATATTTTGTTGCGAAGCGGCCGGAGAATTTAATTATTAATGAATGGGGTCACGTCTGAAACACAGAGTTGACTGAAAATCCGCGTCTACCCCAGCAATGCCAGCTCTATTCGTGGCAGTTCAAATTCCAGAAGATTAATGCTATGATCAGATTCGTGGCTTGGCCGTAAGGACTTAGACCAATTACCATAGGCTCCTTTCAAATACTAATATTGCAGAAAAGATTAAATATCTTATGAGTAGTCCCAATCATAAAAATATATAACACTACTTCAAGTCCTTGTCACCCACCCTGTCTAGTTCATTCATGTCATAAACATAAAACAATTTGTTTTCTATAGTTCAAGTCACCAACTTTGGAGTAGCCGATGAAAGTTGCTTGTCTGAAGTTGGTCTTGGCTGCTATTTTCTTTAAATTAAATAGTGTTGGTTTTCCTTCCCGCAATATTCAATTTAGAGATCCCATGGTGTTAGCTCTTAAAAGTCAAGATTATCCAATAAAAAAATCATGAGAGAAAGCTTTTCATCGGATATCGTATAGTAATTGTAAGCTCCTGAGAAAGGAAATTAGATTTAAGGTAGTGATGCTATGAGCACATTACATCAGTAGCCTGTTTCCGTTCTATTTTGACACAGATTTTTGAAAACGAAATTGCAAATTAAAGAAAAAAGAATGATGGATACAATATGGTGTAGCATATGATAAGGCAATGGTACAGTGATATAAGAGAACGGCAGAGTTGTAAAAGGAGCGTCTAAGTATGAACAAAATTGCAGAAACATTTCAGTCATTGATTTCTGGCTACAACAAATAGACCCGAACAAACAAAATAAGAGTTACCTAGATAGATACATATATATATATAT
The DNA here is from genome assembly GCF_047325235.1 of Durio zibethinus. Classification (NCBI taxonomy): domain Eukaryota; kingdom Viridiplantae; phylum Streptophyta; class Magnoliopsida; order Malvales; family Malvaceae; genus Durio; species Durio zibethinus. Next base: position 24,849,031 of record NC_143180.1, read on the forward strand.
AGCGAATGATTTGATCTCTTGTAGAGTTTGTTTATTCATTTATATATTCAGCATAGAAGTAGTTAAGTAATATTGAAGAAATTAATTAAGTTGTAGTGAGTAAAGATGATGAACATAATTAAGTAAAAGAAAGAACATGTTCTGGAAGGAAGGGTGTTACCGTATTCCTTTCTCCACTGCACGAAATATGGGAAGAGAGAAGAAGTATAGTCGTGCGCAACAATTTCAGCATTATTAGGAGTCGACCTGACGCTTTTCAATTGGATCTTCTGCATCTCTGGCAGGTTACCGTATATAAATGTAGGTGATGGACCTTTGATACCCTGCACCCATAGCTTCCTCCTCAGCCTTTCCGACATGAACCACATGGTATAGTAGAGATGAACCAAGAAGCAAACCACTCCCGTAAGAGCAAGAGTAGAGATCACTTTTAGAGTCAAAGAAAGGGTAAGGGAGTCCTCCATCTTCTTTCTTTCTGGAACTCAAAATGAAGTGTTTTTTTTTGGGTTTGCTCTAACAGAGAGGGAAGAGGAGAGAGAGAGAAGGCCAGGGTTTACACTTGCAGATGAATGAGACTAGCTTCTATTTATAGAAAGCAAGTAGAGCAGGAGCAGTAGACATTTAAGCAGGAAACAAGGGCGGAAGGACGCGCATGATATTTGCACATTCACACTAATTATATTAATCGGCAAAGATGATTGGACGCAATGGACTGACCTTTGAAAGACCTCTACACCAAGGGTATTGGGAGATTGAGGGCGGAGATAGGGACATAACCATTATAATATACTCCTTATATGAACTTGTTGCAATTATTACTTCTATTACTATTATTGTTTTTTACTAGTACATTTTTCTTCCCCCGATTGACAGTAAAACAACAGTACTAATCAAGTCAGGACTCAAGACAGCGTTAATCATATACCACGTTTGTTACAATTAAGAAGGAACTCTGTTAAAGGATTTAAATGAAATTAACCTTAAAATGCATGAATTTCTCAGAAATGCCTGAGGATGGTAACTAGTAACGAGAGATTTAAGAATTTGTATTGGAAAAAAAAAAAAAAAAAAAAACCCACATGGAATAATGCGATGCCGACAGTTGGGGTCAAGAGTTGGTGGATCGGCTAATTTTTCTTGTATAAGAAATTAAGAATTCTATCTTCTTTGTATCTGTCCCTGGTTTAGGGAAAGACCGAAATGAAATAATGAAATTTGTGTGGTCCTAAGGCGACGCAATTACGTTGTGGTCAAATGAAACTGAAGAGATCCTGGATGGATGGTCTGAGCTCTGGAGTGAGGACCACCATCGCCACCACCAAAATAGTATAATTTCCTTTTGTACTCCAAAATTATACAGTAAACGGAGTAAAGTAGTAATAACTCTTGGCTGCAATTAAATGTTTTGCCCAGGAGCACGATTACCTCTGCCTTTGGTTTCCTTTTAAGATGTACTATATCTGATGTCTATTCTTGGATAAGTCACATCTCGCATGGTTCATGTGCTCACTTTGGCGCTGCCTCGTGGCCTGTGGGGCCTAACTAGCTTAGCTAGGCTTCATATTAGGCTTAACAAGTGTTAAAGGACTGATCGAATTATCCGTCCTCTAATAATGTGACAAAGCGCTTAGGAGGCACTGTTATTACTTGGAAAAAAATGAACTTTTTGTTAATTATTGTCTAACACCTTATATTTGACTTGAAATTGTTGGAATTCTGCATTACCATGGAATGTTATATCCTATTGGGCGTATATAATTGAAGGCACATACGGAAGCGAGCAAAGGATCGGAGCGCCAGAGCAGGCCGTGCCGTTGCTCTGCCTCTGATTATCAAAGTGCCGCGTGGCACTTTATAGATGCATGTGCACATGGGGCCATGTGTTGATTTTGCACATATGTCAATTGGGTTTCCAACCACCAATTGTCCGTCGTTTTCTTAAAAATTTAAGGATTCATTTGAATTCATTTGGATTTCATTAAACTATCAATTCAGTACGTTTAAGTTACTTTTTATTTTAATTTTATTATTAATAAGAATTTAGATATTAAAGTAATGGTGCGATTGGATCATTTGACCCGTATAAAAAGAGTTAAATTTCATTGGAGGAAAAAGGGTCCAGTGTAGTATACCCTAAATTGAACAAATTTTATCCCTCTTAATTTAATATATTTTTTAAAATGCCCTAATTTTAAAACTCTAACAATTTCAACATTTTTCAGCCTTAATATATTTTTTTAATCTAAAAAATATTTCAGTATTTATTAAATAAATATTTAAGATTTTAAATGTTAAATAATATTAATATATATACATTAATACTAAAAATATTATTTTGTATAAATATAATTTTACTAATTTTTAACTTATTAATAAAATATTATTTGATATAAAATAATTTAATACTTTTTAGTTATTTATTAATTTAAAAATATCAAATATTTATTATAAATTTTATTATATATAAGTTTTAATCCAATGCCCTTAATAATCATTTTTTTTCATTACACTTTATTTCATCACTATCGTTATGTTTGTATCTAAACATATATATTACCACTTATGTTAATATTATCACTATAAAAATTAATTTCACTTCCACTATTATTTTTAATCTCATCGTCTATTCAAATGGACCTTAAGTAAGATCCAATTTGGCATCAATTTTTATTTTTTATCTTTTGGTTTTTGTTTTTAAAAATTTTGTAGGTTTGGCTTTAAGGAATAGAGGTTTTTTGTTTTTAGAAAATAAAAAATGAAAATGAAAACATCTTTAATAATTGAAAACGAAAATAAATTTTATAAAAATAAAAATGAATATAAATTTAAATTTAAATATAAAAAATATTTTTAATTATGAAAACATGGGACATCTATATTTTTTTCATGTATTTTACAAGTTAAAAAATTTATCCATATTTGAATTCTTTTGAAGTCATTAATTAATAAATCATCATATTATATAATTATATAAAACTCAAACATTTTACAGTAAATGCCTAAGTTTTTTACACATAAATTCTAAATTTATATCTCCTAATTTTGTTATAAAAATGTTGCCTATCATTTATATGCATTATTAACTTTGAATTTTCTTTTATTTGTATTCTTTAAAATCAATATTTGTTAAAATTTGTTGAAACCTTTGATTTTTTAATATTTATATTTTTTATTTTTAATTTTCTTATAACTTATAGTTTTCCATCTCCTTTATATAGGGATAAAAAGGTTATATAAGTGGATTTTATATTTGTATTACATTTTTTTTTTCAAAATTATAAGGTTTTTTTTATTGTGTTTGTATTTTGAAAATTATTTTTTTATTTTTTAATCATGATATATGATTTTTTATTTGACATTTTAAGTTGTTTTAGTCGATTGGTATTTTTTTTTTTAGTGTTTTCATTTTTATTATTTATTATTTTGTTGTTATATTCATGATTTTTCTTTCATTTCAAGTTTGTCTTTTAGTCAATTAAAATATATTACGATTATTAAATTAACTTTTGAAAAAAATGATTAGATGATCAAATTTTATATTAAATAACATTTTAATACAAAATTGATATTGGTTGATAAAAAGCAACATAACTATATTTATTTTTGTTTTTATTTTAAGTTTTTATTTATTTTATCGATTTTATATTAATGTAAAGATTTTATATTCTTGATATTCTTTGAAGTCGTATAATATATATATATATCGATTGAAGAATAAAAATATGAAATGAAAGTGGTTGATATTATATCAAAATTTTTTATTGTAAAAATATAAATAATTGTTGGGTAATTGTTGCAAATGATATGATTTATTTTCTTGTTAATACCTTCATCGAAGAGATATTTAATAAAGGGTGTAATTATTTCACTATATGTTTTCCCAAAGTTAATTGCTTCTATTTAAATTTAGAAACAAACTTGTATATAAACTAACTTTTACAAACTTTTCGCTAAAGAAAAAAAGAAATGATTAAAATGGTATTTACTTTTAATAATAAAAAAAAAGTTAAAAATTTTTAAACAAATCATCTTTCTTATAGTATTACCAATATAACAAATATTAAAATAAAAAATAACACCTTAAATGTAGGCATAATACTAAACAATTTATAGATATATCACCAACAGTTTAACAGTGAGACAAATCCATGTGAAGAAAAACACTAATAATATCTAATATTTACTCAATTATACGCTTGTCAAAACAAAAATGAATATAGATGTTAAAAATATTTTGTATTAGTTGAACGCTTGTCAAAACAACCATAAGCTATAAAGTAAAAATGTGTCATTGAGTATTTACTAATTCATCAAGCATATCTTTGATGATAGCAAAATGAATCATACTATCATTTACAGCAATTACCCAATTATCTTTTTTATTCGCAACAACCCTTTTCATGAATCTTATTCTTTGTAGACATGCATTATGATTTCAAATAAAACTATGAATATTAAATATCTACGAAAGTACCAAAAATGATAAAATAAATTTATTTGACAAAAATAAATCTCAAGATAATAGAAACAAAAAATATAAAAAAATAAATTTATTTACATACTTTTCATCAATTAACACCATTTTTTGTGCCAAACATGTTAGTTAGTCTTATAATTATAAATATCCCATAATTGACAAACACAATTTTTGATCTTTCAATCATCTATTTCAAAAGTCAATCTATCAATTATAATATACTCCAATTGGCTAAAATGCAAATTTAAAATGAAAAAATCATTATCATATAAAATTAAGAATAATAAAAACATTAATACTAAAAAGGGTAAATTGCACAAATAGCCACTTAACTGTAAAGATCATTTTAAAATGACCCCCAGAGTACTAACTTTTTCAATTTTATCACTAAAGTTTGAATTATTATTTTTTTGGGTTAGTAAACCGTTAAATCCTAGCGTTTATTTGATGTGGCTTGACACATTAGAAATGGCAAACTTTTTTTTGCATTAATTTAGGTTTAAAAATTACGAGCTTTTTTTTTTTTTATTTCTTTCTTCTTTCCCCATTTTTTCCCTATTATTTCCTATTCATTCCTTCTTCTTTTTCTTTGTTTCTTCTCCTCTTGTTAATGATGGAAAATCCTAATATGATGAATGAAAAATTCTCCTGTTGTTGTGGCTGGTATTATGAGGAAGTTAATCACTACCCGAGATGTTTGAAATCAATATACATTGGAGAGGCAATTACGATTTGCAATTGTTGTAAGAATTATATTGCAGATTTCATGAATTAAATTTGAAAATAAATCTTTAAAAAATAAATAATATAAATAAATTTTAATGATTTTTCACTTTTATTTCTTTTGTAGGTTTTATGATTTCATTTGTCATTTATAATAATGTTTTTAATTTTTTTAGTTTATTACTTTTTTAATTTAGTTTTTTTTATATTTTAATTTTTATTTCAATAAAGTAATATGAATTGATTTTTTTTTTAAAGAGAAGTTTTTTAGAATTTAGAAAACTTTTATGTATGTGCATACTTACACACGAATATTTATGCACATATATATTATTTAAGTATTTTTAAAGATAAAAAGACTAATAGTGTGAAGCATAGGCCAAAAGACCTAGTATATATTATATATGAATCCGTTAATATTAATTATTACACTAAAATATTAAAAAAAAACTCATGAATTATTTCATTTTTTTAAAATAAACCCATACATATATATATATATATATCCAAATAAATTACTATTTTTTTATTTGTGTCTAATTAAATTCTTATTTCAAACAAAAGATTAATTCATGTTAAGGATTTATTTAAGTACAAATTAAAGATTAAAAGTTTATTTGGCTACAAATTAAATGTTAATGGCTTATTTAGGTGCAAATTAAATATTAAAAACTTATTTGAATGAAATAAAAATATAAGAATTTATTTAAATAAAGTGGTAAAATTCAATGACTTTTTCATTATTTTACTCTAATTATTTTCATAACCTCCCGTTTTTTTTCTCTATATACGATTAGCATCTTGAACTATTTATAATCGCTTTTATCTCTTTCCACTTAAATCCATTTTACAACAGTTTATGTAATTATTAAACAAAATTGAAAAGTTTAAAATAAGGGGTAATATCATTGAATATTTTATTTATTTACCTTAAACTCCATTCCTTTCAAAATTAAAAATTGTGTAGTGATATCAAACATATTTCACTATTTTATTTTTTTTAAAAAAATAACTTTTATTTGTTTGTCAAATATATTTTTTAGAAAACAAAAATTATTTTCTAGCTATTTTTCTTTATTAAAGTCATATATAAGCTTTTAATTTTTTTTAACTATTGATAATTTGATATTTTTATATCTAAAATCCAATAAACAATTTGAAACTTTTTTTGAGTGTTTCATAACGATCAAATCTTTTAAAGATAGTTAAAATTTTATAAAATAAAAAAAAAAATTACATCTCATTATGTTAGTTCAAATTAATTCATTAAGTAATTTCATATAAATATAAAAATAAACATATTTCGACAAAAAAAATATCTTTAATACTATGAAACATATTGTTTATATATGAAAATTTTTCTTTTGATATTATTGTCATGGTATGTAAGCAAATAGCATTAAGATTCAAATTTAAAATTTTATTCACTTTGCCCTTTCTTTACTATATCAGCAAAAGTCAATTAATTTCACAAACTCTTATCATTTAAAATATAAAAATAACGCTATGTACGACACTTGAAAGCATGAAACTCTTTTATGGGAAGCATGAAAATTTTGAAAGCATTGAAATCAAATATGGATTTAACATGAAAAATCTTCTAAAGCTCAATCTTCAAATTTTGTTTTGGTTTTCACAAGTGATTATTATCATTCATCAATATTCATTGTTGTCCGAACAATGTTAGTTGAAAATGTAAATACCAAACATGTTTTCATTATTTTTATTTTTGAAATAAGATGTTTACCCTTTTTTTCAAAATTCAAAAAATAAAAAATAATTTCTAAGGCTCAATTTGGTAACTAGAAAACAACTTCCAAAAAATAAAATATTTTCATGAAAGAAATTTTATAAAAAGAAATTTATTTTAAGTTGTTTGGATCATTGGATGGTTATAGAGAAATATTTTTTTAGTATTTGTTTCAAACAAATATACATTTTCTTCTTTCATTTTCAATGCTTTCCTTTTTGTCTCTTTATTTTCCTCTCTGTATGTGGTGACAAGTTACCAGAGAACATTCTCCCTTGCCTTGTTCAACTTTTTTTTTATTATAGAGAATAGCAAACCACTTTGTTGGTTGATCTCTAAATAGAGGTATAAACACAAATTCCAATCTACAACCAAATCATGATCTTTAATCCAGTTCAAGCAAAATTCTTAAAAAAAAGAATTTTTTGATATTGAACTCCATTGAAGGAGTAAAAGGAGAAAGAAAGCTTGTGGAAAAAAATTAGAAGTCTTTTATGGGAGCTTGTCTATATTCTTTGTGATTGCAAAAAACAAAAAACTTATAAAAAGGATTTTTGCGGCTTTTCAAGATTTGTGTAAGCACTAAGCAAAGTATAATTGGGTGACAATTAGACCATAATTAGATAAAATGATTTCTTATATTGATTTTTAGAGTGGCTTGGTGTTTCTCTTCACTCTTCTCTTACTGGCGGCACTCAATAGGCAGTTATTATATCTCGTATAAGTGAAAAAGAGACCTTAACCTAATTAATTAAATAACCCTAGAAACATCCCCATCAAAGGTTTATTGGGCCAAAAACCTACAAAGCCACCAAACCACACTAACCGAGTAAGATGTGCAAAACCCATACTTAGGTGATCATTATAAATTAATTGGGTTTTCATACTTAACTTGTATTAGGACTAAACTCATCAACCAATTTAACTAAATTATTAATATCGCCAATTAATAGTAGCTCACTTATGAAAAATTCTAATATTCTCCCACTTTGACAACATTGATTGGATTGTTTGATTTTAAGAAAATTTGATTTGAAACCAAGACTCCAGGCTAATTTACTTTATTTTGATGTGGCCACTATTAAAAAAAAAAACAATTTAGCCTTTTGAAACAATATCTTAATAATCCTGTTTAACAAAAACCATCTAATATCAAATCAAGGTAGCCTTTATGCCCTTTATTGACATAAGACCAATTCATGGCTATAAGTGCCAAATACTCTATCAATAATGAAACTCAATGTGACTGTATAGTAAGAAAATAACACCTAAATGTGACTTTAATGTGTTATTTTCATTATCAATCATCTTGCCAATTTATCCAAACTTGTTGAGAAATTTTCTTGGCATCCAGATGTGCTTGTATGTCTCTTTAATATCCTCGAGGTTCCTTAATGCTGTGGTATATGAAACATACCCAAGTAACAAAATAGTTAAACTTAAAACAGACACCAAGTCTTAAGATTTCACAATGGATATAGCAAATTTTAATTTTCTAAGTGCATGTGTACTAACATAATAAATAATAACATAAAAATATCAACCAACGATGATCATCATTCAAGCATGGAACCAAATATCACATAGATATTTAAAACATAAAACAAAGGGTCCAATATAAAGACAAACCATGATATATGAGTGTGAAATACAAATGATATATTCATACTAATTAATTACATCAAAAGACCCTAAAATATCTATGCTTTCAAAATGTTTACAAAACATTATAGGTCTTAACACTTTAGTCAAAGGATTAGCAATCATGTTTTCAATCTTGATGTGTTCAACAGCAATTTCACCATTTTTTACAAAATCCCTAATTTTAAAATATTTTATCTCTAAATGTTTAGATCCATTATTATTTTTGTTGTTCTTAAAAAATAACGTAACAGACTTATTGTCACCATAAATCTTCAATGGTCTAGAGATAGAATCAACAATGCGAAGACCTGAAATAAAATTCTTAAACCAAATTACCTGCGTAACAGCTTGATAGCATGCTACAAACTTAACCTATATGGTAAAAAAAGCTAAGAGTGTTTGGTTCACACTTTTCCAAGACACAACTCTTCTAACCAACATGAAAATATATCCTAAAGTAGACTTCATGCCATCTTAACAACCAGTGAAGTCAAAATTTATGTACCTTACTATCTCAAGATTGTCCATCTTTTTGTATACCAACATATGGTTTTTGGTTTTTTGCAAATACCTTATCACTTTTTTAGTAGCAACCCAATGATCCATACCAAGATTAGAAAGATATCTCCTAAAAACTCCCATTGCAAAAGCAATGTTTGGCTTAGTGCCAACTTGAACATACATGAGACTCCTAATTGTACTAGAATATGATATGTTCTTCATGGATTCTTTCCTTAAATCATTCTTTGAGCACTGACTAAGATTGAATCTATTACCTTTCATTATGTGTGCATTTTTTGGCTTACAATTCTATATGTTAAATTTACTAAACACATGATCAATGTAAGATTTTTGCAGTTGTCCCAATAAATTTTGAAACCTATCCTATGAATTTCAATCTCAAGAACAAATGAAGCATCCCCAAGATCTTTCATGTCAAAAGTCTTAGATACAAACAACTTAGTTTGATCCAACAAACTAATATCATTACAGACCAATAAGGTATCATCCACATATAAAATAAGAAATATATACTTACTCCCACTAATTTTAAAATACATGCATTGATTAAATTTATTTTTGTCAAAATCTAAGAAAGTAACTATGTTATCAAATTTTAGATACCATTGCTTAAAAGCTTGCTTAAGGCCATAAATTGACTTTTTAAGTCAACATACTAAATGCTCATTTTCAAATTTATGAAATCACCAGGTTGCACCATATAAACCTCTTTTCTAAGATCACTATTGAAAAAAGCCGTTTTCATATCCATTTGATAAAATTCTAAGTCAAAATGTACTACCAATGTCATTATGATCTTAAAAGAATATTTGAAAGATACTGATGAAAAGGTTTCATCATAATCTACTCATTTTCTCTGAGTAAATCTCTTTACCACTAGTTTCACTTTAAATCTCTTAACATTTCTCTAAGAATCTTTCTTGATTTTATACATACATTTACAACCAATGGGTTTACACCATTTTGGTAGTTCAACAAATTCTCAGACACCATTTTGATTCATAGAATTCATCTCATCTTTTATTGCATCCATCCATACATAAGACTATGAATTGCTAATAATCTTACCAAAAGTCATAGGATCAACAACATGACTAATATTATAGTCACTCTCTCTTAGTTAAATTACATAATCATTGGAAATGGTAGATCTTTTTGGCCTAGTAGATCTTCTTAGAGGCATTTCAATATCATATTCTTAAACTTAAGGTACATCAATAGGAGCGAGATTAGTAAGATTCGGCTTTGCATCTAGTTGTCATTGATCTCTTCTCTCTATAGCCACCGGTACAATATTGCACTGTGTTATAGGCAAATGAATAGAGATTTGTCTAATTGGTTCATCATTATTCACAACATTTGCCTACATTTTTCAGCAACATCCAGTTTAAGAAATTTTGTCACTTGTGACTCTACAACTTGAGTTCCATATGTAGGACAATAAAACATATATATTTTAGAATGGTACGAAAATTCTATGAAAAAGCAACAATTACTACTAAGTTCAATTTTTTTTTCAAAAGGATTATAAATTATAACTTATGTAAGACATTTTTTAACTCGAAAGTGGTTTAAGCTAAGTTTTTGACCAATCCACAATTCAAAAGTGTTTCAAGAAGATTGGTCCTACTATCATGCTCTTCATCATATCTTTAAGGGTACGATTTTGCCTTTCAACCATACCATTTTGTTTAGGACTACTGGGCATAGTATATTGGGTAACAATCTACATTCTTGTAAATATTTAGCAAATGGTCTCATGTGCTATCCAGTTTCACCATGTCTACCATAATACTCACCATCACAGTTAGACCTAACAACTTTGATGATTTTTTCTAATTGTTTCTCTACTTTAGTCTTAAAATTTTTGAATTTATCAAAAGTATTAGATTTTCATTAAACAGGTAAAGACACCCATAGTGAGAATAGTCATTAATAAAAATAACAAAATATTTGTTATCACACAAAGTAAATGTAAAAGGTCTATTAATATTAGTGTGTACAATTTTTAAAAGGTCAAAACTGTGAGTTATCCTTTTCTTCTTATTCTTAGTTAGTTTACCCCATATGTAATCAATATAAGTGTCTAACTTTTCAAAATCAATGGAAGGTAAAGTACCATTTTTTTTATCAATCTTTGCACTTTTTTATTAGAAATGTGACTAACCTTTTATACCATAACAAGAAAGAGTTTTCTTTAGTTAAAGATCTTTTAGACATTGTTTTTTTAGTATTATTACAACTATATTCATTATTGTAGGCCAAATACAATTTATATAAATTGTCAACTAATTTAAATTCACTATCAACATTTGAATTTAAAAATAAGTCAACTTATTTATTTCCAAAGCTAAAATAGTAACTACGTTTGTCTAAAACAAAAACAAAAATCAAATTCCTCATAAACGAAGGTACATGAAAAACTTTTTTTGAAATAAATTCAAAACCAAATTCCAAATTACCTATTGTTTATACATAACTAACATCTACTTTAACATTGTTTCTAACTTTAAGTTTGGCTTCTTTTTCACTTTGCTTTCGTTTGCATTTAAACCCCTACAAGATAACAACAACATAAACAACTACACCACTATCAAGCCACCATAAATTCGATGGGGCACTAATAAAATATGACTCAAAACAAATGAGAGCTAGTGAGTTATCTTCTTATTTATTCTATTTCTCTAACCAAACTTTATATTTGGGGCACACATGTTTTATATGACCTTTCTTACAAAAAAAACATTTGATATCTTTCTTAATGATAACTTTAAGACCTCATACCCCTTTTATCTAACCACTACCCTATCTTTGGTTATCCTGAACTTTCTTACAAGCATTAGGAATAGATCTCTCAAGTTTTTCATAATTCTTTTGATAATTAAATTTGGAGTGGGTAGTAAGATGAGCACCTTCACTTTTTTTTTCTTAAGTTTTTCTTCGTCAAAAGCACATTCTGAGATAAGATCATTAACACTCCAAATCTCATTCATATCATTATATGTAGTTTTGATTTGGGTGAACTCAATAGATAAAGAATTAAGGGTATGGTGAACAATGAATTTGTCAGGGAAAACAATCTTATGAAAGGTTAATTTGATTAAATGTGGACCATTATCATGATGAAATCTCTAACACCCCTTACACTATCATACTTTATACTTGTAAGCTCACTATCATAATGTATAAATCCATGGACCTATTATTATACATAGACTTAAGGAGTTGTCACTAATAGTTTTTATTTAAGTATGATTAACTACCAAAATGAATCTATCCTTTTTAAAAGAAAGGTCCAAAGCTTAACTTAGGTATCTTTAAAAGATAGATTAACGTCTACGAAACTAAGACTGAGTTTGAGAGTATGGTTACACATGGGAAATGATATAACACATTCACAATGCTCATCCAAAGGGCGGTACCAATTTGATTCGTGTTATCCAAAAGTTTTAAAAAATTTTACCAAATAATTTAACATTAAAAATTATCCTTAAATTACTCCAATATGTTGGTAATAATTTAAGAACATTCTCTCACCTCATGAGTATTCAATAAGACTATTTGTTATACTTTGAAGAGGTTCCATTGTCAGATTCATTTAATTTTAGTAAAAAACTTTTATTTGTGATAATCAAATGATTTAGAACTTTAGTATCGAAAGTTCCTATTTAAATTCTTCAATATATTGATAAAATTTAGAAAAGATTTCTCACCAAAGAATTTACATAGAGATTGCTACTTGCAATACTCTTAGTAATTTTATCATTGGAGATTCAAAATCTAATTTTTATAAAATAATTTATTTTCAGAAATATGTTTCAATATATTGGTAAAATTTTTTGTTAAATATTATCCTCCAATAAGTTGGTAGAATTTTATGAAAATTATTTCTTTTTTTAAAAACGTAATTTTTATTAAAAATTATAAGGTCCTTTAATTTGTTGGTAGAATCTTATTTTTCTAAAACCACAAGCCCTTCATTATGTTGGTAAGGTTTTTTTTTTAATATTTTTTTGTTTTTCTTGAAATTTAATTTTTATGAAAAATTCATAAGGTTCTTAATATGTTGGTAAAATCTTATTTTGAAAATAAGATTGCAAGTCCTCTAATATGTTGGTAAGAATTTATTTTATTGAAAAAATCTTTTTTTTTTTTGGAAACTTGAACCCTCTAATTTATTGGTAAGATTCATTTTTATTAAAAAATTTATTTTTTAGAAACTTGAATCCTTTAATATATTAGTAAGGTTCATTTTTTAAAAATGTTTTTTAAAGAAATAAATAAAAAAAAATAAATACAAGACAAATAAATAAATAACAAATAAACACATAAAAAATCACATAAAGAAATAAAGAAATAACCAAACAAACAAATAAATAAATAAACAAAAAAACTGCTAGAAATGCAACTCTACTTAGCGGTTGAAGAAGGGAACTGACTGTAGACACAAAATGACTCGAGAAAGGCTGATCATTCAGTTTAGATGATCACTCAGCTCAATAAAAAACCAACTTCAAAAGACCTAGGTCAGGTGTGTTACGGGTTGGGTCAAAAAATGGTAAAATGCACTGATCTTAGGTGCTTAATAAAGCTCCAAACAACATCATTTTGAATTCCTTTAAATAGCCTAGATTTTGGTTTTTTTTTTTCACTTTTCTCCTCATTCTCTCACTCTTCCACCATTTTCTCTACTTTTTTCTCTAATTGGAGAAGAACACATGTGAAACTTTTGGTGGATTCTAGAAAATCAAATCAGAATCTAGAAAATCATGTCGAAAAGTTATCAAAAAATTTAACAAAATATGAAAATTTCTAGAAAAAAATTTTTAGAAATTCAAAAAATTCACAAAAACCTTAAATCAACCTTTTAGGCTTTTGGAATCTTACAAAAAACATTGATTAAAGCAAATCAAATTCTCACAACTCTAAAAAAATCCTTTTATCGAAAACTTCCTCTCTCTTTTAAAATTTTTATTGCTCTGTGTACTGTGTTTCTATTATTACGTTATGTTAATTGAAGGTTTGATTTATAGGTTTATTTATTGAGAAAATTTAGGAGAGTTTTTGATCAATTATGATTCAATCTTTAAAATATTTTTTTATTATCATAACAGAAATTAAAATTTATCTTTAACAATTTAAATTCAAATCCAATTATGATAAACAGCCTTATCACCAAACTTCATCACTGATCACTCTTTCTAATTGGCTATTATCCCTTTTTTTTAGATATCTCATTTTTTTTAAAACTGATCAGATAAAAAGAATAAGATAAAGTTAAAACTAAAGATAAACCAACAATGAAAAATAACAATTTAATACAGATAAAGAATAAAAAAAATATAAAATATAAAATAAGATAAATATATACATGGACAGATACAATAAAAGTAAAATATAAAATAAATAAAAATGAATAAATAATAAATAAAAGTAAAGAAATTCAACATGGGCTTGAGTTAGGCTCGAGCCCAATTAGCTTGGATTTAATTGATTTGGGCCCAATTGGTTTGGACCCCTTACCAATTAGGGTTTCTACACTCATTTATAAGGTTTCAAGCCTCATATTTATTGAATTTTTAGTATCTATTGCCTACATCATTGTAGAGATCACTAGCAACTTTTGTGGTATATAACCCAGTCTAAAAGTGTTTAGAGATAGACCTCTTAATGGCATATAGACATATACAATTTACCCTTTCTCATTTGGCAAAAATTTCCTTTTGTTCAATAATACTTTTGTTAGTATGATTAGTACATTTTGGAAAATACAAGGCTATGTATATCTTACTCATAACCAAAGCAAAGTTCAAATCTTCATTGCATCTTTTATAATTAGACTCATGAAGTACTTTAATAGTGGCTTAATTGTTATTGACAATAAAAGTCATTGTTCAAGACAAAATGCAACATTAGTTAAGGGGCAATATTATAAAATGTGTAGTAATAGTTCATGATGTGCTAACAATTACTGAAATATCCTAGTGTATCATCACAAACTCTTTTTTGGGTAGCGAATGTAACATGCGAGTAGGAACTTTCTACATAAAGCCAATATAATAATGTCTTAGTCTTTATAAAACCTATCCCCATTAGGCAGATAGATTTTCTATACTAGTATACTCTCAACAATGATGCTTTATATTCCAAAAGAAATTACCCTACACACATTAGGTAGGCAATTGCATAATATAATTCAATAACCATCCCATAACTTTAGATGGTAAAATATTTCATTAACTTCAATAAGTGAACCACTTTGATAGCCAAACATGCATATCAATTAATGAAATTTCATTAATTGCCCAAAATTCTTAGTTTGCATACTCAATAGTAATGTATGCAATAGACCACCTCAGCTAAGATACTAAACTTATATGTACCTCATTAGGTCCTATAAACAGTGTATATTGCATTTAAGCTTCGTCTTGAACTTAATTAAAATTAAATTTTAATTACTGAATCAATTATACACATAAGATTCTATTTGAGAGTATATAAATATTAAGGCCTATCTAGGGAGAGTTTCAACTATCATTAGACTTCCAGCATATCAAAATATTTTACCATAAAATAAAATAACCAAAGTTATGTGCATAACATGTAGTAGTTATTGAAAAATGCATGAATATCAAATAATAAATATTTCATGCAGTTTAAAAATTGTAAAAAAAAAATAGAAAAGTCAAAAATAAAATTCTAAACATATTAAAAGAAACCGGAGCAAAAATGAACACTAGACAAGCTTGCACGTGCCACTCCATATGAGTGAGCTTTGTTTGGCGAATGGGATAGGTCTTCTTCAACTTCCAACAGGGTTGACACGACCCGACTAGAATGGTTCTTCAACCCGTTGGAGTCTGTTTGATGTTTTTAGCCATTTTTGATGCATTTTCTTGGTGCGTTCAATGACTTAAAGTGCCCAAAATTCAATTAATGTGATTTTATATCAAACCCAGACAAAAAATCACATTAAAAGAAAAAAAAACAAGATCAATTTATAAAAAAAATTCAGATTCTACAAACCCATATACAACCCATTTTTGCTTTCTTTGTATTTGGTTATCTTACATTAATATTTTATGAAATTAAATGCTTTGATTCAAGTTTATAACACATTAGAGACAATCCAAGGATTAATTTCGAATTAAACACAAAATATTGATGTTTTAATTAATACAAGAATTTGTATTAAAACCTAGAACTGAACATATTCAATCTCGATTTCTCTCTCCATACAAAGAATTAGAAAATGATTTTTATTCGGATTTAATCCTTTTTCAAAGAGGAACAAAAGCCTTTAATCAATTTTGAAAATAATTTATTAGAATTTAAGATTCCATTAACTACTTATTTTCACCCCAAATAAGTAATCAATTCATAAATCACTTAACTAACATGATTTTAGGGTCTTATTATCATACCACCATGCTCGATACCACATTCAAGCACTAACCCAAGGATCATTATGCGGTAGTTAGAATAGCATAATTAAATAAAGTAATTTCACATTGCTGTTTAGGTGGCCATGAAGAATTCGTAGAAGTAAATTAATTCTTAAAATGACTAGGTCTTTTTCTTCACTTTTTTATTACTGGTGGCATTCAATGTGTAGTTATTGTATCCAGTAGAAGTGAAGAGGGGACCTTATCCTAATTAATTAACTAACCTTAGAAACCTCTTTATCAAAGGCTTACTAGGCCAAAGGCCTACATAACCACCAAACCACACTAACTAGTAAGATATGTAAAACTCATATTTAGGTGATCACATTAAATTAATTGGGCTCTCATGCTTGTCTTGTATTATGACTAAAGTCATCAGTCAGTTTAATTAAATTATTAATATCGCTAATTAATAGTAGCCCACTTACAAAAAATTTTAACATTCTCTTATTTGAGCAATATTAATTATGTTGTTTGATTTTAATAAAACTTGATTTGAAAATAAGACTCCAGGTTGATTTAGTTTATTTTGATGTAGCCATAGTTTTAAAAAATAATTTAGCCTTTTGAGACAATATCTTAATGATTTTGTCCAATAAAATCATCTAACACTGAATCATGGCTGCTTTTGTGCCCTTCATCGACATAAGACCAATCCATGGTTACAAGTGCCAGTGACTCTATCGATAATGGATCTCAGTGTGGCTGTGTAGCAAAAAAATAACACCTAAATATGATCTCAATATGTTATTTTCATTGTAATCTTTTTGTCGATTTCTTTAAACTTGTTGAGAAATCTCCATGGTGTCTAGATGTGCCTGTATGTCTCCGTAATATTCTCGAGATTCCTTAATGGTGTCATACATGGGACATACCTAAGTGACAAAAGAGTTATACTTAAAACAGACACCAATTCTTAAGATTTCACAATGCATATAGCAAATTTTAATTTTTCAAGTGTGCATGTACTAACATAATAAATAATAACATAAAATATCAACCAATAATGATCATTATTCAAGAATAGGATTAAATATCACATACATATTTCAAACATAAAAAAAGTCCATAATGATAAACCTTGATGTATGAGTATGAACTACAAGTGATATACTCCAACTAATTAACTACACCAAAAGACTCTAAAATACTCATACTCTTAGCATATTTACTAACCACTATAGGTCTTAACCCCCTTAGTCAAAGGATCAGTAATCATGTTATCAGTCTCAATGTGTTCGATAATAATTTCACCATTTTTCACAAAATCCTTGACTTTAAGATATTTTATCTCCTAGTGTTTAAATCCATTAGTGCTCTTATTATTTTTAAAAAACAACACAATAGACTTATTATCACAATAAATCTTTAATGGTCTAGAGATGGAATCAACAATGCGAAGGCCTGAAATAAAATTTTTAAGCCAAATTGCTTGCGTAACAACTTTATAGCATGCTATAAACTTAGCTTACATAGTAAAAGAAGCTAAAAGTGTTTGTTTAACACTTTTTCAAAACATAGTTCCTCTAGCCGATAAATTATTAAAATCAACAATTAATAGTAGTTCACTCACGAAAAATTTTAACAGTTTAAAGGAAGGAAGAAGAGGGATAGAGGAGAGAATAGTTGTCATTGATTGCTTTTATAGTGGTCATTGAAATTAGATCATGATTTTGTTGGGTTTGTAATGGTTGTTTAGAGATTTCGACAAAGGAAGATGAAGGAGATGAAAGTTTGGAAGACAATTTTCTCAAAATGGGTTCTATTTAGCTTTGACTCTAAAATCATTTTATGTTGACTTGCTAATTTTTGGATATTTAAACATAGAAAGATGTGGAAAATAATTTCTGAAAACCATTTTACGTTGAAACAAATGGAGTCTAGAAATAAAAATGAAAGATAAAACAAAAAATATTTTCTCAAATCAAACAAAATAATGATCTATATGAATATCCCTATCCTATATGTTTTCCTTTGATAAACTATTTCTTTCAAGTTTAGGAAAAAGATAGACAACACATGGTAAATTTATGGTATTTATTTATAAGAATTAAGTTAAGATAAGCCGAAAATTTGAGTTGAATGATGAATAATGTTAATAAGTTGATATCTCAATTTCTAATCTCATAAGTCATAATCATAATCATAGATTACTATTCCTAATTTATTATTTAAACTAAGGTAGTAAATTAGGCTATGAAAATGGATTAGGGTTAGGTGTCCATGGAAGAGAGAAATCCAATTTAAAAAGCCTAATTTCAGTTTTGGAATACTTTTAAACAAAAAAAAAAACCCAGGATAGGATAGGAGATAAGATAAAAGGAAAAGGAATTATATATTGCAGTTGTAATAAGCCTAAAGGCTCAAGTTAATCCTCAATGTTTAAGGGGTTGTATAAATCAGGACTTGACCTTTGAATTTTAACAATTACGGATCTGATTTATTTTAAAATTTAATAATTAAAGGTTTTTTTGTTTTGGATAAAATCTATTGAGTGTTATGCATGTACCGTTAATTGATTAATTATGACAGATGACTATTAAAATTATCAAATAAGATGCCTATTAGGATGCCAACATGTAATTATATTATTTTTAAATTAAAAATAAATTTATTAGTTTTTCTCATTTTTTTCTACCTTTCTTTATTTACCTCTTCACTCTATCTCATTAGTTCTCTTTTTCAATCGTAGCAATTTTAAAAACTCTAGAATCTGGTGCTAGACCACCGCCTCTCGCCTCAAAACGCAAACACGTTCCACGCCCCGATTAGCAACTCCCATTACCGGCACTCAACCACTATCTAAACCCCTACAAAGCTCCCCATGTAGTTTCAAACACTCAAACCATTACTTCTGGTAACCCTACTCAAAATTCACGCCACCATTGATTCCCCCACCCCAATTACCTTATACCAAAATTCAATCTAAGTAATATCCGGGATTTATACATACAAATACCCAAAATTTAATTTACCAGACCACAATTTCTAAAATAAAAAATTTTGCAAAAAAACATAAAAAAAAAACCTTAAATAATCAAAATTCAAGAAAGCCAACGAAACTGCTTTTTACCAAAAAGATAATGGCAAAATCAGTCCCTATAGCTTAAGACTGATGAAATAGGAAGATTGGTTGCTCTTATCATTGTTGATTTCCCACAATCGAGCTTTTGGATAAATTAATGATGAAATCATTGTTCTAATCAGAAAACAAAAACAAGTAGTGCTTTTTACCTCAGGCACTTTTATGGGGACTAGTCACCAGTAGGAAAATAATAAGACAGGTAAGAGTTCTTTGAAAAAAATTCGCAGCTTTAAATGTAGATCTACGCTATTAGAAAGTGTTTTTGAGAAATCCATTTAAAGATTAATAAGAGAAGATCTAAGTTAAGGAGAAAAGGAGAAAGAAAAAAAGAAAAAAAAGAAAAAACTTACAATTAAAAATTTCATATCACCCGACAATTTACACATAATCTAAATGCATCAAATTTTATAAAAAAAAAAACCCTTTAGATAGGGGATTTTAAGGAATGATTTCAATTATAGAAAGATTTTTAAAATTCTAAACTAGAATTACTTTATTTGACGAAATAAAAATAAAAATTGTCAAAACTTTGAGAATTGGAGCACTCGAATTCATTTTTCAAATACCTATGAAATTTCTTAGTTTTATTGTAAGCAGTCAATATTTACTTTTTTTTACGCGCTTTCTTTTCTTCAATTTTAATTAAAAAAACTTAATATAAAATTTATTTATTTAAAATTTTTATATTATTAGTAATTTCTATAAATTTTATAAATATAATGACACCTATATCACATATATATATTTTTTAGCTTTTTATTTTTTGATTATTTATCTACTATAATTAATTTTTATTTTATCAAATTTTAATATTTAAAATTTTTTTAAAAAAATTATTTATCCAAACGATGCAATCACAATTTGCAAATTCTATTTTTTTAAATTAATGCATTTCAAAATACTAATATTCCAAAATTTTTTAAAATTTCAAAGTTCGAACACATTCTTAATTGTTAAATTTCAAATAGATGAGATCCTTGATTTAAAAAGATCAAATCCTATTTTGAGCAATATTCTTGAAAAAAATTTTACATAATTTTTTAATAATTAATTTTAATAAATCCAAATACCACGTCATAAAATCATTTTCTACTATTTTTAGAAAAATGTTTTTAAATTTTAAATTTTAAATTTTGTAAGGAGATCTCCCTGGTATATATTTATTTATTTCAATTTCTATTCGAAAATTCAAAAGGAGATTTGAGTGACGGCATGCTCACTGGAATCTGAGAGAGAAGAGAAGCGAAGAGATTACTACTGTTTCTTTCGATTTTTTACTTTAAATAAAAGAAAAATAAAAGAAAAAAAAATCTTTATCTTCCGCTTGAGAGAGTAGAGAGTAGAGAGTAGGCAGTAGTTTGGTAGATGATCGTTTCCTCAACATAATAGTAGTAAGCAAGCCCTAGAATTGGAGGAGGAGGCCGTTAATTTGATGGGATTTGGGACCTGAAATCCAGCGCCACCACCAGCATACCAGACGTAGGATTTTGCTTTTGATACAAAAGAGAAACAAAAAAGCAAAAGATATGGAGGGAGGGCGGAGAATAGCAGTGAGCCCAAGGCCTTGCAGCGGACGAAGAATAGTCGCATCCAAGAAAAGAGGGAGAGCGGATGGATTCGTTAACAGTGTCAAGAAGCTTCAGCGAAGAGAAATCTGCTCCAAGCGACACCGTGCTTTCTCCATCACCGACGCCCAGGAGCGCTTCCGCAACATCCGCTTGCAGGTTCTTTCTTTTTACTAACTTAACATAACCTTACTCCCTTGTCTTTTATTTATTTATTTATTTATTATTATTGTGCAAATTTTCTTCTATAAATTAATTGTAATTAAAATTTTTTTTTTCGTTTTTGTTCAAAGTGCCTAAGAATTCTGCTTTATGGTATACGGTTTCAGCTGAGGTATCTACTTCCTCAAGCTTCCAAGTCCAAACCTTAGCTTAACGCTTCATTCTTTTTCCTTTTTTTTTTTCCCCAGATTAGAGCACAAAGAAATTTGAACATTTAACCCTAGTTGCAAATTTGTGCAAGGGAACAAAGGAAGCTCTAGCTTTGTATTATTAGTGTTCAAATTAGTTTGATACATCCTTTTCCTTTTCCTTTTTTTTTTTTTTTTTAAAGAATACACTACAAAGAAAATTTGAACATTTTAAACCTAGTTGCAAATTTGTGGAAGGGAACAAAGGAAGCTCTAGCTTTGCATCATTAGTGTTCAAATTGTTGATACATATTTTATGTTTAATAGTTTCTAGTCTAACCACCGCTTTGGTTTGTAATACACAACTAGAGTGGACGGAGCGCCTACCATTTCAATGTTACCTTATGACATATTGCTGCAAACCTGATCCAATTTCGTTGTTGTTGAAAATTTGATGATTTTCAGCTTTATGGCTGTTTAAGTCTTTAATAAAATTAATGACAAAAGATAAAAGTTCGAATATTTGTGTCGAAGGATTCCTGATGTTGTTTTTAAAATTTCATGAATGATAAAGTGTCATTGTTGGAATTTCTGCATGGCATATACGTCAAATACATTGGTTGATAACAAAATGAGTTGCTTTATTTTGGATCTGCTGGTATTATGAAAAACATGTTACATTCCTGCTATTTAACAAGTTCCCTTTTGATTGAATAGTTATCTGTGTCTTTATTTCCTCGTTAATTAGGAAGGTAGAAAAGGACATTTCTTTCCTTTTGTTTGGTAGGAAGTCTATCAAGCAAAAGATTAATTTCAAAGGTCAACGGGTGGTCTGTTACTTGTGTAGCCATCGGGACAGATCTGTCATTGCAATTCTTATTGAGCTTGTTTATTAAATTCCTGTTGGTGATATGTTGCATAAATATATAGGAGGAATATGATACACATGATCCAAAAGGACATTGTTCGATGGTATTACCATTTCTGAGGAAGAGGTCAAAGATTATAGAGATTGTAGCTGCACGAGACATTGTCTTTGCTCTTGCCCAGTCTGGTGTATGTGCAGCATTTAGCCGAGGTTGGAGCCGTGTTTCACTTTTCTAAACTTATTTTGGATAAGCTTGTCTATTTCTGTTTGCATCAAGAATTAGAATTGGAATCTTGATGTTTATTGTTGTGATGCAGAGACTAATCAAAGAATATGCTTTTTAAATGTCACTGCTGATGAAGTTATACGAAGTTTGTTTTATAATAAAAACAATGACTCACTTATCACAGTCTCAGTTTACGCTTCAGACAATTTCAGCTCCTTGAAATGCAGGAGCACGAGGATTGAGTATGTCAATCTTTTTTAACCTCTTTACAACCCTTAACTTATCTCAACTTGAGTCACAAGGAGAAAAAGGGGAAAAATCAAAGAAAAATGTTAAATATTGCATCTGGGCATTATAATTTGTAATGTTCATTTGTTTTCTTTCTGAAACAATTCTGTTTTATGGGCAGATACATACGGAGAGGTCAACCTGATGCTGGTTTTGCTCTTTTTGAATCCGAGTCACTGAAGTGGCCTGGATTTGTAGAGTTTGATGATGTAAATGGGAAGGTACTCACATATTCTGCACAGGATAGGTAAGTACTTATCCATATGAATGTCCTTTTGTGCTAAACTATAATAATTGGATCCATAACTAGTTTCATAAGTTTGATATAATACTGTTTTTGTCTTTCAATCAGTATATACAAGGTGTTTGACCTCAAAAATTATACGATGTTATACTCCATATCTGATAAAAATGTTCACGAGATCAAGATCAGGTAATGCTCGGTTCATGATGGTTATATCTTCTTGCTACAAAAAATAAAGATCAGTCATTGATAGAAAACGGGGAAACCGTCATGATTTCTTATTCTTCTGTTTGTATCAATATTTGATAATTTAGGCTCCTTTTGATTGTTGCTTTTACTACTTGCTTTCTACTTCCTAAAAAGTAAAATCAAATGATAGATAGCAAAAGTTGATATAAGGTGAGATTAAAACAAACACTGATTGTAGCTTAGCTGCTCTATACAAAAGTAGAACAATGCATTTTATTCTCCAAAAACATTACAGTTTTTTTAATAATTCCTAAGTATTGTTTAGTCCAAACAAGCTTTCTCCTTTCTCCTGAAAGCAAAGATTAAGTATTAAAAGTAATAATCAAATGGGACCGTAACTTGTTAGCTTCTGATGATGTCACTTTATGTAATTGACTTTGTTTCTATCATATCTTTTGACAGTCCAGGGATCATGTTATTGATTTTCACTAAAGTTGGTGGCCATGTTCCTCTTAAGATTCTCTCAATAGAGGATGGAACTGTTCTCAAATCTTTTAGCCATCTTCTTCACCGGAATAAGAAGGTGGATTTTATCGAACAGTTCAATGAAAAGCTTCTTGTGAAGCAGGAAAATGAAAATCTCCAGATTCTTGATGTAAGTATCCTTGTCAATATATTGTAATCTTTTTCATTTGATAGAGCTAAACAAAATTTAAACTGTAATTGTGCAGGTACGCAATTCTGAGCTAACGGAAGTTAGCAAAAATGAATTTATGACTCCGTCAGCATTTATAT
This sequence comes from Durio zibethinus, assembly GCF_047325235.1. NCBI lineage: Eukaryota > Viridiplantae > Streptophyta > Magnoliopsida > Malvales > Malvaceae > Durio > Durio zibethinus. Next base: position 24,873,202 of record NC_143180.1, read on the forward strand.
TTCTGTATGAGAACCAGTTATTCCTTACATTTAGAAATCGGACAGTTGCTGTGTGGAACTTCCGTGGAGAACTTGTAACTTCATTTGAGGATCACCTTTTGTGGCATCCTGACTGCAACACTAATAACATATACATCACAAGTGATCAGGATCTTATTATCTCTTACTGCAAGGCTGATTCTGATGATCCATTGTCTGAAGGAAATGGTTTGTATTTTCTTTCTTTAAACCTCCTTATTTTCTGGAAACTAAAACACTATTAAACTCAGGTTTAAATGCTTAGCTTGTTTATGAAGCAGGATAATGAGTTGGTTTTTATGTTCTTTTTTTCCCTGTATCTTTCTTTTGTTCTGGTAATCTTTCTCTTATATTCCACCTTACATTTTCTTGTTAATCTCCTTGCTGCTATTCCTCCTTTAGATAATTGTATCTCTTGTCAGGTCTCATTTCTTAGACAAATCATTTGAATCAATACTTTTGTATGGGTCGTAACTAGAATAAATAGCTGAAAAGCAACCACAATTCAATTTAAATAGTATAGGCTATAGCGTTTTTGTCAATTTGAAAATTTGATCTGGATTCAGATTTAGCTTGTCGTGTTGATGAACTGTTTCCTTAAAGGTATAGAAATAACAAGTAGAAACCAGCAGTTGCAAAAGATTATTATCAATACTTTTGTATGGGTTGTAACTAGAATAAATAGCTGAAAAGCAACCACAATTCAATTTAAATAGTATAGGCTATAGCGTTTTTGTCAATTTGAAAATTTGATCTGGATTCAGATTTAGCTTGTTGTGTTGATGAACTGTTTCCTTAAAGGTATAGAAACAAGAAGTAGAAACCAGCAGTTGCAAAAGATTATTACCCAGTAAAAATTAAATTTAATAAATCAGTGAAGGGTTTTCTTTTATCATCAATTTTCCGTGACATTGTAAAAGACTCTAATATTGCTTGGGTATCTTACCAAGCTTTATTTTTATTTTTTTGTTCTTTGTTTTAGAAGAATTGATTTAAAATGCCTTGTTGAGTTCTATGTTTTTTGTTTGTTGACTCTTATGGCAAATTATGGGTTGGGTAGGTGAAGAGCCTGGAGTTGTGTTTTTAGGAGTTTTGTTGGGCTTGGCTAGCTTCTTGAATTGGATTGTGGAAAGTTTTCATGATTTCCTTGGTGGTTCTGAAAGGAAATATGCATGTTCAAATTTGCCAATAACTGAAGGGAGGAGAAAAGATTTGATGTGTATTTATTTCACCATTTTGCGTGTGTGCATCTAATGAATTTTTTTGCATCCCTGGTGTGGCAGGGTCCATTAATATCAGCAATATATTGACTGGGAAATGTCTTGCTAAAATAAGAGCTAGCAACAGTTTTCCGGTGGAAAAGCAATGTAGGTGCAGTGTGAAGTGTGGTTGCAGTTGGAAGAAGCAGAGCAATGCGTCCAGAGTTAGAAGCACAGTTGCAGAAGCGCTGGAAGATATCACTGCTCTTTTTTATGATGAAGAGCGCAATGAGATTTATACGGGGAATAGGCATGGACTAGTTCATGTGTGGTCCAACTGATGGTTTGATTATGTAATTTAATTGGAGGATGAGGTGGATGTAAATCGGAATTGTGAGTCTGAAGACACTGTAGCATTATTAAGTGATATTGTATCAATTCATTTCGTTTCTGTTTTTTGATGTTTGTTCTGGTCCTGTATGGGAGTGTTGTTTAATGTATGATTTTATGGTTATAATATTGATGGAGTTATAATTATATTTAGGAAGGGATGGAGTGTGAATGAATGAATGTGAGGAAGCATGAGTTCTGAATCCCCTCAACTTTAAAGTTAAGCAAAGCAAAGGAAGCGTAGAAGACAAGGGCAAGTAGGACGGGGAGAGGAGATGGGCATTTTATGGAATTTGATATATTAGATTAGGACTGAGGATGATAGGAATGACAGTAGTAGTTATTAGAAGGAAAAGATAAAATTAATTGCGAATGCAGTTCGAGAGATGAGAATGGGAATGGAGTTGTAGCGGTAACTTGGAAAAGAGAGAGCGAAAGATTTTGCGAATGGCTTGGAGGCTGGGTGAGGTGCTTTGCGCTTCTCATTTCATGTTCATCCGCTTGATTCCATTTTCAATTTCTACCATCTAGAAGGTAGTATTTCATTCATATAATAATATTATTATATGTAGTTGTTTACATGCATGTAAATTCAAAATTTCGATGATGTTTGCAGTTTCCCTTCCCTTTTCTTTGTTTTGTTTTTAGTTTTGTCTTCATCATTGTTATAATAATAATAATAATAATAATAATAATAATAATAATAATAATGAAAAGTATAGTGAAAAGGAATAGGAGTAGGAGTAATGGAGCTTTTTTAGATTTGATTTTGATTAGATCTGATTTAAACTGGATTTGTAAAAGCGCAAGGAGAGAATAATGAAGTATAGCAGATAGAAAAAGACAACACTAACAACAAACAAAAAAGGAAAAAGGTTGGGAAGCAAATTCAAAAGCACAAGACGGGAATACGTACACCCATTCCCAATTTAGTTTTGCATCCAAATCCTCCCAAATATCCAATATATCCCAACCCCAACTCCAAGCATCTGTTTCTCGTTTTTTTTCCTTCACCCATATTATATTCACCAGACCACAAGAGGTTGATTTTGTTAATTTCTTTCAAATTTGAAGAAAAAGGGTGAAGAATCACTCTCTCCAATCAATTATAAGCAGCTACTCCACATTTTATTTTCTATATATATATATATGTATATATTTCTCCATTCACTCTCTGTTTTTCTTTCTTTGGCTCACAATTAGACTACTACAACAAAGTGAAGAAGGTGAAGGAAGCTAGTAATTGAGCTGAGCTGTGTGTCGGTGCCCGCTCCCTCTTATCTTTTCCTTTTTCAACTGCGCATTCTTCTCTTCAGATCCGACTTGAATAATGCAGCTGCAACTGCATTTTTCCGTCTCATTCTGGATTTAACCTAGGCTCCTTTCCAATTCATTCGTTTTTCTTTTGATTTGTTAGGCAATACAAAGAATAACAAAAGGAAAGAAATATGGACGGAGATGGAGATGCGCCTTTAGATTACGCCACCATTCAGATTCTGCCTTCTCAAAACAGGTTCTTTTCTGTTCTTCCTTTCTTCAACCTACATCTGTTTGTCACCACCACTCTATTTTTTCTTTTAACAGCAACATTACTGCAATATATCTAATATACACTGTTGAATCAATTTCCCTATTTTTAGATACGAGGCATTTACATGTCGCGACGACAAAGTAGAAAAACTGGCTGTTGGGTTTCTGCAAAAACTCTTGCCCCATTTACCCGGAGTAAACAACTTGTACGCCAACGGATCCAATACTAACTACAAACTCCAACTGCCCCACAATCTAAACACTGCCCCATGGTTTACTAAATCTACTTTGACCAGGTTCTTCTGTTTTACTGCAAACCCTCTTCTTTGCTTTGCTTTTTGTAATACCAACTGGAAAGTACTAACCAAACGGAGCCTTAAGTATTTCACATTTTCCATTTCTTCATTCTGCTCACTATGTCGTTGTACTTTCCCAGATTCCTAAATATTGTTGGTTCAACGGATTTATTGGATACTGCTAAAGTTATTGAAGGCGAGATGTCTCAGTTGGAGGAAGCCAGAAAATTTCATCTTTCTCTATATGCTCAGGTAAATATCCCCTGTCCTTACCTTAGTGTATGGATATTTAAATATTTAATTATGTAGGAGTCCTCACTAATAAAAGTTTCCTCTTCTCAGGGGCATTCAGATAATATTAAAAGCAGCGAAAAAGGTAAATCTCATGTTCAAGGAAATTTAAACTAGGACACTGTTCATTACCTTGACATATTCTCTATTTCATAGGTTTTTTTTTTTTTTTAAAATGTTACAATCTACTTAAATACTTTAAACTAATTGAGGGCATAAGTGGTCTCTCATGTCTGTCTTGCCAATCTGCTTAATTTTTTGTTGCACCCATGGTATCTAAAAGCTTCCAGACTCCAGAGTTTTAATTGTTCTCTTTCCTTGTTCAACAGATATATGTGACCAAGTAGACATGGTCCCGACATCCAAAGTAACTTCCATTCTTTATAACTTTTTTTGTCAATTTTTCCTCCTAGTCCTTTAGGAGTTGATCTTATGCATCTACATAATATTCACCATAATTTATTGTAGCCACTAACATATGCATTTGACCTCAGCAGTTCGAAGTCCAGAATTCATCATCAGATACCTCAAAGTATGTTCACTCCATTAATATTAATATATATTTAGTTAGTTAGTGTGTTTTAGTTTTCCTGCAAAGCCAACTAACCTTTGGAAAGCTTATTGCTAGGAATGAGCTCTTACATGCTATGGACTTGAGACTTACAGCATTAAGAAGTGAGTTAGTTGCAGCTTTTAACCGGGTGGTTGGAGAAACCTGCTCCTACAAAGAAATGACTCATCTAGCAAACTTTTGTGAAAATTTTGGAGCAAATGATGTAAAGTAAGTTGCCTTGCAAAAGGAAAGTGTATGGATCTTTTAAATTCTGATTTGCCCAATGAAGTTGTAAATGCAATCTTCTTTTACAAAATTTTTGCAACACTTACTGAAATGAATTATAAGCAAAAAACATCTTGTTAATATCTACTGCAGGAATTTCTTGTGCACGTTACTAGAGCTGAGCCAAAAGTGCCAAGTTGCTAATCCCCCAGATGATGAAAAGTCTTCATCCACTCGTGCTTCAGTGAATGGCAGCATGAACAGGGCTGATGGAAATAATCACATATCAAAGCCAGTAAGTTCAGAAACACCAGTTAAATATGGTGTTTCACCAGCAAAAGTTGCCCAGGTTGAACGGCAGAGCTCAACAGAAAGTGGGGAATCTTCTGACTCAAGTGACAAGAATCAAATGTCTGCAGAAAGAAGTCGAGCTCTTATAAGATCTGCATCGCCTAGACGGTCAGCATCTCCTATGCGAAGGGTTCAGATAGGGAGGAGTGGCTCGCGTAGGGCCCCTGCTCTGACCATAAAGAGCCTTAGTTACTTTCCTGCTAGAGAAAAGATATTGTCTCAAAGAGGTGTAGCTTCAGATGGTAGTGAAGAGGAAGGATCTGGACACAGTAAGAAACCCGAGAATAATGTTCGGCGTATGAGTGTTCAAGATGCGATAAATCTTTTTGAAAGTAAACAAAGGGATCAGATTACTGATGTTCCAAATAAGAACTCATTAACAAACATCTCTCTTGGTCCAAGTAAGTCTGTATTGAGAAGATGGAGTGCAGGTATGGGTGAGTCCTCCTCCCAATGCCAATCACAGAATGCTTCTGAAGATCCTGTTCCAGAGCCGCTTGATAATGTCATCAATAGTGATATCATAAGGAGGTCAGCAGAAGTTAATTTGGAATCAGATACTAGGACTGGACAAGAAAACATCAATGAGACTGTTGATGTGAAGTTAGAAAGGCTGGAAGAGAGCTCATGTAGTCCAATAGATGTTCAAGAGGTCACAGATATAATCCATGAAGTTGAAGAGGAAGCTAATGAAAGGTCAAAAAGCTCAGCTGAATGGAGTCAACAGAAGGAAGTGGAGTTGAACCAAATGTTCAAAAAAATGATGGAAAATCAGCCTGTTAGCTGTAGGAAGCCTCAAACTAAAGTCAGACAAATTCTGCCTCCAGAGCAGAGAGGTGGATTTTATGACCATTACAAGGAGAAGAGGGATCAAAAACTTAGAGGAGAGAATGCTGGAAAGCGTGCGGAAAAAGAAGCAAAATTTAAAGCAATGCAGAAAATTCTTGATGAGAGGAAAGCAGAAATGGCTTCCACAAACGATAATAATCTTTGTAATAAGGATCCTCCTACAAAGACCCAAAAATCTGTTAAAACATCCCAACAGTTACTTAAGAATCCTTCTCAGCCTGCTAATACAAGGAAGGAAACCACAAAACCTTCAACTACAAAGAAAGTTTCATCTAAAACATCCTCCTTGCCTGCTACTCGTAAGTCATGGCCTTCAACACCATCACGGAGAACAACAGGGACATCACCAGCTAAAACTTCTGGTGGAATCTCTTCTGCTGGCACTACACCAACGCGTCGGAAACCTCAGTCAGCACAATCAGTACCTCGACCAAACCCTACAGTGGAAAGCTCCCGGCCACAGCGAAGAAATGTGAAGGCAACCCAGACTGATAAACGAGGTTTAGTGGGTGTCAATGAGAAGCAGCAACAAAAATTGATGAAAAGCAACAAAACAACAAAGACAGAACTTGCAGCAGCACCTGCGGACTCTTCCAGTATGGTTCCGGTGAAGCCTAGTTTGTATAACAAGGTAACAAAGAAAAGTAGTGTAGTTCCAGTGGAATCAAAGCCATTTCTCCGTAAAGGTTCGGGATTTACCTCTAGTGTTGGTCTTGCCAACAAGATAAAAAATCCTTCTCAGTTGGACTCTTTGAAAAACAATGAAAATTCTATTGATCCTCAAAAAAGTGATGTGATTGTCAATGCTTCTGTCTTGGCAAGTGAGTCTCAGGATCAGGATGTTTCATCACTGGATCATTGTGATGGTGCTATTCAGTCAGAAACACAGCTAAATGGCCATCAGAAATGTGATGTGATTGAGAGTGTTGATGAACTTGCTCCTGACTTTGATGATGGATTAAAAAATATTCCCGGGTCTTCTCAATGTGAGGAAGAATCAACCATCTCACCATCTGCTTGGGTGGAAATAGAAGAGCTTCTGGACCTGCCTAGCCAATGTGATGAGAAAACAGGTGAAATTACATCTTCAGCCAGCATTGCACCTGTTGGATTGGCAAGTCCCCGTGTCCGTCACTCTCTGTCACAGATGCTGCAAGAAGAAAGTATTGAAGCTGATACTAGTGAATGGGGAAATGCTGAAAATCCGCCTGCAATGGTCTACCAAAAAGATGCACCAAAGGGATTGAAGAGGCTGTTGAAGTTTGCTCGGAAGAGTAAGGGGGATGCTAATATAACCGGTTGGTCTAGCCCATCAGTATTTTCTGAGGGAGAGGATGATGCAGAAGAATCAAAAGTTATTAATAAGAGAAATGCTGATAACCTACTACGAAAGGCTGCCCTTCACACAAAGAATTATGCGCAACAAAAGACATTGTTGTCTGATGGCTGTGAAAATCATTTGGATTCTCATGAGCTTCCATCTGGTATATTTTCTCTTTGACATAATCATTTCATGCTTATTTTCTGTCAAACTGTTTCATTGTTTCTCATATCGATAGGCTCTAGATGGTTATAGGTCAAAAGCATAGAAGTAACTGCTTTCATTTTTGTGGCTCATTGTTCTATAGCTCATCGGTTTTCGCCTCTTTGTTCAACTTTCTGGGAAATATAAAAATAGTTGTAAATATTATCATTCCCTGACTCTTCATTGAGTCTCATTATGAAAGTACTGTGGATTTTATGTACGCAGCTCAATCAGGCATCAGCATGCTTGATGCCCACAAATTGCACAAGGGCAGTGTCTCAGCTGCAGCCTCCACCACTAAAGGTCAATTTCCATCTCCATTACTCTCTTGCAGTTTCCTCAGTTCTTTTCTTTCTTTTTTTTTTTTTGTCTGGAATAATAATTTATTTTCTTTTCACTTTGCCACAGTATTTTTGTAGTGCGAATTCCCATTTTTTTACCAATGTTTATTTTTCAGGGACAAGGTCATTCTTCTCCCTTTCAGCATTTAGGGGTAGTAAACCAAGTGAGATGAAGCTTCGCTAAAACTTGGATGATTATGAAAATTGAGGTTATTGGCGTTTGCTCTCTCCCAGTCCTAGGCTAAGCTTTGACGGAGGTCAATTTCCTCTGCTTTTCTCTTTTCATTTTTTTTTTTTTTTGGTGTATTGTTTTTGCATGTCAGCAGTCAAGGATCATTCTCTATGAATGTGTTTTGTGTTGGGTGGGGTGTTCATGTAGATACAGTACGTTGCCGTATTAGGATTTCCATCCTGCTAATGTTCCATGGTAACCATTATGCCGAGGACATAAAACAATGATGATTTTGTTTTGTCAGCATTAAAAAATTTCAAGCCTTGTACTGTGGAATCCCATAGACACCTCAGAGCTAGGTTCTTATTTCACTACATGCCTCCATGGGACACTAACCACATCCCGCTTGCTGGCTGCAAATGGTGACTGGCAGCTATATAGCTTTGGATTCCATTTGTTGACTCTTCCAGTTTGCTTTGCTATAAAAGAATCTGCAGTTTGGTGTGCTAAGTTTCGTACTTGGATTGTCTTTCACTCTTCCAGTCTGGGTCATTCACTTATATTTTCAGCATTAGATTCAATGAATGTTGTCCCCTTCATCTGCCACTGAATTCTTCCGTCGAATAGAATCCATCCAACCAAATCTGCAGTTGTAACGACTAGGGAGATAAACGTTAGGACCATTAATGCATACTATTTTGAATTTTCAAAATTAGGATTGAGTGTGAATAGGATTTGATTCAAATTAAATTTTATTGGTTTAGTTAGGTTCATTGGTAAAATTAATTTTTTTAAGATTTTATGTTATTTTTAATATGTTTAAATAGATTTAAATATAAAATAATTTTTTGTTTTATAAAAATTTAAAACTTACATAAAATTAATAAAAATATAATTTGATTTGATTCAAAATTTTTTGAATTTTTTTTTATTTTATGATTTGAAAATTGATTGATTGAAATATTCAATATTCAAAATCTAATCTGAATGGTATTAAATAAAAAAAAAATTCGATGCTAACTGTATATTATGATGTTAAATCAATTTTTCATTTTTTATTTTTTTCCTCAGCCCTAGTAACAACATGACGAAGTCTTAACTCACCAGTAAATCTAAATAAATGGTGTAACAATATTATTGGCTGGCCTTTCCTTGACGTTGTAAGAAGTAACTACATTACAATTTCTCTTGCGTTCTATTATGAATTTAAGAACGACAGAGTTGCGTTAATTGGGCAAATTCTTTAGTGTTTTTTTCTTTTTAATGACAGTAGGCCATGATGTGAAGAAATATGTGTAGGGTTTTTCTGTTCTTGTTTTTATCAACAGTGTGGATGATAGTGTAACAAATTAGGTTTTTACAAACTATAAACGAATATAAAACCGCCCCTTGCCTTAGACAAACGGTTTCATCAATTGGCCGGGCCACACGGTATGCTCAAAAGAGGAAGAGCTGTGTTTGTGGCAAGAAGCAGCTTTTGCGACAAAGGGTCAATGAATGCCGTTCCACTAGAGATCTCACCCAGAACCAGGCTTTCTGTTGCTATTCCGAGGTCAAAAGAAGGCAATCAAGCATTACGATGAGCAACATCGCAGGCGCAGATGCAGACTAATAGTAATATGGATCCTCGAGGCCAGGATAAATATCAAAGAAAAATTAGATGCTAGCAATAAACTTTACAACTGTGTCGCTAAAATAGATCTAGGGACATGTGATGTGGGCCATTAACGTACGAAAGCACAACTCCTGAGTCTCTGGTTGTTTCCAACATGCTAACATCCAACATTGCAAAGAAGTTTCCTGCTTAACTATTGGAGCTGCAGCTTATCTCTGTCTGCAGATACAGCGGCCTGGAAACCAAGAATGACCAACAATCAACCACCTTCCTTTTCCTCTTTTACCTTCCCTTTCTTTGCTCGATAACATTTTAACCATCTTTCACCTTTTGAGCTAAGCCTAAAAGCAGAAAGGCTGTCTCTTTGTCCCTATTGAGGTGTTCAATTAAATTGTGATCATGAGAACTATCCCAAAGAACTCTAAAATATGCTTTTTCTCAGGGATATGAAGTGAGCTTGTATCTGTAGCCAAAGACATGAAAATTTGCACAAAGTTCAATTCAACAAGTATTAATAACAAAGAAGCAGTTCAAGATAATAGCAGTTAAAGCCAAGAAACAACTTCACCACCCCTTGCAGCCAAATGAACAAAATTTAGCTTTGTGTTGCAATTTGCAGCTGGATGGATGACTACTATTACTCAATGACAAACAAGTGCAGTTCCAATACTACTTTTGGGCTAGAAATCTCAACAGAGAAGTTAATCATGATAAAACTATTTATCATGCTTTTAACACATTTGAGAGATCCTGACTACTAGAATTGCTAAACCATCATAAAAGATAGATGCCAAAAAGAGATGAATTCCAGAGTGACAACAACACCTTTCACCCCTGCATCAGTATATAAGCTGATCAAAATGACTGCTGCCCTGAAAATTGAGAGGATCCAAATGGCTGCTGTCCTACTCCAGCCATTTGAGAAGGTCCAGAATATTTCAGTTATGCCTTCTGAGGGAAGCCTGATGGTGGTTGTCCTGCCCTCTGAGAAGAACCTGATGACCACCATCCAGCCATCTCAGCAGGTCCCAAGGGTGACCATGGTGGCTGTCCAAAAGGTCAAGGTTGAGGCCCAGGGAATCTCCACCTATTTTCATTTAAAACTCTATCAATCTCTTCATTCCACTCAACTTTCCCAAAAGCCACACACACAAACCCCTCCAATGCAGGAGTAACGCCAATGGAATACTTCATCATCTGGTCCGGTATAGCTAGGCTTTTGTCCAGCTCATCAACATTGCAAAGCCTTCTGACTACAATATCATAAATGGAGGCATCTGGTTTAGGATCTTTCTCCCCCATATTTGTCAAAGGTGCTGCGGATTCCATGTTCTTACCACTCTTAAGAAATTCACTGAAAACCCTAGTTCCAAAACTGGCAACCATCCTCAAACCAGTCTCGACCATCTTTGTACATGACCATAGAGCATCTGCTTTCAATCAAATATGTTTATAATCTTGATAGAAAGGATCACTTGCATGAATGCAGATCAAAACAAGAAATCAAATAAGTCGTCGTACAATCTAAAATCAGATTCAAAACTTCCCTCACAATAGTCTTAAAACAAAGTGTTAAATAGATATCCTGGCAGCTTTGATAAAATAGATGAAAGAAGTACAACCTTGTAACAGGCGCTGAACATAAAGAAAATTGAAGCAACAGCATTTTATTACTAGAGACTTGATGATTCCATTGTCTGGATGGCTGGTGCAGTGACCACAGCCAGATTAAGATCAGGGGGTTTACAGTCCCCCGCCCTCCCACAAATCTCCCTGTACTCTTGACAAATGGCACATAGATGGCAGAAAAAGTGAGTAGCAAAGTCCCCACAAGGTGCGTCCTGCATCAAACATAAACAGTGATTAGCAAAAGATAAGCATGCAAAAGGAGTAGTGGATGGATAAAATATTATTAAGCTGCTTAACATAGAAAAAGAAAGCTGGTGTAATCCAATGTATATAATTCATTCTCATATATTAATCTACAACTGCTGGACACAAAAAAGTAGTTACTATTGTCCAAAGAAAATGATTATTTGACTTCTCATCCAAAACCTTGTTACTAATAGTTCAACAATTTGTTGATATCTGTAAAAATATGTAAGATTGTTTAAAGGTCAAACACTTGCATGAGTTAATCATAGGATTCATTATTTTTGGGGGTAAGGGCAGGATTCTATTCTCAGGTAGGATCTCACAAAAGGCAAATGAGGTGAACACAAAATTCACTTGACTTTATATGCCAAAATATTACCATTTCTCATCTTGAAACTTTATGGTTAGTAGTACTTCTAAATTCCGTCATTTACCATTTTGCATCAGTCAGTGCTAATAAAAGAAAGAAGCAACAATCACGTTAAATCTGATGAAAAAAGAACCCCCCTTTCCCCTAAAAGCCTTAATATAAATCAATCTCAACGTATCCTTAAGTAGGAAGAATGGCGGTATAAGAGGACCGAAAAAATGATAAAAGTCCCAAAAAAAAGGTTCTCTATAAGCTACAGTCTCAACAATCCCTAGTAATTGAACCATCCAGCCCGTCCCATACAGCTTGTGACACAAGAATTATGTAGAGAGGTTTCCACATAAGTAGACTTCATGCAAAATATACATATACTTTGTGCAAGTACTGACGGAAGCCTCTTATTTTTTCCCCTGGTGATGAACTGTCGGAGATGGACTTCCTGTCCTATTGTGTACATCGATGATAGTTCAAAGAATGGTGGCCTAATGAAGTCATATTAGCCCTTGAGGCCACTTCATGGAAGGTTACTTCCAGTAAGTCCACCTCATGGGAGGTTACTTTCTTATTAGGACTGTAATGATTTCTGAAGTAATCCTATCAATTCAATAGGTGGAGTTCATTTTTATTGGAAATAATTCAGGAAAGAGGTATTCTTTCCATTCCATGGCCTTAGAAACCAAAAGGCCTTTCTTTTGGGTCTAGATTGTTACATATTCCTTTCCATAGAAATTAGAAATTGAAATTTCAAGACTAAAAGTGATTTTAAATTGTCTCGACCAATTGAACGATAGTACCAAAAAAACCCAATGAAAGGGTGATGGCAGTACAGTTTTTAAGCAAAAAGGTTTGTAAACCAGAACCAATGGCGTGTTAATAAGAAATTGATAATGGAACAGGGTCAATGTGTCTCAAGGAGAGCTCTCCTCTTAAAGACATGGTCAATGGTCAGATACTAAAACATCGGAGCAGTTAATGCAGAGTGCAAAGAAGCTAATTAAGGGATTAACTTAAGATTACTCGGAACTGGGCCAAGGATAACTGCGATTGAATCTAAAAAGCTATTTTTTGCTGCTGCAAAGGATTTCAGCGCCAGCTACCTGAGTTCCAGTCACTCTTCTCATACAATCCCAATTAGAAAAAGACAAAAAAGACCTCCAGGCTCCAAACATACCACTAACTCAAAACTATAAACGTCTCCTAATTTTAATACAGCAGAGACTCCATGAAGACAAATCATCTATACCTTACGTCCCATGGTTAAGGCCTGGAAGTCTCCTACTAAAGCTCAATGGATATAAGACTCCTTGGTGAAGAATCAGTCCTCTATGAGAAGAATATCCTCCCATAAATAAACTAATCATAAATAAAAATCTTGATTTGCTCATGAAAGTGAGACCTAAGAGGGACCAATTTAGCAATAACTTCTTAGATGGTCAAGATCAAAGAATAATGTAATACTAGTTTTAGGAAATATCCTATATTAAAATCATTTAGCTGAAATTGATGGCTTCTGACTCATAAGTACATATAGCAACTCCATAAGTGCGTGCCAGCAGTCATAACTTTATTAGCAAGTGAAAGGAACACTACAACAGTAATACCGTATCACATACAACACTATTCATGAACTATCTGGGACAACGAGCATGAAGATTTTCGAGATATTATAGAAGTGAACGAATTCACATATATTGGCCTTTGCTTTTGTTCAATGACTCAAATTAGCAAATCCAAGTTCCAAAATTAATAGTTAATAGGGTTATTGGTGATGCAGAATTTATTTATTTCCAGTGCTAGACAAAATTGAACATTAGGAATTTCAGAGTCTGAGGATGGGTCAGATTGATGGTAAGGGATTGGCATTGATGCTGGTTTCTTGTTAGAAATTATTATATATATTAAAAGCTGGAATTTCTTATCAGAAGCTAAAGAAGCTTTTAAGGGACTCTAGAGTTGCTAATACAAGGAAAAGCAGGGGTTTGATGGTAAGGCTTTCTAAGCATCCCTAAACTTGGGCAAGGCCTGCTTGTATCCTAATAAAGGCTTGGGGCAGAGAGGAGAATAAAGAGAAAAGAATAAAATGTTCAGCCCAGGTAGTTGCACCAGGGAGATGAAGGCAGTGATTACCCGCAATAAAATTTTATGCATATGTAATATCCATAAATTAATCTTGCTTAAAATTAGAAATCACACAGTTCTACAGATTAGCTTCTGGCACTTTCTTTCATTCCAGTAAAATTGGGACACAACTAAAGAAATTAATGATGTTTAAAAGTGATCCATAAAGGTCAATAACTCTAGTGCCACAATTATAGCTCATCTCTAAAAAGTAACAAAAGTATAAATCAACCATTTTAAGAAAAAAGTTGACAGAATGGCATCATAGTCTAAAATAAGGATAAACAAAGAGCTTGCAATAACTCGTTCAAGTCAGAAATAGGGCAATGGGAAGGGAAAGCATATAAAGGAAAACTCAAATTGGATGAAAGCAGACAATACCTGCAAGTTGTATCCGGATCGAAGCGCCCTCCTGTACCCACAAGCATAACTAGAGACAAAGCATCCAGGTAAGGCCAATAAAAGGCCTTGAGTTAACACGCAGCAGACAGTGTTTATAAAAGCCCAAAGAATGAAATGGGTGACGCAGGATCCGACTAAAGTACCAGAACCCAAAAATTCAGCATTCTTTCCGAACAAAAAGCAGGGGAAAAAAAGACCTATACAACCTGGCCATTCACGAAAACACAGTCTCAGTTTGAGCTTATGAGAAAACATTATTTGCACAATTACCTAGACTGGACTAGACTAGTGTAATTCATTAACTGTGATAATCTAGTCCAAGCTTACTGGTTAGCAATTTCCAAATTACTTCTATAAAACTCAAAGAGGCACCTGAAAAACGAAAAGTCAAAATAGCATACAGCTCTGCATGTCATCGCAACAAGCACAGATTCCAGAAGACCACTGAACAAACTGAGTCTGGGATTGCGAGTGCGGCTGCGATGGCGACGGCCTTGGTTCACAATCTCCATCCATCTCCCCCTCCTCAGCAGGACGAGGAAGCGCTTCGTCCGACTGTCCCAAGGGTATATAAGGCGGTGGGACATAGCCGCTTCGACTTTTCATCTTGATTGTGATCGGAAACTATATTTTCTCTTGTGACTGGCGATGAAAGGATCGAATTTGGAGCCTCTGATACTGATGGCGATAATAGGACACTCAAACCATCACTGTTTTTTTAGACATTGCCAAAGTGTACATTTGAATGGTGCAATATTGAAAACAAATTAGTTATTACAAATGAGATTAAAATACGTGTTATATATTGAAAATAAAATGATGATTAAAGATTTTAAATTTTATAATAAAAAATTTAAATTATTTAATATTTATAAAATTAATATATAATTGAAATTTTATTAAATTATGTTTATATTAAATAATTAATAATTTTATTTTATCAAAAAATAATGTGATTCATTTCTATTACTAAAAGAGGTAATGATGTTAAAAAATAAGAGTTAATGTAATTTTGTAAATTCACTAAATTATACAAAAAATAAGACTTAAAATAATTTTATAATTTCATTAAATTATGCTTGATTTTTAACGCAATTATTCTTTTTTGATAAAGAAAGTGAATTATAAATAAAAAAATATTTCATAAAAATGTAAATAAGAAAATTACAAACCACAAAAAAAATACATGAAATTTCACTACTTTCATTTACATTTTTCATTCGAGTTACTTGTATAAATAAAATGATAATCAAATTGTATGCAAGAAACTCGATTAATTTTGAAGGCAACCAAATTCAAACACAAAAATCCAAATATGAATCCATGGAGTTGGAACCAAACTAAAACTTGACATTTTGTCGACTGCACTTGGTTGCTTAAAGAAAAAGAAAACACCTCCTAAAATGAATCAAAAAACCACTATTCCCTCATTTCCTTTGTGTGAGCAATAATCGTCTTACTGATTAATAACCATATTGCATCTACGTATTCCCTCGTGATTGATTGAAATTTAACAAAAAAAAAACTAGTTTTGCAATCGCTCAACTCATTGGAATTACTGTACAACTATTAAATGATGAATTTTACAAAATTGCCTTAGAGCTCAATCATCATTTATTGAACTGCTAATCTATGGAGATGATCCAAGAACACCTTAAAGCTGACATCGTCAGTAACGATTATGTCTCCACTCGCATGATGACCATCGGAGTTATATGTCGCAGAAGGATTCAACTTTCCCAGAAGAAAACAGGCCTGTGGATCAAAAGAGATTTAACAACTAAGTAGAGGAAAAAGCTAAGATGACAGCAGGATTTTGTTCACTCTCTTTTTCCCCATCTTTTTCTGTACTGTGATTCAGAATATGTAGAAGTTGAAGATCATATATGATTGATTTTCAAGGTTATCTAAGCTTCAGTTTTGCAAGTGCATTTGCAAACCGACTCCACCCACCCGTCATCTTCCATTTCTTTAGTATTTAAATTGACAATTCAAATCATAAAGACTAGTCACACGATTTCAAATACCATTTGCAACGGCGCAGGCCTGAGCCTAATCACTTAAAAAAATGATTACAGCTCACAAGCAGAGGCAACCAATGTTGAGCAATAAAGGGTGTTATCCTTTAAGGAGGAAAGTGGAAAAACTAAAATCGTGATAATCCTAATCAGAGTCCTAACTTCATCTGCAGTTAAATACTTCATATACAAACAAAGAACAAGAGCTACTGACCTGTGAATCATGTTGGTAAAAAATGGCTAGTCGAGGAATTGGAAACCTTTCCTTGATTATTGCATCTACATCATCACGAGGAGCTAGCAGCAAATGGGCAAAAGCATACACAGAACAAATGATGATAAGAACAAATATGTATGACCATGATTATGCCAGCACTATTTGCTGATTCCAAAAGCTCTGTTCTTATTTTTCAATCTTCCAATTATACCAAAAAAAAAAATTGAAAAACAAAAAACTATATTTGTTAGGACTTTCCCATATTTCTTTTTGTTCCAAAAGAAATTTTTTAGGATTTTCCTTCATGACTTGTATGAGAACATTAAATATTTAAATTACCCTTTCCCTAAGCAAATCTGCAGGCAAAATGATGCAGGATTATTATTGATTTTGTTACTTTGTTATATTTTAAATTTAAGGGATTAATTGGAATTTTAATCCATAGGTTTAGAAAATTTTAGGCCGATTAAGTTATTTGATATTAGTTAGTTTTTCACTTGCTTTTAGAGTATTATTGCATCATGATTATATTTTATATCTTTCATTTATCTTCTTCTCTCTTAAATCTATTTTTTATCCAGTCTTTGTTTTTTGGGCCGAAGATAATCCTGTCTAACAATAGACAAAACACAGGCCAATCTCTCCAATGCAAAAAAAATAAGAAAAAGAAGAAAAAATTAGGAAAAAGAAGAAAAAATCTTGAAATTCAATAACAAGGTCTCTAAAACTAAGAGCTAAAAATTAAAAACTCAAAATTTTAATTTCAATTCTAATTTTGATTTTAACTTTAATTTTGATTTTAATTTTTAATTTGGATTTGGATTTTTTTTATTTTTCTCATTTAATCTTGTTTTGGTCAAAATTTATTAAAAGCCAAAGTAAAAAAATAAAAAATAAAAACTGAAAGAAAAACGTGCGATTTGAATGCTGAAGCCTTGGATTTGATTCTACTCTTGGGTTTTATCTCAGAATTTAAATTTAATTCAAACAAAAAAAAAGAAAATTTTAAGGAAAACTGAATCTTGGAGATTTCTCCTAGATTTAATAGGATTTCAAAGTTTCCAAGTTTCAAGGGATTCAATCCCTGTATAAAGACCATTAATCTGTGAGCCAGAAGACAAGAAGTAATATAGGAGAAACTATAGCAATTGGCAATTCACAGCAATCAAAGCTTTTGAAAAAGTATCATAGGTTCTGGGTTTTCGGTTTAATTTTTCTGGTGTTTGGAAATTGGGAATTTGTTTTGAATTTAGATTCTTGAGTTTGATTCTAGGTTTTATGACTGATCAATTTTCTATCGATTTCTAGAAATTATTTTGGGTTTGGATTTTTTATTATGAGAGCTTTTGGGTTTTATTTTTGGGTTTTGAATTGATATTAGATTTTGGTTTTTCTTGGGGTATTATGGGTTTGTTTAAGTTTCTAGAGTTGTTATAGAATTGAGGTTGAATTTTTTGTTTCTCTGAGAATTTTTTTGGGTTTTTTGAGAATTGTTTAGTTTTTTGTAGAAATTATTTGAATTTTCTGATGAGGGCTTCAATTTTTCATCGAGACCCACGACGGCTGGAGGACTTTGTGAGGGTTGGGTTTTGGGATTTTCTAGGTTTATGAATTTTGATTGAACTCTGTAGCACCTTTTGAACAGATGATGAATTCTGCAAATCTTGATCGGATGGTGGATTTTTTCTGTTGGTTCTTTTAGAGAGAAAGGAAAGAAACAAAAGCTAGAAAGAGAATCAGCAAAAAAGGATTTGAGAAAAAAATTTTGGCTTGTAAATGACGTCATTTTTGTCTTTTAGGATCCACGACTCACGTGAAAGTTGCGCATTGTTTCGTTTTCATCCGACCCAATCATAAATTTTTATTTTTTATTTTATTTTTATTTTTATTTTCTTATTGTTTTGATTAGTTCTAATTTTTTTACTGTTTGTTTTTTTTTCTTTATGTATTTTATTATTTATTATTTGTTGTGATTGATTTAATTGAGATGAGGAAAAAGAAAAGAAAAAAAAAACTTTGATATTAATTTTTTATATACTTGCATGATTATTAATATGCTTACGTTATTATTAATATACTTGCTTGATTTATTATTTATTACATGATATTTTTATTCTATGATAATTTTAGATAATATTATTGCATGATATTTTTATAAAATTTTTATATGACAATGTTACATAAATAAATAAAAGGATGTGCATGATTTATTTTCATTATGAAAACCAACTTTGATCAAAACTGTTATAAGATAACATATAATTAATTTGATACTAATTTTGAGCATAATAGGGTGCTAAAATTTGTTTTGAATACAACTGGCTCTCGAACTTAGTTATATTGATGTAGACTATAACTTATTCTTTTTAAAGACTATTAGTTTACATTTAGGATAATTTTAAAAAAAGATAAATTTACATACGTGGCCAATCACACACACAGACACAGACACACACACACACACACACACACATATATATATATATATAAAGAGATTGGTAGTGACTTCATAGTTTGTGTCTAATAAACAAGTTCTCAGATCTAAACGTTGGAAAAAAAAAAAAGATAACCAACAAGATATACAAGTAAGTTATTTTTTTAATATATTTTTATAATTAGCCAATCAATTTTTTTATATATTTTTATATATAGTGTTTATTATTTGTTATATTGATGAAATAATTTGATCATGTATTCATGTTATTAATAGCATTTATATATTTGTTATCATGTTTGAATTTTTGCATTTTATATTTTTTTTATTTGTTTAGTTATTACTCATTCAGCTAAAAACTTTAAGTTTGGCAAATATTTACTTTCATATGAAGATTATAAAATTAGTTAGAATCCAATTTCTTATATAGCAATATGGTTAGAGTATGTGAATTGCATTTCTACTCATATATTTCAAACATAGGGTCAATTAATCTTTATTAACATGCATAATTGTATTTTGAATATGTGTTTTTATTTTTTTATAAATTACTTAACCTAACTATTCAATTTAATTAGTTATGGAGAAATATTTTTAAAAAAAAAATTCAATTTTTGAAGAATCATCTGGAATCAATGCTTGTGGCATACAACATTATACAAAGCAAGTTTGTGTTGAATTAAACTTAGATGATCTTCTTTCGAATCTTAGGTTAGAAAAAAAAATTTAGACTATAATGCTAATGATAGAAACAAGGTTCAAAAAGCTTATTTGCCAAAAGGTCTATATCAATCTTATGAACATAAGTTTCCCTAAAGAAAAATTAGAAAGGCATTATGTCATTTTATTGCTACATGGTTCAAAGATTATGCTAATTCGTTAGAATATAGTATAGAGAAAAATGCCACTATTTGTTTGTGTCGTTATCATTATATAACAGATATTGAAAAGCAAGTAGATGGTGATTGTTTTGTTTCAAATGGATTCACAAATTGAAAAAAGAAAGAAAGATTTGATATTCATGTTGGAGCTCCTAATAGTGCTTAAAACAAAGCTTGGAAGTGTTGTCAAGATTTGCTAAATTAAAAGCAACAAATTCAAATTGCTTTTACAAAACAATTCAATCAAGCACAAAAAAATTATTGAGTTCGCTTAACTATGACACTTGATTGTATTTGCTTTCTTTTATGTCAAGGTTTAGCATTTTCGTGGTAGAGATTAAATTGAGAATTCTCATAATCATGAAAATTTTCTTAAGTTTCTTAGATTTCTTGCCAATCAGAATGAAATCATCAATAGTGTTATCTTGGAGAATGCACTGAAAAATTCAAAAATGATAGCATGTGATATTCAAAAGATCTTGTTCGTGCTACAGCAATTGAGACTATCAATACTATCACGAAAGATCTTAAAGATGAATTATTTTTCATTTTACTTGCTGAATCTCATGATATTTCAATCAAAGAACAAGCTACTATTGTTTTGCGCTAGGTGGATTCTAAAGGGCATATTATTGAATGTTTTTTGGGTATAATACATGTCAGTGATACAACCGCCTTGTCACTTAAAACACCTATTGAAGCATTATTCTCTAAGTATAATTTGAGTATGTCAAAGATTCGTAGGTAAAGTTATGATGGAGCAAGCAACATGTAAGGTGCATTTAATGGATTAAAAACTTTGATTATGAAAGATAATGCATCTGTTTATTATATCCATTGTTTTGCTCATCAATTTTAATTAATACTTGTAGCTGTGACAAAGAATCATGTTCAAATTGCATTACTTTTCAACATTGTGACACATATGGTAAATATTGTCGGGGTTTCATGTAAACGTAGAGAAGTTCTTCGAGAAAAACAACTTGATAAATTTGTTAAGGCATTACAAGTCGGTGAACTTTCTACGGGAAAAGAGTTTAAACCAAGAAATAAGTCTTCAATGAGCTGGGGATACACAATAGGGTTCACATTATAGGACTTTGATAAATTTTGATCCTTAGGTTTAGTTCCATCATTGATATGCTTGAAATTGTTGTGGAGGATGGGAATAGCTTAGAGCAAAGATGTGAAGTTTTTGCTTTATTAGATTCAACTTGGTCTTGAGTTTGCTTTCAACTTGTATTTGATGAAAATTATCTTAGGAATTACAAATGAACTGTCCTTGGCATTACAAAGATGAGATCAAGATATTATGAATTCGATTGCATTAGTAAGAGTAGTGAAGCAACAACTACAAATGATGAGAGATGATAGATGGGAATCTTTGCATAAAAGCGATTTTTTTTTTGTTAGAAAAATAATATTGGCATCACAAATATGGATGATATGTTTGTAACTTATAGAAAACCTTGACGCAATGCTCTAATAATGACAAATTTACATTATTATCAGGTTGAGTTATTTTATACAGTAATTAATATGTAACTTTAAGAGCTCAACAATTGTTTTAATAAGGTGAATATAGAGTTATTTCTTTGTGTGGCTTCTTTAAGTCTTTATGATTCTTTTGCAGCTTTAGATAAGGGAAAATTGGTTCGTCTTGCTTAATTTTATTTGGCTAAAATTTCTAATATAGAGTTACTAGCTCTTGACAATCAACTTAAAACTTACATTGTTGATTTAAGATCTAATGATGAGTTTACAAGTTTGAAAAGTATTAGTGACCTTTTCATCAAACTTGTTGAGATAAAAAAAAATTTTTGTGTATCCATTGGTATACTTACTTGTGGAATTAGCTTTGATATTACCAATTCATACTGCATCAGTTGAAAGAGCTTTTTCTGCTATGAAAATTGTGAATAACTGTTTATGCAATCGAATGTGAGATTCTTAGATGAATGATTGTTTGGTTACAATTAAAATCATGTCATCATGGTGGGAATTTTGAAAAAATTGGAGAAAAAGTATTTATTTGAGTCTAGAGAGAGAATGATCGAGATAAGAGATTATGAAGAAAGAAAGAAAAGATAGAGAAAGTAAATGAGAGGCAACAGTTTAGTTTTCAAAATTTAAAGGAAAAAAAAAACGAAATAGATAAGCAAAAATCAACTCATCAATACTAGCTTTAAAGCTTCTAATGTAGGAATCGAAGAGAATTGTGTCTGGTGAAGGATTTTTCACAATAGGAAAATGTCCAGAGAGACATAGAGCTTAGAAGATAGATAACATGATTATTTAAATATTGAATTTAACAAAAATGAATTAGTAATAGCTATAATTTTTTTTTGGGAAAGTATTTTTGCATTTTTTTAATTTTTTGGTAAAAATTTATTGATCAAAGAAAAATTAGATCTTTTTTCAAAAAAAATTTTCTCGTGAAAAAAGAAGAGAATTTTCCAAAAAAAAAATTTTTTTGTTGATCTGTTTATCAAATTGGTGAACATAATTTTACTTAGGTCGAAATTTGAACATATTTTTTAAGCTAAAACTTAATTTGATTTTATCCAAAATATTTTCATGTTAATAAAAATATTTTTGTTTAATTCTATTTATAAATTTTAAATATTAATATGAAAAGTCTTCTAATATTTTAATTTTAAATATTTATATAGATTTATTCAAGTTTACATTTAAAATAATTTTTTAAGTTTATACTTAATTTGAGCATACTCGAAATATTATTTTATTGATAAAAATATTTATTGTTTTATTTTTTTCATAATTAATATTATTTAATATAATAATATTATAATTTTAATAATATGATATTTTTAACAATTTTTAATATTTTTAAATTTAAAATAGATTATTTTCGATTTTATTTGTAAATGTACTTGTTACTATTTTAATAATAAATATAAATAATACTTTTTTCATGATTTAATAATAAATAATTTCAATATAAAATATAAATATTTTCATAATATAAATATTTTTAATATTTTACTAACAAATATTATTTTATAACTATTATATTAGTAGAAATAATATTTTAAGAATAGTAATATTATTTTAAATGTTTTTAAATATTAATATAAATAATAATTAACAGTTCTTATATGTGATTAATATTAATATAATATGTTAATATTAAATATTATTAAAATATAATTTTTTAATAATTTAATAATTTTAATAATAAATTATTTTTAATATTTTAATAGTTATGTAAATATTATTTGAAAAAAATAAAATTTTCAAAAATGACTTAACTACATAAAAATATTTTTTATTAATTCATCCAAATAACCAAAAATCTTTATTGTTTCAAAAAAATATAAACATTTCCTAAAAAATCAATTTTTGAAATCAATTTTCTCGAAACAAACAATGCTCACAAGCATAATGCAATGTAAACTATATTTTTAATGAATATAAGGGTGACTATTTATATATTTGTTTTTGGTAATTTTATTGTAAAATCAACGAATTATATAAGTAATAGTAATATTCAAAATTGAGAAATTTATACATATATATTTATTTTAAAAAATTATGATTTATAGTTTTAATTTTAATTGCTTGTAAATATTACTAAATCTCTATGTAGATTTCGAAAAAAAAAAAGCAAAAAACATTCCAAAAAAAAATTAAATTAAAGTCCAAATAAAATTTTATTAATTTAAGAGAAAAATAATTATAGAAAAAATTTCTCTAAAAGTAGTAATCTTTTCTTTAGTACAATAATCATGTTTAAAATTAAAAATTATTGTAATTGAATGGGGTTTTTACATTTTAAAAAGCTTAAAATTTTATCCAAAGAATAAAAAAGAGTTATAGGGTCAGAGCCGTAAATTTGGAGTCTGTTTTTTTTCATATGCAAAAGAATAAGCTATTTGGAGTTTGAAAATTTTATATGCAACAACTTTTTTGCTTTTTACAAAAAAAAGCTAAATACATCTAAATTTCAAACATACTTAAGGAAAAATTATTCATCACGGCTAATTGAATCACAATGGCATTTACATTTTAACTCTTAGCAACCAAGATCACAATCTCACCATTTTCTTTCTCATTTTATACAACTAGGTAACCTAGTAGCAATACACGCTAAAATCACATTTTCACTTAAGTATTGTTCTCGATTTTGAGGCGAGGTCTAGACGAAATCGGTAAACGGGACCAAAAGTTTTTCCTTTACAAATTTAAACTTTGATTTGAATTAAATCACAATTGGACTTAAGTGCAAAAAAAAGGTGGTTTGAAAGATAATAATGTGTATCCTTCTAGCTTTGAAATTGGTTGGATATGTATTTTCATCTGGTTTATAAAAGCAAATGGATATGTATATCCATTGTCACGCTAAGTACTCTAAGAAAGTAGGCAAGGTGTTTTAATCTTATATTGGATAGAAAAGGATAGGTCACTAGGTATATAAGTGTAGACTTTGCATACTTTAAAAATCTAGTTTTGTATGAAGAGGATAAATGCCACATGACAAGTAGTATCAAAATCATGGTGGGCCAGTCAACTTTATGTCAAGTGCACAAAAAAGGTATGTAGGGTGAGTCAATCCATGCTAAACACTCAAAGGGGTCGGTAACATGAATCATGAGACCATGTTAAGTGCTTTAAACATGAATAGGCAAGGTGGGTCAACAATGACGAAAATGTCATGAGACTAAATGAGGAAGAATGTCACGTCAAATGCTCAAAGAGAAAAAATAAGGCTTTTCAATCCAACTTCGGATAGGAAAAGATAGGTCACTGGATATATAAGCTTTTTATAATAAACCCGCTTTAAGGGAAGAGGGTAATGACCACATGACAAGAATATAACTTGAAAGGTTTTGCATGTAGGCTATCTTACCTACATGTTTTAGAATTATTGAAAGGCCTTTCATACCTTTAAACTAGCCTTTATGTAAGCCTTTATGGTGCAACACCAAGTGTAGCTTCACTAAAACTAAATCCCTAACTTGGTGAGGCAAGTTTATTCTCTTCTAATCTATTAACTTTTTAAGTTTCTTAGTTACCTTGTATAGACAGATCAAAGTAAAGCCGTTTGCTCATACTAACCACGCCATGTTTTAACACTCAAACCCAATTTATATGGGTTTTAAAGGTTTTGTTTATATGTTAAATATAACAAGTTTAATAATTTTTTGTGAAATTGTGCTTGAATTGTTTAGTAATATTCCAAGTCATAGTTAAAATCATTTTGAATCAATCCTTTACAAAATTACTAACCTTAATTTTTATCAAAATTCATAATCTTAAATTAATATTATTAGTAAAACATTTTTAGAAAAATCATGCTTTTTTTAAAGGTAAAAATGGTCAAACTTTAGAAAATTGGAAATAAAGGTTTGATTCATTCCTTAAGGGATTCGATCCTTTATCTAGTATTTTGATCGCAAGATCAATTCTTTGAGTTGTGAACAATCTCTTTTAATTTTTACTAGAGAGATTGATCCCTTAATTGAAAGTATCGATCCCTTCAACAAAGAATTGATCTTAGAATCGATCTTTTCGCTAGCAAAAAGCTTCCTTCTATTTGTCAAGCAAAATGATTAATCCCTTAAGTAAAAAATTAATCCTTTAAGAAATAGGATCAATCCATCCCTTTAAAAGGTTGATCTCTTTGATTTTAACAGTTAAAATTTGAAACATTCAACAATTATTTTTTCAAATAAAAAACTCTATAATAACAAAAAATGATACTTTAATATAAAAGGGAGCCTTCAAGATATTGAATAGTAAGAGATTACAATTAACATAAAAAGATTAAAAGCTAAAAAAGATTCTCACATCATACCTAAGTCTGAAACAAATATAAGTATTCTAACATGAAGTATTCAACAAATACAATTAACATAAAAAAATACATATGTGTATGTAGTGTGAACATATAATTAATTAAAATAAAATATCATGATATTTCTAGATTAATGGTTTCTTAGATGGCCACATCCTAGTTTTTCACAAACAATAACTTGAAATTCTTAATGTGAGGTACATATGAAACTTTCCACCCATGAAGGAGTTTATATTAATGCATATGCTTGTTGCATGTAATGAGAGGTACCAGTGAAATCGGATCTATTAATACATGTAACAAAAGTTTCAATATACATTCTCAAAATAACTAATAAAATTAAAATAAAAATGTAACATATAATTATCAATATTAGCATAAAATGATAATCATTAACAAATCTAATGGCAATGACTTTTTGCTCCAACAGTGGAGATGACACAGATCCAAGTGAGAGATATTTTAGGCATTATCTAGCAGATATGTGGACTAGTGCGACACTATACTATGACACTATTGAATGATCCATATTAAGTAAAAATATTCATTTATCATATCAAGTTGAAGTCCCAAAATATGATAATATTTCAAACAATTCCTCAACACACTTAACTGATCCATACAAACGAATATAATCACATTGTACTAAACAAGTTCTTCAATCAAGTTTTGTCACACTTGTGACCAACCATATGAATCCATACCAAGCAACCCAACAATAGAGAAGAAACTATAGTGTTCATCTGTCTCAACATCCATGATAACCTATATGTATATATGTATTGATGTAGCTTTAATGGGAAACAATTCATATATTGTATTTTGCATTTGTAATAGGTACAATAAACAAGTAATTTATTCTTTATTGTCACTTTTCTTAAATTCGCAGTGGCTGTTGATGTGCTGTCTTAGGTAGATTCAATTATTTCAACACATGAAAGGTTATGTTGAGTAAATAGGTCTACTTTCATTATTCTATAGCCCTTTGTCTTAATCTTTTTTGTGATAAAAGTAAGAAAGTTGTTGAGCAATTACTTAACTTTCAACTTTCTTTTTAGTATTAATTTACTAGCTTTATTAGATGTAGTGAAGCATTTAACAATGCACTGACCTTAAGGTCAATGGTCAATTCAGAGGACATATTGTTAACTTTGCTTTTCATCAAGCTCAACTTTATCTAATGAGGATATGCATCAAATATGTGAATTGGGCATCACATCCTTATATGTTCTAGTAATTTTATAAGCATAAGGCAATTCATGTGTGTCTCTAATCATACAACCATAAATTCTAAAACCCCACAACTCTTTAAACATTGTTAGATTGAAGTTATGTTCCATAATGGTTAGATTTCTTTCAAATGAAGCCTTTGTCTTTGTATTTTGTAACTTAATAAGAGCGTTTAATATCTTTTAAGATGATTCAAAATCCTCTTAAAATGATATAAGATGTCTCTTCAATTTTTCATGTGCAGTTTAGGCCCTATACAAAGTTAAAAAGGTCTATTAGAATGAATAATTTGTGATGAATTGTGGAAATAAACATAATCTTTAAATGATTTACGTCATATCAATTTATTGTAATATTATCAAAGTGTATTATTTTATTTGTCTAAGCAGTAATAAATTTTTCCTTATACCTACTTAACTATACATCTCTTAATAATTAAATGCTCTTGGATAAGTGAAGTAATCAGTTTCTAATGTACTTAAATTCCTTTGGTACTTATTCTTATTTGAAAAGAACATAATGGTGCTCCAACCTGATGTAAATGTTTCCTACTTCTTGAGCTTAAATAACTTTTTGTAATTAACAAATATATTTTTTGAGATATACTATTTGCATAAAAGATTAGTTATGCTAGAGAACAATATTCGTATTGCATTCATCAATGCCAAAACCCTATTTATAACATTGGGACTAGATAATATACTAAAAGACATCATACTTCTTGACTTCATCATTGTCCAAACGTAGTTTTCATAGTGCTCGACCATCATATATATAAATACAACAAAAATGTAAAATTAATAGATGTCACATTAACAATCTTGAGCAATGAGAAAAGATAATTTTTAGTTTTATATGTATAATACTATAGACTAGGGAAGGCTTGTAAAAAATCTATAACTATAGCTTATGCCTCTCCATGTACTTACATTCATTCAATTTTTTCATGAACTATTGCAATTGTAATTTATCAGCTTTCTCAATAAACTTTTATCTCTTATGTGCATTATATATAGTCTTTATAATAGTCACATTTTTCTCATCATGTTATTTTAAGGTCATAAGTACGTTATTTGGTTTGACCATTCTTTTTAACATATTGGTCACTATAGTATTTTTTTTATAACATGTCTATAAATGAATGATCTTATAATTATTTTGCTAGCAGATAATCGTGAAACTCATACTATTTTCATACTCTATTCATCATCTATTGCCAATTTGACCTCATGTATTTTGAATGGACAAGCACACTTTTTTATTCCTATTCTTTTCTGATGCATTTTTTGTATATTTGACTTATTCTTTGGTTGCTTATATTTTTCATTTCGTTAACATGCAAGTTATATGCTAGTTTTTTTTAGGACCTCTAGATTCAGAGGTTTTAGTTACAACAAGAAAATTACTTTCTTTTCCAAC
This sequence comes from Durio zibethinus, assembly GCF_047325235.1. Classification (NCBI taxonomy): domain Eukaryota; kingdom Viridiplantae; phylum Streptophyta; class Magnoliopsida; order Malvales; family Malvaceae; genus Durio; species Durio zibethinus. Next base: position 24,901,339 of record NC_143180.1, read on the forward strand.
CTCACTAACCTTGTAATAAAGGTTTATTTGCTAAAAAAATCTTTATAACATGATTGATTTATCAATTTGTTCAACCTTGTAAATGCATTATTGTAATTAATTTTCATATCCAAAATTGTTTGTGGATGATGCAACTCGATTATTTGGTTATCTAAATTATTTTGCATATTTGAAAAAAAAAAGATATGGTTATATAAAATAATTTTAGATCTTCAAATCCAAAAAAAAATATATATATATCAAACATGTAGTTCTGAAAATTTCTAACTTTTCTAAAAATTCATATTTGGAATGTTTTTAACCATTTCCAAAAATGCATATACAGAAAGGCTAAAAACTTTTCAGTACTACAAATTCAGTAAATTAAAACAAAATTCGATATGCATTTCTGAAAAGATTAAAGACTTCCTGGATATGTATTTTCATATGCCAAATAAACCTATAATTGTAATACCTATATATGTGCATTCTCAAAAATTGTCTGCTTATATGAAATTTCATTTTTAAAAGTTATCTAAGTATCTATAAATATATTTTGAAATGCACAAAATTTTTGAAATTTCACCTAAAATTGAGAATCAAAATATTTACATGATCGTTTTTCATGCATTTTTTGTTACGACATGTTTTGTTTTTGCATTCCACTTCAATTTCTGACATCCTTTAACGTAAAAGAATCAAATTTTGGTTTAGGCTTTTTAAATGAAGATGATAAAGTTTGAGGTTTATGAAATTCGGTTGAAAAAAAGAAAATTAAGTCATGTGATTGAACGATTCAAATGTAGTTTTAGTAGGGACCATTAGGTAATTCACTTTAAGGGTAATTTTATCATAAAAAAATTATTTTTTGGTCGTACAAAAACAAAAAAGTTGCTGCACATAGAAAATTTCTTTTAAGCTTTTATTTTATGAAATCCTAGATTGCATGTGTTCATTGAGGTTACATTTGGATATAATTAAAGGTGTGAAAGTACCTTTTTATATGCAATCTCACTATGATGCATTGTTTGGAAAGCATAACCAGGTGCGATTGCACCAAAATTGTTTCACTGCGACTCTAATATCTATTAGAGGGGAACTAGTATAGTTACTTTTCGTGAGTTAATATTGGACAATTATACCATGAAATTTATTTTTAGAAGTCATTTTCTATGTTTTTCAATGTTTGGAAATGTGAAATTATCATGATTAATGAAAAACATTTTTTTGTCAATGAAAAGCCAAAGCATATTAGGTAGAAATTGCTTTTTCTTTTAAACGGAAGACAATTAAACCCACAAATCAAGAAAGAGTCTTCATTTTTTTTTCGCTCTTCCATCTTCCTTGTTTTTGCAATATATTCTTTTTTGCTCTAAATTTCTTACCACAACTCCAGCTTTTGTTTTAGCTAGAAAGGCTCATTTTTACTTCATCACTTTAAAAAAACCCATAACAGTTTCAATCTTTATCTTTTCTCCTTGAATTTTTCATTTTTTTCATTTTGTTTTTCAATCTTTCTTTAGTTATTCACAATTAATTTTTGGTTAAAAACCTAAAAACCTTAACTGTAAGGAAAAGTGCTTAACTTACCCATTATTAGGATCAAAATTTATGATATGATGATTTTGTTAAAACAAAGACAACATTAAACTAAAGCCCAATTTTCAAATATTAGGCCTTTATAAAAAGGTCCAAAATTGTTATTTTTGGATATTAAAATCTCAAATCCCTTTTCTACAGTAATCAAACTATGGACATTCCATTTTATACATTTACCATCATAGCTACTACAAAGATTAAATCTCACACATTTATCACTATAATTACCACAAACATTCATCTCATACATTTACTTTTATAGCTATGGCAAACATACTATCTCAAAAACATTTATCTCTACAACTACTGCTGATATAATGCCTCATTACATTTATCACTATACTTACTACAAATATCCTATCTCACACATTTACCGTTATAATTATCGCTAACATAATGTATCTAAATAATATGTTTTGCATTGCTATAGAATGGTGGACCCATAATGTCGACACTTCTCCGGCCCAATGATGATAGCAACTTTTAGCTTAACCCAGCACATCTAGTTTAATCCTTGTTAAGTTGTTCTTTTTCATTGCTTGTTGCTGCATCTCAACAATAATAAAGCGATTCAACAGACATATTTCTCATTTAAACTCATCAAGTCAATAAGCATCTGCAGAAATCAAAGTCAGTAGTCAAAGTCAAAGTTAACTATACAACAAAATGACTAGTTCTGTTTTAGTCAAAGTCAAGCATGCACTCAAATGAAAACTTTTAGAATATTGGTTCTAAATCCATATATAAGTTTTACAACAAAAATGGTGAGACAAGGACCATCCAAATGTAAGTCACCTATGAAAACAAAGACATCTAATTACTGTAACATTTTCACAAATTATGAATATGGTAAAAAATGATACTTAACAACTAACAATTACATAAAGTCTCATTACGATTGTAAGTTATCTCAATTTTTGCTATGATAGAGGGTTATCTCAAAGCATTATCATTGACAGAAATAAAAGGATATTTAATCACTTCAAAGGATTATCATCTGCTAACCAACATACTTTTTAAACTAATGAGTTTCAATAGAAAATAGTAAAGTTTAAAATAGATGTATACCTATACAATGGATGAATAAGTATATAAATATTATCATAGATAGAAGTAAAAGAGACTTTAGTAATTGCATCAAAATACCACCCATTCAAACCATTAAGTTACTTTTGTTAAATGTTTATGCCGCCAAATAAATCTTTATCCTTTTCCATTACTTTTAAATTCTTTATTTGTTATTTTTTTAATTATTATTTTGTTAATAAATTTATCATTCTCTCACCATGTGACATGTGGTCTAAGCCCACATCAAGGATACTCATTAGGAGCATAGTTTGGTTGGCTATGAAAGGCTTGGCCATATTTTAGTTACCTTTATGAGTCTTTCAGCCTTGTTTAGAAAACTTAGAGTTATCGTTTGATGTCTAACTAAATAATGAAATATTTATTAACTCTTAACTAGATTCCTAGATGAAGTGATTACGGAACCTTATTACAACCCACCTTACAAGGCATTTGATGATATTTTACACCTTTCCAAAAGCATTAACTGTGGACGTGATGGAATGTCAACCGTAAAAGTATTTTTCTCATCAAGGAAAATCTAGTACTTTTGGGATAGAAGTTTTATCCTAAGAGCTTTCAAACATGACTAGCAGGAATATTCTTGCCATGGACAAATATTTCAAGCTCTTAGATAAAAGTTTTTCCTCTACTGATGACTAGGCAAAGGCATTTTACTTGAAAAATCCACTCCACCAAGAACGCTTATAAATAGGGTTATCTTCAAGGCATATATCAATGATTAAAAAGGGGAAGATCAGTTTAACAATACTATACTATGCCTAAATTTTCTCAACAACAAACACTTCTTCAATGTTGTTACTCTATCTCAATGGTTGCTCTCTTAGTTAGGCTTCTAAATCTCCTTACATGTAGCCATGTCTTTCTCTTCTCTCAAATCCTTTCAATATTTTGTATTTCTACATCTTTTGTATATGGTCAATGTTACTTCACGAATAAATCCAATTACTTAACCACAAAACACCTTTGGGTTATATTTGATTTATTATTTCTTCATTTCATATTTCATTTCTTGTTGTAGGCACTTACCAACCCAACCTCAAGTTGACCCATCGATAGGAAAACCCAATATTTTTGGATCTTTCTCATCACTTTGGATTGAGATTTATTGTGGATTTGACTAAGATCCAAAAGAAAAAAAAAGAAGCAAAGAATCTTTTATTGTGGAAATAACCTACTAAAACTTTTGGCAATTTCATGCCAATGAAGACTCTATCTCACCTGCCAAGTCACCTATCTTAAAATCCTCATTCGACACTGACCATTAAAAGATCTTTAATTTTAAAAGATTTTGATTGGGTTTTATCAATTTAAAATGGGTATCATGAATTATTATGCATTTGTATATGTTTTATTAGAATTTTATGAATACAGATAGGTTGAATTTTGAGTTGATGAATTTATTTGGGTATTACAAATATGGGTTAAATATAAAAACTATTATACTAGTACTTGAACTTTCATTTCGTTATCATGTCGATACCTAAGACTGACGTTATTGACATAACATGAATATCTAATGGCATGCTTACATGTGTCAAAAGTTCATTCAATATCAATTTTATCAATGTCACGTTAATATAAAAAGAAAAGTTTAAAAAAATTCTAAAAAATTCTAAAAAATTTTAAAATGTTTTAAAAATTCAAAATAATTTTAAAAAATTAAAAAAAAAACTAAAAAAAATACTAATCTTTTTAAAATTCTAAATTTTTTTTTAAAAATTCTAAAATTTTTCAAAAAATACAATACAATTCTAAAACATATTATAAAAATTCAAAAAAATTCTAATAAATTCTAATAAATTTTGAAAAATTCTAAAAGAATTTAAAATTTTATAAAAAATTTAAAAATATGAAACTTTTTTATAAATTATAAAAATTATGATATTTTAAAATTTTTAAAAATTCTAAAAATTTTAATAAAAAGTCTAAAAAAATGAAAATTTTAATCAAAATTAAATTTTCTTAAAGTTTAAAAAAATCACAAAAACTTCAAAATTTCAAAATGAAAAAATATAAATTATTTTTAAAAGTTTTGAAAATTTAAAAAAGTATAAAAATCTTTGAAAAATTCTAAAAGTTTTTAGAAAAATTATAAGAATATTTAAAATTTTGAAAAATTAAATAATTTAAAATTTTTGAAACATTAGAAAAATTAAAAAAAATTTTTTAAAATAAATACTTAATATTTGAATAAAAATCCAAAAAATTTAAAAAATTTTTAAAAATTCAAAAAATATGTAAAACATAAAATTGTAAGATTAAAAAAATGACAAATTTTTAGAATTTTTAAAAAATTTTTACGGTTTTAAAAAATTTTATATTTTTTATTTTAACTATTTTTAGGATTTTGCGAATTTTTTTTTGGATTTTAAGAAAAAAATTTATTTAAATCTTCATTTTTTTAATTTTTAGAACTTTTTTTAGTTTTTGAATTTTTTTAAAATTTAGAGATTTTTAAAAAAAATTTTAACTTTCCTTTATTTTTTTTAGAATTTTCAAAAAAGTTTTAGAATTTTTAAAACTTTTTTCAAATTGACTAAAATTTTTTAAATATTATTTTAGAATTTTTAGAATTTTTGAAAATTTTTTTGAAATTTTTATATTTTCTTAATAAATTTTTTTTGAATTTTTTAATAATTTTAAAAATTCTTTTTAGAATTTTTTAAAATTTTAATAAAATTTTAAAAACTACTTAAAAATTTTTTTAATGATGATATGACATTAATGAACTAGTACTAACTGGATTATTTTTAACACATATCAAAATTTTATTGGATGTTAATATCACATCAAAAAAGTTAATTAAAAATGTTTGTCCAAAATATTAACATGATAACGAAATGAAAGTTCGTGTATCAATATAATAATTTTATTTTTTTAGATACAAAACTGATAAAAAGTATATAATTGATGGAGTATTTTTATATTTAACCCTATAAATATTAATAAATATGTTATTGTTAAAATCATAAAATTTTTTATATTAAAATATGGAATATTCATGAAAAAAATGTTGAAATCATACAAAAAACATTGATGAATGTAAGTAAAAATATTTTCTGTTAGGTGTCATCTAAACATAGAAAGATATTTTTGATAAAATTCTCTAAACAATAAAAAAATATTGTTTTTTCTCAAAAAATTTTCATAAAAAATATTTTACTTCTAAAAGTTATTTTCGGATTGCCAAATGAAACCTTATTCTTATTGTTCTTTATCGCAAATATAAAAAAAATGTGTTAATGTTTTCTATAAAATAATTTTTTTGTACAGTAAAACCACTTATTAAAATATATACATAAAAATAATTTATTAATATGGTATACTTTTAGATTAATATCTATAATTATAAATATATTATTATTAATTTTTAATAAAATTATTATTTGATATAAGAATAATTATAATAAATTTCAATTAATTATTAATTCTTAAATATTAAAAACATATTAAAATTTTCATTATCTACAAAATTTAATATAAAATTAATAAGAATAATTTTTATTGTCAATATCTTTCATTTTATTATTATCACTATCTTTATATATATATATATATATTTATATATATACCTCACGATTAATTTTAATTTCATACTTAATTTTAATATTACAACCACTGATTACCATTGTTTTCAAATAATCTTACTTACCCGTCCAAAATTAAACACCGGCTCTGCGAAATTTAGTGAAGTGATGATAATAACTTTACCTGAACAGGTCGGGTGCTATCCAGGGTTCATTATCTGTAGCCTATAGCCAGTCGCCACATTGCTCCAACGCGTCTCTTCAACGGCAGGCTTCTTACAGATTGATCCCTCCTCACTGTAAACTGTCCTTTTATTTTTTAGGGTCTGTTTTTTTGCGTTAGATTGTTTCTTTTTGGCCGAGATTGATATCAATTAAGGATTGTTTCCTACGTTTCCAGGGTGATTTGCCGTAAATTGGAATGGCGACGACAATTGTTCTGAAAGGCTTATCTATATCTAGCTACTCGCTTCCCCTCCTCCGCAGTTGGAAGACTAGGCCACCCGCCCCGTCACATCCAATGACTAGAAGCCTAAAAGCGCTCTTTTTGCCTTATAATCGTATCATTCTCAGAGGTTGTCCATCGTTTTGTGTGTCTCCCAACGTTAACGCAGAGGCCACAGCTCAACCGGAGAGGGAGACCGATAATAATGAACCCACGGACAACATAAAGTATGCAGCCAACCTGCTCGACATAAGGGTTGGCCGAATCATCAAGGCCTGGAGGCATGAGGAGGCCGATTCTCTTTATGTGGAAGAGGTGGACGTAGGCGAGCCTCAGCCCAGAATCATCTGCAGCGGCCTTGTTAACTACATTCCTCTCAACCTCCTTCAGGATACAAAAGTAGTTGTTCTTGCTAATCTGAAGCCAAGGAACATGCGCGGTGTCAAGTCTTGTGGAATGCTTATGGCTGCTTCTGACGCGTCCCATCAGAATGTTGAGCTTCTTGTGCCCCCCGCCGCTTCAGTTCCTGGCGACAGAATATGGTTTGGCAATAAACACGATCAAGATAACCAGCCTGATCCTGCCACACCCAGTCAGGTAGCACCGGCCGCCACTTCTTTCTCTTTTCTTTTTCCCTTACCTGTCTATGTTCACTTCAATTCTTATTAAAACTTTGAGATAGGGTGCGGATGCCATAGGCTAAGTTGCTTTTAGTTTGCTATCCAGTAAGTATGCCTTGGTTGATTGCTGAATCTGATGACAAAGATGTACACCCGAGACCAACTTTGGTTTCTCTACTTGGACTTATTGAGAAATTAATGTATATATAGCCATGAAGACTGCTGCCATCTGGACATCTGATCTTCCTATACCTTGTCAAAGAACTAGCAAAGTTGGGGAAGAAGACATGAATTGTAGAATCTATTCTCAGTTTTCTGCTAGAAATATTGAGGAAGCATTGGAGATTAATTTACAATGTTAAGCAAACAAATTGTGAGAGGATATGGAGTTGCTGTCTAATTATCTGCCTAATAAATCTTTCAGTGTTCTTTGGCTGAAGGATCTGAGATTAAAACCAAAACTCCCTTCCAACCTAGAACTCACATTCATATTCAATTCTTGAAGAATCATAATTTCCTAAATTACTCCTTATTGTGATTGAGGGATCAAACGCGAGTCAAAGAGTCAGTCTTGTCCATTCATGCATCCCTGATATTGATTTATTCCACTTGGTAAAGAATAGCGTTGGCGAAAGTTGTATTGTAGTTGAAATAGTTGAAGGCTTGTTGTGTTCCATATAACAAAACCTATCGGACACTATTTATATAACCTAACCCCAACCTGATAGAGGACAAAACTAAAAGATTTGAGGCTTTCAATGATAGTATTGGGTTATTCATTTAATTTGTACCATTCATCCTGCTCCGGCATCCTGCATCCTGCATCCATACGAAGTTTTCTAATTATTTACTGTTTCAAATTTATACAGGTTCAAAAGAAAAAGATTTGGGAATTGGTGCAGCCTCATCTTAAGACAGATGCTTCTCGTAATGCAATGATTGGGGAGCACTTGATGCAGACTTCAGCTGGAGTAGTGGTCTGCAAATCTCTGAAGAATGCAAATATATCCTGATTAGATCCAATGTCAAGTACATTTTCTTCCCATCTGCTTATTTAACTTAAATGCAATGTGAAAATATTTTAGTTTTGAAGATTGATGTGACATTTGCTATTCTTGTAACTTATCAGTTAAGATGTTGTCAGTTCGCTCTTTTTTTTCTGTGCCATTTTCATGGTTCACTGTGATGGCTTATTCTGTTATTTTCACCAATGATTCAATGAAGTATTGAGGTTTCCTGTCATGTGGTTTCATTTATCAGCTCATGCTTGTCCATAATTAAATAGAATTTAAGGAGAAGGGAAAAATAGCAAAGCAGACTGTCTGTTTCTGCAGTGGACTGGCATCATTTAGGTCATATAAATGAATGTAACTTTTTGACTTTTGTGTGTACTTCTTGAAAATGGTTATCAAAGACCAAACTTTCTCCCTGACTCCATACCCCATGCTCGGAAATTATAAGCTACACGGCGGGGGGGTGGGGGGGGGGGTTTAAATGGGGGATATTCATTTAACTACTTTTTTCCTGCCTGAAGCACTTGCAGGCCAAGATGTTTGTCTCCACATGTACAATTGTAGGTGTTTTAAGACTTTTTAATCCCTAATGAAAAAAGGAGAAAAAATTCTGTACCACCTATGATCTAGAGCAACAAGGATTTTCTTAATAAAGAGCGGTATTCAATGTTCTTAATCCTGTTGCTGTCTCTGTAGCTCAGCGGCTTTATTATCATTGTTATGTTTATTATTATATCAAAGTCAGAAGTACTTAAGAGAGGGAAGGTAGGGGTTCCAATTTATTTATATATTTATTGAAGAAAAATTCTTGCCAAATCTGGCTGGGATCGTGCAAAATCGGAGTATAAAGTAGAAATTAGAATGCAAGAGAGAAATGACGTACTAAGCTTGCTTTCTTGATTTCAGCCTCTACAAAGCAACTGTAGAATGGCTCATATTCTCCAACAAGTCCTTTTCTCCCGTCTCCATCGCCATTCCCGATGAATAGCTTCTTCAACTAATTTTTAACTTTTTCTTTAAAATTTTCTGTAATCATGAGAGAAAAGTTGAATTTACTTTTGAGTTTGACGTAGCAAGCCAGCTCGCTAAAAAACAAAAGTATCACTGGTATTATTCTGTCATTCTTTCTTTCTATTAAAATGAAATAATAAAAAAAATTATGTGGTGAACATTGGGAAATGTTTGCTGAGAAAGATTTTCAACCCTTGATTCAATGGTAGGTGTTTGTTTCTTAAAGAGATGGGTTTGATTTTGTTTTTTTCAAATAAAAAAATCCCAAAATATAATGTTTCAAAAGAAAAGTTGCTTATGGTGTGATTCCCAAAATCTAACATGTTAAAGAACATGCTATTATAATAATTTACAAGTTCATATACTCTGTATCTAACTAATTATAAAGCTCAATCTAAAGAAATTATAAAAAAAAAAATCAAATGAAATTATTATAAAAATAAGTAAAGATGAATATGGCTTTTTTTTTTATTACTTTATAAAAACAATTATCCACAAAAAAAATTATCTAACTTTTGTTTAAGTATTAGTCTTTTCTAAACACAAATTTTCTTTTTCCTTTTCAAGACATATTTTCCACCAACATAGCGAGTGTATTCAATTCTAGTATAATGAAAGCATCGATGATCTAATTTACATAATTTTTTTGACCAATTCTAACATAATTGATGTACATATTTTATTTTTTTGGTTATTTGTAATAAAACAGAAGTTTTTTTTTTCAACTTAAAAAAAGATAAAAATAACAAACAAGCCCTTATATTTTATCACTTTATTTAAATAAATTTTTATATTTTTATTATATTTAAATAAGTTTTTAAACTTTAATTTGTATTCAAATAAATTATTAACTTTTAATTTATATCTAAATAAACTCTTAACTTTTAATTTGTACTTAAATAAGTCTTTAATATAAATTAACATTTTATTTGAAGTAAAGGCTTATTTGAATATAAATAAACAATAAAAGTTTATTTAGATATAATAAAAATATAAAGATTTATTAAAAAAATTGAAATAGTTAAAAAACTTTTTAATATTTTAGTTAAAAAGAGAGGGAAGGAAAGTATGCATATGATAGCAACTAGAAAGCAGCAAAAAAAGTTACATAACTAAAAATATAAAAGAGAGAAAGAATCAAAATAATTGAACCTTTCATTAAAAAAAAAAGAAGGAGAAAAGTGGGCATAATCATTCGTTATTTCAAAAAAAAAAAAAAAGTAAAGAACCAATATATCATTGTTAATTTTATTTTTATCATGACATGAACAAGTTTTTTTTTATAATTTCACCATATTGATCTCATTTGTAACATCAAACTCTAGGTTTTGTTTTATTGTAGTATAGATTACCTTACTCTTATCCTCACTGGTAATTTGCAAGATGGGTTAAGAGAATTAAATAATGCACTCATGCATTGCTTCCTTAGCAATTTAACCGTTAACCTTTGCCTAATTTTACATTACATTCGACTTTCGACAGGTGAGGCGACAGCGAAACCATGCATGGAGATAAAAATAAATAAATAAATAATCAAAATTTGAAGCCAAAAACTGAACCCTGTTAGTAATTAATCGTAACCTTTAACAAAGAATGAGCAAGAGGTAAGAAGACAGGTACAGGATAGCCCAAGTGGATTAGTGAAAATGAAGTGTCAGAAGCAAGCAAGTAAATTAAAAAAAAAAAAAAAGTTACGGCGGAGAAGGGAAGAGGGAAGAGAGTAGAGGATAACTCAGTCAGCACTCAGGGGGCAGTCAAAGGACGATAACTCTGTTAGTATGTCCAACGCTATAGCGAATGGAGTGGCAGGAGCAGGCGCTGGAATCATTGCTCAAATCCTCACTTATCCCCTTCAGACGGTACTCTCTCTCTGTCTTTTTTTTCTTCTTCTTTTTTCAAAATTTTTAAAAAATAAATACAGGCTTCAAAACTCCAATAACCGTGTGTGTACAAATATAACGAAGGTGAACACGCGTCAACAAACGGAGAGAATCGCCAAGTCCAAACCCAAACCCCCCGCTGCGCCTGCCGGCACGCTTCTTCAGATCCTCCATGTACCTGACTTGTCATCTTTCAAATTGCTTATCTAAGTAAGTTTCCAAGTGATTTGAGATTCGGTTCTTCTTCATGTAGGTCGTACGAACTGAAGGCTGGGGAGGACTGTACTCCGGGCTTAAGCCTTCTTTATTTGGAACTGCTGCCTCACAGGTGTTTCTTTTGCCCCTCCCTGCTTCCAGCTTTCTATTTTATGCTAGCAATTTTGACTCGAATACACGCTCGCTCTTCACCTCTTCATGCCTTGTAGTAGTAGCAGTAGTAGTAATATTCTTGTCATTTTGTCAGGGCATTTACTACTACTTTTATCAGCTATTCAAAAATAAGGTTGAGGCTATTGCATCTACCCGTAAGCACAAGGGACGTGGGGATGGCACTGTTGGCATCTTTTCTTGGCTTCTCGTAGCCGCTCTTGCAGGGTAACACACATCCCTTTCATCTTTATGCCATTCATTTACCCGCGGAGTTGAGGCATGGTTATAAAGGATTCATAATTTACTATTTAATTTTAATATACATCCCCCAGCTTGCTGTAGGTTTTATTCTTTCTTGATAATGCCTTCAAATCTTTAGCTCTGTTAAATGCCATTCTTGTGCTGCAGGAAAAAAAAAAGCGTATATAACTAGTCAGAGCAGGGACAGTTAGGACAAGCAATGCTGCCTTCTTTTGAATAAAGAAGAGGCTTTGCATTTTCAAGTTTCGAAAATAATTGATTAAAATTGTCTGACCCTGCAGGTCCTTAAATGTATTGCTGACAAACCCAATATGGGTTCTTGTCACCCGTATGCAGGTCTGCTGTTGCTTCCCTTTTCTATACCTCTATTTTGAAGGGTTAATGTAAACACAACATAAGTTTGTCTTGAAGAAACAATGCTGCATATCTATTAAATTTTCAGTTTATGTAAATATACCAATATTAATATTTATGAATGACTCTCTATCTGTACTACGGTACCACCATACTGGAGTTTATGTGATCCCCTGAAGATAAAACATATGGCATTCTCTGTTTTTTCTTCAGACTCATACTCAAGCGGAAAGAAAAATTATGGAGTCAAAAAAGGAGTCTCTATTGAAGGAGGCTTCTGAAAACAGCTTAATAGCTTCAAGACTGCAAGATAAATTGGCTGAGCTTGATTCAACAAAGCCTCATCCTTATGGAACCATTCATGCGGTTGGTATCTGCCCACTTCTCTTTCCATTTCTTTTTAATACCTTGGGGTTCGGGGTTGAGGAAAGGTTGTCATTACACTCATTATGATGATGACATAATTGGTTTGACCATTTTCTCTGGTTGCTTTTCTTTATTAATTTAAATAGATTTTTTATTTAGTCTTGTAGTGCAAAGCTTCTTCAAAACAGCTTGTCATGCAGTTTCTATCTTTCAAAATTTAACGTAATTTTATATATTGTAATGCGAATGAAAACCATCATATTTATTCATTGCAAATCACAAGTGTATACATTTTCATAATTTTCGTAATTTTCTAGGCTCGTGAAGTTTATACTGAAGCAGGAATTAGTGGATTCTGGAAAGGCATTATCCCTACACTTATTATGGTTAGCCTTTACTGTAATATACGTAAACCATGGACAAACTATTTAGTTGCATCTGATTAATGAAGATTTTGTTTATGCCAGGTGTGTAATCCCTCAATCCAGTTCATGATATATGAGAGCTCATTAAAGCGTATGAAGGAAAAACGTGGTGCTAATAATAAGCATGGACTAAAAAATGTATCAGTTTTGGAGGTACAAGATATCTTTGAGATAAATTAATAGTGTTGGAATGCATCATGCATCATCATCTTGGAGTTACATTTTTATTTCAATTTTTTTCCCCTTGGCATCAAAACTCTCAAAAACTTGTTTGTTTTATATCATCTGAAAGGGACATAACCTTTTCCCCATCAAATTTGTTACTTATTGAAACAAAAGATAGAATTAGAAAGGGTTAATCACACATTTGTTACCCGAACTATGGTCAAATGTTCAATTTGGTACCTAAAGTTGATAAATATTAGACTGTTTAACTCCTCTCCTCCCCACTATGGAGCTGGTCCAATTCCATCAAAAATAGGAATAGGAACTTGATGACCTTGTCTAAATTTCTACTTTTTCTGCCTTGCTGTTGTATGAGCAGGTGTTTCTACTAGGTGCCTTGGCAAAACTTGGGGCAACTGTAACAACATACCCACTTCTGGTTGTCAAGGTAAACTTTTGCAGAAATGGTTCCTAAGGAAGTCAGAAAGAGTTCTGCAATTCTTCAATGCAAGTGTCATGGTTCCTTGTTATGGCCTTGTCTTGCACCGACATTTTTGAATCCTCTTACTGTTTTTATTCTCTTAAATAATTGTACAGTCTCGGCTTCAAGCAAAGCAAGAGATTGGTGGGAATGTATCACTAAGATATTCAGGTTTGTTATCAGATGAATTCTGCCCTATCACGATTTTCAAAACTTCTTTGCCAATTCTTTTCATCTTTCCAGTTACAACATTTCTTACCTTCATGTTATAAAGAAACCTTCTACCACAGTTTTGGCTGAGGTGACCTTATAATAACTACAGTTTACCTTTTACTTTTTTCATCTTTTGAGTGTCAGATTTTGTGCCGTCTCTCCAAGCCTTTATCTTTGCTGATGGGTAGCCACCTGATGCCAATATTATGTTCTCAGGAAGCTGCATTTATAAGTTACCGGCATTGTATATTGAATTATGCATGTATTATGGATCTTCTACATCTCTTTTTGGGTCTTGCTCTAATTTAGTTCCATTCTAAATTCAAAACTGCCTTACAAATTGCCCTCATTTTGACTTCACTGTGACATTTGAACTTTTTGTGGACTCTAGATCTTAAATCTTGATTCTCCCTTCTCTTCTGTTATGACTTAAAACTCATAAGATCCTAATCTTTGCTTGGTTGAATTTGTTACTTTTGTTATTGCCAAGGCTATGCTTTATTGATGTGTATCTGGTTTTATAGCAATATTACAACATTAATGCTTTGTCTTTTGATCTATCTGTCTGTAAAGTGTAAACCTATTTGTAGCTTCCATGTCGACAGAAATTGGTTTTGCCTACCAAAATTTATCATTTTATGCATATTCTGATTTTCCATTTCAAAACGGCTTCAGTTTTATTTCTTTGTACCTTTACTAAGTATTCAGCTTCTGTCATACCTGCTTTAAAATCTTTTCATTTAGAGTATTTAGTTGTCCTTATTCTAGTTTCAGCCATGAATTTTATCACCAGGAAGCATTTTACTCAAGGAGCCTCATCCATTATTATAACAGAGTTATATCAAAGTTAACTGGCTTCAGAAAAGGTTTTGGCCCCAAATACATATAGCTTTTTATGCGGAGTTAAAAAAAAAGTACTTTCTAATTCTAAGAAGTAATGCACATTGCTCCTTGCTCTTTTTGGCTTTAATAGCAAGTATGAGAATCTAAGGTACGAAAAGGGATTGTGAATCCATATTTCTGTAGCTTTCCTTGACATTTTGTGTTTCTGGATTCTGTTCATGGGTTTAAGGTTTTTAAATTTTCTGTTGACATTGGAGTCCTAGAGTTATCACTCTTCTTTGTCTTGTTCAGTCTTATTCATCTTCATGCAGAGAAGTTAGGTAAATGTCAATTACCATGTACATTCAATGTAACCTTTGTCTAATTTGACCACCAAAAATTTTGCTTTCATCTTTTTCCTTAAGACTATTTGCCATGTGGTAATTTTTAGGACGTCATGTGACATTTTTTTGTGTTCCTCAAACTGTGGCTTTAATAGTGTACTTTCCACGTAATTAATTTAAAAATAGGTATTCATTTTTATTTGCTGTTGGCTTCCTTTTCGATATAAAGGGATTGAGTAGTTACTGTAGTTATAAGATTGTGATCGGTCCACTATGGTTTGGCAAAAATGGTAACTGGAAAGTTTTGCGGCACAGGTACACTTGATGCAATAATGAAAATGATCAGGTATGAAGGATTGCCTGGCTTTTACAAGGGGATGAGCACAAAGATAGTACAAAGTGTTTTTGCAGCTTCTGTACTTTTCATGGTCAAGGAAGAGCTTGTCAAAGCTTACATGTTCCTTATTGATAAGATCTGGAAAGTCCCATCAAATGTGATTAATCATGTATAAGGTATCTCTCAGTCAATTCTTTTTTCTTTGTTCATAACTGTCAGGTTCTGGTGACACCCTCTGGGGCTTTGCATGTGTCAAAGACTAAAAAGGTTGCTTCTTAACCAGATAATAATGCTGTTACAGGTGATGAAATTTCAAGTATAGAGGTGGTGAAATTTCAAGCAATTTAAGCATAAATTGTGAACTTATATACAACAATTAATTACTTCTTTTTCCCTTTTTCCTAGGTTTTTGAACTTATATACAACAATTAATTATAGTTGTGTGCAAACTTTGTAGAGGAGGAGGTACACGGAAGAAAAAGAAAAATGGAATGAATGACGCTTCCAGGTTCAGAAAATTCTGGTCAATAGGTGATTTAATGAGGCTGATATTTGTCAACAATTATAATACAAAGCTTTCAACTTAATATCACATAGTTATCAAGCAGACACAGTGCATATTTTTGAGAGTTTAAAAGCAAATACAACATTCTAGCTCTTCCTTTGTGCCTATATGGCTATATGTAAGACCTGTTTTATTTGCTTCCTACTCTTCTCAATGTAATAATCATAGTATTTAAGTGGCTAAAACCCATACTGTCCTTAGAATGTAATGTTTCATAGGATTTTCATTTGTGTTCTATAGTTGAAATGTGATCTACTCTACAGATAAAACGGCTGGCCTTGCGCTGATAACTGTTATGAACAATCTTTTTTTTTCTTCCGGATAATACTTTTTTTATGAAACTTGTGGATAATACTTGTTCCAGTTGTGTATGTATTTCCGATTGGTTTTGGGATAGTCTTCGGACTCTTGGTGATATGCCTAATATCAAATTTACGCAATTGTTTAACCATGACTTTTACAAACACATGGAAATGAAAATACTAAGGTGAAGGATGAGTGCCATTAAACATGCGAGAACTTGTCTGATATTTCATATTTGTTAGTTATTCATTTTATGTTCTACCGTTTATCTTTACAGGAATTAAAAAAAAAAATGTGGAAAAGTCTACTCTTCATGCTTCCAACTTCGTGCTACAATCATTCTTTCTTTTTTTTTTTTTTTGGGTACTTTCATACTCCGGTATTAAAATAAGATGATATGCTTGCCCAAAGCTCTCGTCAAGATTTTAATTTATAAAATAAAACATTCTCATAAAATGTGGTAATTAGTTGTGAACGGAATACAATAATTATCAACATACTCTTTTTGATGGAAATAATTTGCAACACATGTAAAGATGTCAAAATGGGTTGGCAGCTCGCCACATGGTGTGGTGCAGCCCATCATGGCTTGTGCCAGATCTAACCCATCAGGGTTAATGTGCAACAGTAATGGGCATGTTTGGCAAAATTTCCTAGCCTTTGGACCAAGACACGGGCCATTATGTGCAACGATTTGATAAGATAAAGAGGCAGGATCCGATTTTCTTTCAATGGTGTTAATCCCTGCGCTCTGCTTGGGTTTAACACCTAACACTTGCATATGAACTAATTATATTTTATAAGCACTCATAAGCCAGTGAGAGTAAGGAAGAGGTTTTAACCTAGATCACACATGTTGAGTTTTTTAAGTAACCCAAAGATCTTTTCCATCTGTTTTTTTTTTTTTTTAGTTCAAGGGTGGGGGGAGTGGGAACTTAGAACTGAGATCTCAATGTCCCTTTTAAGGGCTCTTGGGCGACTAGGCCGGGAGGCAGGGGACATCTTTTCGTTTTGTTTGTTACAAATAATAAAAGCATAATGCAATTATATGAATCTCGTGTAAAAATAAAATAAATGATTTAAATTGCCAACAGCAAGAAAATCTTAGGGGTCGTTTGGTATCAAGATATGTTTTATATTTTTGAAATTTTTTTTTTGTTTTATTTTTAATTTATTGAATCTGAAAATATGTTTAGATAAAAATTTTTTGTTTTAAAAATATGAAAACAAAAACATGTAAGAGAAAGTTGTTAAAGTTTTTAAGCTTCATTTGTTATTAATAATAAAATAATATTTATTTATTAGTATATAATTTTTAATGATTATAATATTATTAATAAATAATATATTTATAAATATTATATTAATAAATAATATTTATAAATAAATTATATATTATTTATTAATATAATATTTATAAATAAATTATATATTATTTATATATTATTAATAAATAATATTTATTAATATCATATATTATACTAATAATATAATACATTATTTGTTTATTAATATAATATTATTTACATAATAAATATAACAATATTATTTATTAATATATTTGTAGACACCTATTTTATCCGAGAAATAGAGTTTCTTGATTTTACTCTAATCCAATCTCGAATTTCTTATTGGGCCTAATTAGATTTTAACTCAAATCTAATTTTGTTTATTTTTGTTTATTTGATTTTAATTTTAGTTAATTTAATTTAATTTTATTTTCCTATTAGTGGTCTTTCTCTTTTCTTCTCTATTTTTGTGATAGAGTTTTTGGTGCATTAAATGCATTGTTAGACTTTAGGGCAAAAATTTTAGAGGCCAAATGTTGGGTTGAAGAAGTCACTTGTGGCCATCATTTTTCTTCTTCAAGTACTAGATTTTTCATTTTTAAATCTAAAAAAATTTGGGATTTGATCTTTTAATGGCTATAAATAAAGCCACACAGTTGCATAAAGAGAAAAAACACATAAATAAAAAGCAATTTTTTTAAAAGGAGTTAAAGCCATTCTGAAAAAAGAAAAAAAAAACACACACACACACACACATGCACGCACAAGCATAAAAAAAAAAAATACCACATCCTTATAAGAGGAACCATTAAGAAAAAAGGTTTGTTTGCAGAAATAAAACAAAAAAAAATTTAGTTGAAATTGGAAACCTTGATTTAGAAGTTTAGGATTTTTTTTTTTTGAAAAATCTAGTTTTAGAAAAGTGTTTGGGAGACAAAAATGATCATTTTGGTTATTTTTGAGAATTTTTAAAAAATTTTTGGGGTTACGAGATTTTGAAAAAATTTGAGTTTTTCAATAATCATATGAATTTTTGGGTGATCGATATCTAGGTATTTCTTAAAAATCTATAAAATTTTTGAATTTACCAACGCTGATTAAAGATTTCAACCATAACACGACATCGATCAGTTGGCATCTGGATTATTACAGTGGCTGACAAAAAGGGGATTGAATTTAGAGAAAGAAGCTCTGGAGTTTAGAGAGAGAAAAGAGAAAGGAAAAAAAAAATTGACTTTGGCCTTTTATAAGCAGCCAAAATGATGCCATTTGAAAGCATCTAACCTACACGTGGACCTACTCTTGACTTAACCCATTTGGTAAGTTTTTCTTTTTCTTTTTCCTTTTTATTCTTTTATTCTTTTTATTTTTTTGTTTTGATTTTTGATTTTATTTATTTTGTGTTGATTTTATTTATTTTTTATGATATTATTGTTATTATTATATTATTATTTTATGTTATTATCATTATTCATTCTTTTAGAAATAGGTAAAAAAATAAAAATAGAATTAAAGTAAAATGTAGGCTAGCTAAAATTAAAAAATATGCATAAATCTTTTAAAAAATAATTATTCAAGGAAAATTAAAATTTTGTTCCAAGCAAAATGCTGCTTAAATTTCACCAAACTGATGAAATAATTTAAGAAATAATTTTTAATGAAAAATAATAAAATAAAAGACAAAAAATAAAACTAATAAATTTTTTAAGTGAATCTTTTAAATGTAATTTTTAAAGAAAACTAAAAGAGTTTGGTTTTCTTTAATTATTATAAGTAAAAATATTTGTTGGATTTCACCATAGAGTTAGAATAATCTAAAAATTATTTTTACCAAAATAAAGATTTATTTAAAAAATATAAAAATAATAATAAATGATAAAAATAAAATGTTTGGATGAATATCTTAAGTATTACAAAAAATATATTTTTTATTTCACCAAAGAGTTAAGATAATAAAAAAATTAAATTAAAAATTATTCTCACTAAATAAAGAATTATTTAAATAATAAGAAAAATAATGAAAATAAAAAATAAAAAATAATGAATAAAAATAAATGTTTAATTAAATATCTTGAGTAAAAATTTTAAGAAAAATGAAAGAGTTTTATTTTTCTTAATTGTTACCAGGAGAAATGATTTTTTCGAATTTTGTCAAAAAGTCAAGAAAATCTTAAAAATCAGTTAGAAAAGCTATTTTTAGATTTCGTAAAAAAAATCAAGATAATCCTAAAATCAATTTTAATAAATAAATAAACAAATGAAATATCTTATGATGAAATTTAAGAAATTTTGTAAATAATCAATTTTCTTGAAAATCTTCTAAATGAAGATATCTTTTATAGATTTTGCCAGAGCTTAGCGAATTTATAAGATGCAAAAATAATAATAGTAATTTCACAATAAAAACGTTTTACACAAATAATTTTAGGAATTAATTTTAAATATAAATAAGACTATATTATCAAAATTAAATAATAACACATGCTTAATTAGTACTATTATTCGAACTAGAGACATAAGGGTGTTAATACCTTTCTTGCTTGTAACTGTATTCTTGGACCCAACTTTGATTTCGTAGATCAAAATGTCTTATGGTAAATCTTAATTAATTTTGAGATTTTATTAAAAAATGATCTTTTGGGTGACTAATAACACCCCTACAAAAAAAGATTGATGGCAACTCTGTAAGTTTTCACCAAACTCTAGTGATTGAGTTTTTTTAGACAAAAAATTATTATGACAACTTGGCGACTTCACTGGGGATATCTTAATAGTCAAGCAAAAACTTAAGATGTGTTATCCAAACTTTGATTTTATGAGTTTTTTTATATTTAATATTAATTCCTTATCTCATTTTAATATAAAATTAAAAAAAAAAAACAATTTTGATGGCTTTATTTAGTTTTGTTATTTCACTTGTCTTATATTGTTGGTAATTATATTATTGATTTTATTTCGATCAATAATTGCAATGTTCCTTCACATATGTGCACATTTGCATTTATGCACGAGCTCTATACCTAAGCTCCTAAATTTGTCCTTTTTAGGAAGGAGTAGAGTACCTACATTTCGTGAGGTTCTAATGCTTCTGCTTAGGCTAATGAAATACTTCAACTTAAATTGAATCATTTTTGTCAGTAGCTCATTATAGGTGAGGATTAAGGGCCTTACTAGTCTAGAATGGATGATAGCAAGGATCAATTTGGGAACCTTTTTAGATTATGTTAAATTCTAAACCCTATATATAATAAACCTTAAGAAACTAACTTTAGATAAAACCATGCTATTTTTGTAAATTATACCTTAAATTAGAGCATATGAGGGAACATTTATTTTAATTTGATTACTAACCCTAATTTATTTTGCTTTTCTTTTCTATCATGATCATGCATAATCATAAACATTTGCATATGGAATGTGCTTGTCAATATACCAATATCAATTAGAAGATTTTTGGTCTTTGTTTGAAAACACCATTATGATGTTCTCAGCTTCAAAGCCCACCATGTATGAAGAGGCTAATGAGCTGATAACTTTATCATTGAAACCTAAAGCAGAATGAGAGATTGTTTGAAAGAATCCAAAAAAGAAACTTTGCATAAAGAAATTAAGCTGGGGTTTTAATAAAATGACCTCTCTGAGTTGGTTGAGATCTAGTGTCATGTAACAAGCCCTAGGAAGATGGCTTTCGAGGAGAACTATGGTCATGTTGCTTCACTCTTTGAGTTGCCCACAAAAAACCAACTGATAAAAGCTCTAATTCAGTTTTGAAATCTTGCTTATAGATGTTTCATGTTCAACGAGATAGATATGATCCTAATAATAAAAAAGTATACTATATTACTATGGTTGCATCTCTCCAATCTAGATAAAATCTATGGGTGAGGTCAAAAACTTAAATCTTGTAAGAAATTTGTATGTATGGTAGAGGTCTTTACTCAAAATATAAACTCATATATTCAAATAAAAGACAAAAATGATTACATCAAGGAGAAATCTTATGCGATTACATCATCAAACACTTAAAGGATGAACGAAGCATGAGAGTAATAGCTTTAGCAATTTATAGCTTGATCATTTTTTCAAAGATCTTGGGGCACATTGAGGTATTAGTAATTGACTTCCTCAAGCAGATGGATAACAAAATCAATCTTACTTTTTTATACTAACAGAAACTTTTAGATCATTGAATCATTACTAAAAAAGAGAATGATGCTTCATAAGGTGTACACAACTACTCTATATTTAGGCAAAAAGTCATCTTTAGCATAATGTGGGTAAATTTCGTCTTACTCATAGTAATAAAAATAAGCTAATTGAAGAATTCTACAATGTTGAGTGGCCAGAATCAAAGTTCAATTAAAAATGGGTATCGATTTTGTAAAATATCATCAGTACTCAAGTTATATGGAGGGTTTCTTGGATGCCATGAAAAGCCATGTTGTACAAGTGTGGTAATAAGCCATGGGTTACACTTTTAGGGTTGTGGAGAGGTATAAGCTATGCTCTGACAATGGTTCATTTACAATTGAATTTAAAACAGTTCATTCCAATGACTCATGGGTTTTTTGAATTGGAATTATCTTTCAAGGAACCAAGATTTCTTACAAAGGTGAAAGAAATTATCAAATAATGAAAGCAAACCTGAAGAGTAGATTGTAGGAGGTATACAGACAATGCTACACCTAAATATCTTATATGAAAAAGGCAACGTGTCAAAAACAAAGTTGCTCATAAATAAGAGAGACCATACCATCAATAAGATGCCTATCGTGAATAAGTCACTGAAGACATGAAAATTATGAAATGCAAATTTGAAGAAAAGAAAGAAATATGAGAGCTTGAAAAGAAAAAAACTTCGGCATGAGATTAATGAGTGAAAATACAAAACTAAAGAGAATGAAAGAAAATTTCGAAGGCTTGAAAAAGAACAAAAAAGATATCTAAAAGCTTGTATAAGTCCATCATAATCACTGAGACTAAAGAATTCAAAAAGAATGCAAAATAACTTTAGTTTAATTAATTATCTAAGGAAGAAAAGTTTAGTCAATCTGTGGAAAAAAAGAATATGCTACAAGGTCTTATGGATGACTTGAAATAGCAAATACACTATCAACATAAAACCAATCAAATCTTGAGAAAAAAATGAAATCAATTCAAACTTAGAGCCAAAGAAGCATAGTATTAAAAAAAAGAATGTCTGCTGAAAGAATTTTAAGCCACTTGCCTAGTAGAATAGATAAAAAAAGTTAGCTTCAACATAAGAAACATGGCCCAAGAAGTGATACAAGTAAAGAAAGAAGTCTACCTGAGATAGTATAGCCAACGTTTGACTACTTTTCTAGATAGTGCTTATGAAAAATACAAACATGTTAGGCACTTTTTTTGAAAATTTTAATATTGTAATATTATGGTCTGAGTGTAATGAGTCTCTAATAAGATAGTATGGCAAACTTAAGGTTATAATATTACAATTTGAGTAATGTAACGTTGTGATATGGTGGTTCAAGTTTAACTTTAAATTTTTTGCAAATACTGGATACATAACAAGCATAACTTTTGCATTTATACATTTATGCATAATATGTATGTTCCATTTAATGTTAAATATAAAAAGAATGTAAAACGACTAAAAGAAAAGGACCTTAAAATAACAAATTTTAAAGAATTATTGTTAACTTGATCAGGTGTAAAGATAGTTAGGCCATCAGGACACATAGATCAACATGTTCATTATCGTTACAACACTTACTAATAAGTCAGAATCATGAAAGACGACCAAGCATCTAGAATGGAAATGATAGAAAAGACTCAGTTTGAGATGTAAGAGCAGATAATTAGGTCTCAACAAGAGTTAATAAAACAAATGACTAGGTCCTAATAAGAGATTAAAAAAGAAATGGTTGTAATGATGGACATGATAAAAAAAATGATAAAAAAAGGGATAGTTGAATAAGTGACCTCTAAGAAAAAGTTTCAAGCTTAAAAAAACACCAGCAATAGGAAAGATCTATTGTATCCGCTAGGGTTCACTCCACCCTATTCTCAAGCCTCTCAACAAGTGCATTCGTAAATAACATAACTTAAAAAGTAGCCATATGCTCAGTTTAATTTACCTTCATTCATGATTCAACCATGAAGTCAAGAACACGTTGGGCTAAATATTGGGACAAGTCATGTTCATCCCATTATGGTCCCAAATTTAGATGATTTAAAAAAATAAGAGAAATTAAAAAATAAGTACATCTAAACAATCTAAGAATATAAAAGCATAATAAAAATTTGATCTCTTGAAAGAACGATTATGAACTATTGAAGGTGTGATGCTGAAAATTGATGTTTGAAATGTGGAGATTAACTACAAATAGAAAAAACTCATAAAAAAATAACTCATAAGGAATTGAATAATGGCATAATATGATTATTGGATTAAAAATGATAAAAGTTCACCATCAAGACTAGAAACTAGGGATATAGAAATACTATCCTAAGAATTCTTATCGAGGATATATAATAAAAGAAGTTCACCACTCTAGGAAATCCATTTAAGAGATACAAAACTTGAAGAACAATCTAAAAGATAGCTTAATGATAAAGAAAACTCTATTATGTCTTCTAACAAAGAATAATAAAAAATATATAGGCTAAAAATATCATTCTAAGGATGGAAACTTTCAGATTGTATTGCTAAAATCATGCCTAAAATCATGAGATTTGCATGTGAACATAATTTACCCATTTACTCCTGCAGATTACATGATAATGAACTTAACCACAATCTCATCCATATTCATGCTCTTCTTTTTTAGCTAGTGTGAACGCAATCTCCCTATTTCAGCCTATCTTATTTATGTATTTATTTAGTGGATTTATACCAAGGATAAGCTTATCTTATTTTTGAATAAGTCTGTCTTAGTCTGAGTTCAAGTTGTATATTGTGCAGACACTCCGGTGTCAATCTCTTTTGATTAAAAAAGATTTATCCTTAAGTCTGAACTAATATTCTCTCTATGGTAATGTGACAAATCAGCAACATTGGAGTTGGATGATACTCTATAAGTATCAAAAAGCTCTATCTTATAGGCATCTCCCCAATGCGTTAAAGAACTCTAAATGGACCATCTGTCTTATGTTGTAATTTGTCAAACTTTCCTAAAGAAAATCTCACTTTTCTGCAAGTTAGTCCACACTAAATCACCTTCTTTGAACTTCACATGTTTTCGATGCTTGTTTGATGCCCTCTTATACTTGTCATTCTACTGTAAAAAGTTAATTCTTACTTGTTCATGAAATCGTTTGATACATTTAGCCATTTCTTCTGCATCTCTACTAAATTATTGATTAGTAGGGAGAGAAATTAAATCTAAAGGACTGATTGGATTCTTACTATATACCACATCAAAAGGACTATAACCAATGGTTTGGTTTGATGATCGATTATAGGCAAACTCTATTTGAGGTAAAATAAGATCTCACTATTTGATATTCTTTCTCACATAACTTTTTAAAAAGTTACCCAAGTTACGATTGGTTACCTCTATTTGATCATCTATTTGAGGATGATGAGAAGAACTATATTTGAGATTGGTGCCAAGCTTCTTCCAAAAGGTACGTTAAAAATAACTAAGAAACTTAAAATTTCGATCAGACACCATGGATCTAGAAACTTCATATAACCTCATAATTTTTTTAAAATATAGATCGGAAACATGAGAAGCATATATAGTTTTGTAACAAAGAATAAAATGGGCTATCTTGAAAAAATGATCCACAATCACTATGATAGAGTTTTTGTTCCTTTGAGTTCTAGGCAATCCAACTACAAAGTCCAAACTAACATCCTTTCAATAAGCATTAGGCACAAGTAGTGGAGTATACAATCTAGTGTTTTGACCATGACTCTTAGCAATGTGGCACACTCTACATCATTAAAGGTGTTTCATCACATCTCTTATCATTTTCGACCAATAAAACTGATCTTATAAAAGAGCAAGTGTCTTGTCCTTTTTAAAATATCCACCCAATGCACCATCATAAGCCTCATTGATTAAGACTTTTCTCAAAGAATATGAGAGAATACAAAGACTGTTAGCCTTGAAAAGATATCCATCATGCAACAAAAATTGGTTGTGTGGTCCTTCCTGCATTCTTTCTAATTTCAATTAAAGTAAAGATCTATTTCATGGAGCCTTTTGATCACATCAAATCTAATAACTTTAATAGCCATAGTCTCCAATAAGAAGTGCTTTCGACTCAAAGCATCTGCCATCACATTTTGAATTCCTGATTTGTGTTTGATAGTGAAGTTATAGGCTTGAAAGAATTCCACCTAAGTTGTATGTCTTCGATTGAGCTTGTGCTAGCTTTGATAAACTTGAAAGCCTTATGGTCTGAATATATGACAAATGGCTTAGGAAGAAAATACTAACTTTAATGGAATAAAGCCCTATAAATGGCGTAGAATTCTTTGTCATAAGTTGAATACATCTTTTTGGCTTCATTAAGCTTCTCATTAAAAAATGTTATAGGCTTTCCCCCTTGACTTAAAATAGCACATATTCCAGAATTAGTTGCATCATATTCCATTTCAAACACTTAACCAAAGTTTGGTAGGGACAAGATAAGAGTTTTAGTTATCCTATTCTTGATGAGCTCAAAGCTGTGTTGGGTTTCTTTGATATATTTAAAAGCTTCATTCTTCAAACATTCAGTGATAAGAACCACAATAGAGCTAAAACTCCTAATGAAGTGTCTATAAAAAGATGCAAGACCATGGAAGCTACAAATATCATACAGAGATGCTGGTGTTGGTCAATTTAAAATTGCCTTAACCTTGTTGAGATCCATCTTTATTCTTTCCTTTAACACCATACACCCTAGAAACACAAGGCTAGAAGTAAAGAAACTATAATTTTTAAAGTTAGCATAAAGTTTTTGTTCCCTCAATATGTAAAATAGTTGGTGTAGATGATTCAAATGTTGGTTCTCATCCTTGCTGTACACCAGAATATCATCAAAATATACTATTACATATATGCCAATACAAGGTTTAAGGATATGATTCATAAATCTCATGAAAGTACTAGGAGCATTGGATAAATCAAAAAGTATTACCATCCATTCATAGAGACCATCCCTTGTCTTAAAAGCTATTTTTCACATCTCCAGGCCTTATTCTGATTTGATGATAACCACTACATAGGTTTATTTTAGAGAAAATAGTTACTCCATGTAGTTAGTCCAATAAGTCATCTAAATGTGAAATAAAAAAGTGATAGTCAACTGTGATTTTGTTGATTGCCCTACTATCCACACACGTGTGCTACGATCCATCCTTCTTAGGCACCAAAAAGGTTGGGATTACATAAGGGCTTATGCTTTCATGCACCATTCCTTTTCTCATCAAATTTTCAACATAGCATTGCAACTTCACATGCTCTTTAGGACTCATCCTATAGGTTACCTTGTTGGGTAGAATAGCTCTTGGGATAAAGTCTATGCAATGTTGAATGTCCCTTTATTAGTGGTAGGCTAGCTGGTAACTCCTCTTAAATAACATCTTAAAATTTTGCCAATAATGGTTGTATCATTGTAGGGGGCTCCTCACTGTTTTTAATTTCTTTAATCAACACTAATGCATACATAGTACCACCAATCTTAATTTTTTTCTACAATTGGCCTTAGTAAACAAGCTACTTCATTCCCTTTTGGTTAGTTTGGACATCACCATGGGCTTGGTAGGGCCTAGATGATTTTGTATCCATCCTTCACAAATGTGTAAATATTACGGTAACCATCATAAATAACCCTCCTATCATAATGCCAAGGTCATTCAAGCAGTAAATGGCAAGCATCCATTAGAGCTACATCACACCACATTTCATCCTTGTAATTCTTTCCTATAGAAAAAGAAACCAAACACCACCTACTAACCTTGATTTCATTTTTTTTTCTACAGCTAAGATATCCACTGTCTTAAAGTCTAATTTTTGCATCGTAAAGGTAAAAACTATGTTTTCAAAACTTTCACTACCAATTATAATATCACATACCTTCCCATGGGTAATACATCAAGTGTGAAACATATTTTTATGCAACTAATCTTCTTTTTTAGCAAGTGCGATACTCAAGCTGTATTGTATGAATAAAGACACTCCATAATTACCATAGGTCACCTCTTTCTTCTCTTCAAGGTTTTGATCTTCTTCAGCTAGCTTCTCTTTATTTTCTTTCAAGTTTTCCTCTACTAGAGTCACAATTTTCCTATTTGGGTATTCTGAGGTAATGTGTCTAAGCCTTTGACATTCTGAGGTAATGTGTCTAAGCTTTCTCTTTATGCACTGGACTAAGGCTTACTTGTTGAGGTTTCATATTTCTTTTTGGGCTATTTTGGAATGGGCTTAGAAGAAAGAACGATTTTGGATAAGCCACCTTTATTGATATAGCCTTCTCAGGACCAAAATCTCAAGTTACTACCACAGACCTCATTTTGTTGTCTTTCCACCTTAAGGGTAAGCTTGCATACATCATTGAAAGTTCAATAAGGTTGTAGCTGCACCACATTAGCTATCTTAATCTTCAATCCTCTAAGATATCAAGCAATAGTCTATTCTTTTTGTATCACCAATTTGTATTTTAACATGAGATAGTCAAACTCAATAGTATACTCCTCCACTGAGAGATCTTTTTGCTTCAAACTATGGAGCCTAAGGAAGACTTCTTGTCGAAAGTTGTCTAGGAGATATTTTCCCTTCAACTCTCTTTTCATATTCTCTCAAGTTATAATTTTTCTTTTGCTTTCTCTTTTCCTTTGTTTTTTCAAATTTTCTCACCAAAAAGATGTATGCTTTCTGAGTTTGATGGCCACTAGCTTCACCTTGCGATTTTTAGAGGCATCATGGTATTCAAATATGCATTCCACTGTGTGTACCCAATCTAAGAATTCTTTAAGTTGCATCTTTTCCTTGAACTTAAGAATTTTTATCTTCGAATTGAATATGCTAGCTTGAATTTGATTTCTACGTAGATAGTCTCTGACTTGCCATAGGTGAGATAGGGTGCTGTCATCATAATCATCATTGTTTCCATGGAATGGATTAGTTTCTCTTTCAATTTCTTCATTTCTCTTTCATTGCCTCCTTATCTCTTTTTTTTCTTTTTGTATATATAGCTAATGTTGTAGTTGAAGGATCTGTTAATGTATCTTTTTTATGAGGGCATCCTTTAAGTCAACATTGGTAGTTATTACAATGTCAGTATTGGCTTCAACCTATCTAATGGTGCTGGATGACAACGATCTACCATAGCTCTGATACTAATTTGATATCAAGAATTGATGTTTAAGATGTAGAGATTAACTACAAATAGAAAAACTCATAAAGAAAATAACTTATAAGGAATTGAATAATGGCAGACTATAATTATTGGATTAAAAAATATAAAAGTTTACCACAAAGATAAAAACTAGGGATACAGAAACAACACTCTAAGAATTCTAATCGAGGATACAGAATAAAAGAAGTTCACCACTTTAGAAAATCCACCTAAGAGATACAAAACTTGAAGAACAATCTAAAAGATTGCTTAATGATAAAGAAAACTCTATTCTACCTTTTACCAAAGAATAATAAAAAATATATAGGCTAGGAACATCCCTCTAAGCATTGAAACTTTTAGATTACATTGCTAGAATCGTACCTTAAATCATTGGATTTGCATGTGAACATAATATGCCCATTTACTCCTGTAAATTACATGATAATGAACCTAACCACAATCCCATCTATATTCATGCTTTTTTTTTTGTAGCTAGTGTGAATCCTACCTAGCTATTCCAGCCTACATTATTTATGTATTTATTTAATGGATTTGGACTAAGTATAGGCCAATCTTATTTTTTAATAAGTTTACCTTAGTTTGAGCCCAAGTTGCATGTTGTGCAGACACTCCAGTGTCAAGGTGTGAATATTTTTGGCACAATTGATGCAAGTGAACTTAGTTTGGTTTTAGATTTGGTAATCCTATTAAAATTTAAGGTACCAAAATTTAAAAAATACAATAAAACCAAATGTCCCATGGCACATATCACCATGTTTATCAAAAAATGATTGGGTATATAGACAACAACAAGTTGCTTATGCATTGTTTTCAGAATAGCCCTATCGGATCAACTATTAAATGGTATATTCAATTGGATAGAAGTCGGATGCATTCATGGAAAAATTCGACTAGAGCATTTATTGCCCAATATAAACATGTTACAAACATGGCTCTAGATAGACCATACTTGCAAACATGAAAAAGAAAGCTAGTGAAAGTTTTAAAAAGTGTGCCTAAAAATGGCAAGATATCACCCATTAGGTTCAGCCTTTTCTTATTGAAAAAAATAACTATTCTATTTATCAATGCCCTTTTAGCCCCATACTATGAAAAGCTTATTGGTCATACCATGAAAAACTTTACTGATATGGTGATTACGGGTGAGATAATGGAAAATACCATTAAGAATGGAAAGATCGAAAGGGGTGATGTTTCTAGATAAAAAGAAAAAGAGGACCACCCAAGAATAAATAAGCAAAAGTGCAAATAGCACCACTAAAAAATCAAAACTAAAACCTTCTATTCCATACTACTTATATCCCACATAACAACCTTTCTACCCAACCATTTTCAACATTTCCTAAAACTTATACCATTACCAACTAGTGTAAACCTAAATACCTACCTTTCAAACTAATTTTTATCCCCGAGTATCTTCACCACAATCTTTCCCCTAATCAAACACTATATACTTTAATCAAAGAAAACCTCGAAATAATCAAGAGCAACCATGATTTCATCTAATTTTTATGACTTATATGGAGCTTATCTCTTAACTATTTTAGAAACACTTGGTGGCTTGACTACCCATCAAACCTTTAAAACCTTTATATCCAAAGTGGTATGATCCCAAAGTTTACTATAACTACCATTATAGGGTTCATGGCCATTCTCTAAAAAATTGTATAGCTTTCAAACATAAGGTGCAAAACCTAACTGATAATAGGATATTGAATTTCACAATAAAAGGTAGACCAAGTCTTGATACCAATCTATTGCCCAATCATAGTGGGAGATTAGTAAATGTTTTAAGTAATGGAAGAACTTGGAACATAAAAAAAATAAGTGAAATCAGAACCCCTATGGATCAAATATTTGTTGCCTTAATAAAAGCAAATATGATTTGTCCAAAACTTAGGGACTTAGATAAAGGGTACTTCATATATAATCCTAATCATACTTGTATCCATATGGAGGCTGTTGATCATTCACTTTAGGATTGAGAAAACTTTATATAGGAATTGTAAAAGATAATGGATTCTTTCTTGGTTGAATTTTATGATAAACATGTAGAGAATTCGATGAATGTTATGATGATGATTCTTCAAGAACAGGCCTTACCGAATAAATTTTGAGCTTGTTACCATCTTTTATGAAGAGAAGTCTAGCGTTAAGCTAGTTCGTATGAATTTTGAGCCTATCACTATCTTTTATGATGAAAATTAAACGTTAAACTTAATGAACCAGTTTGTACAACTATGCTAAAGGTAACAATTAAGGTCTCTAGCTTATTTTTGTGCAAAACTGGTAAGACAATCCCTTGGAAATATGATTGTAATATCATATCATAAGGTTCAAACAATAGATCTATTTAATATGGCTGATGTGATGTAAGTGTGGCAAACATAACTGGTATGTAGGGCATAACTCAAAGTAGGTGGTGTTATAACCGAAAACACTTGAGAGAGCATAAAAAGAAAAAATAAAAAAAAATGAGACGAGCTTGGAAAAAGAAAATAAACCACATAATGATAAAAAAACTCACCCAACCTAAGTCTTAGACTGAGAATATAAGAATCTAGTTATAGAAAAAGAAGCTTATGAGTTTTTGAAACTTATTAAGAACATTGAATATAGTGTGGTGGAGCAATTGAATTGCTTACTAGTTTAGATTTTCATGGTCTCGCTATTGCTAAATTCTTAGCCTCATAGAAATGTTTTGCTCATAATACTCAATAAGGCTTATATAGCTCATAATATATTTGTGAAGAAAATTGATTGCATAGTGGAAAACATCACAATAAGAAATTTTATATCGTTTAGCGATGATAAAATTCCAACTAATGGTAGAGGTGATGTTAAGGCCTTACATATCTCCATAAATTACAAGGATCATACATTGACCAAGGTACTCATTGATAATGGATCTTCTTTGAACTTCATGCCTATGGCTACATTATCTAAATTTTTAGTCAACATGTCTTACATAAAGATGAATCACATGATAGTGAGAGCTTTTGATGGGACTCACCGTGAAATGATAGGTAATATTAAGTTACCAATTCAAATTGACCAATGTACTTTTGATATAGTCTTACAGGTCATGGATATCATTTTTTCCTATAGTTATCTTTTAAGAAGTTTGTGAATTTATATTGTAGGAGCTGTGCTTTTCACTCTGCATTAGAAAGTGAAATTTATAATTGATGAAAATGTTATCATTATTGTTGATAAAAAAAATTTACTAGTAACTAAATCATCAATTGTATTATATGTTAAAGTAGTTAAGAGAGCCCAAGATTATTCTTTTAGATCTTTTGAATTCATTAATACAACTTATATTGGTGAAAGATCAAAGGTGCCTTACTTTATGTCTATCCAAAGCTTCCAAAATGCCTCTTAATGAAGTAGTAAGAAAAGGGCAAGAAGTGTAGGCTAATTTGCAAGGGATGAAATGACCATGGATAATACCTAAAAAAGATGATTGGTTAGGTATAGGATATAAGCCTACTCAAAAAAGAAAGAATAAAATTCATGAAGGAGAAAAGAGAAAAGGGATTGACTTGTTTTTTAGGGTAAAAGGTAGAAACTTAAGGTGTGTCTTTTTTTTTCCCTTTACAAGACTTTCATATTAGTTAGTTATATTTATGTAGATATAGCAAAAAACATAGAGAAGGGGCCTACACCATCATTGAAGGATACTTTTACTAGATTTTTGATATAGATGGTGGGTGAAGAAGAGGTGAATGAAGAACCAAGAAGTCCATAAGTGTATCTTACTCCTTTTAGTGTAGAGCTAAAGAATTGGCATGTTAAAAAGATGCCTATTTTTTTCGATTGTCTTTAAAATAAACTGTTGAACCTAGTCTAAATGCTAACATTAAGTGTCTTGTATGTGTGTTTATTTTTTCAGTTTTGTTTGAATAAATGACAAGTATAGTGCATTTGTCGCATTTCTTTTGCTTATTTCATTTCAATTCCTTATATTACTATACATCCCTTTATATTTCATCCATTTCACTCATGTTTAGGTATTTAAATAATGAACGTGAAGATCATCATGACAATATTTTGAGATTTGGTTTTAAAAATTATGTTTATATTGGTAAACTTGATAACGAAAAGAATGTAAAAGACAATGCAATATCCTTAAAACTATTGAGATTAATGGAATAAGAGGAAAAGTAAACCATGCCTTAACAAAAAACCACTAAAGTTATGAATTTGAGGGATGAAGAAACAAAGAAAGAGGTTAAGATTGGTACTTTAATGCCATCACCAATAAAATAAGAGTTGATAAAATTACTCTATGAATATATGGATATATTTGCTTAGTCATACCAAGATATGCCAAAGTTGGATACTAAATTGCAGTACATAAGCTACCTCTGAAGCCTAAATGCAAATCAATTAAATAGAAGTTGAAAAGGATAAAACCTGAAATGTTATTGAAAATAAAGAAAGAAGTGAAAAAGTAATTTAATGTGGGATTCTTAAAAGTGGCCAAATA
Source organism: Durio zibethinus (assembly GCF_047325235.1). Taxonomy (NCBI): domain Eukaryota; kingdom Viridiplantae; phylum Streptophyta; class Magnoliopsida; order Malvales; family Malvaceae; genus Durio; species Durio zibethinus. The sequence goes on from NC_143180.1 coordinate 24,934,625, forward strand.
TCCCGAATAGATGACAAATATAGTTTCAGTACCTAAGAAATATGGCAAAGTGAGAATGTGTGTTGATTATTGGGATCTAAATAGAGCAAGTCTAAAAGATAACTTCCCATTGCCTCACATTAACACTTTAATGGATAATACCGCTAGGCACTCCTTACTTTCTCATTCATGGATGGATATTCAGGCTACAATTAAATCAATATGGCACAAGAAAATATGGAAAAGACTACTTTATTGACATTATAAGGAACATTTTGCTATAAAGTCATGCCTTTCAATTTAAAAAATGCTGGAACAACTTATCAAAAAGTTATGGTAAGTCTATTCCATGATATAAAACATAAGAAAATAAAAGTTGTATGTGGACGGCATAATTGCCAATTCCGTGAAGTAAAAAATCATGTGACTAATTTTAAAAAGTTATTTGAGAAATTAAAAAAGTTTCAGCTCGAGCTCAATCTGGCTAAATGCACTTTTGGCACAACCTCAAAAAAATTACTTAGATTTATCATCAATAAAAGAGGAATTGAAGTGGATTCAGATAAGAAACAGGCCATCCAAGAGTTACTACCTTTCTGCATGTAAAAAGAAGTAACAGGATTCTTAAGGAGGTCAAATTATATTACTTGTTCCATTTTTCAACTTACAGCTAACTGTGACCCCATATTCAAAATTTTTTGAAAACATGAGTTAGAGAAATGGGATGAAGATTGTTAAATAGCATTTGAAAAGTCAAAGAGTACTTATCAAACCCATCAGTATTAATGCTGCTACCTCTAAAAGACCCTTTATCTTGTATTTGAATATGCATCAAAAATCAATGGAAAGTGTTTTAGGGCAACATAACGAAACAAGAAAGAAAGAACAAGCTATTTATTATCTAAGTAAAAGTTCATTGATTATGAGTCCAAATATTCATCATTGAAAAAGATGTATTATGCACTAGTTTGGACAACTTGTCAACTCAGATAGTACATGTTGTATCATACCATTTGGCTTATTGTAATTCTGGATCCAATAAAGTACATATTTGAAAAGCTTTCATTGTAAAAAAGAATAGCAAGATAACAAGCATTATTTTTGAATATGATATTATGTTTATGTCTTAAAAGGCAATCAAAGGAATGCTATTGCTGAATTTCTTATAGAACGCACTCATGAAGATTATATGCCTATGACATTCAATTTCTCAAATGAAGACTTAATGTTTGTATTGTACATAGATGAAAAAAAGGCCACTAAAGATGCATGAAAGATGTATTTTGATGGTATATCAAATGCTTTGAGGCATGGTATATGAATAGTTTTAATATATGCAGAAGGAGATCACTACCCAATAACTAGAAAACTAAGTTTTGATTATACTAATAATATGACAAAATATGAAACATGTGTCATGGGTCTTTAAGCTACTCTTAAAAGGAAGGCTCATATGTTGAAAGTTTTTGGAGACTCTACCTTAGTCCTATACTAGTTGTGAGGAGAATGAAAAACTAGAGATTCAATATTGGTTCTATGCCAAAAGTACATATCAAAATTAATCAAAAAATTTAAAAATATTTGGTTTCATTATTTACCTCAAGAAAAGAATCAAAAGGCTGATGTTTAAGCTACATTGGTGAAATGTTCAAGTTAAATGAAAAGGTCAAAATCCAACCCTTTAAGTTGAGCTTATGGTGTTTTAACATATTGCAATAGGTTAAGTATTAACAATACACATATCACATATTAGAGAATGGTAAAAGAACTCTGAAAAGATTGTGATGGTTTTTTTTTTTATGAGAAAGTTGTATATGAAAGAAGTCGAATCCAAACACTATTGCAATATGTGAATGCCATTAAGGCTAAGAAGTTACTTGAAAAAGTCTAAGGAGGTGTTTGTAAAACTCATACAAATGGCCATATGATGACTAAGTAAATCATGAAAGCAGGATACTATTGGTTGTCAATGAAAAAAGATTGCATCGATTATGCTAGAAAATATTACAAATGTTAAATTTATACAGACAAGATAAAAGTTCCTCTAACATCATTGCATATTATGTCAACACTTTAACCATTTTCTATGTGGGGAATGGATGTGATAGGGCCCATTATGGCTAAAGTTTCAAATAAAAATTGATTCATTTTGATTGTGATTGACTACTTTACAAACTGGGTAGGGCAGTTTTATATGCTAATATAACAAGAATAATGGTTTGCAAGTTTATCAAGAAAGAGATCATTTATTGATATAGACTTTTAAAAAAGATTATTTCAGATAATGCTTTCAATTTGAATAACAAAATAATGAATGAAGTCTGTGCCTAGTTCAAAATCAAACACCATAAATTGGCATCTTATTGTCCAAAGATAAATGGGGTAGTTAAGGTGGTCAATAAGACAAATGTGTACAAAGATTGGCATGAAAAGTTACCATTTGCATTATGCTATTGAACTTTGATTCACATATTTGTAAGAACTATACCATTTTCACTACTTTATGGTATAGAGGCAGTGTTGCCCATTAAAGTAAAAATTTCTTTCTTGCATATTCTCATAGAAATCGAGTTAAAAAAAGCTGCGTCGGTTCATGCTAGGTATGAATAGCTAAACCTCATTGAATAAAAGAGATTATATGCACTTTGCCATAGTCAATTGTATTAAAAAAGAATGATGTGAGCTTATGACAAGAAAGTTCACCTTTGATGATTTTGAAAAAAAAAATTAGTTTTGAAAAAATTTTTCTCAACCAACAGGATCTTTATGAAAAATGGACTCCTAATTGAGAAGACCCATATATGGTGAAGAAAACCTTCTATGGTGGGGCACTGATCTTAACAAGAATGGATAAAGACGATTTACCAAATCCAATCAATATCGATGCAGTAAAGAAGTATTACTTTAAAAAAAAAATAGAGATGAAAAAAGCAACATGAATAAAAAAAAGTATTTGAATTGAAAACCCAAAAGGGCAACTTAGATAAAAAAAAAAACATTGAATAAAGTAAGGCAATTCTCAATATTGGCTAAAAGTTCTTATTGGTTTTGGAAAAGCTTGGGTTGTTGCATTTTCAAAAAATTAGGGGTATCAATTTTCAAAAAAAAGTTATTGATGAATTGGTTCATGATGATTTGAATATTCATTATGTGATTACTTATTCTCCTTATTATAACCTGTTGGATAATGCATTAAATACTCCCTTTTTTATTGAAATAAAATACATATTCTTTTATCCATCCCTTTTGTCTTTCTTATTGAAAAAGAAATGTGCGATGTATTGTAATTGTCATGAAATTTAAAAGATGATGAGTGAGTGATAATAACCATGAAAGACACGTATTATTTTGAAGAAAATTTAAAATGACAAGTAAAATAGTAAAGAGCAAGGGAGAAAAGAGGCCTAAATTTGGTAAAAATCATAGAGAGAAACCGAACTCAATTAGCTATTAGAATGCATAGGATTAAAAAAAAATAGAAGAAATTTGAGAAATTTCTTTGATTAAAAGAAAAAAAAATAAAATAGAAGAGAAAAAAGATGATGTCTTTATTTGCATTTCAGTTGCATTTGCATCATGATCATTATTCATTGCATGAGATTGCAAGAGCATGAAAATGTCTTTTATACACATATATGTCATAATAGATATATGGGTTTAGGAAAATCCAAAACCAAAAAAAAGAAAAGTCAAAATCAAGAAAGATGTAAGCCCTCTGTTTAAAGAAATCATTCAAATTTCATGGCCTCAGTCTAAAGGAATCATTCAAATTTCATGGCCTCTATTTAGAGAGATCATTCAAGTTTCATAATGTCTGCTTAGATGAATCTTTGAAATACTATTGCCTTTCAGAATTTTATTTAAAGTGTTATAGCTTTTAGTTAGAAAAGCCTTCTTTAAAGTATCATAGCCTTTAATTAGAAAAGATCTTTTCAAAATCTAGAAGGCCTCTCAACTTTCTTTAAAGTGTTATAACCTTTAGTTAAATGAGCTATTTAAAGTTTCATTACTTCTGATTAGATAGGCTATTTAAAGTTTCATAGTCATTGGTTATAGGAGCTGCCTTTAAAATGTCATAGCCTCTAGTTAGAGGAGTTTCTTTAAAGTGTCATAGTCTCTGGTTAGAAAAAGGTTTATTTAAAGTGTTATAACCTCAAGTTAAAAGAGCCTTTTTTAAAGTCCTAAAGTCTCTAGTTAAAAGAACTTTCTTTAAAGTGCCATAGCCTTTAGTTAAAGGAGTTTTTCAAGATTAGGCTTGATTTATAAGACCTTTTAGGGAATAATTTGTAAGACTTCTGAAATTTTAAATTTAAAGTGGTAAAGCCTCTAGTTTGAAAAGTTTTTTTTTTTTAATTCAAATTATTTTCAATTGGTGGAAAAAATGTGATGTGCATTTATGTTTTCTTTCTTTCTTAAAAAAAAAAAATAATAACAAAAACAAAAAAAAAAGATGTTCATGTTTGCAACATCATGTTCAGTATACAAAATTGTTGTCTTTTTCTTTTTGCCCTATTTTTTATTGTTAGCAATGTGTAAGGAATGGCAACTGTTGACACTTATTTGTTCGAGAAATCAAAATTTTCGATTTTACTTTGATCCGATCTCAAATTTCTTATTGGGCCCAATTAGATTTTAGCCCAAATCTAATTTTGTTTCTTTTTATTTATTTGACTTTACATTTAGTTTTATTATTTTTATTTTATTTTCCTATTTGTGGTCTTTCCTCTATTTCTTCTTTGGTTTTGTCCCAGAGTTTTTGGTGCATTAAATGTATTGTTAGACTTTGGGGCAAAATTTTCAAAGGTTAAATTTTTGGGTTGAAGAAGTCACCGATGACCACCATTGTTCCTTTTCCACTACCGAAGTTTTCATATTCAAATCTTAAAAAATCTGGGATTTGATCTTCTAGTGGCTCTATAAATAAAGCCACATAACTACATAAAAGGAAACAACACAACCATTCCGAAAAAAAAAAACACACATACACACACACAAGCATTAAAGAAATTAAAAAAAAAAAACCACATCCTCATAAGAGGAACAGCTAGAAAAAAAATATTTTGTTTGCAAAAACAAAACAAAAAACAATTTAGTCGAAACTGAAAACCTTGATTTAGGAGGTTTGAGAATTCTTTTGAAAAATCAGTATAAAAAAAGCGTTTGGGAGATAAAAAAGGTCATTTTGGCCTTTTTTTTAAGAATTTTTGAAATTTTATGAGGTCATTAGATTTTTAAAAAATTTGAGTTTTTCGATTGTTATATGAATTTTTTTAGTGATCAATATTTGGGTATTTCGCCAAGTCTATGAAAATTTTAAATTTATTGGCATCGGTTGAAGATTCCAGCTATGACATGATAATGATTAGTAGGAATCTGGGTTGCCATGGTAGCCAACAAATAGGGGATTGAATGTAGAGAGAAAAGCTCTAGAGTTTAAAGAGTGAGAGGGGAAAGGAAAAATGAAAAAAAAAAAAACATATGATTTTGGCGTTTTATAAGCCAACCAAAACAATACCAATTTAAGGTGTCTGACCCGTGCCTGACTCTCTCCAAAATCCATGCATGGTCTTGCTTTTGATCCGACTTATTTGGTAAGTTTTACCTTTTCTTTTTTCTTTTTATTTTCTATTTTAATTTTTTATTTTATTTATCTTGTGCTAATTTTTTGTTGTCTTTTTATGATATTATTGTTGTTATTGTATTATTATTTTATGTTATTATCATTATTCATTCTTTTAGAAAAGAGGTAAAAAAATAAAAATAGAATTAAAATAAAATGTAGGTTTACTAAAATTAAAAAATATGCATAAATCTTAAAAAAATATTTAAGGAAAATTAAAATTTTGTTGCAAGCAAAATATTGCTTAAATTTCATCAAAATGTTGGAATAATTTAAGAAATAATTTTTTCTATAAAATAATAAAATAAAAGATAAACAAAATAAAAACTAATAAATTGTTTAAGTGAATCTTTTAAATGGAATTTTTAAATAAAACTGAAAAAGTTTGATTTTTTTTAATTATTGCAAGTAAAAATATTTTTCAGATTTCACCATAAAGTTGGGATAATCTAAAAATTATTTTTACTAGAATAAAGATTTATTTAAACAATATAAAAAATAAAATGTTTGTTTAGATGAATATGTCAATTGTTACAAAAAAATATATACTTTTTTGGTTTTACCAAAGAGTTGGGATAATAAAAAAAATTAAACTAAAAATTATTCTCAATAAATAAAAAATTATTTAAATAATAATAAAAATGATGAAAATAATAAATAAAAATAATGAATAAAAATAAATATTTAATTAAATATCTTGAGTAAGAATTTTAAGAAAAATTGAAAGAGTTTTATTTTTCTTAATTGTTACTAGGAGAAATGATTTTTTACAATTTCATCAAAGAGTCGAAAAAATCCTAAAAATCGTTAAGAAATTAATTTTGGACTTCATAAAAAAGTTGAGATAATCGTAAAATTAATTTTAATAAATAAATAAAATATCTTTTAACAAAATTTCTAAAATTTTTTAAATAATCAATTTTCTCAAAAATCTTCTAAATGAAGATTTTTTTTATAAATTTCAGTAGAGCATTGGAGAATTTATAGGATGCAATAATAATAATAATAATAATAATAATAATAATAATAATAATAATAATTTCACAATAAAAACGTTTTTCATAAATAAATTTTAGGAATTAATTTTAAATATAAATGACACCATATCGTTAAAATTAAAGAATAACACATGTTTAATTGGTTCTGTTCTTTGAACAAATGACATGAGGATGCTAATACATTTCTCACTTGTAACCGTACTTCTAAACTTATCCCTGGTTTCGTAGATCAAAATATCTTTTAGTAAATCTTAATTAATTTTGAGATCTTTATTAAAAGATGATATTTTGGGTGATCAATCACACCCCTACAAAAAAAAAAGATTAGTAGCAACTCTGTAAATTTTCACTAAAGTCTGGTGATTGTGTTTCTTAGGATGAAAAATCGTTATGACAATATTATTTATTAATATAATATTTATATAATAAAAATATTATTTTACTAATGTAACAATTATAGCATTTTTGTAGCAGTTTAATTGTAATTTCTGTGAATAAGGCCTATGTGATAACTATGCCAAATTGTTTCGAAAAAATTGAAAGCAGCATTTTTTTTTTTTTGTTTTCAACAATTTCTAAAACTTTTCAAAACTTTATTTTCAGTTTCCAAAAACAAAAAACAAAAATAAGTTGCCAAACATGTTTTTATTTTCAATTTTAAAAAAACAAAAACAAAAGTAGAAAATAAAAAACAAAAACAAAAACAAATGACCTCTTAATAAATTAGTCTTAAAAGTGTCACAATTTTTTATATGTCAATTCAATTCATTTAAAAAAATTTGAAATTTCAATAATTTAATTTGATAATAACTTTTGATTTTACACCAAAGCTTACTTGCAAATAATCAACTACCTATTTTTTAAAGTAAATAACATCAATACTACATTATATAAAAAGGATTCTTTAAGGATTCTTATAATGACATGTGTTTTTTTTTCTTTGTTAATAGATATATTGGACGAGTTACTTTGAAAGTTTAACATGTGGCTTTTTCTTTTTCTTTTTTTTTTTTTTGTTTCTTAATAGTTGTATTGGATGTTTTGCTTTGGAAGTTTCTTTCTTATTTGATAGGTGTTTTTAACATGATTTTCAAGTTTCTTTTGTGTTCTGTTTTATTTACCATTAAAGATGGTTTGAAATAGTGGAATCCTGGTGCAGAACACATTGGAATATGTTTTGTTTCTTTTTTTTTGCTTTTGATTTTTTATGCATTTTTTGGGTAAAATTTTTTGGTTCTTTTTTTCTTTAATTGAATGTGGCTTTTGTTTTGTTTTTTTGGGATTACATACTTTAATTTTGTTTGATGAAGTTGAATTGCTGAATGGGGTTTGCATTTTTTTTTATCTATTTTTGGTTTTACATTTTTTTGTTATTGAACAAAATTTTTTCAATGTTATGTTTTTTTTTTTGTCTTTAATTTGTCTAGAATATTTGTTGTGAGGTTTGCATGTTGGTTTTTTCTAAAATATTTGTGTAAAATATTTATTGCATGATGTATGAATGATAATTGAATTGGATTTTTTCATAGATTGGTTTGTGTTTTTTGTTTAATTGTTATTGTATGTTGGTTTTTTTGTGGTTGTTTTCATTTTTTTTTAACTCAGATTCACATTGGTTGTCTTCACTTTTTTTTTCGTAACAAATAAATTAAAAAAGCAAACCTGCAACTTAGATTCATAGTGATTGTTTTTGTTTCGTTTAAGTTGAATGGGATTTTTTTTTTTTGGTTCTGGGTTTTGTTTTGTGTTTGGATTTAACATTTTGGTCTTTTTGTTGACAGGTTTATTAGATTTGTAGATTTTCTTATTGTTCTTAGAATTTTTTTGTGCAAGATTTCAATTTATGTTCTGTTCATGACCTTTTTGCAAAGGAGCTTCTTTCTCATACCTTCAGTATTGGAAAGCTCACCCTATAGTGTAGCACTGATTTAAATTACTTGGGTTTAATCCTGAACTCCCATTTGTGTTCAATAGTTGAATCTGCTAACATTTCGCTAGATTGCTTCAACATTTTACTAAACCAAACTTTATTGCTAGCACCTTTATTTAAATGTTTCTTGGGAATATAGCTGATCATGATTCATATTGAAGACTGATGTGATCTTACTATCAAGTTATAAGTTGACACATTATTTTTGCTTTCATTAGTCTTCCCATAAGAGTAGCGGTTTGTCGTGGCAGCATAATTTGTATGAAGACAGCTTTAGAGTTGCTAGGATATCAAGAGTAAAAGATGGCACCAAGTTATATGTGTTCAATTTAGATCACAGAGTCTCGAATGAAGATATCAAGGTAAAATGATACTATTATTTATGACTTTAAGTGTAAAAGAGTATGTGTTATTTTTTAGTGAAATAGCCTAAAACTTTATGTATATCTCTAGAAATTTTCTATGAAATAGGAGACTTGAAAAGATATGCAGTTCATTATGATAAAAAATGGTTAGTCAAGTGTAAAGCTTGTGCTTTATACTAATTGCTTCTAATATTCTATTGCAATAATGGTTGTTATGCCCTTAAATCTGGCTTAATAGGATTTGGCATCTTACAATATTATAAAAACTTAAATTTCTCTTCAATTAGTCATAGAAAATGTTAAAAAAAACACTTGTATATTTATACTACATGAATTGTGCAGATTAATTAATTGATAAATAATTATTTTATTTTGTATTGAAACAAGAGCAAACAAGGTTAAGAACAGTTTGAATTCTAGTGTCCATTAGTTTTAGTAACCCTTTTTAGGCCAAATCTTTCAAAACCACCAGTGATCCATGTTGGGAGATAAAGAAAGCAAATATTTCAAGCAAATTGTATAAGGCTAGAAAGATGCTCTTATGGGTTTACTCAGGAATCTCAAACTGATAGAATAATTGCATGTTCTGATTCTGCCAATCACAGAGAAGTAAATGAAGGCGTTAATAACTTGAAAGTAGCTTTTGTTAGAAGCAAGTTAATTTCAAGTGATAGCAACGGGCAAAGGTAATTCTCTATGAACCTGGCTCAACTTAATAATGTTCTTTTTGTAAATCTTCTGGCTCTTGCATGTGCAGCCTCAGTTGTATCTATAAATGCAACATTAAAAGGAATTAATAGACATTGTCCAGAATATAGCTCTGTTGGGATCCTACCTGTGTATGTAAATTTATCAGCTCAACAAAACATATGGAATGATAGCAATTGCACACAAAAAAAACATGAAAGTAAGCATAAGTTTAACCTTTATTGTTCATGTAATCTAAAACAAATCTATAGTGTTGCTCATTGAATATTAGGTACAAATATTTTTTTATGTAATTTTGGTTGCTAAGTATTCCATTGCATGGTTGCTTTGAAATTGACAAAATTGTTTAAAGTAAAAAATTTTGGGTGTGTTTCTTAGATGCTACAGTTGTTGTAAAAAAAAAACTTCAAAGATGTTTGTCTAGTGGTTAAAATGGAGGTCTTTTGATCCAAATGGATTTGAAGTGCCTAATCAATTGAAAGACAAAAAAAATTTTTTTGCAAATTTTATCAAAGATAGGATATCTAGTTCTAATTGTCAAAGGATGTAAACATTATCCTTCCAAGGACATTCTCTAGTTCAAAAGTAATTTAGTTAGCTTATTACTTTTATTCTTATTTATCATGTTTGATCAATTTACTAATAATTTACTATAATTTTGGGTTTTTCCATAACAAAAGAAAATTACTCATAATTCATGGATATTGATAGAGTTACAATTAGGCTTGCCTCAAATTTGATTCTATTTCTATTATTGAAATGATGACTTTTGATTAGAATTGCCTTACTATGGCATTGAAGGGGTCATGATGGAAAGGTTTCATCATAAAAGGTGGGACATAAGGAGGAAGCCACGTAAAACTAGGATCCAAAACTTTTTAAATCTTATTTATTATTTTAGGTAGCTCAAAAGTGTCTTTTTAAAAAGCTAAACCCATAAGTTACTACAAGTTGGTAGTGTGTTAAAGAAGAACCCTTTTGTTGAAATAGTGCCATCTTCAAAGTAGAATGGTTCTAAGAAGAAAAAGAAGGCTTTGAAAGGTAAAGATATTGTAGTTCTAGATGTTTAAAAGGTGAGACTTTGTTCAAGTAAACAAAACTTTGTTGGTTTTTTTTAATAAATGAGACTAATTTTTATATAAGAAAATAAATTTGGTTTGTTTTAGTATAGGAGGATTCTACCCCTGATTCTAGCATGGTTCCAATATAAGGAAATGAAGGTATTATCCCTTTAAAACTTTAATTTTTTTATTAGTTTCCTTTTTCATGTAATTTTAGTTCTCTTTATGCTCTTTCAGGCCAACATAGTGGTAAAGCTAGAAACATGTTGAAACAGTCAATAATTCCTATAGTGGAAGTTAAGCCTCCAAGATGTTCATACAATCTGTCATTTGAAAGTCATTAGGTGAATTTCCAAACACATAATTATGTATATTGTCTATGTCATTTTTTACTCTACTATTTATGAGGTGAGATATTGTATTTTTCTTTAATTTGAATCCAAGATGTGATGGCCCAAGCTATTGTAGAAGAAATACAAAAGGTGTAAAAGATTGAGTTCGAATCTCAGTTGATTCCATTAACTGTTCTAAAAAAGATGGTTGATGAAGATGATGTGAGTGTTTGTTATGTTATTCATCTATAATTTATTCTTCATCTTTACAATGTTATATACTAATAAATTATTGTTATGAATTCTTATGGCATTTATTATAAACTTTGTAAGTGGAAATATTGACAAAACCATCCTTTTTTTGGTAGAAATACTTTATTGAGACAAATGACGAAAATGATGATGAAATGAATGAGAAGAATTTGAGTAAGGAAGATCTGCTATTGAGAAAAAGGTTAGTTAATTTTAGTATAATGTCCATTGTCTTTATTGAATTGTTTATGTGTTTATGTTTTCCTCTACAAAAAAAAAAATTAACTTTATACTGGACGGTCTTTTGGAATAAATTTGTTACTAATAATCACTTGAAAAAAGGGTGACTATTGTCTCTTTATAATAATCACACATAACACATTCAAAGTTATCATCTATCGTGATTATGAATAAAGTTATTCGTACATGTCTGCAACTTCAAATTTAACCTAACTATTGTAAAATTATTGTTATATAAGTTATGTTTTTTAATAGGTTTCTAAAGGGGTTTTGGCTTTCTAATAGGATTATAGTACTGTCCAACTCTTCTAAAATTAGCAATTAATAATGTTAACTTTATCTTGGATTATTACTTTATATTAATTGCATATATCATTTTAATTTTTAATTCAAACAAATATCAATTCAATAAATATTAAAAATTATTATATCAAACCGAGTAAAGCTAGGCTCCAGCACTAGTATCTGATTATTGAAAGCTTACATTCCCATTTTAGAATTACTTCCTAGAATTTGTTTTCGCATTTTGATATCACCATGACATTAGGCATTAACTTAAAAACTATAATAATATAACATTAGGAGCAATTTATTTTCATGGAAAGAAAATAAATTCCATTAATATGAAAATGTGAATAAAATAATATGACAGATAAGCAAGTGAAATACATTAGGGAGAGAATATCAAGAAAACATTATCAATTTGAAAACCAACATTATTTGTCCCAAAAGTAATATTTCATAATTAATTACCAACCAAAAAAATATATATTTCATTAAAGGGTAGGATCAAGTTGTAAAAATTTTTTTATACTTTTTTGTATTTTTTTAAATAATTGATTTTAATATATTTAAGAGATAAAATTAAATAATTGTTTTTCTTTTTTAAAATTTTCTCCCTCATCCTTAAAATTTTGAAATTAATAATTAAAAAAATATAAAATTTTATAATTTTATATTGATATAAGTTAATCTCTTCTTTTTATTAAAATTAAAATAAAATTAAAATATAAAAAAATCAAAATCTAAAAACTAAAATAAAAAAAAAACCTTATAAAAAAGAACCAAAGTCTAAAAGAAAAACAGAGACCATGCATGTAAAAACCAATTCCAACAAAAAAAGATAAAAAAAACTTGAGAAGATATCGAGAAACAATCCAGACAACACGAATATATATATATATATATATATATATATATATATATAAAAGAAAGAAATGCAATAATAACAACCTATAAGTGAAAGCACACTTCTGTCGTATCATAGCTTGAAAAATGGAGCCATTTCATATCAAGAAACCAAAGTATAAAATATTTTAGTCCTTCTTGCTTAATATTTTTTTTTTGAGTAGTGCTATTTACCTCTCGACGTCTTCTTTTCGCACCTCACTAATATTAATATTTAATTTTTTTATTTAATACATATCAAATTTAAAACACAAATTTATTAAAAACTCAAATACATCAGCTCTTTACACTCCATCTCTTCTCTCTTTTCAATTAAAAACCTAAAAGATTTTAAGCTCCAACCAAATTAAATTCAAATAAAATTTTATTTATTTAAAATTAAAAAACATAAAATTAAAAATAAATCATTTATTTTTTTATTATTTTATTTAATTTCATAAAATTTCATATTAAAATATTTAGATGCAATTCAAAATTTTTAAAAATAAATGTTTAAAAGTTTTTAAAAAGTTTTAAAAATAAATATATAAAAACTTTTAAGAATTTTTAAAAATTAAAATTTTTAAAATTAAATTTTTAGAATATGATGTGGAAGAAAAAAAAATAATTTCATTAAAAATTAAAATTTTGAGTGTATTGAAGAGAAGTTGAGATGTGAATATAGTAGCACTCTATTTCTTTTCCTGGAACCTAATCCAACTTCCAATTTATTTTCTTAACACGATGTTACATTTCATCCTTTTACCAAATCTATAAAAATAAGCAAAAGTAGTCTCCTCCAATTGAACAGTTGCTTGACACCTGTTTCAAAAAATTGTTTATTTTTTTTGCTCTAATTAAAAAAAAAAGAAAAAGAGGAGAGTGGGTGGAAGCTTCTGGAAAAACAAAATCGAGAAAAGAAACAAGAAAAGGATGAGACAGGGAGAAACGGAGAGAAGCTTTCAGAGAGTTGTTATACTGATACATAAACATTCAATCAGCAAAAGAAAGAAGAGAAAAGGAAAGGAAAGCGAGAAAAAAAAATCAATCAGAAACGGAAAGGCATCGGGCGTGGGTTGTTACATTGGCGGACATACTAGTGATTAAAGAGGAGGAAGGAGAGGGGAAGGAAGAAAAAGAATAAAAGAAAATAGTCTGACTCTGTAAGCATTTCTTCTTCTTCCATTTTCTTCTTTTTAAAAGAAGTTTTACTTCTAATTTGGTTTTGAATCTATTAAAACTTTTGTAGGCAACCAAGTCGTAAAATTATTTTAGTTATGCTCATATTTTAGATTGGGCAAATTTCAATTTCAATATCAAACATTTTGGTTTACATGTTTTATGTTAGTACTATTTTGATATCAAAATTGTTTATTTGAATGGTTTCATGATTTCCACCTCGCCAATCTTGGCTAGAAGATATCAATACGTACGTTAAATGCCAATTTGACTCTTCAATTTTGTACATTTCTTTAACTTTTACAGCTTAATCACTAATCATACTAACTTTTCTCATCTTTTCAACTTGATGCCTTTCCACTTCTCTCAAAAATTTCAAAGCATCACACTGTTTGCATTTTTTCTGTGTGGTTGGAAATGATGATTTATTTGTTTTAGTTATAGAAGTTTTTTACATTATTAATTTTAATTAATAATGTAATTTTTCTTTAATTTCTATAATCTTTGTTATCATGTCTATTTTTTACTACTATTTTTTATTTTTTTTTAGTAATTTTGATTTTGGTTTTTTTGTCTGATACTTAGTGTTTTGGAGATCGTAAAAAACTAAAATTTCTTGGAAAAAGTAATTGAGTGAAGATCTACTGTTTGACTTTGATTAATATTGGTTTTAAGTTGATCTTGTTAATTTTGAAGTTCAGATTTTCCATTAACTTTATAGTAATTGTTGTAGTTTTTTCTGTTTGGTTGATGAGATATTGTGGGATTTATAGTGTTTGGAACCTGAGAAAATTAAAGATTAGCTATTTGACTTTTATAAGACCCCTATTGACTTTAATATTCAATTTAATCAAGTTGAGGAAATTGTTTCAAAGTTTTAAGTAGATAGATATTTATTTCCGCCATTTTTTCAGCAACCAAACATAAGATTGTGGGATTTTTTCAATGTTTGGCATATGGTAAAATATTGATATTACTAACTTTCAATTAGTTTAAATGTAAGTAACTATTTGATTTTAAATAAGATTCCTCTTAACTTTAATTATTAAAGTTGTAGATGTGTTTATGTATACGTGTGTTGTGTTTTCTCAGTGAATAATCATTTGATATGAAAAGTTCAATAATAAAAAACATGGAATGGAATTTTATATTTACATTTTGGTTATAGAATTTTACATGGCAGCATTCTATGAATATATGTTGGAGGCTTAAGCGAACTAAAGGTGACTTTGATCCTTCTGTAGGCAAAAAGGGAGTGGTGTGCTAGCTTTTATGTAAAAGTACTATTTCTAGTAGTGTGTTGATATCATATTTTTGTAGGTTTTCCATTTGTAGTTCTAATCATATCTGATTAAATCTTTGTTATGTTACCTTACAATTGCAGACTTGTACTGTTGTAGTTATTGTATTCTATTATATAGTTTAAGGCTTTTTTCATTCTCCATATCTGCTTTAAGTGAGGATTAGGCCCTATTTGGCAACAACAGTGCAAATCAGTGGCTACCTGGTTGTTGCGATTATTCCTGGCATTGAGAGGTGCTATTCCCCTTTTCTTACACTCTTCTTACTTTTCTCCCATTACCGTTACCATAAGGCCCCTAACTCTTTTCCTATTTTTAGCTCTCTTTTTCGAGGATATTTTATTGATGACTCATGACATCTTAATCTTATTCTTTATAAAATGATGACATCTTGGACTGCTTTTTTAGTGAACAGCAAAACAGGATGTGGTAATGTACCTCATACTTATATTTTTGGAATCTTAAATTTTTTTTTATCATTTAATGAAATCCATGGGTTTTGAAAACTGTATTGTTTTTTTTTTTCCTTAGTTCTTGCAAATTAGTGTAAGATCGATTCCTCATTGGCTTGGAATTTGATCTGGCACCTATTCTTAAACACATCTTTACTTCCTTTTCATACCAACAACTCTGACAAAATGAACAAAGACAAATACGTAACAGTTAGGTACAAATTTGTGTCGCATCTAAGTTAGAACAAAAAAAATCTAACACAAATTTTTTTCCTGCTAATATGTTCGATTATTACTTTCAAGATGTCAGTGGAGCACTAAAATCAATTAGTCTAATCAGTAATTGTGAGCTGACCACCACCAAAAAGAAAATTACCAAACTTTATGTGCACATTCAAGAACTTAGGTAAACTAAAAAAATACAGAATAGATTCATATAATTTTTTATTTATCACATTGTTTGACTCAATTTTCATTCCCCCGTCCCAATCATCCCATTGTCAAAGTTAAATGTGGCTTGAGATGGTATCTATTGGCTTGACATGGTATCTATGATAAAGGAAGAACGGCTACTGAATAGCGCATCCAATCCTATTCTGATCTTATTTGGCATAAAGTTACATAAGTAACAATTTTTTTCCTTTTTTCATATAAAATGTGTTATGCTAATATTAATGCTTATATTGTTAAACTTAATGTGTTAACTCAGCCCATGTTTATTTTAGATGAGCTCTACTATCATCTTCTTGCTCTGTAACTGTATTATATATAGACTTAGATATACCAAAAATAGCATAACTAAAAATAAGATATTGATTCTTATATCTTGTTTGCTTATCAGTTTCTAAAGCTAAAACTCACTACTTCACATCAAACATTGAGATTCTAACCAAACATAGATATTCAATAGATCCTCATTATATAAATTTAAAAATACATGCATTTTCTTTTCTTTTTTTTTTTTAATTTGATCTAAAGTTTTGTTAAATATAAAAAGATTTGTCGTTTTGCTATTTACAGAATTTGGAGTATTTTGATTGTTAACTATAACTTTTTAAACAAATATCCTGTTGTCATTATTTGTTTTGCTTGACTTTCTCACTTTTTTTATATTAGAAACTAAAAGTTTATTAAACTGTCAAATTTTGTTTTTTTCTTCAATCTTTTTCGAAAAGAAATTCTATTTTTTTTTATAGATATTACTAAACTTTTACTCATATCTACAACCCATATATATAGAATTTTCATAACATCTCTTTATAGATATAGATGTAAGTAGTTGATTAAATATGTATTGGATGTTTGTCATGGAAATAAAATTTGAATTGTCAATACATTGTTTGTGTAAGGCTTTTGCTTTGAACTTTTTTGGTTGTGGCAACGTAATTATGCTAACAGTTTCAAATTTGGTTGCTTTTTTTGCTATTTACATGTTACTAAGTTAAAATTTTAAAAGATCTATATTTCATCAGAAGATGCATTCCAAGCCCATACTTTGATACTTGGCAATGACTATATTAAAATTTTATTGTCAAGAAAATAGTTATTAATTGAATTTTTATTTGTTGGATATAATTTAAATTTTGTTTTTAATTGATTAAAATTTTAATTTTAAAAATTCTATAGTTTTCATAATACTGTGTTTTTAAGATGAAAAACAAAATCTATATATGTTGAACATATAGAATTTTGAGAAAAAAATTTTATTTTATTTTTTCAAAATCTATAATTTCAACAAAGATAACATTTTAAAAATTAAAATGTGATTTTAGTTGAAACTATGTTATGAAAAAAACATATTTTTGAAAAATTTTATATTTCAATTAAGATAATTTTTTTAAGATTAAAAAAATGGTCTCTGTTGAAAGTAAAGGTGTGAAGGAGACACTTGTATTAACGGGTTACTCGGTTCGACTTAAAAAAAATTGAACATGAATTGGTTGTTGTTAAGCTAAATTTAAGTATTTTAATACCTAACTCACAAATTTTATGAGTTTTTTATTTAAATATAAATTTTTATTATTTTATTAAGTAATTTATTATTTTATCTGTAATGACCTTAATTTAAAAAATTTTACTCTTTTTCTCTCACTTCCGTTTCCCATTAGACCCATTTGCAGTAAGGAATAATAAGGATTTGAATTAAATTTGGTTTGAATTAATTTTTTGGATAATATATAATATTATAAAATTTTAAAATTAAATTTGAATTCGAATTAAATTTTTTTTGAAATTGATTTAATTTAAATAAAATTTTATTGGTTCGACTAAATTTGATTTATTACTTTTTAAATTTTTTATATATTATTTTGATATAATTTTAAATATATTTAAAAAATTTAGATATGAAATAATTAATTTTATTTTATAAAAATTTAATATACATAAAAGTTAATAAAAATATATAATTCATTTTTTTTTTGTTTTTCAGCTCTCAATAATCCAAATTTTATATATAAATTTAATATCAAACTTAATTTAAATCGAATAAGTAAAAAAAATTTCAATTTGAACATTTTGATTTGTTCGTTTTTTCTCATCCTTATCTACAGCGCCCTAACTCTCACTCTCTCCGGATTTTTTTCGACGCCGACGTAGCAGCCAACACTCTTCAGACGTTGGCTTAGCCTCTCACTCTACCAATCCTAGGCCAGCGGTGCTCCGTTTCCTCCTACTCTACAACGTTTCTCTTTCACTCGTCGATCAGTTCTGATAACTTTTTTTTATATTTTAAAGGTTTTTGTGTTTCTGAATGGGTCACTATGCCAGTTTTGAATTTAGATTGCCATATTTGGTTGACGCAATTTGATGGGGTTCTTAGCAAGATTTCTGCACTTTATACTTTCCCTTGGGTTTTTTGGGCATCCATGAAGTTATTAAAAAAATTTCTGCCCTAATTCATGAAGATTTTTTAAAGCTATGTCTTTGATATTTGGTAAATTAAAGTTTCCAAAAAACTTCTGTCGAATGTCATAACTGAAGTAAAATAACAAAGGCAAGGATGCTTGGTGTAAAACAAAGTTCCAAAGATTCCATCTTCTGAAAATTGAAAAGCTATAAAAAAAAAATGCTACGGAAAGCGCTCTAATAAAAAAAAAAAATCGCTTTCTCCATTTATTCATTTTTCTTTTATAATCACTGCTTATATCATTTCTCAAAATGAATTTGAAAAACACATTTCCTTTTCGAGTTTTTTAGCGTTGTTTTTCAAATTCTTCTTAATCAAGCTTTGGAGCACTAGCTCGAAGGTGATCTTTGATTATCAACTGATTAATGATCACTTTGTTTCTTCTTTTGAATAGTTCAACTTCAGTAACTTCAGTTTTTGATGGTTGGCTTGTAGTTATTATTATTTTTTTTGTTTTTTTCTTGATTTTGTAAAATAATTTGAACTTTGATACAAAATACTTGTAAAAAATCTTAATTTGAGTTTAAGCTCGAATAAAAATAATTAAACTTGAAATTAAATATAAAAATCAAACTTATTTTTTATATGATAATCAAATCTAATCCAATGAATTTGAGTAGTTTGATTTTTATTTCAAATTTATTTTGAACTAAAAAATGAAACTTAATCAAACTCGAATTAAGTTTCAAGTCTTAAATTTGAAATTGAGTTTGAATTTTTCATTGTATTAGTTTAAATTCAATTAATTAGATCTCTAGTTGAAACTATATTTTCAGAATTTTATATTTTCGGCAAAAACAATGATTTTAAGATTAAAAACTTGATTTTTGTTGAAATTATATTTTTAGAATTCTAGAGTTTAAACAAAGATCACATTTTAATATTAATAAATTATAATTTATTATATTATGAAAAATGTGATTTTTGTTAAAATTTTATTACGAAATTTTTTTTTTGAATTTCATATATAAAAAAATTTTAGTAAATTTTAATTTTTTATTAATCTCATAAAACATTAAATAAATCATTTATATCCTAAATAAATAAATAATTCAACATGTTAAATAAATAAATAAATAATTTAAATATAACTATAAGTCACGTATTAATTTTCTATTTTCATAACTGTCACGTGTTTTTTTTTATGTAATCAAAGATAATATAATAAAAAATTTTATTAAATAATCTTATATATCTCTAATCGAATACAAAAATTTTAATTTTTCATAAAATCAACAAAAACAAAAATATTCATTCTCTCAAATCACAAATTTTTTCAAAACCACTTTATTTTTCAAAATCTGAAAATTCACGAATCAAAAAGCCCTCAAATATTAAAGGCACAAAAAAAATGGTAGTAAAAGTTCGTATCTTATGGAATCAATTTTGGGCCTTGTAAATTTGGATCAAATTAAATAATAATCTAGATATTTTTTAATTTTTTATTCATTTATTTAATTTTTATTTTAGTGCATAAATTAAATTTATCAAATAATTTAAAAAGGATAAAAATAAATTTAAAATTTATTGAAAATTTTAAATGTTATTTTTTATTTTAAAAATTATTATTATTTATAAATATTATTTTATAATATTATTTGATTTAAGATTCTTTTCATAAATATTAAAAGAAAAAACCCACGCATAGCAACAAGTCATTCTAATATTTTTAAAAGAAGTAAGGTTTGCCAGTGCTAAGCGCATCATTTGATTTGCTTATGACTGTAATAGCACTTACATTGCAAAATAATTTGCTTTATCAACATACTTAATAGAGTTATTCGTGAGTCAGGTTTGAATGATGCTTAAATATGGTATTAACATTATATAAATTTACTCAGACTTAGTCTGATTTGATAATTTGAATATTAAATTTTGCTTAGATCTATCTAAATTATATTTCTTAAAATATTAAAAAATTAAAAAAATGTTATTTTTATTTAATTTTTAGTAATTTTGTTTTTTATTAAATTTTAAAAAATGAATAACTAAGCATAATTTCTAATATTTACAATTTAATATTATATATTTTATCTTTTATATGAAATAGCATAAATAAAATATATAAATATAAAAATAATATATTATATAATTGAATAAATGGGTCGGATCAAATTTGGGTTTTGAATATTAAAGCTAAAACTCATCTTATCCGCTTTCTAAGCGAACGTCATTTTGTCGTTTAAACCTGTTTTTCAACCTAATTTTTTTCTCAAATTTTCTAAAAAATTAGGTAAACTTTCTACATTAATCACAGAATCCGACTGTTGAACCACTATAATTTTAAGTTGCCCTCGTTGAATTTTTAAAGTATCCATTACTTTATTATTAGTTGAGGCCACAGGAGGCAAAGCCAACTCAATGGGGTGCGGTGGGGTAAGGGGATTTTTGCCGAGTTTTCTCTCAAACAAAGGTACTTGTTAATCTTAATTCCTTAAATAGAGAACTATTGAATTTTATTACCAAATAAAGATACTTTCACTTAAATAAAGTCCATGTCAGCATTCTATTAAGGTCAGCACTCAGCATCTTCTTCCATCATTCCTATTTCTTCTTTTCCTCCAACTACATTTTATCTTTTTCAAAATCTTATTTTTTTTAAGAAAATTCATTCTCAAAATATCGAAATTTCATCAAATGATAATAAATAAATAAATTATTATATTTCTACCAATTCTCACTTCAAATCCTCTTCCATTTGTTGCAGATATTTCAATAAACCAGATTCACTACGTGTGGGTTGGATTTGCCTTGCCAGAACATGATCCACATCACTTCAACATTGGTTTCAACTCAAACTTGTCCAATGGAGGGATGAGATGTTTAAAGAATAAGATTGGGAGATTATTTTTACAAACCCAGTTTCACAATCGTGGAAATGGCAAAACAAAGCTGTAATTGCCAATGAAAGAGTCCTAAGACCAGGAGACTCCTAATGGAAAATCATTGAAGAATGAAGATGTCATCAATGAATGGATTAAACTCTCTACAAACAAGATGTTTAGGACTCCAAAATCTGAAATGTTGCTATGTTGAGATAAGCTTCAATTCGGTTGGATCAAGTTAAATGTCGACGGAAGCAGGACCAAAAAGAAAAACGAGCTGGAGCAAGGGAGTTATCCGAGACGAATGGGATAACTGGGTCATTGGTTTCTCGTGTTTCCTTGTGACTGCTCAATAGACCATAAAAGCTTCGGGGAACTTTTCATGGATTAAAGGTAGGTGTTGTTTATACAAGACTTGTTTAAGTTTTCAAGCCCTTTGGTCTTCCTTTATGTAAAAAATAAAAATGAACGAAGCTCTGTATTTTCAAGCATATGGGTAGTTTAGTTTATAAAATTTTATACAGAAAAAATTTACAAGCAAATTGCTAAAAGTATTGACTTTTCTGTAATCGTGCTTTTTTTTTTTTTTGGTGATACCGCATTTGATGGTATTTTTGGTATTTTCATATTTTGAGAAAGATTTTGAAGAAAGAAAAAAAAAAGGGAGATAATAAATGGGCTGCGGGAGAGAGAGGGTCGAAGATCGAAGAAGGCGATAACGTGGAAAAAAATGCTTAAGTGGAAGCTAATTAAATCCAAATATCTTTTTTTATTAAATAGAATTTAAAAGTACTTTAGTTAAAAAATTAAGAATAAAAAATATTCCTTTTGTCTCAAAATATTTGTCATGTACTGATTTTTATATGGTTTTAAATTTTTTTAATTTTTATAAAATAAAATATCTTAATTTTTAATGTCAAAAAGTACAAAAATTTGTAAAAATAATTTTAAAATATACAGAGTTTTAGATATTAAAAAAAATGATATAATTTTAAGACATCTCAAAGAAAAAAATAATGAAAATGATATAGAAAGAATATTTTAGTTTAGAAAGAAACTTGATTTTTGCCCTCCTCGATTCCAAACACATTAATTTAATTCTTCGATAACACCCCCAAAGCCAATACACACCAAATTATTTTATTATTATTTTTAATACAGAATCTCAAAAAAATCCAGATTGAAATTTTATATTTATTAAAATTATTTTGAATGTAAATTATTACAATTTGTTTATATTTAAATGCATTGGATTGTTAAATTAATCTATTAAATTAACATATTAGTAATATCAAATAACATGTTATTCAATGTAACAGCCTGCCAACTACCATCACCACTCAACTTTTTATTTTTGTATGCTTTTTGTGTGGTTACGATGAAAGATGGAAAATTTCAACATCTAAAATTATATACACTAAAATGCATGCGTGCACTAGTCACGAGAATAAAAATAATGATATTTCAAAAATATATAACATATTTAAAATAAACAAAATAATGAATATTGATTTGTATTTTTTATCTAATATATAACTTTTAATAATTTTTCTCCGTAGCAATATAGGTTATAATATATATATATATATACATATACATAATTATATATAATATGCATGCAATTTTTTCTTTTTACTTGGAGTCCAGATTGATGGAACAACAAATATAATTGGTATTTTGGAAATTTTAAAAATTGAAGAATAAAGACAACATTAGAATAAACATTGATAAAATAAATTATGAGCAAAATACATTAAAAACCTTTCAAAATGAATATAGTCAAGATTAATGAGATTATCCTAACAAACATAAACCTTGATTTTACAGCAGTTGGCTTGAAAAAAGCCAACGCAACTTGTTTTAAAGGCTTGGGAGTTACACTTTTTTGATGAATTACTCAAAGGCTTGGGAATTACACTTTTTTGATGAATTACTCCTACAACATGCTTGTTTGTAAATCAATTATACTATATCAAACAACTTGCTATGAATCTTTGTCAAAAAATTCACTTGCATATGTAAAATTCACCACTGAAATCTCAATAATTGATTATGAAAAAAAAAATCAATTAGGAGCACAAGGAAAAGAAAAGCAAACGCTCTAAAAGTATAGAAAAATTAAGGAATTATCAACTAAACAAAAAAGAACGAAACATATACCCAACAAAATTAATTTCATTATAGTTAAAAGAAATTTGATAAGAAAAATATTATTGATTTACGAAGATACCTCTATTATATGTGTGTCACCATAACCATCGACTTCTACTTTAAATAAAAAGATTTGTCTTGAAAAATTGCTCTCTTATTTGTCTCTTCACTAACTTAAAAACTATAGCTTCATCTATGGATGATCTATGACATATTCTAATCCTATCAAGTTATGCATTTTTATCAAAATTCTCATTTAATAAAAAAATAATTTATTAGTTTCCCATATCCTAAAACAATAGAAATGTAAACCTTGTTTTAACTTATTGGTGACAAACAAAGGAAGTTTCAAGAACTAAGAATAGTGAAATAAAGTACCTTTTCTTTAATAATGGTAATGTTAGATTCACTTCCCAATAGACAAACACATGCGTGAAATGTACCATCAAAGTTAGATTCACTTTTGTGTTAATAGAATAGCGCATCAATCACCACTTTTTTGTCAAATTCCATTAAATTGTTTGTCTATTGTTATTACCAATGTTCTTAGCAATTTAACTTTGTTTCTAGAACTTGTTAGCAAGCAAAGAAGGTGAAGACTCAGCATCAAATGCAAAGCATTTATAAATCTAGAATCAAACATAAGAAAATGCAAGCTTAATATGCAATAGAATAACTAACCTTGCTATAGATCAAGCACAGTTGCAATAAGGAACCTTGAATTTGTCCATCCCCTTACTTTTGACTTCTGGAGATGAACATGAACACCTTCCATGTTTACTTGTCATTTCAGTTCAGCTGCATCTTTTAAAAGAATAGTAGCTATTTTGTTTTCTATTTTCAAATCCATCTAAATTGTAAAAGCATACTCAAAACCAAATAAATTAACAAATTTCCCATTAAAAATACATAGATAATTTAAAATCACCAAAAGGAAATCTTAAACAAGATAACTTATAAAACCATAAGAAACTTATCCATGTCAAAATTGATAAGCACAAAATTAAAAAATTATGTGCAAAAACCATACAGAATACGTTAAAAAAAGGATCAAATATGAAAACTACACTCTTTTAATTGTTTAGAAGAAAAATATGAAATTTTGACATGAAAGACTGATAGTCCAAACGGAAATACAAAAAAATTAAAAATTAAATATCGAAGCCATAGTTTTATTCATTATGCCATATCCAAATTCATCGGCAAAGAAAAAAAATTATTATCTTCTCAGTATCCACCAAATACCAAGGAAAAAGATAGTAACGCGCATCAAAATTTCTTGAAAAAAAAAAAAAAAAACCGTAAAGAGAAATTAGAAACCCATTTTCTTATAGATAGTTCCTATTTCTTTAATTTTCCCGAAACCGAAATCAGCATACACAATAAGATTTCTCCACAAAATATATATAAAAAAAAGAAAAAAACACCTAATCAAAATGGATGGACCTATGTAATTCCAAAGTAGAAATCGGATTCAATTGAAGCAACCACGCCATTTCAACTCTGGAATTGAAAATCCTAACCCTAATTCTCCTTTCAATTGGGAAGAATCGCATTAGTAACTTTATTTTTAATTTGAATACAGACATCTTTAACCCTCAAATCAAGTTAAATGTCAAAGTTGACCTGGTTTTAAATTGGAAGCCAGGGACAGCTTTAATTTATTGTATAGATATAAATAGCCATTGATGACTTCTACAGTGACATAAATGGCCGGGTTTCATAAAGAACCATCTCCAAGGAGGATTTAAAAAGCAAGAAGGAAAGTCGCAGAAAGTAAAATCACGACAGCAAACCAAGAAAGACCCAGAAAAAGATGGTAGGACGTCAAACATGAATTGCATCTCAGAAGCAAAACTTAAGATACCTGCAACTAAGTACGAAACTATCAAAACTTTCCTTCAAAGTCATAGCATATGATATATTTTTCATAGGATTCTGCTAAATATTTTTGTTCCTTCAAAATGTTGAATTTCAGAAATACAGAAAAACAGGACTAAGCACATTTTCTTGTTGTTTACCATTGCTTTCAAATTAGCACCGTTTGGTTTTTCAGCAAACTGGACAATACGGCCTCTGCCATCTATCTTTAATAGTCCATAATCAGGTGCACGGTTGGAAAGTAGCTTGATGGTCAGCTTTTTAAATGAATTTTAAGATTTGTCAATGCAAAGTTATAATACAGGAAGGTAGATCCAAAAATAAATCATAGTTTTTGCTGTTTTTTTTTTTTAATTCATCACTCTTTTTCCAAAAGAAAATTGATGCAAAAATATACCTAAGGGATAGTTTCATCCAATGACTGTAAACCATGAAACTTGTACTAATAGGGAACAATTAGAGAAAATATATATACAACTTAAAACTACATTATTAAGATGAGAGAAGATCAAAAGACTTGTTGTCCACCGTAATGCATGAAATTGTAATATCAGCATTACTGTCAATGTGACTCTATCAGGCATTGCAAATAAGTTAGTTAAGCTTTTAGTAATGCTAAAAAAAAAAAAGAGTCAAGTTGAGTAAAAGTAATCAATAAGTGTAGAAATTTCATATAATCCATTCGATAGAGATGATCTCTACACAAGATCAGTATATTTTCAATGTTCCTATTCTTTGCATCCAACAATAATAAATTTGATTTATCACATTTTATTTCTGGTTGAACGAAATGTGAAATACATGAATTCCCACCCATTTTTATCAGTTCCAGTTTGAGATGACATGAGAAAGAGAAATAAACCTCGCAATTCCTACCTCAAATACCCATATAAATTGCCTCACAACATCTGCAATTCGTCGGAACCATTTTTTCATTGCCTTTCCTGATGTCTAACTGGTAGCCAGAACTTGTTAATCAAGTGAGTTTTGTCAAGTGATCTAACGATCAACGAACCCTCAATAGAATTACTACAGATCATGTATGATTGGATAGCAGAATTTCTTAAAAAAATTTCAACTTGAGTTTTGCACTAATTAAGTTGACAAAGAATGCGCGGCTTTCGTTTTATCTTCAAGAAAAAATCACAGTTAATTCTGTGTTTCTAGATTGATTATCAATATTCAACAGGAAATTTAATTAGGAAATTCTTTTTCTCTTCTCTTGATACAAAATCATCCTCCAGCCATCTTACTCTACCTGTGAAATAAGTAGAAAGTCGCAAATTGATCTTCTATTAACCTTAACGATTTCATACCTCCACCAACCCATCCCCAAAATTGATACCATTGACATAATACGTGCGCGCAAGGTGTCGATTGAGGGAAGTTGAGTTAAACTGGGTCAAAACAAAGTTCTTGCTTATCTTACTGTTGATATAGTTGCTCGTTGGAATGTCTATCAGCTTATAGCATTCTCCAACTAGAACCTACAGATCATATTTACATTAAATCATCCACTACACTCAAAACTGGTACCAACATGCCCTTAGATTCAATGTAACAATAGAATCTAATTTAAGTATCAAATTCTGCATCAAGCATATACTGTCAAATATCATTAAAATAAACAGTCAATTTTGTCATGAAACTGAGTTTAGCATAAGAGAATTTATATGTCCTTACAGCAGGTGTATCCGCCTGTGCCTCATTGCAATATGATTGAAGCCACAGTTTTAGGGTCAACTCTCCGTCTCTCAACTCGATGTGGCTGTAAGGTCTAAAACCCAAATTTTTTTTTTTTAAATGAGACTTTACCTAGGAAGGAACCATTGTAAAGGCTATATTTTTAACAAAAAATTACGAAAATGATAATGGTCATGCAAAAATAAATTAAATAATTGATGCAAAAACAAATTCATCCTGGCACAAAAAAGATTATCGAACAGAATTAGCATACCACGGCTTCTCTGGGAGTATTTGATGTGGGAATAGCAAAAGGACCAGTTTTGATCTTCTTTTATTTCTTATTATCTGTTCTCAAGCTGTTTGCTAGATAATTGACCTAAACATTGTTATTAGAGAAGCAACCCTCGTCAACCTTCTCTACATATGGCAAACAAACAACCGAAAACACAAACCCCATCTCAAAAACACTGTCAAAAAACAAAACAAAACTGCTATTGGACCTTAATAGGGACGAAACTCACCTCCAAATAAAAAATGTCAGAGAAACTCGAAAATAAAAAACTATTGTTTCAGAAGCTTCATTCAGTTTGAAATCAAAATTAAGAATCTGTTAAACCTAGCAGTAAATAAAGAAAAATAAAAGTGATTTTTCATCTTACATGTAGTTTCTAAGGCATCATTTTCCTCTTTCCATCACTGATGGTGCTAAGAGTACCGAAGCTTAACGAGATTTTGAAAAGAAAAGAAGAAATTGTAAGAATAAAAGCAGATGAAGCTTTTAGAGAACCAAAGTCCAAAATTACCCCTATATATATATTACATTACTAAGTTGTCCCTCGGTACAAAACGGGGATAACTTTTATATTAAGTTATTAGATATAGCTGCAGTCTACAAGATATATTGGGCAAGGGCCGGGGGCGGCTTTAAGGAGTTGAATAGGACAAAATAACTACTCGTGGTCTTGATTTGAGAAAGTTCAATCTTTCCTTTTTTGGTAATCTAGTCTTTTATTTTTTTTAAATAAAATTCCATTTATATTAATATAATTTTTATATTTAAAAAAAATTTACATTAAAATAATTTAATTTAAATTTAATTTAAAATTTTTAAAAATATAAAAATTACACTTATATAAATAGAATTTTTTTATTACATTGTAAATTTGTAATGGAATAAGCAAGGGAATTATTTCTTCTTCAGTTCATCTACAGATAACTAGCTATAAGTATTTATCGTTAATCAAGTGTGCGTATATAAGAAGAAACATTTGGAATAGGAAAGCTGTCCATTTTGTAATAAGAAAATTATAACTACAATTTCTTTTATCTCAAATAGATAATCTTTAATTAGTTTTCATGAAATTAAAGAAAGTTGATTTTGATGTATATAATATTAAATTTTATTTTTAATGAATAAATGTTTTATAATTTTTAAAATAAATATAAAAAATAAATTTTAAAATATAAAATAAAAATTTAAATATCATAAAAAGACATATTTTAAAATATCAAAACAATAAAGTAACAAAAAAAAAAAAAAAACAATGTGAGGCAGTTTGGTGCAGAATTAGCTAAAAATATTAAAAGAAAAAGAAAAAAACGATGACAATGACCACTTACCCCTCAAACCATTCCCCTCCCTCAGCTTCAACGTTATAATAGAGCCCGGGCAAAAAACGGGTTGGGTCATCTTCAATAAGAGGTTGGCGGAGGACTGTTGGTCATGGCATCTCCCTCTCCCAAGAATCTGACAACTACCAACCATTTGAGACATGTGGAAACCATGGCCTCTCTGCCTTCGGGCGCCGGCAAGATTTCCCATTTGAACGCTGTCATCTTGGGCGAGGCTTTTGCTTCGGATGAGGACGACCTCGTTTTCCCAAGCGATGATTTGTCTCTCCAGGCTCTGGTTCCTTCTTCCCAAAAGGTTTCTTCTCATTTTTGCTTCTTCTTTATTAATACTGGTGATATAACTGTGACGATAATAGTACATTTATTTAATTCATCAGCAGCAGTAGCAGCTGTGCCTGTACATGAAAACAAAATAATGGATATCTATTTTTTTTTCTACGATTTAGCTTGTTCTGAGTGATTAAATTGTGATTGATGATTCTTAAAATATTGTGGGGCGATATGAGATCAGTACCTGGAGATGTACAAAAGGTCAATCGAGGACCCCGCTGGATTTTGGTCTGGCATTGCATCATCGGAGTTCTACTGGAAGCAAATATGGGGAGATCAGGTCTACTCTGAGAATCTCGATGTGAGGAAAGGGAATATCAGGGTCGAGGTCTTTCTCTCTCTACATTTTCCATGTTTTGTCTTAGTCTTGTTTAACATTTGTGTCAACATAAGTGTAATCACTTTCTTTCTTTTGTTCTTTCTGGGCCATACCAGTGGTTCAAAGGCGGCATCACTAATATGTGCTACAATTGCTTAGATAGAAACATCGATGTTGGACTAGGAGACAAAATCGCTCTTTATTGGGAATCCAACGAAATTGGCTTTGATGCCACTTTGACTTACTCCCAGCTACTCCACCGAGTTTGCCAGGTGTCTTCAAGTTTTTATTAATTTAGCCGCATGTTTACAACTTAATCAATTGGAATCACCTCTGATTTGGTGCATCTTCTTGCCAGCTTGCTAACTACCTGAAAAGTATTGGTGTTAGAAAGGGTGATGCTGTTGTTGTTTATTTGCCTATGTTAATGGAACTCCCCATTACCATGCTTGCATGTGCGCGCATTGGTGCTGTTCACTCGGTACATGCCTCCTCTTCTTGCACATAAAAAAGGATGAACATTGTCAAACAACTAAAGTACTAAACAATAAGTGATTATTTTGTTAATTTCTACTTTATTATTGGATATATTCCCGCCCTCTTTGTCCTTTCAGGTTGTCTTTGCTGGATTCTCTGCAGAATCTCTTGCCCAACGAATTGTGGACTGCAAACCAAAAGTTGTTATTACTTGTAATGCTGTTAAAAGAGGTCCTAAGACCATCCACCTCAAGGACATTGTTGATGCTGCCCTTATTGAATCTGCTAAGAATGGGGTCTCCATAGGTTGGTAAACTTTAAGAAATTGGTATCTGATTTGATCATGGTTTTCTCCATAGCATTTTAGTTGTATTCAGACTTGGTCAAACCCATTTCCTGTATTGAATCTTACAACTTTTAATGCGATAAATTGGAGCACATATCTTTAACCTAACATTTATTTTCTATTTCATTGAAAATTTTGGGTACAACAGTCTTCCCTTGCACTGCTGTTCCCTTCAATAATAGCAAAAGGGCAGGTGGTTGCCAGTTTCCCTGACATAACTGTTGGAGAGTACCATCTGTTAGTCAGATCTGGCTTAACATAACCAGATGTAGAGCCCCATGTAGAGCATGATGATGTTAATCAGGTTGCTGGCTGAGTACTTAACTTTTAGCAACCAACATCAACAGCTAACTCAAGTTGCTGCACTGATTGTCATCATCAATGACACACTATTTGATTCATTTTTGTAACTCATCTCTTATCTATCTATGGTGATATCATCTTTTGATCAGGTACATGCTTAACTTATGAAAACCAATCGGCATTGAAAAAGGAAAGCACTAAATGGCAGGAAGGTAGAGATATATGGTGGGAGGTTAGTGTAAAAACAGAAAAGTATTGGACATTTTGGTGATTCCTGTCCAGTGACCATAATTTTACATTAGCAGTTTGTTTAGTTGTGGAATGCTGATTTTCATAATTTTCTTCTAGGAGGTTGTCCCAAAATATCCAACTACTTGTGATGTTGAGTGGGTTGATGCAGAAGATCCCCTTTTTCTACTGTATACTAGTGGGAGCACTGGGAAGCCAAAGGTGTTTATTTTGCTTGATTGGAGTATTTTATGTAGTTTCTCATTTTCCTTTCTTATGCATATGAACTTTTAAAAGGGCGTACTCCATACAACCGGAGGATATATGGTGTACACAGCTACAACATTTAAGTATGCATTTGACTACAAAGAGTCTGATGTTTACTGGTACTTTGGATACTCTGCACCCTTATTTTTTTGAAATTTTAGAAATGCTTGCTGTTTAGTAATCTATTGATGCTGGGTCTTACTTGACATATCTTTTAACTTGATTTTAGGTGCACAGCTGACTGTGGTTGGATTACTGGGCACAGTTATGTCACTTATGGGCCCATGCTTAATGGAGCAACAGTTGTTGTGTACGAGGGGGTAAGGGTTCACAATTCCTATTTGACATGGAAAAAGAGATTAAGCTTCCAAGATTGGCAACTAATCCAGATTTAAAATAGATCTGGCATTGGATAGCTTTTATGATATAACTTTTGGTTCTCTAGGATTGTCATTGAGGTCTAGGAAGGAGAAAACAAGTTTTGGCAACTAATCCTGGTTCATTAGGACATGTTGGATTAAACATCTTGGTAGATGGAAGGTTTAACATGTCATATGATGTTTCTGAAAGTTTATCAAGCAAGCAACTAGGTAGTAAAATGCTACCCATCACAATATATTGCGGCATACCAACAAAAAATAAAATTTAAAACTTTGACTGTTAGATGTATAACAGACATTAATAAGTACAAGAATCTTATTTTCATTAAACCAAATATTTTGATTTATTACATTATAGGTGTTTCAATTGATAGCAACATGTCCACAAGTTATATGCAGGCCCCAAATTACCCTGATCCTGGACGATGTTGGGACATTGTCGACAAATACAAGGTGACCATATTCTACACTGCACCTACGTTAGTGCGCTCACTCATGCGTGATGGTGATGAGGCAAGATATATATCTAACCTTGTTTACACACTACAAATCTTTGGTTCAAAATGCTTATCAGAATTGTTGTGAATAAATAGAGCTCCTTTTTACTATTTTGCTTTGTTTATGTTGATATTTGACACCTAACTTCATGATTTTCACAGCTCCAATCTACTTTTTTCTTTGTTTTCTCTTTCACCATTGTCAACTAAAACTAGAGGGAGATCACAGGAACGCCATTGAATTTTGCAAGCGTTATGTCATTTTGTTTAATTCTGATATTAAAGTTTACTTGCATGATCTATGAAACTATCCTTTGGCCTGTGAAGAATTCTATTTTTTTTTGTCTATTATATTTGGAGAGAAACCACTGCAGGAGTTCCACTAGATGCATTTCCAAATTTGTATTGATATCACTATTGCTAACTATGCAGTATGTTACACGGTACTCACGGAAGTCCCTGCGTGTCCTTGGAAGTGTTGGTGAACCTATTAATCCAAGTGCTTGGAGGTTCTCAATTTTATATAGTTTCTTTTGATAAAAAAGTTTTTTTTTATCACCTATTTCTTTCTATATGTTAAACAACTGTTTAACCTAAAATGATCATGGTTACTGTAGGTGGTTTTTTAATGTAGTTGGAAGGTCTAGGTGCCCTATTTCTGACACTTGGTGGCAAACTGAAACTGGTGGCTTTATGGTAATTTTTTCCTTTTTCTTTCTTCATGTTTCATATTTTGGTAGCATCTCCTTGGAAAATATTTTCAGAACTTTTTTTTTTCACTTGGAAAATTTAGTTGATTTTACTCTGCTTTACATGCATACTTCGACTTTTTGATTATTGTTTTCCCTTTCTTAACTGGCAGATTACTCCTCTACCAGGTGCCTGGCCACAGAAGCCTGGTTCTGCTACCTTTCCTTTCTTTGGAGTTCAGGTTTAATGCAATACTGTCATACAAAATTAGTACCCTTTTTTTTTTATTAATGTCTTATTCTGGTATAACTGCAGCCTGTTATAGTGGATGAGAAAGGAGTTGAGCTTGACGGTGAGTGCAGTGGTTATCTATGTGTGAAAAGCTCTTGGCCTGGTGCATTTCGAACTCTTTGTGGTGACCATGAGAGATATGAGACAACGTACTTTAAACCATTCCCTGGATATTATTTTACTGGTGATGGCTGCAGCAGGTATGTTGGTTCTAACACTGAAATTGCTTATTGGTATGTATAATATTGGATTCTAATTTGTGCATAATATTGGGATGCTTATTAGTGCAAAATATTGGATTCTAATTTGTGATCTCTTTACTTTTATCCACTGATGGCATCCTAACTCAGGCACCAGTGTTGAGTTACTGTTGTCTTTGTTTCAGGGACAAGGATGGGTACCATTGGCTTACTGGAAGAGTTGATGATGTTATCAATGTTAGGTATTTTTTTTTATTAATAAAGTTCTTTTGTTATCTGGAAAATAGCCAACCTGTTGAATGTCTTCATGTTCCTTAGCTAGTAAATAAAAAATCTGTTTCTTTCCTACTGTCTGTGAATGATACTATCTTAATATTTGCAGTGGACATCGCATTGGCACAGCTGAGGTGGAATCTGCTCTAGTCTCTCATCCTCGGTGTGCTGAAGCTGCTGTGGTCGGTGTTGAGCACGAGGTATTCAGTGGGCCTGATGCATGTGTTTAAGAATTATATACTAAGTAGCCAAGAGACATTTTTGTGTTCGTAAGTCTAAGCTGTCGTTTCTGTTACTGGTAGGTTAAAGGACAGGGCATATATGCTTTTGTTACTCTTGTGGAAGGCACTTCTTACAGTGAAGAACTCCGAAGGAGCCTTATACTCACAGTGCGAAATCAGGTTTGAATTTATTCCAATGGCTGTAGCATAAGGACAAATAACTTATTGCACCTTTCTTGATAAAAATCAATGATGTGGAAATGATACCAGTATTATCTTGGTCTGTTGACAAATTGGAAAAAAAAAATTGAGATGTTAGTTCACCCATGCATAGGAACTCTCATATATTACCCTACAGGTTATTGAGAATATAAATATGAAAAATGTAATAGATAGTGTTAATCGAACAGATTGATCAGCCTCATTTCTTTGAAAAATAGAACTTTTTGCCTTTTAGAGTTTAAGGCACAAAGAAGTCCTTGCATTTTTCGAGTGTGTGGTCCTTAGAAAATAAGGAATGTAGCTATTTCCCTTTGTTCTTCTTCTTTGATTTTCTTTCAATTATTTTTTCCCCATGCCATGTAATATTGTCTCATTTAGTTGTCAGAACCTGTTGCCCTGTCCTTTGTGGGCTATTGCAACATTCTGTTCCTGAAATCAAAATTTAAACTTTTGGCCGTAGCAAGCCCTATGACCTTATCCTTGCATCCCAGTTAGATAATAATTTGTTTGTTTGATGCTCTTTCATTTACTTGATTTGAATTTTATTTACTCTTAGTCTGAAGATAACTGTCTGCCTTGCAGATAGGAGCATTTGCAGCACCTGACAAAATACATTGGGCCCCTGGCCTCCCTAAAACAAGGAGCGGAAAGATAATGCGGAGGATTCTGAGAAAAATTGCGTCCAGACAGTTGGATGAACTTGGAGACACAAGCACGCTAGCAGATCCAGGTGTAGTTGATCAGCTTATTGCACTTGCTGATTGCTGAAAGAACTAGAAGTCTAGAACTCGTGCCGGATGTCATCCATAGTGATTTCTGATTATTGTGGTTGAAAAAATTATTCAAGTGGGTCTAGGATACCGGTCATTATCATGCGCGGTACTTGTAAACCAATGTACAATTGTACTCTTTGAAAATAATAGTAGTAATACTTGGTAAATGGGGCTGGGAAATAATTTAAACGTCTTACACGTAGAAATTTCTTGCCATTTTCAGTATCCCTAATGCCCACAATTAGTATTTGTTCTGAGTTTAGTTGTTTGAAATTTTCACCTTGTGAACTGGTAACTCCATTGTGGATCATTGGTAAAACTATAGTAATTCAATCTAAAACTACAAGTATAGGAAAACTTTAAGAATCAATCTAACAATTCTATGGCGGACGTCAGTAATCTAAAAGGAATTCATTTGGTACATGGATAAAACATGATAATACTAAATCTGATTTCTAAAAGCTTACCATCGTCACCAACAGCAGCCCGGCTGTCTGTTTCTCCTACAAGACCACCTGCTTTTCCGCTGACCCTTCCTCCCCTCGCTTGTCTCTACCTCTTACTAGAGGAACTTGAAAGGCAAGAAAGTAGGAAACCATCACCAGCAACTCTTAGAGGGGGCCGGCGTGGAAGGATTTTGATTGTTTATAATATGCACTTTTTTTTCCTTCTTTTAAATTCAACACAACATATAGAAGATAAAGAGGTGCCTCTTCCACCTTCCTATCCCTCCATAGATGATGACATAGAAAGGATGCCGTGTTTTTAGATAAGAATGCAAGCTTGATCTGAAAATGGATCGATTATTTTCTTCCAATCCAGAATGCGATCAGAGAAATATATACTATATGTTCATAATCATGATCAGAGCTTACTTTTGGGAGATTTTAACTTTTTTGACAGAACACTGTATATTTTTGTTGGTCCCGAGCTCAGCTGCGTGAGATAAAATCTGAAATCAATAAAAAGAGAAACGCCCGAAATCAATAAAAAGAGAAAGAAAGCAGTTAAAAACAAAAGTTGGGAGTGATTTCAACTTAGCTCAAGTCAAACATCGATAATAGAGGATAAGAAGTATGAGAAAAATAAAAGAAAACAAGATGATGAAATTGTATATGGATGATCTTATTTATATATGTGAAGAGAGGCACTTAGGTAGCTTAGGCTGCTTGAGGACAGTCTTAGGCTTAGAATGATTTGATAAATCAAGTTGATCTGAACGTGGACTGTTAATTTTAAGAATAATAAGTCAATATTAAAAGAAATTTATTGGATAAATTGATGAGATGGTTGAGTTGACATGATTTCCTTAGATTAGGTCAACTTGATATATCAACTCGATTTAAAAATAAAAAATATTTCTAATTGTTTATTAATAATTCTAGAGAAAAAAATTATTTTGCCCTTCAAAACTAAAAATATCTCTAACAATTTTCTTTCTAAATATTTTCTATGTCAATATGATATAACATGTAAAAAAAATTGAATGAATTATTCTATTTTTATTTAAATATGGTTAAAATTGCTCACAAACTATAGTAAAGTGGTAAACTTACAAAAAAAAAGTAAAGTAATATATATATATATATATATATTATCAAATATATTGACTGATAATAAAATTTTTTAATTCTATAAATGAAATTAATAGAGTAATACATACTCCTTAATGTATATTTTAAAAAATAAAAAATTAATTAAAAAAATGTGTTATTTTGTTAACTTTGTTAATAGAATTAAAAATTTTCATTAATAATATATCAAATAATTTTTCATATATAAATATACGTAAAAACCCCCAATTTTTAGAGGGATAAATTTGAACTGTACCCAAATTTTTATTATGATTTGAGAGCTTTTATTCACTCTTTTTTTACTTTTTACATTTTTTTGAAATTTATTTTTAAATGAAATTATTTAATTATTTTTGTACAACCCGTCATTTTAAAGCTTCTAAATTTACAAATTTAAAAGTTTTTAAAAATTTTTGATTTTGTAAAATTAAAAGTTTTTAAAACTTTTGGATTTATATATTTCAAAATTTTTAAAAGTTTTCGGATTTGCTTTGGAAATTTAAAAATTTTTAAAAGATATTTTTCTTAATTGATTTTTTCCTAAACTTAAATATGATTTTTTTTAATTTACGGATATGTCTACATGCAATAAATTATATAATTTATAAAAAATATTTATTCGAAATTTATAACATTGTGAAGAATAATTAAGTAATTTTATTTAAAAGAAATGAATGTGGAAAGAAAAAGCAGGGTGTATTTATGATTACTTATGAAAGAATCTTTTAGTAGGTTTTAAAATCACACAAAATCGCCGACGACCTCAACTGTCTTCGACTTCATTTGGATGGGTGGCCGTTGAGAGTCCAGCAGCTTAAACCTGACTTTGTGACTCATTGCAGTTTTATTATAGCTTGCGTTATGCGAGTATTTGGATGAAAAAATTAAATTATATTTTGACAGTGTTAATAATAAATTAAAGTGGATAAAATTTTTTATGAAATAGTGTATAATGTTGTTTAAAAAATATTAATATTTTGTAAGAAAAATGATAAAAAAAAGAACAAGTAATCGTCATTTTGCATCTAATATTGTTATTCTATTCATTTTTAAGTAATTTGCCTGCCGTTATATATCATTAGTATAGATTATTACCCGGTTAAAATATTAAAAAAATCCTTTATTTTTTTTCAAAATCTTCAAATAAATCTTATTCTTTTATTGTACCAAATTTAAACCCATAAAGTATTATTTTTATTTAATTAAATATTTATTTTGCATAAAAACTACTAAAATCTAAATAAGAATTTAATTAAACAAAACTACTTTTAAAAGCTTAATTAAACAAAAGTAATACTTAACTTAATTAGACGAAAATAAGGATTTAATTTAGTTCATAATGAGCTAATCTAGAAAATTTAGAAAAGTAAAAACTTTTTTAGTATTATAACCTCATTAGTATTTGTTACGTTATGTTATTGCATGAATATTGTTAGTACTATCGCTTTATACAGTGTCAACAACACACCATATACATCACAGCAAGGTGTATTTATCACAATTGAATTCAAATCCTCTCTTTTCCGAATAAAAGACGTGACAAGATGTACGTATCACTAATTTACATTGCACAACCAAAACAAAACAGATGCAAAATAAACTCCAAAAAAAAAAGAAAAAGAAAAAACAGCATTAAAGAAACCAAGTAGGCAATGTCGCCAGCCTGTTGACAATGGAAGTAATTATATTCTAAAGCCATCTTTCTCTGTATGCATAGAGATCTAATCTGTCATAAATACATTAAACACATGCTCACTTGGGGTGAGATGTGCTCTTCAGATCACTCAAGGACAGGCATGCATGAACAAATGATATAACACTCAAAATACCTTTGCCAACTGCACCCACAATATTGATGCATATGATAACTGTATAATACAAACTTATAGCTTGGGATCAAGCATCCCAATCTCTGCTAATTCAAGGATGTCTTTGTGCACCAGGCGGCACTGTTGGCCTTGGCAAGTTACAGGTGAACTGAGCATCCACAAAGTTAGGGGCCTCCACATAGGGGCTCTAGAATGTCAAATTGTTTCAAATAGTCAGAAAAAAAAAAGGAAAAGAAAAAAGAAGATGGTTAAACCAAATAAGAGCAGCAGCAACATGGGTAAGAAAAAAATGTGGATCTGATTCTAACGTTTTCACCTTCATTTCCCACCCCCTACCAAATAAGAAGGGACATATTCAGGGAATCAGGGTATTTCTGGAAATAAACAATTTAGTGCCACAATATATGAAGGTATAAATCCAATATTTGCCTGTTTTGAACATAAGAACACAGTCTACATCTGATGTGTTGCTTTAAAGCTTCTTGGTTCAGAAATTTGAGTTTAAAATTCGAAGATTTTGGGAAAAAAAAATGTAACTATTACGTTCTTTCTCCTGTCTCTCTCTAACAAATTCAAATCAAATCACAACTTCTATGTAGCCATTTGTCACAGTATGAGTCATTCAAAAATGAGACACAAAATCAGATTAAAGGTCTTCAAATTCTCCTTCCATAAACCTTAAGATCAACCCGGATTCTTTAAATGCGATCAAAGTATCCAAACTATGGATAGAAAATATTTTTGATCGACTGCTTATATCCCGAGTGGGTAACACCATAACTGCTAATATTGAACAGTTATAATAAGAGTTTAGCATAATAACCATACCTGAGATGCAAATGTAGAACGAGATAACTCTTCCTGGTTTAAGGACTTTGGTGATGCATTAGGAGAACTGCCATCGTAGCATGGTTCACTTCTGTCCTCTTTATGTACTGCATTACTGCTCAGCACAGGTTCACTCTCGCTTCCATTGGCTGACTTAGCCCTCTATATTCATACCATAGCATTTCCAAGAAAGTTCAGAATGACTTCAAGAAATGATAAGATCATAAAGTTAAAAAAAGGAGAAAAAGTAAAAAAAAAAATAATGCACACCTGGAAGATTTTACCGAGAGTTTTCAACCCTTTTGCTCGTGCACGAAGCTCTTCCTTCTTAGAATTGTTATCTTGGAGAACCTAAAACAAAGGTTTGATAGATTACAAGAAACATACAACAAATATCTAAACCAATGTCATCTAACAGCTATAAAAGAGGCTAGTGAAACAACCATTTGACAAACACGAGAAAGTGTAGCTTCTATGTCTGCTACATTAAGCTTCCATAATGAATCAATCATCAGCTTCTTGTGAGATTGCATGTACTCTTCAAGCTCCTTCTCAGTGTAGTTTCCTTCTGCACTAAGCTGCTTCTTCATGTCCTCCTGCAGTTGAAGCAAAGCAATTGCACCTATGCCCAGAAGGGAAAAAAAAAAAAGACTAAAACACAACAATCCTTTCTGCAAAAAATCTTCTTTGTAAGAAACATTAACTACACAATTGGTAACCACCCTTAATCTGACAGCGGAAGAAAACATACGAGTTACCAACAAAAAAATTGTTGTGAAATAACCATTGAAGTTAGCAGCATTTACTAACCAGTTGCTGCAGTTACTTGCGATTTAATAGAGTGGCCTTTGTTTCTAAACCACTCAGCAATAAATGGCACACCCAAATATATCACTTTCTTCCCAAGTTCTTTCGCTGCTTGTCTTGCATATATGTAACCAATTGTATTCAACATATCAACACCATAAGCTGTAAAACATAAACAGCAAAATCTATCACAACTGAAAATCAATTATAAAACAAAAGTTTAACGAAAATAAAGAGGATAATGAGGAAACAAGACATACAAAATAGATATAACTATCCTAAATTAAGAATTGTTGGCATACTTCTGCATCCCTTTTTGACCACCAATTTAGAGCTTTTATCCAATCACCCCAATAATACTACTGAGTTTACAGTAAATGACACTAAATTTCCCCATATATATATATATATATATATATAAGTGCTTTTCAAATTAGAAACCCATCTGAAATGATCCTGAATTAGAGTAAATTATCAAATTTTATAATTTTCCATTTGTGGCCAAAAGAAAAAAAAATTGGAACCCGAAATGCAAGAACCAACTGATATAAATAAGCAAAACATACATCAAAAGATTAAGGTTCAGCACCTAGCAAATCATAACACTTCAAACATCACTGCTTAACTATAAACCTGGAGGGTCCATTTTTAAGAGCATATAGCAGTTTAATTTTGTCTTCAATTTGGTATTCATGACTGCTGACTTCAGTAGTTTATGCAATTTTTCAGAAGTTGAAATCATAATGAGTGCTGAAGAATTATGAAGATGCTTAGTAGTAGAAATTCATCCTAGAAGAGTAAGAAAGATTTGCAATTTTCTCTCACCCTTAATGCATTATTTCGAGAGAACAAGATTTACTACCTGCATTAGAGAGCCTTGATACTTCAGCTTCTGCATGATTAACAAAGTCCTCTTTGTTTCCTTGCACATATTGATTTAGTCGATCTTTCAGTATTTCTGCAAGCTTTTCTTCTCTCTCCTTCTGAACAACCTGTAGCCAAAAATATTTATAATATCTCTGGTATGATGAAAGGATGAAAGCAATAACAAATACTTGTACCACCTATGAAAAGATTTTGTTTTACTTTGCACTGGTGCTAAAATACTCAAATTAGTCCGACTAAATTTAACAGGAAGAAAGTGATGAGGTCAAGGGATAATATTTCATCAGTAGTTAAAACATAGTCAAGGTTAATGAATAAACATCTTTCTACCTTGCTATAAACCGTCAAACCAACAATCCATCATAATACTGAGAACAATTTATCCACTTTAAGTTGATCAATTTCACACGAAAAAGGGAAGAACACAGATAACTAAATCATTTCTTACAAATGCCAAGATATGTATTACATTATAAATGCTGACATTAAATAGAATATTATAGAACATAATTAACTTTAACACCCGCCTTATTTTTATTTTTGTTGTCTTTGAAAAAAACATGTAAGGAGAACAAAAAGGTAGAAGCTAGGGGATAATAATAGTGACTTCTCATAAATTCAGTAGCACTTCACTAGAGATTAAAACAAGAAAACAAATTTTATTATTAAAAAATCAATTCCATATTTCACGAAATAAGGGAAGAACAGAGATAACTAAATCATTTATTACAACTGCCAAGATATGCATTTCCTTATAAATGATGACATTAAATAGAATATTATAGAACAAAATTAACTTTAACATCTGCTTTTTTTTTTGTTATCTTTGAAAAAAAACATGTAAGGAGAAACAAAACGTTGAATTTAGTGGATGATAATAGTGACTTCTCATAAATTCAGTAGCACAGCACTTATGATCAAAACAAGAAAACAAATTTTATCACTTAAAAATCAATTCCATATTTCACGAATTATAGAAAAAAAAAAAAAAGACCAAACCTCTCAATCAGTATTGAGCAAGGTTTTATTACCATTGAACTAAGTTGGATGCTCCTGTACAAATCACCTGCAATGCGAGGTCTAGGAGGGTCATATGTATGCAGCCTTACGATTGAACCTAGTTATTCAATAAAACATTTCTTTTTCATTTAAAGTTGATAAAGAAGAATAAATAATAAACTAATAATTACCCATTCCTTTCTCTTTCAAAATTGCAAAAGAAGAAGAAAACTAGTGGAAAAACAGCTAGATCCCTTGAGATATCAAGGCCTGTTTGTCTTTTCATAAAATAAATTAGGAATACAACCCTTTATATACATATATATATTTATATATTATGTACAGTACAAATGAAATAGGAGTATGTGTCACCTTCAAAACTTTGAGGTGATTTTTGAAAACTTGTAAAGTCAAAGCTTGTTTAACCCTATTTGCAATATTGCAGTGTCTATGAATGAGTTCCTGAATTGACAGTGGTGCAATACATGGCACACAACCCTTTATCACCCTTAAACACCAGCCATCCTGCCACCTTCACCAAAGTAAATGTTGCTGTTGTTAGTTTGATTTCTCTCCTAACATTTCAGAAACCTTGTACCTTAGTTCTAGCCACTGATTTGTCCTCAATAGACACAGCCAATTCATTTTGTTGTCCTGTATTAGATCTGAACCTTTTTCCCTATGATCCAATACCTGATTCCCTAGATTTCCATGCCTAATTCAGG
This sequence comes from Durio zibethinus, assembly GCF_047325235.1. Classification (NCBI taxonomy): domain Eukaryota; kingdom Viridiplantae; phylum Streptophyta; class Magnoliopsida; order Malvales; family Malvaceae; genus Durio; species Durio zibethinus. The sequence goes on from NC_143180.1 coordinate 24,976,756, forward strand.
TGAAAGTACTATGAGGTGGTTTTTGAAAACTATCTTACAGCATTAAAATCAATTTAAATCCTAGGTTCAGACAGTAGGGGGAATTACAACAAAGGCATGCGTTACGTCACTATTTATTGAATTAAAACTCGCTTCACTTATTTCTTCTTTCAATCACTTGCCCTATCAATTAAATTCTCAGTAAAAGTCTCTATCATCTACATACATACCCTCATTTTCTCCTGCAACTTTTTAGCATCAAACTGCTCCCCTTCAGTGAAAATGTCTAGTGAGGCCATTGATGCCATAGCAAGCAGTCCTATATATTCCTCAAAAAGCTCACTACCAAAAAGCATTGCAAATATTGCTGCAGGGTCAATAATTGCTTCACTGCAAGAAAATAAACCATCAAATAAATACCATGCAAAGAATATTACACTTCTTTCAAATTTTTTAGGCAACTAATGAACCTTTAGATTCATACATTCATAGGATATGAATAGGAAACTAACGTTGAGATTCCTGATTTCCCATAAGCATCATATGCTTGTCGTTGTGCTGGATCACTTAATACTTGGTAAGCCTCTCCCAACACCTGAGTAGAACATAAAAGATAAGAATTCCAAAGAAAAATTTAATAGAGAATAATGGTATTCATGTTATATCACATGGCATTCCTCATGGTAATTTTCATTGTCCAAGCAGACGTCTGATTAGTTCTGTTCTTAAAGAAAAGGTATAAAGCAAGTGATATAAACTTTGGCAATGTTAAACAACAAAGTAACTGATCTAGTATGCCAGGCTGCAGAATTTGGTAGTGTCAAAGTTAAGTGAGTTTGAGGTGCTGAAGCGTTATTAGCATGTAAGGTAGAGATGCCACTTATTACAATTACTAGCTGTATAACATGTGAAGAGAAACCATTATTTTAAGTATCAATTTTTATTTTTGGGGTGCTGAACATGTAAAATGTAACACTTGCCTGAAAATTTTGTGCTGCTAGAGGATCATTTGGGTTTTTATCTGGATGAACCTGCCGTGCCTGCATACAATAAACAAAGTCAAGGTTTTAACTGAATAGACCGCGAGCCACAAAGTGCAACGTAGAATGCTAAAAAAAAGTTGAGAAGCAGCACTAGGACTGCAACCTAAAAGTTTCAAGAGGAAGAATAAGGATACACAATATGTTATATATATTTTTTAAAATAAAGAATGAAAAAGGGAGAAATTATTAGAACTGAGTTAATAAATCTAAGAAAGACAGGGTAATTTGGATTATATATACTTTCCATAGCTCTGAATTTACGATCAAGGATTGTTTTCCGACAGATCTACCAATAATAAACATCTCCCTGAAAAGATTACCTAATCTAGCTGGAATAGTGCAAAATCGGAGTATAAATCCATGAGAGCAATGATCACCTTAATATAATAAGCTTTCTTGATTTCAGCCTCTGTAGCAGAAGGGCTTACACCTAAGACATCGTAGTATTCCGTCTCCTTCACCATTCCCGATCGATAACTTGCAGTATTATTTTTATTTTGTTTTTTTAAAATTTTCTGTAATTACAATAGAAAAGCAAAATTCCCTTCCTAGTTCTTACCAGAAAGCAGACTACAGGGAAAGAAATATCCTTTATTTCGATGGGAATGAAATAAAGAAAAACAAATGAAAAATGTGCAAAAGTTGGAAAGGAGATGAATGGGGAGAAAGATTCCAATATCTGATGTTCCAGATCAAAAGTCGCGTATTTGGCGTAACTGCATACCTCTAATTCCTCAGCGTTGACAATGGCCTGTCTGTCGAGGCAGTATTTTTTATTATTAACTAGTCTGTGACGATGGCTATTTTTTATATAATTATATGTAAAAATGTTATTTTTAATAAAATAATATGTATATATATATATATATATTTATATATATGCATATATTCAAAAGATATTGATTTTAAAATAATATTTTAAAATATTCAACCATTTAATGAATAATATTATTTAATACTTAATTAAATATTTAATAAAATATATATGTATATATCCAAGTGATATCTAAGATAATAAAATTTACATATGCATATATTCAAATAATATCTAAGAGTAAGTCATTGTGATATGGACAATACAAGTAATTAAAAAGTTAAATGGAAAAAATCAAATTAAACATTTTTCTATAAGAGTGATAAAGTTTGCCTTAATTAATTTAGGATTTCAAAGTGATTTCATTTACTTTTTTAATCAATTAGAGGAAATGCATGATTCTTCTTAATAATTATTTTCTTTTTTATTAATTTGAATAAAAGTATTTTAGTCATAAAACGATACCATTAAATAATTTATTTTGCTATTAAAACTCAAAATTTTAATAATTTAGGATATTCTAATATGTTTTTGAAAAAAATATCATTATATAGCGAAGTATATACCGAACCAAAAATTTATTATATATGTTTGAGAAAAAAAATCATAGCTTTATCATTTATGTGTGAAATAAAAAAAAACCCAAAGATTTATTATATATGTAAGAACTTTGAGCTGAAAATTAAATGTAAGTTTGGGGTTTGGGGTTTGGGGTCGGGGGTTCGGGGGTCTGGGGTCTCGGGTCTCGGGTCTCGGGTCTCGGGTCTCGGGTCTAGGGTCTAGGGTCTGGGGTCTGGGGTCTGGGGTCTGGGGTCTGGGGTCTGGGGTCTGGGGTCTGGGGTCTGGGGTCTGGGGTCTGGGGTTTGGGGTTGGGGGTTGGGGGTTTGGGGTTTGGGGTTTGGGGTTTGGGGTTTGGGGTTTGGGGTTTGGGGTTTGGGGTTTGGGGTTTGGGGTTTGGGGTTTGGGGTTTGGGGTTTGGGGTTTGGGGTTTGGGGTTTGGGGTTTGGGGTTTGGGGTTTGGGGTTTGGGGTTTGGGGTTTGGGGTTTGGGGTTTGGGGTTTGGGGTTTGGGGTTTGGGGTTTGGGGTTTGGGGTTTGGGGTTTGGGGTTTGGGGTTTGGGGTTTGGGGTTTGGGGTTTGGGGTTTGGGGTTTGGGGTTTGGGGTTTGGGGTTTGGGGTTTGGGGTTTGGGGTTTGGGGTTTGGGGTTTGGGGTTTGGGGTTTGGGGTTTGGGGTTTGGGGTTTGGGGTTTGGGGTTTGGGGTTTGGGGTTTGGGGTTTGGGGTTTGGGGTTTGGGGTTTGGGGTTTGGGGTTTGGGGTTTGGGGTTTGGGGTTTGGGGTTTGGGGTTTGGGGTTTGGGGTTTGGGGTTTGGGGTTTGGGGTTTGGGGTTTGGGGTTTGGGGTTTGGGGTTTGGGGTTTGGGGTTTGGGGTTTGGGGTTTGGGGTTTGGGGTTTGGGGTTTGGGGTTTAGGGTTTAGGGTTTAGGGTTTAGGGTTTAGGGTTTAGGGTTTAGGGTTTAGGGTTTAGGGTTTAGGGTTTAGGGTTTAGGGTTTAGGGTTTAGGGTTTAGGGTTTAGGGTTTAGGGTTTAGGGTTTAGGGTTTAGGGTTTAGGGTTTAGGGTTTAGGGTTTAGGGTTTAGGGTTTAGGGTTTAGGGTTTAGGGTTTAGGGTTTAGGGTTTAGGGTTTAGGGTTTAGGGTTTAGGGTTTAGGGTTTAGGGTTTAGGGTTTAGGGTTTAGGGTTTAGGGTTTAGGGTTTAGGGTTTAGGGTTTAGGGTTTAGGGTTTAGGGTTTAGGGTTTAGGGTTTAGGGTTTAGGGTTTAGGGTTTAGGGTTTAGGGTTTAGGGTTTAGGGTTTAGGGTTTAGGGTTTAGGGTTTAGGGTTTAGGGTTTAGGGTTTAGGGTTTAGGGTTTAGGGTTTAGGGTTTAGGGTTTAGGGTTTAGGGTTTAGGGTTTAGGGTTTAGGGTTTAGGGTTTAGGGTTTAGGGTTTAGGGTTTAGGGTTTAGGGTTTAGGGTTTAGGGTTTAGGGTTTAGGGTTTAGGGTTTAGGGTTTAGGGTTTAGGGTTTAGGGTTTAGGGTTTAGGGTTTAGGGTTTAGGGTTTAGGGTTTAGGGTTTAGGGTTTAGGGTTTAGGGTTTAGGGTTTAGGGTTTAGGGTTTAGGGTTTAGGGTTTAGGGTTTAGGGTTTAGGGTTTAGGGTTTAGGGTTTAGGGTTTAGGGTTTAGGGTTTAGGGTTTAGGGTTTAGGGTTTAGGGTTTAGGGTTTAGGGTTTAGGGTTTAGGGTTTAGGGTTTAGGGTTTAGGGTTTAGGGTTTAGGGTTTAGGGTTTAGGGTTTAGGGTTTAGGGTTTAGGGTTTAGGGTTTAGGGTTTAGGGTTTAGGGTTTAGGGTTTAGGGTTTAGGGTTTAGGGTTTAGGGTTTAGGGTTTAGGGTTTAGGGTTTAGGGTTTAGGGTTTAGGGTTTAGGGTTTAGGGTTTAGGGTTTAGGGTTTAGGGTTTAGGGTTTAGGGTTTAGGGTTTAGGGTTTAGGGTTTAGGGTTTAGGGTTTAGGGTTTAGGGTTTAGGGTTTAGGGTTTAGGGTTTAGGGTTTAGGGTTTAGGGTTTAGGGTTTAGGGTTTAGGGTTTAGGGTTTAGGGTTTAGGGTTTAGGGTTTAGGGTTTAGGGTTTAGGGTTTAGGGTTTAGGGTTTAGGGTTTAGGGTTTAGGGTTTAGGGTTTAGGGTTTAGGGTTTAGGGTTTAGGGTTTAGGGTTTAGGGTTTAGGGTTTAGGGTTTAGGGTTTAGGGTTTAGGGTTTAGGGTTTAGGGTTTAGGGTTTAGGGTTTAGGGTTTAGGGTTTAGGGTTTAGGGTTTAGGGTTTAGGGTTTAGGGTTTAGGGTTTAGGGTTTAGGGTTTAGGGTTTAGGGTTTAGGGTTTAGGGTTTAGGGTTTAGGGTTTAGGGTTTAGGGTTTAGGGTTTAGGGTTTAGGGTTTAGGGTTTAGGGTTTAGGGTTTAGGGTTTAGGGTTTAGGGTTTAGGGTTTAGGGTTTAGGGTTTAGGGTTTAGGGTTTAGGGTTTAGGGTTTAGGGTTTAGGGTTTAGGGTTTAGGGTTTAGGGTTTAGGGTTTAGGGTTTAGGGTTTAGGGTTTAGGGTTTAGGGTTTAGGGTTTAGGGTTTAGGGTTTAGGGTTTAGGGTTTAGGGTTTAGGGTTTAGGGTTTAGGGTTTAGGGTTTAGGGTTTAGGGTTTAGGGTTTAGGGTTTAGGGTTTAGGGTTTAGGGTTTAGGGTTTAGGGTTTAGGGTTTAGGGTTTAGGGTTTAGGGTTTAGGGTTTAGGGTTTAGGGTTTAGGGTTTAGGGTTTAGGGTTTAGGGTTTAGGGTTTAGGGTTTAGGGTTTAGGGTTTAGGGTTTAGGGTTTAGGGTTTAGGGTTTAGGGTTTAGGGTTTAGGGTTTAGGGTTTAGGGTTTAGGGTTTAGGGTTTAGGGTTTAGGGTTTAGGGTTTAGGGTTTAGGGTTTAGGGTTTAGGGTTTAGGGTTTAGGGTTTAGGGTTTAGGGTTTAGGGTTTAGGGTTTAGGGTTTAGGGTTTAGGGTTTAGGGTTTAGGGTTTAGGGTTTAGGGTTTAGGGTTTAGGGTTTAGGGTTTAGGGTTTAGGGTTTAGGGTTTAGGGTTTAGGGTTTAGGGTTTAGGGTTTAGGGTTTAGGGTTTAGGGTTTAGGGTTTAGGGTTTAGGGTTTAGGGTTTAGGGTTTAGGGTTTAGGGTTTAGGGTTTAGGGTTTAGGGTTTAGGGTTTAGGGTTTAGGGTTTAGGGTTTAGGGTTTAGGGTTTAGGGTTTAGGGTTTAGGGTTTAGGGTTTAGGGTTTAGGGTTTAGGGTTTAGGGTTTAGGGTTTAGGGTTTAGGGTTTAGGGTTTAGGGTTTAGGGTTTAGGGTTTAGGGTTTAGGGTTTAGGGTT